>NC_064263.1:18750000-19375000 GCF_003254725.2 Canis lupus dingo
TAAAACTGACTTGTACTATAGGGATTGTGATCTCATATATTTCAGGAAGTCCGGAGGCAGAGGTCATTTATTTAATGCCGGTTTATTCAAGGTAAGAAGCTAACAGAGATATAAAGGCACTTTTGCCAAAAAAATATTGGGAAAAAAAGTGGCTATCGAGATCAAGGTTTTAGTTTTTTTCCATCTCTACAAACTGCTGTAGTCAATGTTGGTTCCATTCTCTGGTCAAAAGATGCCTGCAATGTTTGCAGGTATCACATACAGATAAGATGGTGAGCTGAGAAAGCAGAGAGAGCCCACATCTTCTTGCAGCTTTCTTAAGAGCAAGACTATTTTTTTTGTAAAAGCCCTCATCAGATTTCCACTTTAGCTCTTGAGCTAGATGTTACACACCTTGTCCTAAACCAATCACTGGCAATGAGAATGGGATACCCCCCTAAAACAAGTAAAACAGTCTAGAAGTTGACTGCCTACAAGATGAGGCAGGAAGATAGCAGAACAAAATCAGGTAAGGCACCGAGGGAGAAACAGATTCCAGGTGATGTCTACTACAAAGTGCATTGCATTTGTGTTTAAACTGCTTTCCTACATCATCTTAAAAATATATATTATTGTGATGAAATACCATAATTTACTAACCTTTGCCCTAATTCTTTGTTTAATTTCAATAGGTTTATACAATAAAATGTGAGATCATGTTTTTCAAACCTCAAATTTCTTTGCCAGTGATTTCTAGGGATTAGAGTGGGTGAGATTTTTCTATGAAGCTAGTTTAAGTTATACTAGAGAAAAAAAAGTTTTATATGAATTGAACATTAAAGAGATGATACTACTATTTTAAAATATCATCTTGGTATTTTAATTAGCCCTCAAACAAGCAGTAAAATATATATATAATTTTTCTGGGATTGAGAACTAGACAGTACAGGCAAGGTCCATGACAGGCTAATTTATTCATAATTAGACCCTGCTAGCATTTAGTTTACTTATGTTATCTCGGGCTCTCAAGCTTCTAAGTAAATTTTACTTGGGAAAATCCCAGAATTTTTTCAGCATTTTTAATATCAACAACAGCACAATCTTCTCCATTTATTGGGTGCCTATTATCTGCCATATTATCTTTTATTATTATAATTAACCCTAAAAAATCAATATCATTACCTCCAGAGATTACCTGTAAGTAGATTACAAAAGGACACTTTCCAGAAAGTGGTGAAAATAGCTATCTCGTCTTTGTTTTCTAACTCAAACATCCATAGCATTTCATTGAGCTAAATTGCCCAGAATAGTAGCTGCTTAATAAATAGTTGTTGAATCAGTGAATGAAAAAATTTTAAGCTCAAATGAGTGTTTTTGCTCCCCTGGATCATTAAAATGCCATTTAAATATCACACCATATATTCTCTACCAATTAAGGTACATTTAGCAGAATATAGTCCATTCAGTTTAAATTGATTCACTTGATTTGATTTGGTTTGTTGTAATAGGTGAAAGTATGGTCCTCCCCAGAGCTTTAAATAATGTTCCTAGTTCCCCCCAATCGCCCTACCTAAAGTATAGCTAATTATGTAGGAAAAAGAATCTTCTCCACAGGAAAGTCATTTTGTCTGCCTGGCTATTTTAGATGGAGTTTATTAGCAGAATGGAACCAGTAATGAAAGGATGGCTAACATGGGTGACCTTTCTCATTAGTCACAAAGATCAGAAGGCATAAAATTGTGGAGAAACCTTTCCATCCTTACAACTTTGTTAGGAAGAATTGCAGATTAAATCCATAAACTCAGGACACTACCATCTTGAAGCAGAGCACTTTCAATTTCCTTTGGAAGCAGGCAAGCAACAAGTGAGCCAGCTCCTATTTCACATGCTCACTGACACGAATCTTGTCAGGATTTGAAGTGTAGTATGAGTTTCTGTGCATTTGTACATGTCTGTGTATGCACATGTGGGTCAGCCTTATTTTGCATCTCTCATGCTACTGGTTTCATACTTATGATCCAGTGAGTTGTATTCACCTGTTGCTGCCTGGAATCCTATACTCATCTGAAGACTGCTGTCAGCACAGGCTAGACACCACAGTACAGTTGTTGCTAGAGATGATGAAATAATAGATCCTTCATAACCTCAATCACTGTGTGTCTTAAGCCACCAGGTATCTGCCACCATGCCACTCACTTATGCTTCCACATGAGTGTTTAGGAAGTAAAAGGGAAGTAAGAAATTTAAGGGATGTTACACTGGTTGACTTCCTCATATATGCTGGCTATAAGGCACTTTGTGTATCACCTTCTTAGTCCTCCCAGTGATTCTTCAGTTAGATATTATTCCAGTTTCACAGATGGGAAGCAAGGACCCTGGGAGTTAAACAGCATACCTGGGATCATAAAGCCAGTAAAACTGCAATTGCAACTCGGGGCTCAGTTGAGGAGACAAAAAGAAATCTAGAGATTTTTGTAAAATAAAAACATTATTAATGGGCTCTTGATATAATCACTCAGCAGATTAATACAACTGCTTCTTATTCTAATAAGTACGTAGCATCCAGATGACACATTGTTATATATTATGATCTTATTGTAAGCACACATCAGAAATAGGATGTTTAATGCAGGTAGCCATATTTATGAAACATTTAAAGACTTCTGTGTGTACACAGAAAGATGCTGAAGGAATAGAGAGTTCAGAAATTATACGACAAGAGAATTTTATTATAAGCTACAATCATAAAATACCTCAATCTAGCTGTCTCATTGGAGCACTTGAGGCTAAATACCAAAAGAATTAATTCCCTTCCTAAAGATCACTGACCTTTCCACTGCATCAAGTGATGGTAATAAAACAATCTCAGGAATTTTCCTTACAAGGAGTCACACCTCAGGCTGATTTTAAGTCAAAGGCCTTGCCTCCAGAGTTCAAGTAGTATCTTCCCTTGGGGTAGCGTAGGTTCCCCAAGAAAATGACCACATTCCATTCAGTCCTAGGAAGAGGGTCTAAGAAGCTGTAGATTCATATTAGGTAAAATTTTATAAAGATTATAAATGTCTGACAACAAAAGGGGAAAGAAAGAAAACTCCTATTCTCCTTCTCAAAACAAAGTGATCTGTCAAAATCCCAATGTTATGGGATAAAATCATGTCTTAACTGTCTCAAAAAGGAGAAATCGATGCTTGGATACATTTATTTTTATTTTAGGTTAGAATTAATAATTGTCAGAGATGAATACTAACCTGAGTCCATTTGACTCCAAGCTTGTGTTCTTGATTTCTAGCCATTGGTTCCCAGAGACATTTAAGTGGAAATTATTCAGTTGCCTGTCAGGGGTGTGTTGAAAGGAACCTCACATTGGGAAGCAGGCTGGTCTTCGTAACCTCTTAGATCTTTTCATTTTCTCAGCTTCTTTGATGTTTTGATGCAGCTGGGTGACATACTTAAAAAACTCAGGTAAGGCTAATGATGAAAATTGGTGCTTAAAATAGAGCTTTGGAGGCTTTCACTTACCTTGATCTTCTCTGTATAACTCTGTGGATGATTGGCATTTGGCTCCATTAAAGGTTTATACACCATGGGCAAAATGTTAGAAATTGCTCCCTCCAACCTTATTATAACATGGTTCTTGGCAGCTAAGCCACATGCCAACTCCTGAGTGGTTTACTTGGTGTGAAGATAATTACTCTAGGGTTAATTACAGAATTCTTCCAGCTTTATTACACAGATTCCTCAGAGAGAGTGTCTATTTTTTTTTTTTTGGATGCAGTATGTAAGACTGACTACATATAAATGTGCTGTATCATTTGCAGGCATGAATCCATATAATTGAATAAACTTCCAAGAGGCTGAATGGTGAAGTTTACTTGGTTCTTCCATTCCTACCTCCCATTTCTTTTTTTAAACATTGTGGGCATACAGTGATAGTGTGTTAGAAATTTTCTAGATTTACCATGGGCTAATTGGGCACATGAGTTAGAAATTATGAGATTTTTTAAAACTGTAAATTCCTTTCTCTGAAACATCTAAAACTATTGAATATTCTCATTTTAAGTCCTTTTTCTGCATTGTCTCCAAAGTTTTGTCAACCAGATTTTTTTTTGCTTCAATTAACAGAAACCATAAAGGGATTTAAATAATGAGGACATCATATGATATGTAACTTTCAAATTACAAAAAAAAAAAAATACAGATATAGGGATATAGCGAGTGGGAATTATATAAGCTGTCTGGCTCTGCCTCTTTGGATTCTCTTTGTTTTCTTCTCAGTGTCTTCGCTGTCTTCAGGGTGGCTCATCATGGCTGCAGAATGGTTACCAACTGCAACTGGGGCACCATGTTTCTCAGGCCACATTCATTGGGAGAAAATGAGAGATATTTCTAATGCATGCAATATGAGTCCTTCATTCAGTTTATGCGGCACAACCTAGGTTACTGGACCAGTACGAGTGTAGAGAGAAATGCCTCTGCAAATCTGGAATGATTCAGAATGATTGAAATTTATTTCTAAAACTGAGATGTTAGTTCACAAACTGACTGTTTCACATGGAGGGCAAGGAGAGACCAAAGAAAGAAGTAGACTACTACAGATTTATAGATGACATGTTTTAATAAGCAAAGGAAAGCTTTCCTTGGGGGCAAGGGGGCATGGGACAAGTGGATGTCTGCACCTACACACCAGAATTTTTTAAGTTTATATAGAGTCCTCACTCAGCAACACTTTAGTCTCTAAAAGCATATGTTTCGGGGACATCTCCCACTGTGAGAATGGTGGACAGAATATAAAGTTAAAGGACAGGAGAGGGGGTGAGCAATCTCTGGTAGCTTGGGTTTAGCTTGTGGGTCAGCCAGCAGTCATGTTCTTTTCATTACCTCCTGAAGCATGGGGATGGATTCAATTTCCATTCTGTCTTGTGAGAAGGGCAGAGTGGGTACCTGAATATCACTGGTGTCCTGCTAGCAAGCAAGGAGGTGTGATAAGTAATGGATAGGCAACCAAAGGTTTCCTTTATGCAAGACAACACATTCTTCCAGTAACTCCTCACTCTCCTAAGCCTATTCTCCTTTCACAGATGCTTCAGTGCTGGTGTTCTCAGGATTCTATACTTGAAATTTTGTCTTTACTCTAGAGATGATTTGTGTGTTATTATAATAGATAGCATGCATATCTATATCATAGATGTATATGACTAAGGGAACAGACTCTGAAGCCAGGCAACCTAAATTTGAATTCCATTTGATTATGCGTTGCTTGATTCATCTTAAGCAATTTCTTAAATTCTATATGTCTCATTTTCTTAAAATGGAAAATTAGGACAAAAACAGAATTTATCTCATAAGGCAAAAGGTTTTATAAGGATTCAGTAACAAAATATGTAAAACTCACAAAGTCCCTGGCCTCATTTTAAAAAACCTTCCTTATGGTTCTTCAACCTCAAGAAAGGTTAATATGAGCAAAGGAAGGAAAAAGAGAGAAGACAAGGCATCATGTCCTGTGTCTTATTATTTTATTTCAGGTTCAAAAGGACAACAATGATAAATGTTTTAAGAAACAACTTGTGTTTCTTTATACTCCTTCGGAGGAGGAAATCAACATGCATTGTGATCTTGGTATATGCTGAGCGCTGCTGGGGGTACTTTAAATTCACCTTCTTTTGTAATTTCCTTCAAACCACATGAAGCAACATTGTTGTTATTCTTTTACAATAAAAGATCCCAGGCTCAGAAAACATGAAGTACTTGCCCAAGGACAGATAGTACATAGGGAAATCAGGATTTGAAGTCTGATTAGTGTAACTTTGCTTGCTTATTTTTACTTATTCCTTAGACTTTGGTTTAATCATTGTTTCTTCTTTAATGCCTTTTCTGACCACTCAGACTAGTTTCTGTGATTCTTTGCTTTCAGAAGAACTTCTGCTGCAGTGGTATTGTTCATCACATCACCTTGTCATTGTCTGATATTGTCACATTTTTATGTGTTTTCCCCCATAAGACTATTTCCCACCCAGAGACTTATACTTCCTGTTATGTTTTCAGCAGACAGCAGCCATATCAGTAAGTGTATATCGAATGAACAAATAAATTAATGGACAGACATGAGAGTCTTTAAATCCTATGCTGTTCTTTCTTCTGATACTTAGATCTTCAGTCTTCCCTTAACAGAAATGTGCCACTTTGGGAAGGTGGGAGATGTATGTGTGTATGTATGTGTGTGCATATATATGAAAACCAAATGATTTGGCAAAATCTGATTTACATATACTGGTAAAATAGGTCATATTAGTGTAGATTTATCTGTATATTCTGGAGATATTCTAGTAAGCTAGAACTCCAAAGGACCTCAGTACCTTACTTCTTCCCACTCAAGGCTGGGATGGTGTAGACTGGAAAAATGAAGGACAAAAAGAAGTAATCAAGAAGTCCCTTGATTAATATCGGGAGGAGATATGGCAGACTTGAATTCTTAGGTCTCCTGCTCTTAAATGAAGATCTACCTTTTAAACATTTCTGCAGGGCACACACATCTGGTTATATCACTTTGTCAGATCATTTGACTTTCCTTTGTAAAGCAGAAAAAAATCTTGAGAAAACTTTAGATTATAACAAAAGAACAAAACGTATATGTATATGTGTGTGAAAATGGAATACAAATCTTATAGTTTCTCGTCCCCCTTTAGCTTTTTCTTTTCACTTGTTTTTCCCTTCTTTGTTACTATTCTTAATTATTCATTTATCAGGGGCATGCATATTATACACAGTCAGAAAATATCAATTTATTGTAAAGCCAAAGATTTAGATATTTATTGGGACAGGGAAAATGAGTTCCAAGAGAAAGGTTTGTGGTTGTTCTCCAAATTAATGTACAATATATAGAAGCACTGAAGGAAAACAATTTTTATTTTCACAGTAAGTAAACACTGACTTTGTCACTTTAAATAGCTCTACAGCTTTCTTTGGAAGGCAGGTAAGGAACACTTCATAAAAATAAATTTTATGGATGCAATTTATTTCTTACATGTTGGGTTATTCATAAATCTATTAAAGCCACTCAGATGATTAGGTGATCATATTTACATAGCAAATATTTACTAAGTGTCTTGTAAGCATTAAGTGTTATGCTGAGTAAAATGCTAGATGAGTCTTAGTTATTATTCTCAAGGAGTTTTCCATTCAGCAGCACCAACCTTATGTATGGTACACACCAGTTTATGAAGGTTGTCAGTTATTGTCATTTTTATTTGCATTAACACATGTTGATAGTTATAACAGTCTTAAAGCAAGGTGGGTGAGTATGTTTTTTTCATTTTACAAATGAGAAAATGGAGATTTAAGGATGTCAAGTAACTTGGTTCAACTCAAAATAGTTAAATGATGCCAAGATTTGAATTCAAAGCACTTAACATAATGCCCCATGGACTTCACACAGCACCATGCCTTAGATTCTAGTAATAAGGGAATTTGCATCACTTCGTTTCTTATATTATGAAGCTGGAACTTCAATGTATGTTATTAGTATTAATAGTCTAAAACAATAACACCAACAAAGTGAAATGCTATCACTGCATAGTTAATTTTTCTTACAAAGCACATCATTTATCATAGTATTGAAACTCATTTTGTGTATATCAGTTACTACACTGGATTGTGTGTCTGTATCTTGCTTTCTTGGTTTTTTTGTTTTGTTTTGTTTTGTTTTGTTTTTACCTCTCCCTTCCAGAAAACAAACAAAACAAACAAACAAACAAACTCCTGGTATTTTTACATATAGTGCTTACTCAATAACAATGTGTTAGGTTGAATTATATGTGTCTACCTCTACAAGACAGTTTATTATAGTGTTAAACAAGTTCTGGTGTCAGACTCTTTGGGTTTCAATCCTATCTCCACCACTGATAAGCTTTGTGACCTCTGGCAAGTTTCCTAATCTCTCTGTGACTTTGTCTCCTCATCAAAAGCAAAGATTAATGTAATTATGTCATACTGAGTCCTTATTAAATGTGAAGATGTTCGTAGCACACTGACAGCTTCAGTTAGAACTGAATTTCTTATATTTAAAACTTATTCCTGTTTCTTTCTCATTTTACTATTGATCTCAACTTGATTATATAGAAAAATCTCCTGGCAACCTGCGTAAAATGTAGAGTCCTGGACCCCACTTCCCAGGTAATTATACCCTGCAGGCTTGATGTGGACTCAAACAATTTGCATTTGTCCCAAGCATTCCTGGGTGACTTTACTGTACGTGGTCCACCATCCACATTTCGAGAAACTCAGCAGTGGGGTACTTACATATACATTTTCTTGTGTAGTCTGCATACCATTCCCGGTCCCTGTCCTGTGTCCTGGTTGGGTGACAACACTGTGTGTTTTCATAATTCCCTGAATTGCTACCCGCAAGATGGCAGGGACATTCCAGGTTTCCAGTCATATTCACATTTCAACCCTGCCCAGCATCTTCACTGAATCATTAAGTCTCTAAAAGCTGGAGGGAACTAAGCTTTTTCCACTAAACCACCAATCTCTCTAATTTTTTGGAAGGTACCTTGAAATGTCAAAGGGACCTCAGAAGCAACATTTTCAGCATAGCTATTAGTGGGTAGACCCACAAGCCAGTTTCCAGGAGTTAAATGCTGATGACAGTTCCTTCTTTAGAAGGAAAATAGAAAAGAAGAAGAAAAGTTAAGAAGCTCATATTAAAATTATGTACATGTGGAGTTAGAATGTGGCACTCATGCATTCAGATGCCAGAAATCCTTCCTGGAAAGCTCATATGTAAACAAAAGTTGGGGCTTCGGTAAGAAAGTAAAGAAAAAACTGAGCTAAGCCAGCTCCTTGACTGGAAGGAGCTGTAAATAACAAAAATTGCTTCTGCTTCTCTAGTGCTAAGTGCCAGGCACTATGGCACGTATCTTCTGCCCATTTTACAGGGTCAAGATCTTATATATAGATACGGCTAGCCAGAGGTAGAGATAGGAGTAGCTCAACCTCTCTCCCTCCCCAACCTCATAAAAAGAACACACTAGTAGTCTCGTTGGCTTCTTTACCATGATATTTCTGGCCAGGTTATCTCTGCCAGAAAGGACCTGTGGATTTTTTTTTTAATTAATTTTTTTTTTTTTTAGGACCTGTGGATCTTAATAGTGCCATCTCAAAGAATAATTCAGCCTGATTGAAGGAGAAGAGGGGAAGTAATTAGTTAAGAGGATTAACTGAGTTACAAAATGAAACCCCTTTATTTCCCTTTAGTGAAAAGTAGAAGGAAGAGGCTTTGAAAAAAGGAGAAGAGATGCCTGGGTGGCTCAGTAGTTGAGTGTCTGCCTTCGGCCCAGGGTGTGATCCTGGAGTCCTGGGATCGAGTCCCACATCGGGCTCCTTTCAGGGAGCCTGCTTCTCCCTCTGCCTGTGTCTCTACCTCTCTCTCTCTCTCTGTGTCTCTCATGAATAAATAAATAAATAAATATTTTTAAAAAAAGAAAAAAAGAAGGAAAACAAAGCTGAAGTATGTTGAGTAGAGAGAGGTTTTACTTTGTTTTAGTGGTAGAGATCATTGTTAGGTACAATCCGTGCTCTCCTAAACTAAGGGGTAATATGGTATTCTAACCTACTGGCTGAGAACACAGTCCCTAGGTTTACATTTCATCTGCCTCACTTACTTTGTGACCTTTGCAGTTACTTAAACCCTGCATGCCTTTGTGTTTTGTCCTACCTCGTTTTCTCTATAAATGGTGATGGTGATGGTGATGGTGCGCTATCTCTTTGGACTGGCACCAAGAATAAATTATTTTAATGTAGGTAAAATGCTTAGAAAAGAGCCTGGAACACAATGACCACAACTGAAACATTTGCATTTGCATACAGTCATATTCATGTCTGTATTCTTTAAGCTGTGAGCTCTTCGAGGTATGGAGACATATCTAATTGTTCCTCATTCCTTCAGTTTCTAGCATGGGAACTGATTCCGAGATGAATTAGCTATTCAGATGAATACGACTCTGTATTTTTCCTTTTTCACGAAATTCATTCCACTAAGCACCATATAGGAATAGTTCTGAGTAGTTTAAGATCATGCCAGAGAAGCTCAGGGTTTAAGCACTTTTCTCGTTTCAGGTATTAGAGGGGAAGTTTTTGTTATTGTTGTTTTTTGTTTCAGTTTGACCACACTCAGAGCCTAAATCCCATCCAAAGGAAGAAATGGCCATAAAAAAGTAGATGGAAAAAAGGTAAGAGAAAGAGAGATGCCAAGATAGAAAATATTTACTAAAAGTCACGGGTGCCTGTCCTGCTGCAGACGTCATCTCTTTTAACGTAGAGGGTTTTTTTTTTTTTTTTTTTTTTTTAGCTCTATCTTCAAATATTTGCTTCATTTGAAGTATTTTGTTTACTTTGAGTAGGAAGTTCATTCATGAACATGAGTTCAAGGAAATCCACGCACACTTCCCTACACATGCACACTGTGTAGGAGGAAGAGAACAATCTTCATTTTAACACTTCTGGATGTCAATAGAGATGTTCCATAACAGTAGCTACCTTATTGGTGGCCTGCTGACTATTTCTATTCTAGCAAAGAATGGAATGAATGTGATTAATATGAGGTACTGCAGAACATATTCTGTCACTGACCCAGAAGAAAGCCTCTTTCAACTCTCTGAAATTCTCGCTTTTTCCTGTTTACAGTATGTGGGCTAACCAGCTGTGTGTTTGGTTCTTAGTATGAATGGATGGATGGATGGATGGATGGATGGATGAATGAATGAATGAATTTTTCCTGTTCAAGAAATCTACTCAACTCAAATTTCTGTACCACACTGGGCCAGGGAATGAATGTTTACCGAAGTCAGAGAAGAAGGAAGTTTGTTTCAGTTTTACCACAACCAGCAGTTAAAGCAGGTGGTGTGTTTAAGAAAGCAGTTAAATCCCAGCATTTAAGCCTGTCATGATCTTCATTTGGTCACTTTATAAAGAAAAATCTCTGACCCTCCTTTTCTGGTGAAATTTGCTAGGAAAAATCCATAATGAGGTCTGATTATTGGAGGCTTAAAGTTTCTTTTCTGGCATTCATTTAAAAATAATGAAGGCTCGAAGCCACCTTAACAATAGATCTGATTTGACCTGACTGATTAAAAGGGTCAATGGGAATTCATTTTTTTTCTCCATTACGGGGTGGGGGGGTGGGGAACAAACTTAAGAAAAATAGGCCTTCTGCATCTATATTAGGACATCTTTGTGATTAGAAGAGTCAGAATTCACATACAGCTGAGCAAAAGAATTCTTTAGTAAAAGAACCTGTACCACCAAACTGTAGTTATCTTAAGTCAGGTGGAAAGCCTTTTCTGCTGTATTTGTTTTATTTGCCTAAGTTGTCTTTATGGAAGGAGTATATAAATAATTATATCAAGAGTAATTGAGAAGGTTTTCCATTGGTGAACATTTTGGTGAAGGTTAGTCTCAGATAAAGCACATGCACCTCAAACAAAACCAGCAACCTAGATTAGGTTTTACAAGTGGTTTGAAGCCAGAGAGCACTAGAATGAACAATAAATCTGTCACATATTGCTGTGTGATGTTGGCTGAACTACCTAACGGCTTGAAGCCTTAGTTTTCTCTTCTCATCTGTAAAGTGAAGTTAATACTTAAATAGCTCAGACCCTCAATATATGGAATGATTGTGTTGTCATTATTGGTTTTGTTGTTGTTATTTGATTATGTTTATACTTACCTGGCCTAGTATCTATTTCTGATCCCATCTACTCAATGAAATATTCTATTCTTGCCCACAAAAAATGAGCAGATAGACTCCACTCTTTAAAAATGCTATTTAGGGCAACCCCAGTGGCCCAGTGGTTTAGCATCGCCTTCAGCCCAGGCCGTGATCCTGGAGACCGGGGATCAAGTCCCATGTCGGGCTCCCTGCATGGAGCCTGCTTCTCCCTCTGCCTATGTCTCTGCCTCTCTCTCTCTCTGTGTCTCTCATGAATAAATAAATAAGTAAATAAATAAATAAATAAATAAATAAATAAATAAGCTATTTATTTGAAGCCCACTTATGAGTCAGTTACCTGAACACTAAGATGATTTTCTTCTCCATGTTAATAATAGCCAACTCATTTCTAGCACCTATTCTTTGCCAGACTTTGTGCAAATACTTTACATATATTGTGCTGTTAATCTCTATAAATGTCCCATAGAAAATTTTTAAAAAAGCTAAGGCTTAGCAATGGTATTATTTTCCAAGGTCACACAAGGTAGTTTATAGCAGCACCAAGCCCAATCCAGATTTTCCCAACTCAAAATCCCTGTCTTTTTTTTTTATTGCACCATTTTGCCTTTCACTGGTCAGAAAAGTAATGATCCAGGACAGGATGGCTCAAACATGGGGCTAATTTGCAAAAGCTCACCAAACTCAGAATGTAGCTAACTTTTAGACCATTGTCTCTTTGTGTTGGTATATCTCAGGAAGCCTTCAGTTACAAGGAACAGGAAAACCTGACTCAAACAACTGTACAGATAGGGAAATTAATCACCCCACCTACTACAAGATCAGAGATAGGAAGAGTGTTAATCTTAATTCATTTTGTAGTGCAACAGCACTTTAAAGGTCCAATGTCCTTTCCATCTCTCCTTTCTGCCTATTCAGTGTGACTTTTTTTTTTTTTTTTAAGATTTTATTCATCTATTCATGAGAAACACACAGAAAGAGAGAGAGAGGGGCAGAGACACCGGCAGAGGGAGAAGCAGGCTTCATGCAGGGAGCCGGACGTGGGACTCCATCCCCGGTCTCCAGGATCATTCCCTGGGCTGAAGGTGGCGCTAAACCGCTGAGCCACCCAGGCTGCCCCATTCAGTGTGACTTTTATGTTTGTCATACTAAAATGATTTCTGAAGGTCCATATATCATATATGGATATTTCTTCCTGTATCTCTTTCTTAGGAATGTTGAATCGTTTTCCAGAAGCCCCAGTAGACATTTTTAATTTTTTTTTTCATTTTTGTTTTTTTTAATATCTCATACTAGGATTGGGATATATGCCCATAATAAACAATCAATGGCAAATAGATTGTGATTAATATGACAGGCTCAAACTTTTGAAGTGGGATGGATGCTGGAACACAACCAATAAACCTCTCAAATGCATGTGTGTGTGCATGTGCACATGTGCACACACATGTGGGGAGCCACATGGAGGGATCTTGCAATATTTCTAAACACAGTGGATAATATCCCTACTTCTCTGAAAATAGAGTAGCTTCTTATTCTTCTTAGTGGTATCCATTCCAATGTGGAAATAGGGAATATGTGACCAGCTTTTACGGAATTGAGAATACTCCTTCCAGTTATTTAAGTACGGTAGAATCCATCAGATATGAGAAGTCAGGTTTGATAAAGCCAGGAGTGCCTTGACTCTGGTCCAGTTTGTTATCACTTGCCACTCTCTAATTGAATAGGAGTGGCAATTGGATAAATTAAATAAGCTCATTCAGGGGAATCACTTGAATAAGAGAATCTGGAGTCATAATGCCAAAGGCTTACTCATAAGGAAAGTCCTTCAACAGTGCATTTTAAGAACTGTGATGAGTTGATTTATATTGTATAGAAGTTTCAGTGAGGTCTCCGTCAATATTTTCATTTCTTTTTGGATAAACACTTTGGATTGGTATTGCGAAGGAATAGGGCTAGGGAATTTTGCAAATTGATATAACTTTTACATTTTGACTATCAAACTAGAAATATGTTTCATGAAAATTTACTGTTGATTTATTTTTAAAAATTAGCATTCTAATAGGTATATAGTGGTATCCCACTTGAGTTTTAACTTGCTTTTCCCAAAGGATTAATGATGTTTTGTACTTTTTCATGTGTTTGTCATTTCTATGTCCTTTTGATGTGTATAAATATTTGCCCCATTTTTAATTGGGTTATCTGTCTTTATTTATGATTTAATTGTAGGAGTTCTTTATATGTTGGTGATACAACTCCTTTGTAAAATATGTTCTATAAATATCTTCCCAAACTATAAATTATCTATTATTTCCTTTACAAAATCTTATATTAAGCAGAAGTTTTAATTTTGATTAAGTCTAATATATAAAGGTATAATTTTGGTGGTTAGGGTATCTAAATAAATTTTGTGTATACTTAGATTGCAGAGATATTCTCCTATATATTTTTCTAGAATTTTAGCTTTTATGTTTATGTATATGATTAACCTCAAAATAATTTTTGGGTATACTTTGAGGTCGATATCAAGGTTGTCCCCCTCTACTTTCTATGGAAGTGCAGTTATTTGAGCACGAGCATCATTTGTTGAAAAGATAGTCCTTCATTGGTTTGCTTCAGTGACTTTACAAGAAATGAATCATCTATAAGAGTTGGTCTATTAATGGTTTCTTTATGAAATTCTATTAACTGATAATCTCTTTCTGCTAACACTTCGTGATTACTATAGGTTGGTCTTGATTCCTGTAAGTTTGGAAGTTAACATTATTAGTCTTCCAACTTTTTTTTTTAATTAAAAAAATACTGTCTTTATTATTCAAGTTTTTTTTTACATACAAATTTTAGAATCCATTATTAATTTTTACAAGACTGCCTGCTGGAATTTTGATTAACATTGCATAGATGGAGGATAGAGACACAGATATACAGATAAAACTAGAAATAATTGGTATCATAATAACAAAATAATCTTAGTAATGTAACCCATAGACATGATAGATTAATGACATAGCTGGGTCTTTTAAAACAATCTCCAAATAGAACTTTGCAGTTTCTGATGTAAAGTTTCCACATATTTTGGTAAATTAATTTCTAAGTAGCTTTTGTTTGATAATGGTATGATAATGATAATCATTTTCCATTTTGCTCTCCATTTGCTTATAGGTATGTAATTGATTTTTGTTAATTAACCTAGCCTCCTGTGATATTGTTAAACTCATGTTATTACTTCTGGTAGGGGTATTTTGGTATGTTTCTTATCAATTCCTGTAAACATACTCATATCATCTGTGAATATTTGAACTTTTCTCTTGCCTTTATTTTTCTTACCTTTTATACTGGATTGAAACATCTGTATGATTTTAAATAGAAATGGTAATAAGAGATCTTAAGGGAAAATATTCATACTGTTCTATTACATATAATATTATTGGTAGGATTATTATATATGCCCATGATCATGTTGAGAAATTTTCTTTCTAACCCCAGTTTGCCAATAATTTTTGTAATGAATACATGTTAAATTTTAACAGTTCTTTTTCTGTCCACTCCTTCTGGGACTCCATTTATATCTAAGTTTAGTCACTTAATACTGTCCCATAGCTTACTGATCCTCTGTTAACTTTACTTCAGTGAATTTTTTTTTTTTTTTACTTTTTTTATGCTTCAGTGCAGAAAATTTCTATTTCTATGTCTCTCTCTGTCTTTTTCGTTATTAGATTGGCAGTTAATTTTATCCAATGAATATTTCATTTGAGGTGTTGGATTTTTCAATTCTAGGAATTTTATTTTACTCCTTTTAAATATCTTCCCTTTCTCTTCTCTTCATACTCTGGCTTTTCTCTACCTTCTTGAACATATTTCTTTAAAATAGCTGGCTTAATACCCTTACCTACTAATTCTGTGATTTGGATTTGATATGCTAATACTTTTTCTTTCTTTCTTTTTTAAGATTTTATTTATTTAACCAAATAATTTTATTTATTATCCACAGAAAGAGAGGTAGAGACATAGGCAGAGGGAGGAGCAGGCTCCCTGGGGGGAGCCTGATGTGGGACTCCATCCTAGGACTCCAGGATGAAGACCTGAGGTGAAGACAGATGCTCAACCACTGAGTCACCCAGGAGTCCCTTGATATGTTAATACTTTTTCAAAGTCTTCTTCACCTGTGTTCATGATGAATATCATTCTTTGGTTTTTATATATAAATAAAATATATATATATATTGATATCAGGGTAGTTTATAAATTGAGTTGGCAAGTTGTTTCTCTATTTTGGGGAATATTTGAATAAACTTAGTTACATATATTTTTTTATTTGAATGCATGATAAAATTTACCATTGAAGTGACTGGTCTGGTAGTTTTCTTTCCAGAAGATAATTCAATTATAAATTCATTTTAAAAACTTTTAACTTAAGCTCACACTACTTTAATTTCCTGTTACTTCCCACATCAATTTTGACAATTCGTATCCCTCAAGAGAACTGTTCATTTCTTCTAGGATTTTTTAAAATTATCAGCATCAATTTGACTAATATTACCTTTATATGTCTTTATAATCCCTATAAATCCAGTGGTGATGTCTTTTTATCATTGGTAATATTCTTAATTTGAGATTTTTTTCTATTTTACTGACCACTTTGCGTTTTTTAAATATATATTTTCCAAATGCAGCCTTTGATATTATTTTTCTATTGTGTTTACACTTATTACTCTGAATTTTCTTATTTAGTTTTACTTCCTTCTACTTATTTTGGGTTTAATTTGACCTATTCATCTATATTTTTCAATTGAAGCTTATTTCTTTGATTTGAGAGCTTTCTTTTTAGTAAAAGCAATTTTTTTAAAAGCTCCTTATTTTAGGGATGCCTGGGTGGCTCAGTCAGTAAAGTGTTTGCCTTCCAGTTCACATTCTGATCCCAGTGTCCTGGAATGGAACCCTGAGTCAGGCTCTCTGCTCAGCAGGAAGCCTGCCTCTCCTTCTCCCTCTGCCAGCTGCTCTGCCTGCTTGTGTTCTCTCTCTCTCTCTCTCTCTCTCAAATAATAAATAAGTAAAATCTTTAAAAAGCAAAAAACTCATTTTAGGTGGATTCCATTCATTTTGATAAGTTATATTTTCATTTTCATTTCACTCAAAATATTTTCTAATTTACCTTATAATTTATTTTTTCACTCCATGGAGTATTTAGAAGTATGTTGCATTGTTTCCAAATAGTTGTGAATTTTCAAAATGTTTTTTGGTCTTGATTTTTAATGTAATTTTGTTGTGATCAGAGAACACACTCTATATTATTTTGGTATCCTTTAAAACTTTCTTAGAGTTCTTTGTTGGCATAGCATATTACTTTTCTTAGTTAACCATTCATATGCTCTTGGTAAAGAGCACATATTTGCTGCTATTAGGTAAAATGTTCTATAATGTAAATTAGAAAAAGTTTGGTGATAATGTTCTAATGTTCTCTAAAGTTACTGAATTTTGGGAGCTACTAGTTATATCAATTACTAAAAAAGGATTTTTAAAGTCTCCTACTGTAATTATGTATATTTGCGTATTTTATTTTTCTTTCGGATTTGTCTTCTCCTGTGTTATGAATTGTGAAGCTCCATTTTTAGATGGATAAAAATTTTTTCACGGTCCCTAATAAATTGGCCTCTTTATAATTATAGGGCATTTTTTCATTGCTGATAATATTCTTTGCTTAAAAGTCTATTTGTTTGACATTAGAGCAGTCACTCCAGCTTCCTTCAGATTAATGTTAGTGTAGTCTATCTTTTTGCATTCTTTTAACCAATTTGTGTATATTTGTCCCACATCTTTTGTTATTTTTTCCTATATATTTACAAGTGTTTTTAGTAAGTAATATTATTCTATTACAAATATCATATTGACTTCTAAGTACCCTTTTCTATATTTTATGTTGTTAATGATAACTCTAGATTTTATAGTATGCATATATAACTTATTATAATTGACCAACTATTAATATTATACCATTTCATGAATAACATGATGGTTATAACAGTATATTTCAATTTATTCCTTTCTTGTCCTTTGTTGTATTGACATTATACTTAGTTCTATATATGTTTTAAACCTCATAATACATTATAATTTCTCCCTAAGTAGTCAATTATCTTTTTTAGAGAAATACATACATGCATGTATTTATGTGCCATTTTGGTGATCTTTATTCCTTAGTGTAGATCTGGGTTTCCCCTGGTATTGTTTTTCTTTAGTTTCAAGAACTTTCTCTGGTACTCTGGGTAGGGCAGATCTTTAAATTCTTCAGCTTTTGTTTGTCTGAAAAAAATTAAGGTTTTACTTATTTTTTAAGGATGTTTGTTGGTTGTACAATTCTAGATTGATTTGTTCTTTCTTAACATTTAAGAAGAACATTCCATAATTTTCTGACTTAAATTATTTCTTATGAGAAGTCAGTATATTTCTTATTATTGTTCATGTATATATAATGCAATTTCTTCTTCTTACTACTATACTTTATCACCGGTTTTCAGCAGTTTGACTCTGATATGCCTGGATGTGATTTTCTTTTATTTTTCCTGCACAGAGGTTTGTTGAGCTTATTAGATCTATTAATATTTTTCATCAGATGTGGTGAAAATAGGGTCTTTTGAATTACACTTTATTTTTATTTCATTTCATATTATTCCATTTTTATTTTATTCCAGTATAGCTAATATACAGTGTTGTAGTAGTTTCAGGGGAAGAATATAGTGATTCAAAAATTCTATACATTGCTCAGTGCTTGTCATTACAACTGTACTCTTTAATACCCATTTCCCCACATATTTCCCCTGTGGTAACCATCAATCTGTTCTCTATAGTTAAAAGTCTAATTCTTGGCATGTCTCTCACATATGAGTGAAATTATATGGTATTTGTCTTTCTCTGACTATACTTATTTCACCTAGCATTATACTCTCTAGCTCCATCTATGTTGTTGCAAGTGGCAAGATTTCATTTTTTTATGGCTAAGTAATATACCAACACACACACACACACACACACACACACACCACTTCTTTATCCATTCATCTATCAGTGGCTGCTGATAGCTTAGCTTATCTTTGGCTGCTTCCATATCTTAGCTATTGTAAATAATACCACAGTAAAAAATAAACATGGGGTGCATATACCCTTTTGAATTAGTGTTTTTGTACTCTTTGGATAAATACCCAGTAGTGTGATTGCTGGATCATAGAGTAATTCTCCTTTTAATTTTCTGGGAGACCTCCATGCTGTCTTCCACAGTGGTTGTACCAGTTTACATTTCCACCAACAATACATAAGGGTTCCTTTTTCTCTGCATCCTTGCTAAGTTATCTCTACCTGTGTTTTTTATTTTTAGTCATTCTGACAAGTGTGAGGTGATATATCATTGGACTTTTGATATGCATTTCCCTTGTGACGAGCAATGTTAAGCATCTTTTCATGTGTATTTTGGCCATCTGCATGTCTTCTTTGGAAAAAAAATGTCTATTCATATCTTCTGCTTATTTTTAATTGGATTCTTTGTTTTTTGGGTGTTGAGTTGTATCAGTTATGTATATATTTTAGATATTAACCCTTTATCAGATATGTCATTTGCAGATATCTTCTCTCATTTTGTAGGTTGCCTTTTAGTTTTCTTGATTTTCTTTTGCTGTGCAGAAGCTTTTTATTTTGGTGAATTCCCAGTAGTTTAATTTTGCTTTTATTTCCCTTGCCTTAGAAGACACATCTGGAAGGATTTTTATGGTTTCAGATCTCACATTTAGGTGTTTAATCCACTTTGAATTTATTTTTGTGTATGGTGTAAGAAAGTGGCCTAATTTCATTCTTTTGTATGTGGCTGTCCAGTTTTCCCAACACCATTTGTTGAAGACACTGTCTTTTCTCCATTGCATATTCTTGCCTCTTTTGTCAAAGATTAATTGAACATATAATTGTGGGTTTGTTTCTGGGCATTATGTCCTGTTCTATTGAACTGTGTATCTATATTTATGTCTGTGCTATACTGTTTTGATTACTACAGTTTTGTAATATGACTTGAAATCTAGAATTCTGATACCTACGGTTTTGTTTTTCCTTTTCAAGATTGTTTTGGCTATGCAGGGTCTCCTTTGGTTCTACTTTAGTATTTCTTGTTCAAGTTCTGTGAAAAAATGCTGATGGTATTTTGATAGGGATTGCATTAAATCTGTAGATTCCTCGAGTAGTATAGACATTTTGACAGTTATTTGTGCTTCCAATCCATGAGCAGGGCATATCTCTTCAGGTGTTTGTGTCATCTTCAATTTCTTTCATAGCTTGTGATCCTTGGTATAACTGCCATCAGCCTTTCCTGTTTGAGAGAGGATTTTTCAAGAAATCCCCACTTATATCACCATCACAAGGTACCACCATCTTGCCACTCAGTAGTCCACTGACAGAATGATTGCTCAGAGACTGTTTTGGGTTGCAGTACACTTCATTCTCTAGGGCTGGCTGGTAACCTGTATAGGTT
Organism: Canis lupus dingo; assembly: GCF_003254725.2. NCBI lineage: Eukaryota > Metazoa > Chordata > Mammalia > Carnivora > Canidae > Canis > Canis lupus. The sequence continues at coordinate 18,770,208 of NC_064263.1, forward strand.
ACTTCTTCACGGAGTCATTGTAATCAAGGATCTGGGCTTTCAGTGGTCAGAATGTTCAATTTCACTTTGCAGTTCTTTTTGCAGAGCCTGTTTTTGGGTTTTGAACTGCTTATGCTCAAATGCAATAACATTGCTTTCTTCAGTTCTTTCTGAAAAAAAAAAAAAAGACACTAGCTCAGGAGATAGCTGAGCTTTGTGGTTTAGGAGATACATGTTTTCATCTCTAGTCTCTTACAGTTGTTTAAGTAATTAATTTTGTGCCTGAAGCTCTAGTTTCCCTTCTTTCAGTAACAAATAGTCACTCATCTCTTTTACCTTGTCTTTCAGCAGGTAGTTTTGCTTTGTTATTGCCAAAGATTGGTCTTTGACAGACTAATTCAAGCTCAAGCTCTTTGACACCATTTACAGAGTGATTAGGTTCTTCCTTTTCTGAATTAATAGCTGTGAGCTTCTCTTGCACATGTGCAGCTTTTTCTTTATTCTTCCTTTCATTTTCAATCAGCCTGATAGTTCTGGTGATAGAGCAGTCTTTCACTTCAGGTTGATACTTGAGAAGTTCATTCCTGAACTTCTAGTTATAGCTCTCCTAACTCTCTTTACATTCAGCTCCTGCTTGCTAATGTGTCAGTTATGCTTTTATTTTCTTCTTCTTGTAGCGTCTGAGCCAATTCAAAAGTTTCAATTCATTGCTTCAGCTCTGCTTCTCTGCCTCTTAGCAAATCTCTCTCTTTTATTAGAAGCTACCTCTGAGCATAAATTTCTTTGGTTTCAATATCTTGGTGCTTTTGAATTCTTTCAAGAGACATCTTTTCCTGAGAAATGAGGTTTCAGCCTTTGCTTGACAAGCTTGCCTTGGTTTCACCTCTTTAGTTAAGTTTATTCCTAGGTATTTTATTATTTTTGGTGCAATTGTAAATGGGATCACTTTCTTAATGTATCTTTCTGCTGCTTCATTATTAGTGTATAAAAATGCAACAGATTCTGTGCATTGATTGTATATGCTATGACCTTACTGAATCCATTTATCAACTCTAGTAATTTTTATGTGGAGTCTAGGGTTTTCCATATATATTATCATGTCATCTGCATATAATGAAAGTTTTACTTCTTCTTTACCAAGTTGGATGTCTTTTATTCTTTTTTCTTGTCTGATTGCTGTGGCTAGAACCTCTAGTACTAGTTTGAACAAAAGTGATGAGAGATCCCTCATCTTGTTCCTGATATTAGAGGGAAAGTTCTCAGTTTTCCCCCATTGAGTTTGGTGTTCATAGTGGGTTTTTCATATATGGCTTTTATTGTGTTAAGGTGTGTTCCCTCTAAACCTACTTTCTTGAGGGTTTTTTATCATGAACGGATATTGTACTTTTTCACGTGCTTTTTCTACACCTGTTGAAATGAACATATGATTTTTAGCCTTTTTCTTATTGATGCGATGTATCACACTGATTGATTTGTGAATATTCAACCACTCCTGCATCCGGGAATAAATCCCCCTTGATCATGGTGAATTATTTTTTAATGAATTATTTGATTCAGGATTTTTACACCTATGTCCATCAGAGATATTAACCTATAGTTGTTTGTTTTGTTTTGTTTGTTTTGTTTTGTTTTGTTGGTGTGTTTATCTGGTTTTAGTACCAGGCTAATTGAGTCCTCTTAGTATGAATTTGGGAGTCTTTTTTCATCTGGTTTTTGCAGTAGTTTGAGAAGAATAGATATTAACTCTTTAAATGTTTGGTAGAATTTACCAGTGGACTTTTGCTTGTAGTAAGTTTTTTGATTATCAATTCAAATTTATTGCTGGTTATAGATCTGTTCAAATTTTCTATTTCTTCCTGATTCAAATTTGGAAGATGATATGTTTCCATTTTTCTTAGGTTGTTCAATTTGTTGGCATATAATTTTTCATATTCTCTTATAATCTGTATTTCTGTGGTGTCCGTTATTTCTCCTCTTTCATTTCCCATTTTGCTTGTTTGAGTTCTCTCTCTTTTGATAAATCTTGCTAATGTTTTATCAATTTTGTTTATCTTTTCAAAAACCAGATCTTGGTTTATTGATCTGTTCTCTTGTTTTTGTTTTGTTTTCTTTTTTTTTTTTTTTAGTTTTTATTTAAGTTATTTCTCTCCTAATCTTTATTATTTATTTTCTTCTACTACTTTTGGGTTCTGTTTGTTCATATTTTAGGTTAGCTCTTTTAGGTAAAAAATTAGGTTGCTTTTTGAATGTTTTCTTCCTTCTTGAAGTAGGCCTGTATTGCTATAAACTTCCCTTTTTGAACTGTTTTTGCTGCATCCCAAAGATTTTAGACCATTGTATTTTCATTTTCATTTGTCTGCATGTATTTTTGATTTCCTCTTTGGTTTCTTAGTTGACTCATTCATTATTCAGTAGTGTGTTATTTAACCTCTGTGTATTTGTGTTCTTTCCAGATTTTTTCTTGTGGTTGATTTCTAATTTCATAGTGTTGTAGTCAGAAAAAATACATGGAAAGACTCATCTTTTTAAATTTGTTAAGACTTGTTTTGCAAGTCTTTAATGTGTGATCTATTCTAGAGAATGTTCCATGTGCACTTGAAAGGAATGTGTATTCTGCTGTTTTAAGATGGAATGTTCTGTATATATCTGGGCCAATGTGTCATTGAAAGCTACTGTTTACTTGTGGATTTTCTGTTTGTTTGATCTACCCATTGATATAAGTGAGGTATCAACTGCCTTAAGTACTTGGGTACTCTCATGTTGGGTGCATAAATATTTATAATTGCTTTATCTTCTTGTTGCATTGTTTCTTTAATGATTATACAGTGTCCTTCTTTGCCTCTTGTTATGTTTTTTTGTTTTAAAATCTATTTTGTGCAATATTAATACTGCCACCCCAACCTTCTTTTGACATCCATTTGCATGATAAAAACTCCATTCTTTTACTTTCAACCAGACCTATTTTCTACTTTAGGTCTGAGCCTCATATAGGCAGCATATAAATGGGTCTTGTCTTTAAAAAAAAAAAAAAAAAAAAAAAAAAAGATTTTATTTATTTATTCATGAGAAACACAGAGAGAGAGAGGCAGAGACATAGACAGAAGGAAAAGCAGGCTCCTCACTAGGAGCCCAATGTGAGACTTCATCCCGGGACTCCAGGATCACACCCTGAGCCAAAGGCAGACACTCAACCACTGAGCCACCCAGGCATCCTGGGTCTTGTCTTTTCTAACCATTCCATCACCCTATGTCTTCTGATTCGAGCATTTAGTCCATTTACATTCAGAATAATTATTGATAGGTATGTATTTATTGTCGATTTCTTACCTGTTTTATAGTAGTTTTTTATAGTTTTCCTCTGTTCCTTTCTTTTCTTGTTCTCTTCTTTCATAATTAGTTGACTTTCTTTAGTGATATACTTAGATTCTTATCTCTTTATATTTTGTGTGTCTATCACTCGTTTTTATTTTGGTTACTGTTCAGTTTATATATAACGCTTCTTCATGTAGCTATCTATATTACGGTGATGGCCATTTTAAGTTTTAACCCATTCTTTATTCCTCTCCCCCCACACACATTTTAGACATATTGTGTCATATTTTTCATCCTTTTATTTTGTGAGTCCCTTCATTATTTTTACAGACATAATTATTGTTACTGCTTTTTTTGCTTCCTACTTCCATTATTCAAACGTATTGCCTTTCCACTCACAAACTTCCCTTTAACATTTCTTGAAAGGCTGTCTTAGAGGGCTTGAATACCTTTAACTTCTGTTTGTCTGGGAAAAACTTTACCTTTTTATTCTAAATAATAGCCTTGCTGGATAGAGTATTCTTAGCTGCAGATTCTTTTTTTTTTTTTTTCCCCCTTTTTGCACTTTGAATTTATCATGCCACTCTCTTCTGGCCTGCATAGTTTCTGTTGAAAAATCCCCTGATAGCCTTATGAGGCTTCCCTTGTATGTAATTGCTTTCTTTTCTTTTGCTGCTTTAAAAATTGTCTCTTTATCACTACATTTTTCTATCTTAATTACTATGTGTCTGGTTTTGAACTTCCTTGGGGGAATCTCTGTGTTTCCTGGATGTGGATATATGCTTCATTCCCCAGCTTCAGGAATTTTTAGCAGTTATTTTATCAAATAAATTTTCTGCCTCCTTTTATTTTTCTTCTCCTTCTGGGAGCCCTATAATATGAATGTTATTATGCTTGATGAAGTCACTGAGTTCCCTAGGTCTATTCTCATTTTGCATAGCTTTCTTTCTCTCATTTGCTCAGCTTGATTACTTTCTATTACTCTGTCTTCCAGGTCACTAATTCATTCCTCTGCTTCTCTACTCTCTATTTAGTCCATCTCACGTATTTTTAATTTCATTTATTGTATTTTTCATCTCTGATGGGTTCTTTTTCATGTTAACTCTTCATTAAGAGTTTCACTGATATCTTGCACCCTTCTCAGATCCAGTACTTTATGATCATCACTTTAAATTTTCTATCAGGCATATTATTTCTATCTGTTTTACTTAGGTCTCCTGCTGTGGTTTTGTCCTATTTTTTACTTCAGGCATATTCCTTTGCCTTCTGATTTTGTCTAAACTGTCTATGTCTGTCTCTCTGTGTTAGGAATGACAGCTGTCTCCTGCACCTGAAAGTAGTGTCTTTATCTAAAAGAGATCTTGTAGGGATCCCTGGGTGGTGCAGCGGTTTGGCGCCTACCTTTGGCCCAGGGCGTGATCCTGGAGACCCGGGATCGAATCCCACGTCGGGCTCCTGGTGCATGTAGCCTGCTTCTCCCTCTGCCTGTGTCTCTGCCTCTCTCTCTCTCTCTGTATGACTATCATAAATTAAAAATAAATAAATAAATAAAAGAGATCTTGTAGTACCCTGCTATGTGGTGTTTCTTTCACCAGATCCTGGCATCTCAGGAGTGTGTTCTATATGTGATGTGTGCACTGTGCTTTTGTGGCTGAGCTGCTTTTTCCTTCAGTCTAGTTGTCTTCAATGGCTTTATTTGCCTACTGTGGGCAGTATTTAGTCCCTATGATATTAGTAGGCCAATCTAAGGATTCCTTGGACTTGACTTGATTCAGACCAGGCATTTGCCAGAGGTGTAATAGCACCAAACTGCAAGGCACATTCCTTATATTGTCACCTGAGAAGCTTTTATTGGTGGGCAGGGTCTGCAGTTAGACCAGTTGTCTGCCTCCAGCCCACTACTGGTCCCCTCGTCTGACTGATATATATGGTTATCTTTCCCTCTCTCTGAGGCAGAAGTAACCTTGAGTGGTGCTGGCCACTGTAGGGGCTTTACTTCCAGACCTGTGGCACCACCCTGTATTGGAGAGGGTGGATTTGCAGAAGCATAGCGCAGGGAGCAATGGGGTACAGTGATGGTGCTAACAAGCTTTGAGTACTATCAGTCCTCTGCAGGAGGGGTACTGCAGTGTCTGGACTGAGGCAGGCTGTTCAGAGAAGTGGATTGGTAAAGCACAGTGTAGGGTACTGACAAGTTAAGCAGCAAGTCCAGCAGATGGGTAGGTGTTTATGTTGGCCGGAGGCAGAAGAGGGAAATGGTATCTGACATTTCCTTTCTTCCTAGAGGAGTTTCCCAGTGATTTCTTCCAAATAACCCTTCCATATGCCCCAGGTGCCTTTGAACCTTCTGCTTCTATGCTGTATCTCCAAGGGTAGGGACTCCATTTCCTCTAGCCCACCTGCTCACCCAGAGCTGAGCTGCTTTTTTTCTTTTCTTTTTTTTTTTGAATCCCATCTTTTAAGTCGTGCTGGTTGTAACAACTCACAAAATTCAGCCTCTATGGTTTTCAAAGCCAAATGTTATGAGAATTCATCTTTCCCAGCTGTGGGGGCCTTTTTCTCTCCTCTCCCTGTGCCAGTGGTGTGCCTTCCTCCCCTCAGACAGTCCCACAAGTCTGTTTAGTTCCCAACTGTGTCTCTGCCTTTCCTCTCCTCTTCAAGTGTGGTCTCTTCTTTACATTTAGTTGTGGAGTCTATCCTGCCAATCTTTGGGTGGTTTTCTGGGTTATTTACACTAATGTGAGTGCTATTTAGTTGTACCTGTGGGGCAGAGTGAGTCTAGGGTCTTCCTACTCTTCCATCTTCCCCAGAAGAGCTGTTTTCATCATTTCTTTAACATTTTCCTGCTTCTCATTCTCTTCTAGTACTCCCATCACAAATTTTGGCTGTTAGGTATTTTCAAACAGATGAATGAGGATGTATTCCCCCACCCTCCACCTTCCCATCTCCAGTCTTTTTACTCTTTATGCTTTAGTCTATAGAATTTCTATTGCCATGTCTTCAAGCTTATTTCTATTTTCTTTTGAAGTGTCCAATCTAATGGTAAATGCTTACTAAGGATTTTTCATTGCAGATGCTGTGTGCTTTACTTTTATAATTTTTCTCTTTTCTGATAGTTTCCATTTCTGTTCATATTTTCTATTCATTGCTTTAAAGTCTTTTTCTGCTAATTTTAACATCTCTGGATATATTTATGTTTGCTCTTTTTAATATTTAAATAATTTAAATTTTAAATATTATGTTTTTTCTGCTTTTTCGTGTGTCAAATAATTTGTTATTGTATTTGACCATTGTGGGTATTATATTGAAAATATTTTACATTTTGTTGGTTTTCCTTGGAAACTGTTGATTTTTATTCTGACATAATTTACTGGAAATCAGCTTGATTCATTAAAAAACTCTGATTTTAAATTTTGTGAAGATGATTCTACCATAGTCCTTATTATAAGACCGATGTAACTCTTTTTCTAAAAAGTGTTTCTTTTGTTTTTTTTTTTTTTTGCTTTTTGTTTTTTTGAGGAGTCCTAAATTCAATACCTGGGTTATTCAGGAGAGTTACTCATCTGGACTGCTCAAAATGTCTGTATCTTTCAATATTGTACTGTCAGAGGGATTTCTACTTACCTTGCAGCTTTCTAGTAGCTGTTCTCTTCCTGGCCTTGAAAAATCTCACTATACACATGTGTAACTTGGTATTTAGCCAAAGAGTAAAGGACCTCCTATCCTTATTTTTAGTGCTACTTTGTGTATCTCTATCCTGGTATTCTCTCTTACAAATTCCAGCTGCCCCAACTTGCAGTTATTGCTTCCTGCCTTAGCAAGGCCACGATCCTCTGCTTAAGTTGTGAAAAATATTGATGCTGAATCTCAGCTCATATCTCCTAGATTGTAATTTCTTGGATTTTTGAAAGTCCACAGTTCTTATCTGTTTAGATTCATTGTGGGGAAAAACAAACAAACAAAAAGAACTTTTTAATTTTAGGAAGATTAGGGGAGACTTTGTGAGTGAAAGATCAATTCATTTGCAATATTTCATGTGACAAATATTGAAAATATGAACTAGAGCAGCAGAAATGAGATTGAAAGACATGAACAGATATCAGGGATATTTAGGAAGTTACCATATCACCATATTTGTTTATAGATAAAGGAAGGAAAAGGGACAACATCTAACACAATCATTAGCTCCTGCATGATGTTGATAATAATGCCACCAAAGAAGAAAGCAAGTACATAAATGGAATGATGACTTCACTTAAACATATATTTCATTTTGCAATGTCCTGATAAAATATGATGAGGACCTGAATAAGACAGTAAATTGGAGACTGGAAAAAGATAATAAACATAAGGTATATCTATCAAATACCATTAACAATATTTGGTGTCCTAATAGATGTAGGTAGGAGAGAGACTCAGAAGTTTCTAGTTTAAGTAGTAATGCAGTAAATTGAGATTGAGAACACTGTTGAATGTGCTAGTTTTGAGTTGGAAGTATTGGGACAATCAGGGCAGGTAATGAATTCTAAATTGCACTTAGTGATTTTGAGGACACATAGGCAAAAAAGTCTATTTAGTGGCCAAATATGTAGGCATAATGGCAAGGAGAGGGGTACAGTTTAGAAATAGAATGTTTATTTTATTGACCATTTTGACCAGTCAGCTGTTACTTTGCACATTATGAAAAAGCAAATCAGAGCAAAGAGTTAGTTGTGAGTCCAAATGATGAGCAGATTGTAACAAAAAAAGAAAGAAAGAAAAAAGAAAAAAATGCATTTGGGAAAATTCTAAACAGTGTGTGTGTATTGTGTGTGATTACCTTTTTTCTGGTGTTGTTATTCTGTGTCATTGCAATCGATGTAATTGGATCTTGTGCATACTTTACAACATGTGTTTTGCCCAGATGAAGAGTAATCACAACAAGTAATTTGAACTTGTCATTTGGTAGCATTACTATAAATGGCAGGAGAATATTCCGTTAAATCTTTATGACTTGGATATGCATTTTTGTAACCATTCCAAAAAATTTACTAAAGGTGGCAGATGCCTGGTGGAAATCTTCCTGTTAGACTGTTCTTGTGGTGAAAAAAAAAACCATAATGGACATTTTGTCCTCCACTCTCCTGTGTATTTTTACTCTGTAGAATCACAGGGAAGCACATCACCTGCTTTCCTGCACACACATATTTAGACATATGCATATAGGTAAATAAGAATCTGAATATGGAATGATTTCTGTACTACTTTGCTATTTGGGGGGGAAAATCAAGTCACCAAGTCTCTTCTGCAATGGGCTTACAGTTTTTCGAGCACTCTGTTATCTATCATGCTTCTCTGTGATTCACTCTCTTTCCTATAGTTGGAATGCCCTTTATCTACTTTTCCTCCCTTGTCCTGGTTCCCTGTTATTGTTCAAGATTTTCTTGTAGTGTTCTTGCCTTAGACTGATGTAGATACTCCCATGTGTGCTTCTTATGTGATTACTGTGGGATACTATATGTGTAGGACACTATATGTGCAGCATTTGAGCTCTTATTATTCTGTTATGTCAGTTATTTGAGCAATCCGATATATGACTGTGATCTTCCTGAGATCAGAAACATTTTCTTACTCATCTTTTTATAGCCCCAGTATATTGCACTGTGCCTAGAACATGACAAGCCTTTAACCGACCACTCGACCATCACTCCTAACCCTGAGTGAATTTGTCTTTTTATTAGTCAACAAAATCAGAACTTTCTCTTGGGTAAAAGTGAGGAGCAAATAGGCACGTGCTGAACTCTATCCTAGGCACTATAGAGATTTACAAACCCTGTCATGAATTCTTTGTAATTAAGACAAAGTAAAATAAATATTCAATCCGTGTGTAAATAGAAACATCTAATAAAATTTAAAAAATGGAGTGGTAAATTCTCTTGAGAGTCTTCATGGGAGAAATATCATTGTCTCTCTGCTCTAGAAATATGTAAATTTCTCTGGCCAGAAAAAAGAGTGTAGCAAAGATTGAGCAAAGGCAGAGAAGCATGGGAACACAGGTACAGCTATGGGGGATGAGAGCTAGTCAGTTCTCTAGGGCAACTGCTTTAATAGAGAAGGAAGCAAGGCCAAGGTGCTGATCTGAAATGGGTGGAATTAGGTAGTAAATGCAGTCAGCCACAAACATGAACACCTGCATCTGAAAGAATTATTAAAATTGCTGTAGGTATGTGTGTGCTATTATGAAAACAAATTTAGTGCATGTGTTTATAAATTTTCATTTATTGTGAATATTTTAAACCCAGGTTATCAGATATAAGGTAAAAATACTGGACAAATGACTTATGGTAATTTGAAAACCAGCAGTAATAAGCAGTTGCTTTTCTTTAAAAAAACACAACAACAAATTATGTAGGGAGATGACACTATAGGAAACCTTAAAAATATATATCTATCTATCACTGGTATATTATATAAATTATAGATTAAAATTAAAATTTCAGTATGTTGGCCTTGATAAATTGAATATTGTCTACTATTCTTTTCCTTTTCATCCACCTTCCTTAACTTTCTGTTTCTATCATTGCAGTCTTTTGCATAATGTCAGGTTTAGCCAGTAAATTTCTCTATAAGAAAATAGAAAAGAAACAAACAAACCTATCTACTGCCCATTCCTATTAATTGACAACAGTAATGACATATTAGTATTTGTTCTCTTACCTAGTAGAAGTGTTATAGAGGTCTACCCATTGCCTGGAAACTTGATCTTGTCAAATGAATCAATAATGAAAGTACAAATTTATATGAAGGGATATAGGTAAATACCTTTAAACAGTATCTACCATCACAAGAAAGATACATTCAAATCCTAAACATCAGTACCTATGAATATTATTTTATTTGAAAATAGGTTGTTTTCTTTTTTAAGATATAACTAAGTTAAGGTGAGGCCATACTCTATTAAGTGTCCTAAAGCCAGTAACTGGTGTCCTTATAAGAAGGCCATGTAAACGCATGACTCATGTAAAAGATCTTGTGACAGCAGGCATATATTGAAAAACAAGCCAAAGAATGCCAAGGATTTCTGACAAACATTAGAAACTAGGAAGAGATAAGGAAAGATCCTTACCTAGAGCCTTCAGAAAAGCATGGTCTTGAACAAATCTTCACTTTGGACTTCTAGCTTCCCAAAATGTGAAATAACAGATTTCTATTGCTTTAAGCCATTTGGTTTATGCTAACTTGTTAGGGCAGCCCAAGAAACTAATTCAGTGTGTTAATATAGCACTCTTCATGCTCACTAAATGAGGTGTTATAGTATGAAGTGAAATCCCTGAACAGCTCTTCGGAGTGCACCTATACCAGTTTCCTTTAAGAGAGAGAAACTTATAGAATTGGCACAACATGCCTGTCATAGGCTTTGATTATCAAAGAGATAATGATCGCCAGTTCCAACTCTAATCAGTTGTGTGACACTGGGCAAAACATTTATTTTTTTTTAAGATTTTATTTATTTATTTATTTATTCATGATAGACACAGAGAGAGAGAGGCAGAGACAAAGGCAGAGGGAGAAGCAGGCCCCATGTAGGGAGCCCGAAGTGGGACTCAATCCCAGGATTCCAGGATCATGCCCTGGGAAGAAGGCGGTGCTAAACCTCTGAGCCACCCAGGCTGCCCTGGGCAAAACATTTACTTCTCTCACCTTCATTTCCCTATCTATATAATGGCACTAGTTGGCCCTTTTCTATGGCCTAGAGAGATTAAGTCCTTCAGGATAGCACAACTAGTAGGATATAGAATCAAGCCTTACGGTTCAAAGGCTTCTAGTTTATCCCACAAGGAAATATATATGTAATATGTACCTGCTCAAAAGATCTATGAAAACTCTAAAGGAAGTTCAGCCATTCTGATAGGCCAAATCAGTGAAACTTTTTCAAAACAAGTGGAGTTAGAGTGGCTACATCTAGCCCAAGGAAAATTTTGATAGGTGGCAATGTCAGGGGCCATACAGACAAGTCAGGGACTAGGACTCAAATCCAGCAAAGATGCTGAGGCTCCAAAGTGGGTGGCTTTTGCTGTTTTAAATGAACAGCAAATAGACCCATGGGATTAAGTAAATGTAGTAGAAAATGAGGTCAGAGAAGTAAGTCAGGCCAATTCTGCAGGGCCTAATTACTTGCTGAGTTCTGGAATGCATTCTTGTTAGCAAGACACCATTGAAGATTTTTAAGCAAGAGAGTGGCAAAATATATGAGTTCTATGAACGTCATTCAGTAATTCAGATTTAGTCATTTAAAGGTATAGTTTATAATAACATAACATTATGTAATACATATCTATATCAGAGGTTTTGCATGCATAGTTATATTGACATTTATGTTTATCTTTATCTGAAAGGATATGTACCAAAATGATAGCAGTGATTATCTCTAGTAATAGATATCTGGGCAATGCTTACTTTTACTTTTACTTTTTTGGCTTGTGTTTCCCAGCTTTTCTGTAATGAACTGCTTTTTATGTCAGTAACATGGCAAAATTCAAGCTAGGGACAAAAAGGCCAGAGGAAGAATGTAGCAGTAATTCAGAACAGAAAAGGTAAGGCCCTGTGCCATGGCTGAGTCCAAAGCAGACATGAAATACATTTCCAGGTAGAACTGACAGGATTTGACAATGATTCATAGGGGGAAGATGTTGGAGAGGTGGATCTGAAGATGACACAAATATTTCTGTTCAAGACAATAGGAAGGGTGGAGCTTCCATTAACTGAAAGAGGGAGATCCCAAAAGAAAGAGGTTTGAGCAGAGGGTCATGAGAGGTATAGATAATGAGGTTAGTTTGAGACATACCGAATTTGAGGTGACAGCTAGACTGCCATGATTTTGAGAAGAAGTCACAAGGGTTATCCCAGAGGGCCAAAGTGTTGAGATAGAAAGAGACAATAGATATGGTAAGATATTTCCAGAGGAGCTTTAAAAAGCCAAATGATGATAAGTATAATTGTCTGCCTGGTAATAAAATCTCAGAAGCCTTCTGATGTACGTAGATTCACATGAATTGTTTTACTAAGAGATATAAAGTGATGCATTCTTAGAAGATAGATATAATTCACAAATTATAGTTAATGTGCTGTGGAATTATTAGGCGTTCAAATATAACTAAAAATGCAGTAAACTCAACCACCTCATAATAAGGAGCTGACAAGCGACGCAGAAAGTCTGCTTGAAAAAATACATCCCTGCTGCTTGTCACAGTGTCGTCCCAGATTAGGTACATAAATAAACATGTCACTCACAGTGTTTTCACATACTCCCACAAGACTGTCAGCAAAATGGGGTAAGAGAACAAAATCACAGGCCTGACTAACAGAATCAAACAAATAATAGTAACAAAAAAGGAAGAACCCTCTTGGCTCAATGTTATGTGCCTATAGATTATGGAGGAAGAGCCCATGTGTGTCTGGGAGAATGCAGTAAAGCCTGCCCATCCTAGTGGAGTCACCTTCAGAGTCTAGTGATCACATTGTTCCTTTTGGCAGCATTTTGAACACCATATTAAAAAAAAAATGACACCACACACACATATGCCATATTGCCATGTCAGTAGTAGAGACTATCTGGCATTGTTACTCTATTGTGTGACCTTCTTGCCAGATGAGTGAACAGAAACTGTGGTGCAGATGAATGAGAGTTTGATCCATAAGGTTTTAGTCAAATTGCTCATATTTTTGAGCCTCAGCTTCATCAGCTTAATTGGGATTATGATAGCAATCTACAATGGATTGGGAGAAATGACTTAAAGAAGGTATTCAAAGAGTTTAGAGTGTCCTAGTTAAAAGTGGAATATTGGGGAAAAAATTCATCTCTCTCCCTTCTGAAAGCCACCTGAAACAATAGTAAAAGGTTAAATAGTAAAAGTACAAAGAAGCAGAAATTTACCAGGATAAAGAGAACAGAAGAGTAGAAAGAAAAAAAAAAAAAAAAAAGAAGCTGGAAAACAGAAGATGAGTAGGAATTGATTTAGCTGACATGAGAAAACTGAATTCTAAGCCATTTAGTAGGACAATTGGAAAGCAACAGTGTTTGTGCCAGAGATCTTTAAATCACTCAAGAATTTGCAGCATGAGGGACCTCTGGAAGCAGGAGTAGGAGCAAGTGGGGGAGGATAAAATGGGTTGAAAGCCTCTTTAAGAGGCTAGATCCTCCTATTCCATCATCTAGACTATGTGACTAAACAACAGGATTCCTTTCTTTTGCTTCCCATCAAAACAGAAGATTAGATTATTTCTTTAGACCAAGTAAAATTAAGCGTGTCTTTGTTTCGGGATATGATACTGAATGAAAATAATGAAAATAAGTAAAAATTTGCATAACAAAATAGAGTTGAAATCCAGCCTTCCTCCCCTACTTTACTATCATAATCCGGATAGCTAGTTTAGACTTCCATTCTGAATCTTGGATTTCCACCCTGCCCCCCACCTACCCAGATGAAACATTTTAGATCAAGAGAAGCATTTAAAGATACTGATGTTAAGTCACTAAACACACTTACACACACACACACACACGCACTTACACACACACGCACACAAGTTTTCTTTTCTTTTTTTTTTTAATTTTTTTATTTATTTATGATAGTCACACAGAGAGAGAGAGAGAGGCAGAGACATAGGCAGAGGGAGAAGCAGGCTCCATGCACCGGGAGCCGACGTGGGATTCGATCCCGGGTCTCCAGGATCACACCCTGGGCCAAAGGCAGGCGCTAAACCGCTGCGCCACCCAGGGATCCCCTGTTTGTTTGTTTGTTTGTTTGTTTGTTTGTTTTGCATACAAGTTTTCATATGAAAACCAGACCAGGGCAGCCCAGGTGGCTCAGTAGTTTAGTGCCGCCTTCAGCCCAGGCCCTGATTCTGGAGACCTGGGATGGAGTCCCACGTAGGGCTCCCTGCATGGAGCCTGCTTCTTCCTCTGCCTGTCTCTCTCTCTCTCTCTCTCTCTCTCTCTCTCTGCGTCTCTCATGAATAAATAAATAAAATCTTAAAAAAGAAAAAAAAAAAAAAGGACCAAAACAAAGAGAAATAAGCAACTGGAGGAACAGAGACTATGCAGGAAAATAGAAAGATCAAAAGAATCTTCCTTAATATTTCTTATGAATATAAAACCCAAAATAGGCTGTCCTATGTAACATGTAGTCTTAGCCACATATGCCTATTTAAGTTCAAATTAAGTAAAATTAAATAAAATAAACATCCTGTTCCTAGTGGGTACTGTATTTAGAAGCAAATAATGTAGAACATTTCCATCATAGCAAAAAATTATGTAAAGTGCTAATGAAGAATAAGAATTAGGAATTTTAAAAAAAGAGGCTTCAGAAATTAAAACCACGAGAAGGAGAACTGGAAGATACAGGTAAGGAAATATTGCAGAGTAGAACAAAATACAGAGGAGAGAAAAGATAAGATTCATCTAGGAGGTCCAAAACCAAATTAAAATGTCCAGAAACGTAATCAGAAAGAGAGAAAATCACTTAAGAGATAATGTCCTAGAATTGAAGGACATGCTTTTTTGATCAATGTCCCTGTTCATGAACCAGCATAATGGACAAATTTGACCTATGTCAAAGTACACTACCATAATATTTCAGAACACTGGGATGAAGAAAATCCCAAAATATTCCAGACAATGGGGAAAAATACATAATATATGAAAGTTTAGAAATCCAAATAATTTTGCATGAATTTATCAATAGCAGCACTGGAGCTAGGAAAAGAAAGTTATTACTAATCTAGAATTCTATATATATAGTCAAATATATCAACTTTATGGGTAAAATAAGGTTATTTTATATGCATACATGGTAGGACTCAAACATTTAGCTCCTGGAGGAGATGTTCCACCAAAACAAAGAGTAACCCAAGAAAGAGAAGAAATGAGATTCTGGAATTGCATGATCTAATTTAAGGGAATGGAAGGGAGAAA
Organism: Canis lupus dingo; assembly: GCF_003254725.2. Taxonomy (NCBI): domain Eukaryota; kingdom Metazoa; phylum Chordata; class Mammalia; order Carnivora; family Canidae; genus Canis; species Canis lupus. Next base: position 18,785,452 of record NC_064263.1, read on the forward strand.
GAAGGAGTAAAGAGAAGGAGAAAAAGAGAAGGGATTTGGGGATAATGGTATGAAAGTGATGAGAGAATCCCAAATGACAGCTATCCACTAAAGATAGCAATGAGTGTGTGAAGAAGGTGCAAAATGCCTTGGAGAGATGCCCTCAGTACACTAAAACTGAGAGAATTCTGATGTATTTGAATATATTGAGAAAAGATATGGACAACTGGAAGAGAACTTGAAATTTAATTATAAAGTGCCTAGAAAACTAAGTAAATATATATCCTATTAACTTTAAACAAAACATAGTATTTGATAACATAGAAAAAGTAATTATAGTATACTATATGGCTAGGCAGTGAACCAGTTTCACATACTCAAATAAATATAAAAATACTGAATATTGAACTGACAATACTTCGGATAAAACTATGTTGAATGGTTGGGGGCAATGAGAATTCTGCATGTTATTTTTAAGTGTGAGAACCATATCTTCATAGATAGGTAATACCAGAATCTAAAAATCAATAAATAACAATATAACATAACTTAGAGATAAGGTAGTAACATTAAAGTGTGTTTGCCTCTGCAAAACATTACATGTGAGGAAGGGAGTTTAGAGCATTGCTTGTAGACAGTTTGACTTTTAGCTATGTACATCTATTATTTTGATAAAATTTTTAAATATTAGTATATTAATAAAAGTTTAGCATGTTGCATGACATATATCAACTCAATAAATGGTAGCTGGATCTGAATCAGAAATATAACCAACTTTATGTTTACTATGACTAAACCTTTTTCCTTTTAGAAAAGGAAAACCACTATCAAATACACATAATTAGAAATGTTTATGTAGGGGCGTCTGGGTGACTCAGTCAGTTGAGAATCTGACCCTTGATTTTGGTTCAGGTCATGATCTCAGGCTCCTGAGATGAAGCTCTATATCAGGCTCTGCAATCAGTGGGGCATCTCCTTGAAATTCTCTCTCTCCCTCTTCCTCTGCTCTGCCCCCACCCCATGCTTTCACTCATGCATGAAAACTCTTTCTCTCTCAAATAAGTAAATAAATATTTTTTTGAAAAAAGAAGTGTTTATTTAAGTTTATTATGTTGAACTAAATTGTCCTATAGGCTTGGAATCACAGAGCCTACAGATCCATAGATATGTTTTCTCTTTTCTTTTCTTCCTATTCTTTCTCCGTTCTCTTTCTCTCCTTCCCAACTACCTCTCCCTTTCTCTCATCTGTTCTCAGTATTTTAAATCAAGATTTTTTGTTAGCATCTCTTGGAAAGAAGAAGATATGGCATTAGTGGCCCATGTCCTTACATGGCAGTAATGAGCTGAAGTTAACTAGTGATTTCCCCATTTAAATGAGGTATATGCTCTCCAGTTTGCCATAGACCTACAACAACCTTTTGCTTCTTCCTGAACCTGACTTTATGAAAGTGCATTATTTATCTGATATTGACATGGGAATAGTGAAGTCTCCATTTTCAACTGTCACTTAAAAAATGAGGAGCCATTTTTACTCTGATGACATTTACTATTGGTTAAGTCTTATATGCCTATTTGCATTCTCATGCAAATGTCAACTTGACTGGTGGATATGAGTGGAATTTGCAGAAGGGACTGTGACTGGGGACATAATGTGAGAGCCACTATTACAGGGAGACACATTTGGCACCTGGGCACTTGATGAGATTTCCTAGGAGCCAGGGTGTCTGGAGATGGGGACCATTGACAGGGGTAGTAAGAATGTGTGGGTGTGGTCTTTCAAGACTGCTGTGTGATTCTTGTCAGAAATGCTGGAAAGTGGCAGAGATAACATGAACAGAAGGATCTCTGTTAATACTCTAGAATCCCTATATTCCTTCCAAAGACATGCTAAAGTCAGGGAGGTCTTTAGTATCAGGGGCTTTGAGCTTGGCTTTATAGAGGACCTACTATATAGATATAGTTCATAATCTATGTGGGTAACACATTAATAAAAAATTAGAATATAGTAGAAACATGATTTTAGAAAATGCAAAGAAAGCACAGAACATAGAAAAGAGCTAGCTGACTTTGTAGGGACTGAAAGAAAGTTTCAAGGAGTGACACGTGAAGATCATCTTGATAAACCAGAGATCAATAGATGGATTAAGGGGAAAATTCACACTGTAAATACATTTAGAGAGATTTAATTTACTTATCAAATTATTTAATAATTTATTCATCCATTCAATTCAGTATATAAAGGACATAGACAGTGTACACAGGATGTACAGACCTTGTTCTCAGAAAGCTTACAGTGTAGTGTAAAAGACAGATACATGCAGTTAGCACAGTAGAAGCTAATAAATGACAAAATAGCAGTAAGTAAAAAAGTAACAAGGATGCTTGACTCTCTGAGGAAGTCGACAGCTCTAGAATGATTACTGAATTCCAGAGAAACTGATTTCTCTGAGAAACCATGATGCTATGATTGACTTTTACAATGAAGAGATAGAGAAGAGGAGAAATCTGATGAGCTAAAAATTAAATGGTCTAAGGAATAAAAGGAAGAAAATATATCCAAAAATAGTGAGAACTATTGAATCAGAGATTGGTTCTTTGTTAATAAGCTTTTAAATATATATATATATATCTTTATATATATATATATATATATATTTAAAAGCTTATCTCTCTCTCTCTCTCTCTCTCTCTCTCTATATATATATATATATATATATATGGAACAAAAAACAGTGATCTAGATCAACACTTCCTAGAATATGTTACCAAAGTTTGATTCCTTGAAATACATTTCAAAGTAAAGCTCATCTCTTTGACAAAGCAAGGCTTGATCTGCCATATACACTACTATTATGGTTCATTGGGCATAGTATACATTCCTTAATTTTAAGTTACCCTAGGTTGTCAAAAAAGGCAAAACAATAAATAAATAGATAGATAGATAGATGATAGATGATAGATAGATAGATAGATAGATAGATAGATAGATAGATAGATAGATGATAGATAGATAGATAGATAGACAGATAGATAGATAAAACTTGGGAGATCTAAAATATTTGATTTTATGAAAAGGACCTACTAAATCCACTCAGCCATTTCAAGGATTAAGAAGATTCTGTGCAGCAAAAACATGAAATGTCCTTTAGTATTGAAGCAAAGAATCGTTACATTTTTATTTAGTCTAAAAACTTAGAGATGCCTGGGTGGCTCAGCGGTTGAGCATCTGGCTTCGGCCCAGGGTGTGATCCCAGGGTTTCAGGATTGAGTCCCACATCAAGCTTCCTGCATGGTGCCTGCTTCTCCCTCTGCCTATGTCTCTACTTCTCATGAATAAATAAATAAAATATTTTTAAAAATTTGAAAAAAATAAAACTTGATATATTTGCTTCAGTACTATGATATAAAAGTCTTATGACTCAGAGTTAGACAGGTTGCTTTATATCTAGGCAGGATAAGATGTGGAAAGAGAGATTTAGAGTCAAGTGGAACTGTACTTGAATTTTTGCATTGCCATCTAACAGGGGAAATATAAGTCAAGTAAGTCAAGTAACTTCTTTCTTCCGACTTTATTTTCTTCATTTGTAAAAGAAGAATGGTTCTGCCTCACTTCCAGGTCTTTCAGTAGCCCGTGCTTACCCTAAAGCTATCTGTTTATAGTTTGATATCACAGTCCTTAACTAATACTTTCTAAGGACCAGCAACTATATCTTTTTTTTTTTTTTTTTTGTCTTCTTCTTTCTGTATATTCAGTATCTACCAATCCCTGTATATTCAGTTTCTGTGCGCCTGGCACATAGAAGTCATGCAACTGATGTTAGTGGCCCCATAATAAAAGAATTTCCTCGAATGAGTGACAGTAATAAGAATTCTCTTCATTACTGATAGTCTTTTCTGTCCCACCTCGTACATATATGCTCACACATACCCCGTACACCAGAGGCACAGTTTGAAGCTTTTTCAATAAAAAAAAAAAAAAAAATAGCTCAGTCAACACAGAGAGACACACGGTGATGCCATGTGGTAGTGAATACAGTATGAATTAAAACCATGGCTCTTTTATTAGCTGCTTCAGAACGGGCCCCCTCATGAGCATTCAATTTAGATTTAAAAGATCAAGGAGGAAAGTTATTGCATTCTAATTACCTTTAACTTCCACCTTTACATGGTTGGTTAGAGATGACAGGATAACTGCCAACTGGGTAGAGATGTTTCCATGAGAGAAGAGGGGTAGATGTTTCAGTGTCCCTTCCTCCCACCTTTCTGGCCCAATAGGTTCCATCATTTTCACTTATCTCATACTTCCAACAATGTCGCAGGGTCAAAACAGCCTCAGTATAAACAAGGAACAGTCTCTCTATATCAGTCATGAAGCTGAAAATCTAAATGTGGCAGATGAGTTCTACCTTAGTAAGATAGTAAGTTCCCTCCCTCTCGAGTTGTCCCTCCTTGTTTCTCTGTGTGTTCCCATAAAGCCACATTCCCCCATTGTAAAAATATATTTTATGTCTGTTTCTTTCACAAAGACTATGTTGGGGGTAGATAATGAGTTTTTAGATTTCTTTATTCTTAGGACTAACACATAGCAGTTATTCAATACATGTTTATTGGTTGGATAAATGATATAATCAAACATGGGTGGAACAACCATGTGGCCGGGAACATATAAGTATCTGGTACTTAAAGTATCTGGTACAGGTGGGTTCTCAGCTCTGTTCTTCATTTGTACAGCTCTCAGTTATTAGGCTCTAGAGATGCAAAGCAAAGGGCTTCTTCCTGACAAGTCCATCTGTCATCCTTGATTAATTCTTTCTGCTGGTGTGGACGGAAAGAAACCAAGAGAAACTCACTTTCCTTTTTTTCCCCCATAGATCCTTAAGTCACTTAGAGTCATCTCACGATTTAGGTTTCTGTTCATTGTCTTGGGTTGAAGAGACTTCTAGACAGAAGTTACATCTAGCTCTCAAGTGAAGCTCCTGAGCCTTCCTACTCAAGATGACATTAAGAAAGTGGAAGAGAGAGAATAAATGATTTTTATACATTCTTTTACTTTTGCCATAGTGATTGCCCTATGAGATAATGGGTAGCCTGGAAGTGGGTTGTTGTGGGTGGTGGTTACAGTAACATAGACCTAGGATCCATTATTGCTATGACACCAGGCAGATGTTTCAATGAGAGGACTGGAGAAAACAGAGAAAAGATGTGGTTGATGACACATGATAAGGACTACATGAGACACATGATCTTATTTAACCCTTAGAGCAATTTTATGAAGTGTTACCATTATTCATTTTATAGATGCGTAAATGGACATTGAGAGAATTTCTATAATTTGTTCAAGGTCACACAGCTAGTAAGTGGAGAAACCAAACCTCAAATCCATCTATGGTTGGCTTATTCCAATAAGCATGTTATTAACTGCTATGCCATATTGCCCCAGGCAGATGTACATGATCTTAGAAAAAATGCTAATGTACTACATAAATGCAATGTTATTCTATCTTTACTCTTGCTAAGCTAGTGCTAAATTTGTTTTTAAAAGAGCTGTAAACTTCAGTCCCCAAGCCTAACATCTGCCAGAGCTTTATTTTGTGTGTGTGTTTTTCCTTTATTATTATTATTTTAGTTTAAGAAATTTTCCAGTATCTCATCTACATCTTTCTAGAACATATGTAGGTTTGGGGTGGGCAGAGTTGTGAAGGCTGATTAGATATCAAAGTACCAGCTGTGGGTCTCACTTCTGCTATTCCCTTCCTTGGCAGTCAAATAAACACATACAAAAAATAGAAATAATGGAAGAGAGTGTAATATTTTAGTTATGCTCTCCAAAAAAGTAGACAGACTTTACATATCCCCATTATGCATTTGCCCCACTGTGTTGCCATGGGACAGTGAGAGAGCAGAGCAGCATGTGTGTGCACTATTGAAGATGAACAAGGTAAGGGAGATATTATACAGGAAGATATTATACAGGAAGATCTCTTCCTCCTGGATGGAGAATTTATGAAAATGGCTTGGTATCTGATAAAGATACCAGAGAACAACCAAAACTCTGGACTAAGTCTGCAATTTCTCTGACAAGATGAGCTCTAGAAATACTGTGTGATGACAGAAATGAGGATTCCAGTTTACAATTAACATAAGCAAATACATGGTCAATTACATGAATCTCTGAAAAAGAAAACCAAGTCCCCATTAGCTTTCCTAACCAGTAGTTTTTTTTCATCATTTTCTTAGTGATAAATTATATTATGAATGGTAGGCCCTGTAACTAATCTCCTGGTACCCAAAGCTTGAAGCATAACTTTTTTACTAAGGTGTCTAAACATAACATTATCTGTCCCCAAATGGCTTTTTCTCTTGACTCTCATGCTTTTCATGAACTCTGTATTCCCTGTGCTCTCTGAGCATCTCACCCTTCCCTGTAGTGACTGATCTTGTGCCTTTACATATTGTTGCCTCTCATCAAATTGCTTTTTCCCTTTCCTTTTCACTCTGCCATGCCAAACTTCTTGAATGATATCATTTTTTAAGACCTGACTTATATGTCACCTCTCCTCTGAAGTCTTTCTCAATTACCTCTGTAAGTAAGACATTTTCTCCTTTGAGGTCCCACTGTGTTCTGATGGCATGTGATACATAGCCTACCAGAATGGAAACAGGTTTTACTGACATATCATAAATGTTTCCAATATATATTGAATACCATGAGGGATAAATAAAAATGGAAGAAAATATCTGTCTTCCTTATGTTTAGAATTATAATGGAGAGACAAACAATAGACATGCAATTATTATAAATATAATAAAATTCTGGATCTTTATATATTATAGAAAGAAAAGATAAAGTATAGAGTGGAAAGTAACAAGGGAAGGTGATCAAAGGCCTTTGAGAAGATGACTTGACTGGGACCTGGAGCATGAGAGCTGGCCAGGTGAATATTTGGAAGTGCAATGTTCATGAATGAAGCAGGAGTATTTGGGAATATGTGAGGAACAGTAAGAAAGATGGTGTGGCTGTGGAAAAGTGCAGAAATGAGATCAGTAAACAAGTCATGGGGTTAATAAACATTGCCCTATAGGCCATGGCAAGCACTTTGAGTTCTAAATGTGAACAGAAACCATGGAGGGCTGAAAGCAGGAGGGTAATATCAAGTGATTGACTTTGGCTGCTGTGAAGAAAGGATCATAGGGGTGAGAAGAGAACAGAGTCAAGGTAGAAAGCTTCCACAGTGCTCTAGAGTGAGGAGACAGAAGCCAGTTTGAACTATACACTTTAATCTATGTGCTCTCTTGAGCCAGCCTTACTTCTGTGTCTGATGTTCTCAGCCCTTCCTACTCAGACCTTTGCCCTTGGTGTCCCAATATCAGAAATGCTCCTCCAGCTGGTAATCTAGTCCCCATCCTTCAGATCTCATCTCATCGGGGATGTACTTAAAGAAGTTGTCCCTGATTATTCTATCTGAAGCCTGACGTGTCAGAGAGCTTCTGTCCAACCCACCAGTGTGTTTCCTTCACAGCAGTCATCACTGTGAATATCTCTCTTGTTTATTGATTTTTGATCCATTCCTTGTGTTTATCCTCCACTTGAATGAAGGAGCATGAAGACAGGGGTTCTCTCTGTTTTTGTTCACTTGTATATACCCCATTGCCTAACAGCCATGCCTGGTACATCAGAGATATTCTAATAAGAATTTGTTGGTGAGTAAATGATAAATAAGAAGTGACTGAATGAACTAACCAAGTAGAGTAGGCAGTATGGGGCTCATAGGAAGCATACTTGGCCCAATCTTGAAAACTTAGGGAAGAATACTTAAAAGAGATTTTTATAGATTGCAAATTCTATTTGAAGGAAAGTAACTTTCAATATTAGTTTTCAAAGTTTTCCTCACTTAAGGACCTGGTAGAAGCATTTTGGTGTTTTTGTTTTGTCTTGCTTTTCCAGATATAATGTAAAGATCATCTCCCATTCAATCTTCTCTTTCACTCCAGTTATTCATGGGAAAGCCCAAGAGCCTCTGATCCCCAATTTGTATACCAAGTTTGGTTTTGCCTCACACCAGGTCAGGCTGGATTTAGAAACATATTGAACCATTTATGCTATTTACACAAAATATCTGCTTATGCATTCGTCAGGCTTCTTACAAGTGCCAAGCTCAAATGTCTTTGTTTATTATCACTAGATCATCAAGGCATTGGGTGCCATCTTTACTTAATATCCTGGGAATGGGTGTGGCAGCTGCATCTCTGCCTCATTCTGCATTCTGATATGAGTAATTGCTCTTCCCCAAATTTCTGTGTCCAAAGTTATACCCTGGAAAAGATTGGATCCACCTAACACCAAAACAGATTCTTATTTCATTATATCATACTACACAATGACATTTTATATCTCAACACTAATCTCTTGTTGGTGTTGATGGTTTTGTTTTTGTTTTCTTTGAGAGGAGGCAATATGTGAAATTATTGAATAGAATTTTTAGTAGAGGCCGGGATCATTTAAGGATCTAATAATCCATCGTCATATCATGCCTTACCCTAACTCCAATCTTGAGTTAAGTATCACTATGCCCTTTTCAGCTAAAAAAAAATTGTGGAGGAAATATATCTAACCAAAGTTCTCATAGCTACTAAATCAGTGGAAGTGAGTTTCAATCCTGTGTTTGTCTAAGACCCACAAAGCCCATTTTATGTTCTAATCTTCTCTAATCCTTATATTATCATCAATAGTCCCAATGAAAAGGCTAAACATTTAAATATAATCCTGCCAAAGTTCCAGTACCTGTACTTGTCTTTAGATATTTTGTCGAGTATAACTATTTCCTTTTATGACTTTTTTCAACATCTCTATTGCTTGATTTTCAGAAAATTATGAAGAATGTATGATTTCTCCCTAGATGTGCTTATAATATAATTAACCCTACTTCATTTGGTAAACATTTATTGAGAATTGATTATGTACCAAGAAAATCATCACAGAGTGAAGATATTTAGATGAATGAGACACAGTTCTTCCTCTGGAAAAGTTTATATCCTACTGGGAGAAACAGTCATTAAAGCAATTAATTATAATGATCCATGAAGTAGTTGAAATAAAGACACGTCAGATGTAGAAAAACAAAAAAATTACTTCTCCTAGGAGGATCTGGAAAAACCTTCATGGAATAGATGAATATATGAACCTTCATGGATATTTGAATATCCATTGAGGGATAAGTAGGCATTTACCAGGTTGTCTTGTATACCAAGTGGTTTTATAGCAACAAGGTGTAGCTGTATGAAGTGCTAATGCTTTGGGACTATCACTGGCCCTGTGGTGAACAAACTGTATAAATAAGAGGAAACAGAGGGGATATGGTAAAGGGGATGAAGACACAGATTGTTGTAGGGAGCATCCTGCACTGGCACACTAAGAAGTTTAGGCTTCACAAAGCCACAATGAGATATTACCTCATACCTGTTAGGATAGTTATTATCAACAAGACAAGAGATCACAAATGTTGGTGAAGTCATGGAGAAAAGGGAACTCTAGGACACTGTTGGTGGGAATGTAAATTGGTACATATAGTAATTTTGGAAAATAGTATAGAGTTTCCTTAAAGATTAAAAACAGAACTAGCATATGATCCAGCAATCCCATTTCTGAAAATATATTCTAAGGAAATGAAATCACTACCTTAAAGAGATATGTGAATTCTCATATTCAAAAAAAATTCTCATATTCACTGCAGCATTATTCACAATTGCGAAAATATGAAAACAATCTAAATGTCCATCAATGGATGAATGGATGAAGAAAAAGGATGAAGAAAAAAATATATATGCAATGAAATATCAGGGTTTTTTTAAAGGAGGAAATCCTGCCATTTGCAACAACATAGATGAACGTGGAGGGTATTATGCTAAGCAAAATAACCCAGAGGAAAACATAATGTAAGGTACCAAATGTAGAGTCTAAGAAAAAAAAGAATAAATTCACAGAAACAGGGACTAGAATGGTGATTGTCAGGAGCTGGAGGGTGGAGGAAATGGGTGGATATTGATAAAAAATATATAAACTTTAAGCTATAAGGTGAATAAAGTCATAGGATCAAATGTACAGCATGGTGATTATAGTTAATAATATTGTGTTGTATACTTGAAATTTACTAAGAGAATAGATTTAAGCATTCTCATCATGTATACACAAAGGGCAACTATGTGAAGTGATGTGTTAATGAGTAGATCATGGTACATATTTCACAGTGCATGTGTATATCAAATCATCACACAGCATACTTTCAGGATACATAGTTTCGCCAATTACACCTCAGTAAGCTGAAAAAACAACTTCAGTCTTCATCTGGAAGAATAAGGAACACTTGGAGGTTTATGGAGTAAAGGGAGGCTGTGAAAAAGATAAACAGAATGTTTCAGATAGATGAGAAGTTCCTATTTCTGTGTATTTACTAGGAGTGCAGACCATATGCTAGAGAGAACTAGGGTATCCTTTCTCCTATTTACCTCACATGCCAGCCATACTGAGCTTTCCCTCATTGTCCCTCTTGTGGATCCCCCATGTTAGATCTGTACTCATGGAAGGTGCCAAAATGTTGTTCACCAGAGGAGGAAAGTCTTCCAGCATCCATAAAACTCTGGGTCTTGCTGTTTCCTTGCATTTTGCTCCAATCTAACCATTATACTTGCTAAGGATTAAACAAAAAGACAGGGAACTATAGGTTCTAAGAACATGGGCTCTGGAACTTAGCTGCATAGATTCACATTCTGGCTATGTTGCTTATTAGCTGTATGAGATTGGAAAGGTTCCATGACTTCTCTGTAATTCACTTTCCTCATCTGTAAAATGGTGATCATAGTATGATCTACCTGTGTGGTGGTATGAGAATTAAAGGACTTAATACATGTAAAGTACTCCAAAGAGTACCTGGCACAGAGTAAGTACTCAATGAGTATTTATTATTATTCTAGTATCCAAAATTGGTTATAAATTCTAAGATGCTCAGCCATTGTAATCCCTATTGGGCAGATTCCTGTAAACAAATTCGATGACTCTAAAATATGACTCCTATACTAATGCTAGTTTCTTTCCCAAGAAAGCAAAGTCAGTAACATTTGCTGAGTATTTACCATATGCTGGGTACATTAACAAGAATTATGGCATTTACCCTCACAACCACAGAGTGCTTGATATATATATATATATATATATATATATATATATATATATATTACATTATCTTTCTTTAAAAAAAAAAAGGAAAAGGAGGCATAAAAAGTCATGTCACTTGTACAAGGTCACACAGCAAGTGTTGAGACAGAATTATAAACAGGGTAGCCTAAGAATAAATTCAATGTTTTCCCTACACTACCCTACCTTTCAAATTAGAGAGGTCAGAGTGGTTTAATATTTTTATCCCCTGTAGTTAAAAAAAATAGAGAGAGGGTCTCACTATAGACAAATAAAACTCCGTCTTTGTGTCATTGCTATAATTTGTGTTCCTTATGTTTTTATAACAGATGTTTTCTTCTAAATTCTTTCACATTTCCAGTCCCATTTGCTTCCTATAGCAGTATATGTATTATTATTGCCTTTTTATACATGATAGCACTAGAAAACCAAGACATAGCACCTTTCTTTGCCCTGGATTGCTCTGAATTGAATCTTCTGGGTATGCATTAGGTCATTCAAAGGCTTTTTTGGTGATGGGCCAGGCTTTATCATGATTGTGGACTCTGCTTTCTTGGTATTTTATGGCAGTCGTCCACATTAATACATTGTTGTTTGTCAGGAGCTCTAAACATCATAGTGGAAATATCTTAGTATCAGGATAAACCAGAATAGTACAAATAAATGTGATTAAAAGTGATTGAAACATTGTGTCAAACTCAAGAGCCAATTTGAGAGCCATTAGGCATAAGGCTACCATTTTTAGACTCTAACTTTGTGGTATAGGCTTGAGATGGGACCCAAAGTACTTGGTGGTCCAGTAGGGATATATTCTAATTTCACCTTATATGTAATTATAGGGTCAAAGTGTACATGTTTAAATTGAGGGGGAGGGCTGTGCATTAACACTGTCATCTAACTCTCAATTATTATATCCACTGGTCAATATGATATAATTCAATTTTCTAGAGCATTATAGAATTTACCTTTATGACATGCATTAGAAATAGGAAAAAAGTCATTTGGGCTACAGAAGGAAACATTGATTAGATTAAAACCACACAGTAAATGTCTGACTCTTATTCATCTTCCACATCAGTCACACCTGTGTTGTATGGATAAATCAATGTAACATTCAATTGTTGAACATATGCATAGTTGTTATGTGTCTACCAAATTGGATGTCTTCTGTCAAAAACATGAATTAAAGTTTTTCATATTTAACCAAGATATTGCCATCAAATAATGTATGTATGTGACTTATATGGTAGAAGTGTAGTGAGAACTATCTGCTGGTTTTTACTTATAATGTAAACCAAAATGAATCATGAAAATTATTTTTAATATTTAATTTTCAATGGAATTCCCACAAAGGTTCATAAAAAAAGACAAATTTTAGTTATATTTTGGAAAGAGTGTTCCAGGCAGAGAGAACAAGCATCACAAAGGTTCCAAGTTGCATCCATGTTCAGCATGTCCTAGTAAACAAGGAGATGGCGATTAATTAAGAGGAGTGTGGTAAACACAAAATGATGTTGATAAGCAGGGGCAAATTGTAAAGAAATTTGTAGGCCAAAGCAAGAGAAAGAGGGAGCCACTTAAAATTATCTCCAAATTTATAATCCCTCCTTACACAGTTTAAATTCTATCATCAACATGTTAATCTCCTTTTAAAATAAAATATTTTTAAAAAGAAAGTGGCAAATGTAGCACAGAAGATGACATCTTTAGAGGAAGGAGTTGAGGTTTTATTTTATTTTTATTATTTTTATTTTTTTAAAGATTGTATTTATTTATTCATGAGAGACACACAGAGAGAGAGGCAGAGACACAGGCAGAGGGAGAAGCAGGCTCCATGCAGGGAGCCTGATGTGGGACTTGATCCCAGGACTCCAGGACCACACCCTGGGCCGAAGGCAGGCTCTAAACTGCTGAGCCACCCGGGGATCCCCCAGGAGTTGAGGTTTTAGAGCTGAGAGGAGATCAAAGTGTTAGAAGGATTATTTATTTGTATATATTAAAATATCCAAGTGCTAAGACAGAGTATTATTGGAGAAAATGACAACGAACTAGGAATGAAGGGTGATGATATCCAGTGCGGAAGGTTTACAGAGAGAATGACAGTAATGTACCCATAAATATATAACAACCAACTCTCTGGAAAACGAAATAAAAGAGCCCTGGTTTTTAGTGTATGTCATTATTTATGAGGCAGATTGCACCATGGTGCCTGCAAGCTACTGAGAGAATATTGCCAAACACAGAGTTGGGAAGAGATGTGCACAGTCAACTATCACAAGTAGGTTCAAGCCAGCTTCAGCATGACACCAGAAGAGTGTGATATAAGAATCATCTGGAAATGGTGCTGAGGAGGGGAATGACCTTGGCTCCAGCTGTCAACTCGGTACCAGGCCCATGGGAGAATAAAAAGATCCCCACTTGGGAAGACTGGGTGGGAAGTAGAGACCTATGGGTGGTAAAGGGAAGCCAATTTTCTGTAAGTGCAAAAAGTTGAAGAAAACATTCAGAGAAGAGTTTGAGGATATAGAATATTTGACCAGTGATACAGCCTGAATTCCAGAGGGTTCGGTATAGGAATTTTAAGGTGTGAAAATGAAAGGAACAAGAGATTCTGCTTTATGGAGATAAGAGCATAGGAGATGAGGGGTGACCTGTGCATCTAAGACTTTCTGCATTGGAGGGCAAAAGCAGCAATAGGGTGCATCTGGAGCAGAGTTCTGTTAGACTCAGATCTGTAGTGGTGACAAGACTGTGTTAGTGTACCTATAGCATGTGTGACTGGGTTCTCTCCTGACCCTTGTCAGAAATGGATATACTTACTCCCAAGGGCTGGAGTCCTTTAGACTTTCATCGTTGGAGCTGAGGATATCAGAAGAGGTCAAGGTTACTCAGACTGTTTGAGTACTCTTTTGTCCCTTAAATGGCCTCATTATCCAGGGTCCCCTCCTTAACTCATTAGGTTGGATTACTTCTCTGCCTTCCAAATTCCACGACCCTCCATACATCTCCAGCACTACTCTCAAATCACCCTGTTATACATAATTAAATTTATCTTGCTGTTGCTCCAATATGATGGAAGTCCTTGAGGGCAAATCTCTTTAGTCATCCTTGCTTTCATAGCTCTATGTCAATGCCTAACCCAAACCTTGAATATAATGGCCTTCAGAGAATGTTAAGGGGAATCATCACCATAATAAGATTTATCGTTTGTTGAGATTTTATTATGTGCTAAACTATGCTAAGGACTTCATAAGATCATCATGTAATTTTCACATGCCTATTTTATCCCCCATTTTATAGAGGGAAAAACTGTAGCTTAGTGGATTAAATGACTTACTAAAAGTAAAAAACTTTATAATTGCCAGAATCAGAGTCCTTTATTTGAGATTATGCTTTAGCTTTTTTATTAGCTCTATTTTGAAGGAAGCTGTATCCCTATGTAAATATAAAAGAAGAGTTTCAGAATTTCTCAGATTTACAATGAATTTAACAGTTCTGACCATACTCTGAGATTCTCAAGCAGGATCAGATTTAGTGTTTATAATCCTAAAGGCACCTGATCTGACAGGTTTAGATGAAACCAGGAGCAGTCAAACTGATAGGGTCTGCCAGCTGGTTGCCACACATCTGGTGAGGAAGTAATCCGATAAATCAACCTAAAGATAAGCCAGATGTTAGCCTGAATCAGGGAGAGTGACAGACATTTAGCAGTCAGAAAGAATAAGATGTCAGTAACCAAATGCTAATGATTGGTGCAAAGTGTTCCTTGTAGATTTTTTAAAAATTCCAGGTAGAAACTTAAATCCAGTTTAACAAATATAATGAGTATATAAGATGTATTGTGCCAAAATGACAAAAGAAAAAAAAATATTTTCAAAGCTGTGGTCTCTGTCCTTGTGAAGGTCAGAGTTTAAAAGAGAAGAACATGAAATAACTGTCCTGTGATATATGAATTGTTATAGTTGATGAGGACACCAGTGTGGACATTGATGACATACAGTAGTAGCAACTAACATTGCCTAAGGAGGATCAACAAAAGAAAACAAGATTTTATCTGAGGCTTAAAAGAATAGTAAGAGGTTACAAGTAGAAAGGATCGGATAAATCTTCCTGGTAAAATGAACAGCATGAGCAAAGGCAACTGGCATAAAGGCATTTCTAGGAATCTAGAGATAAGTAGCTCTTTTGTTGCACCTAGAAGACTGGCTGTGAGAATGGGGAATAATATACCTACAAAGGTTTCCGGGGCCTTGGATGCTATGCCAAGAGTTTGGACTTCAAAATCAACATAAATTTTTAACTGTGTCAACTATGTACTTATTGAATTCCTAAGAGAGCTAAGAATTAGTTATGGGAGATAATTCAATCAGGTAGGGTATGACACTTGCTACCTATAATGAACCTAGGTACAGCTTAGGGAGTAAAACATAATGCATGTAAAATTTTTGAAGAACAAATCCATTTCTACAAAATACATATTGTTTAGGAGTTCCCAAGAAAGGCAATCATTGTGACTTGGAGTCATCAAGGAAGGCTTGAAAGAGTAGGGTTTTTGAGCTATCCCCCCCCCCAAAAAAAATGGGTAGAATTTGAATAACTGCATTTATGATTGATGATTGCATAATATTTTTAGTTTATGAACTCAGAATTTCCCATTATCTTCCTTGTCCTTACAACTTTGTGATAGGCATAAAATAAAGATTGATGCCACAATTTCACATGTGCAGAAGCTCACAAGGGCTAAGTGACCATCATTGCACAGTTAAGCTATAGCGAATATAGGATCTTGGTGCAGAAATGCCTAACTCTATAGCCAGGCATCAGATTCTTATTAATTGGGAAGCCATCAGAAAAAATTATTAGAGCAGAGTAAGAAAAACATCCTTGTCCCCAGCAGAGGAGTCCAAGCTTACGTGGATGTGTTGATATATAGATGAGCATAAACATACCTTCTTTATTGAGAGAAACCCCAGAATTCAGTGTGACTCAGAGAGCACCTACAGGCATGGCTGTGCATTGACCATCTGTCCTGAGAAAATAATGATCTGGAACATGGAATCAGGTTTATTTACCCTCTCGATACTCTCTTACACCCATAAAATGCAAACCCAATATTAGATTTGGCCAAGGCTGCAGGAAGCAGGGGACACCACTTTTGAGAGTCTCATACTACAGTCTTAGAAGATTTGGAAACTTCCTAACCCTGGTAACATGTTCCTTGTCATGATCAAGATTTGCTTGACCCTACCTTTGCACCCCTGCATTCCTAATTAACTGATTTTTTTTTTTCTGGACTACATGCTAAGAATCATTTTCTAATGAAAGTGGGAGAGGAGCACACACTATGTGCCAGGTACTTGGCTAGTTACCATGCATATAATAGCCTCTACAGAAGTCCTGAAAATTATATGCATTTGTGTCTCTAGCCTACCTCATGGTGGTTCTTGATTTTTAGCTATCTTTGGAAATAGGGAAGTAAACATGTAAGAAGGGCTAGTATATTTTAACAGCCCTTGAAAATCCAAGACCTTTACATGCATTACCCAATTTAATCTTCAGAATAACCCTGAGAGGTAAGTGCCTTTATTATTACCATTTGCACAGTTGAAAAAATTAAAGTCCAAAGTTCAAATAATCTTCCTATAGTCATATGGCCAGTAAATGGTAGAACTCAGTTGGAAACCAGATGGCCAAGCTCCATTAGATCCCAGCACAATCCTGTCTTATAATACGAAAGGAAAGATAAATGCCATTTGGACCAAGAAACCTAAACCCAGTCCACCACCTTTTGGTGAACTGAGGTAAAAAGGAAAATTCACTCCTTGCAATAGAGGACCATATACTTTTCATCTCTGATGTGCAGAAATAGCCAGTTAGTCTCTTTACTATTCTTTATTCTCATCTGGCCTATAATACAGTAATCATTAGGGTAGAATATGCTATCTTTTGAAAAATTGTATGTGTATACATACATATCTGTATACATATGTGTACACACTTAGGTCATACGTGCATATTTTTTCTAATTATGTAAAATTTCTTTTTTTTTAAAGGATTTAATTTATTAATTTATTATTATTTATTTATTCATGAGAGACACACAGAGAGAGGCAGAGACATTGACAGAAGCAGAAGCAGGATCCTTGCAGGGAGCCTGATATGGGACTTGATCCCTGAACCTAGGATCATGCCCTGAGCTGAAGGCAGACACTCAACTTCTTAGCCACCCAGGCATCCCTAATTGTGTAAAATTTCTGAGAACATTGTGTCAAGTATACTCAAAACCATTGATTAGATAATCCGTTTTATCTCTGATTCTGAGGATGCCCCTTGGTCTGATTCTTTTGAGCAAAAGAAACAATGCTGCCAACCTTGTGCTTGAACAATGGAGAATGGGTAGAGAGGGGGCATTTTTGCCACTTCTTTGGGCTTCTCATCCTTGTAAAACTTGGGAAGAATTAGGGAATAATAAAGTAATGCATGAAACAGAATCATAATTCAGTCTAATTTCAGTTCCTTGTTAGCCTTATGATTCACAGCCTCTTATTTGTAAAATTAGAACATCCACCTCATAGAGTTGTCATGAAGATTAAATGAGAAAATGTTTCAACAACACCTAGTAAGGTATCTAGCCCATTTTCTTTTGTTCATTTATTTAAACCTATTATGATGTTTGTTTTAGCTTGAACATAAGATTTTTAAAATTTCCAAAAAGATACGTGGGTATAGACACAAACATTTTTGAGTGTTTTCCATGTATCAGATATTTTGCAGAGTGCAGGGTAGTCACCAAACTGAGGACAGACAGGGGGCTCTGTGTCCATAGGTTCATTCTCAGGTAGAAAAGGCAGCTATAAATACATAAATTAATTCTAAATTGTAAACAGCCTTATCTATTCAGGAATATGGTAGAGTCATCTAAGTCTTCTCTGAAGAAAAGTGAGATTGGAAAGAAAAATGAAGCTTCCAGAATTTAGGCAATGCTAAGACTCTTATGTATGTGCTTTATCAGTAGAGATGTGTTTCTGATCCTCAGTCCAGCATACGTGAGTTTAAAGTAAATACATATGTCTTATCCCGGCTACACCTTCATCCCTAATTCTTTTCTTTCTTGGTCATATAAATAGATTTAACTGTGACAAATCTCAAATAAATGTACTTAAATATAAGAGATTTTTTAACTCATGTTCTCTCTCATTCACATAAGAGTCTTGAGGTAGGTTGGTTGTCCATAATTGCAAGGACCTAAACACCTTCCATTTGGTCTTTCACAGTATATGGTCTTTTATCCCAAGATGCCTTATTACACAATATAGTGTCTATAGCTCCAGTCATCACTACCAGCTGGTAAGAAGAAAAAAAATGGACAGCAAGGGCATTTCATCCCCCTTTAAAGGTATTTTTGAGAAATAACACATCTGTGTACAAAGGAGAATGATAAATGTAATATATATCCTAAGCACCCCCATTTTTTAGATGTGAAACCTGAAGAGCAGAGAAATTAAATAATGTGACCAAAGTCATATTGCTAGAAAATGCATGGTTCACATTTATACCTAGTGTATACACACACTTGTCCTCTGGATTTCTTGAGATAGTTTACACTTGTATTCCATTTTGAAAGATGAATAAGAAGCTGATCAGTTGAAGAAATTAGAGAAAAAAGCCCCTCTGAGAAGCAAGGGCAGAACATGCAAAAGAAAGGACTCAATGCACTCATGTGTACATGGGTAGATGCATCTGTTTCTTCACTGACTGTTCTTTTAAAATCAGTAGGATCAAGAGGGTAGGAACACATGTCCCAGTGCCTGGCACTTTGAGAAAACTCAATGAAGTTGAGTTTAGAGCAAATGTCAAAAGTGTGTCTGCAAAAGATTACACAAGAGCCTTGTGGGCCATACTAGCCTTCTGTTAGGGGACAGCATAATCAATTAATGATATAACTGTTGATTTCACCAAAACATTTGATTCAGTCTCTTGTAAAAATTTAATTGCAGACTTAATTCTTGTCTTCCACATGGATTAAAAGGCAGCCAGAGGAGAGGGATAGGAAAACATACCAGCAATATGTTCATTGTAGAAAGGTGTCTAAATGGAGGACAACGGTGATTTTTAGTTATGTTCATTGTCATTAGAAATTATCTGTATAGATGAATCAGTACAAAGTTTTGATCATTAAAAATCACCAAGTCTATATTAACAGGAAGACTTAATTTCTTACCACTTCAAACATTAACCTGAGAAAATATTTACTGTAGCATTTAGATACTTCCCATTCCTACCCTGTGGCTATCCAAGCCATACATTTGAGTATAGAATCCTAGAAGTTGAATCTATCTTAAAGAAAGATCAGTATTCTCAGCTGAATTATTTTACAGATGGCCCTACATAAGTTATAGAATAAGTATGCAACTTCTCAAACATCCTATGGGATCATTTAGGTTATGACAATCATTAGTTTTTGGATCTTTGAATTCTAGGCAACTGAAGAAATTCAGGACAAGTAGTAAAGATACTCTTACTATGGTCTAGGACTCTTTCAATGTTTCAAAATTAAAGAGCCCAGAGAGCCTCAAGGACATGAAACCATGAACGCTATGCACAATCTTAAGGAACATACATTTAAATTGCCTTTTCTTGGATTCCTGTAACATTTTAAGTATTCTCTTACTTTCACATATATCCCAAAGCAGAATGGTTATTTTCTTACCTCTTTTCCTGACCCTTCTTCTCATTTGCCTTTCTGTAGCCCTTCCTTCTATCTACCTTTCTCCATTCTTCTCTGTTCGTAGGAGGCTGACCAGTATATTCTCTTTGTCCTTTGGCTTCAGGTTGGCTTCAGCCAATGGAAGGCATTGGGAAGAGGTGAAAGGGCAGGTGGAGAATAAGCTCACATCACCATGGTACCTATACCCCTGTTATTGAAGCCCACATGTCCATCAGAGCACCCCCTTCTCCAGGGTACTTCTTCCACTAGTCTATTCATGAATGGTAAAGACACTCAGGGGTACCAGTGCCAATATCATGCTGCTTAGCAAATATACGACTACCAAAATGAAACAGAGTGCCTAGCACTGTAAAACTATCAGCAATGTTGGAGAGTGTGCTTATTCTTTCCTCATAGTGAGAACTCTAAAGGGAATAGAAGGAGCAAAATTGATTACATTAATATGCATGTACAAACTTCAGAGGGAAAATCTTCAATTAAATGTTTTAAGTGATATATATGAAATAAGAAACTTTGCATCAGTTTGTGCAGAATAGTATAGAGAGCAGCTTGATGGTTTAGAAAGAGCAGCAGATTTGAGCTCTGGGCACTTGCCAGGTGGTTATATTTGTGAAACTCATTTTCAGTTCACAGTGTACCACCTTTGCTCAAAACATCTATGTGGACTTCTAAACTGTTAACTCAAAGACAGGGTCGCTTTTTCATTCAATTTAGTGTTTGAGTCCTTAGTTCTCTATACAAAACATGAAATAAGTACCAAAGATTTGTGTGTGTGTGTGTGTGCATGTATATATGATATTTATGTATATATATTAATATTTTTGCATGCATATGTATCTGTTACTCAAATTTTTGATGGAATTTGCCCTTTTTAAATGGAAACTAGGATAAAACTTTTTTACTATAATAGAAAATAAACAGCAACATGACTAATAATTTTAGGTGATATGCACATGGTTTAGGTACTTGAGTCATTTCAGGGTACGGTATTAGGAAACAGAAAAAACAGAATCATTCTGCAAAAGGCAAGGAATTAAAAAAATACTTACAGGTAAGATGGTTGCTAGATAAGGATTACTAATACAATCCTGGATTTAAGTATTGGATGATATTGAAAAAGTTCCAACCCTCCTTACCCCCATATCATTCCTCTCTCTTTCTTAATCTTTAACTTTTTTAAGAGAGAGAGAGAAAAAGAGAGAGAGAGCAAGGTTGGGGGAGGGGCAGAGGGAAGAGAGAGAAAGAATCCCATGCAGGCTCCACACTCAGTGCAGAGCCCAATAAAGGGCTTGATCTCATGACCTTGAGATCATGACCTGAGCTGGACAAAATCAAGAGTTGGACACTTAACTGACTGAGCCACTCAGACATTCTTCTTCTTCTTCTTCTTCTTCTTTTTTTTAATCTTTAAAATGGAGATGATAATAACAATGTTCTTGTTCTGGGATTGTGGTTATGAGATGAGTTGTCAAATACAAAGCATGGAAAGTATAGTGCTTAATAGAAGATAAAACATAAATATCAGTTTCTATTATCATTAAAGTCATCATCATCATCATCTTTACAAAGCATTTAACATTTTTTTTAAAGATTGTATTTATTTATTCATGAGAGACACAGAGAGAGAGAGGCAGAGACACAAGCAGAGAGAGAAGGAGGCTCCATGCAGGGAGCCTGACATGGGACTCGATCCCAGGTCTCCAAGTTCACACCCTGGGCTGAAGGCAGAGCTGAACTGTTGAGCCACCCGGGCTGCCCAGCATTTAACAATTTTAAGAATGGTAAAGCACCTAATATTTATTATGACCCTATCACATGCTAGACCTCCTATTTCTTATGGTACTGCATTTAATCCTCAAATCAGCTCTGTAACAAGAGGTAGCATGATAAAGCAAGAAATCAAACTTTGCAATAAGAAACATTTAGGTCCAGATCCTAGATCTGCCACTTCTTAGGTATGTGACTTTGCCAAATTGCTTAACATGTTTGAATGTTTATGAATGTATCTATAAACCTGAAATAATAATAATTAAGTTGTGATGATGGTATATAGATTAATGCATGTGCCTATCAACATGGGCATGTGTGAATATAAGTATGTAGTGTGTATGTATAATTTGAGAGCCTAAAAATCATTTCTTAAATTATAATTAATCATATTATCCCCATGACCTCATTATTATCATAAATGAGACAAAACTAGGCTTAGAGAAATTTCATAGTATGCCCATGCTCAAATGAAGTTGCAGGGCTAGAATTCAAGGCCAAGCACACATAAATGTCAAAGCCTTGCTACAATGGCTCAGATAGTATCTTTGCCAAGATTGCAACGTGGAATGAAGTAGAGGAAAGGTACATGAACAGTCCACACTTTTTACTAAATTAAAATTTACTAACCCAAACCTATCTTGAATTCAAGTTGCTTTAAATTGGTTATTTCTTTTGGTCTCTTGAAGTCTTTGAGGCATCATTATTTTAGAGGATTTCCGTATACATAATATATTTATCATTTCACCAGAGAGATTGTGCCACTTCTTGATAAAGGATAGAGGGCAATAGAGTAGCTCTACAAAGGGGAATTTATAAATAAACAAATTAATGCATAAATAAGATAGTCCACATTTCCATTATAAATATAATTTCCAAGAAAAAACAGAAAACTTAAAAAGAATGTTCCAAATAGTACAAATGCCTGGAATTTACATTGATCTAATATGTAGTGACATTGTTCCAAGCACTTTATATACATCATTTAATTCTCACAAGAACTTTATGAAATAGGTGCTATTTTAGTTTTCATCTTGCATACAAGGCTACTGAGTCACAGAGGTAAGTATCTTGTCCAAGATTACATAGCTGGTAAATGGCAGACCCAGTACCTGAACCTAGGCAGCTGGACTTCAGAGTTTATACCCTACATCAGTCAGTCCTTGGAGTAAATTAAAGATAATAGGCTTATGCCCTTCTTAATTATTTCTAATTTATTTCCATTGCATAGTTATAGCCATCATTATTTTAACTCTGTTTGACTACTGTCTATTTAGTGATCACCTGCTAGGATCCAAGCAAAGCTGCACATGCCAGAATTAAAAAAAAAAATTAACAGTACTGCTTAAGAGCTGGGTAGAGATGGATATATAAACAAAGTGATGAAATTCAAAAGGATCGAAATTCTCAATCCCAGGCTTTTCTCACCTTATGTATTTTGCACCACTAGGGGAAAAGAATCTAGTTTGAAAAGCTATATTGCTTTCAACTAAAACAAAAATTGATTGGGAGCTTTCTTTCTTTTTTATTTCGGTAAGATAAGTTTGAGTCAAAATCAATACTCAGAAGAGCTCCAAAGAGAAAGAGATGTTCTCTGGGTACAAAATTCGTGAAGGGGTAATTCATTCCAGTGACAGTGGAACAGTCTATGAGTGTTTCTTTAAGCAATTCAACTTGCAGTAAAACCTCTTCAAAAGAGTACAGGGTTTCAAGAGAACCTGGGAGAGGAGAAAAAAGCCAACACAATGTCATGGTCTTACCATGACCAAATTCTCAATCCCTTTTCCCCTTCAGAGCTGGGTCAATTGATTTCTAACCTGCCAAATACAAGTAATTTCTTCACCCATTTTCTGACAGCCTCATATTTGGCAGCTGGGATTTAATCAGCTTGTATTATAACGCTGAAACTCAAAAGCACCTGGCCTTTGCTTCTGATGATCTTTACCCCTGTTTGTGTATCCACTAATTTTGATAAATGGCTGATGCCTGGTATCTTTTTGCCAACTTCATGACCTAGCCATTCAACAGGGGTTCTAGATCTTGCTCTTAAGGATGTATCCTCATGGGCACCACAGTCTTGGTTGTTCAATCCAGGATTCATTTATTTATTCCTCATCCATTCAATTAAAGATCAATTAAATGCATATTATAAAAGATATCTTGCTGTGTGAAGAAAGTATAGAAATAAGATAAAATATAGACCTCTTGTTGGGAGATCAAAACAAGGAGAGATTTGAAAATTTTGTTAAGTTGTATGGTAGAGGGGTATGTAATGAATCATAGAATCTTGGAATAGGAAATACCTACCCTTTGGGGTCCATAGAAATGTTGCTGTAGGGAGTGGCTCTTGAGCTAGGTTTTAGAGAATGAGTAGGAATTTTAAAAGAGAATGAATGATGTTAAATGCAGAGCAATAGTATGTGGAAAATGTTGAAGTGGTAAGATACGTTATTATCTGAAGGCACATAGACTTGCCTGCCTAATGAATGTTTAGAAAAGTGACTAGATTTTGTCAGCAATCAGATTCTGGAGGACTCCATGTTCAAATCTAAGTTTTGGGGACTTAATTTCAAAGCTATAGGAAATCATTGAAGGGGGGGAAAAAGCTGAGGCATCCATGATCACAGCATGTCTCAGAAACCTGTTTCTCTAGACCCAGTTGTCACACCTAGAAACCTGTAACTATACACAACAGAACCAGGCAAAACTGACCTTGAATGGTGCCTACATCTTATTAACTGTGCAATCTTAAACAACCACCTTAGTCTTTTAAGATCCAGTGTCCTTATCTGCAAAATTTGAAACTCTTCTGTGTCATAGACTTGCTATGGTAATGAAATTGTGGATTGTTGGTTTCCCAATGACTTGTATTTATCTATTCATTCAATTAAATAACATAGTAAGCACCTGTGATGGTTAATTTTGTCTCTCAACCTGCCTGGCCTAAGGAATACATAGATAGCTGGTAAAAAAAAAAAAAAAAAAAAAAAAAAAAAAAAAAAAAAATCTTGTGTATCTGTGAGGGTGTTTCTGGAAGACATTAACATTAGATATCTGGGAATCTGTGTAAAAAAGATTACTTTCACCAATGTGAGTAGGCATCAACCAATGATTGAGGGACTGAATAGAACAAAAAGGTGGAGGAAGGACACATTTTTTTCTCTGTGTTAGAGCTAAGACAATCCATTTAATCTTTCCCTTGTACCTTAGCATTTCTTTTTCTCAGGCTTTGGGACTTGGACTAAATTTTATCACTGGCTTTACTTTGTTCTCCAGCTTGCAGATGGCAGATCATGGAACTCTTCAGCCTCCATAACCACATGAGGCAAGTCCTATAATGAATCTATCTATCTATCTATCTATCTATCTATCTATCTATCTATCTATCTATCATCTATCTATCATCTATATTTGTCTCTATGGAGAACCCTGGCTAATGCAGCATCTACCCTGTATCAAGTAGTGTTTCAGAAGATACAGTGGTGAACAGCAAGAAGTCTCTCTCTTCCTGGATTGATATTCTTGCAATATCTGACACATAGAAGGTATTCAATGAATATGTGACAAATGAATAGATATGCATTATTTGGTTTTCTATTCCATCAGATGTATACTTATCACTTTGCCGATATAAAATAAGAACAGACTCTCTCCCTTTATATAATTTTGCTCTGATCTGGAATATTATTTTCATCTTTGGTGGGAGACTCACATGCTCCAATATCATTAGTTATGTTTGCACTTTTGCTGTGGCATTAATAAGATAGTTTGAGGGTTTTTCAAACATTTTTAGAGAGCTGTTTTTTGTTTTTTTTTTTTAAGATTTTATTTATTTGTTCATGAGAAACACACACAGAGAGAGAGGCAGAGAAATAAGCAGAGGGAGAAGCAGGCTCCAGGCAGGGACCCCGATGCGGGACCCGATCCTAAACCCGATCCTGAACCCTAGGATCACTCCCTGAGCCAAAGGCAGACATTCAACTGCTGAGCCACCCAGGCATCCCTAGAGAGATAGTTTTAATTGTACTTAAGTCTTTATTTTTCATAGTGCTTGTGATTCTTTGAAATCACCACATTTTTTATGGGCTTATCTTTTAATTATCTATCTTCCTCTATTGTAAGTTCCATCAAAGCAGGTATGATATTTGTCTTATTTCCCATTGTATTCCTACCACATTCCCACTATATGCTTACCATAGTAGATTCTCAGTAAATAGTTTTGGAATGTAAATGCTTATTGTTCCTGTCCTTGACACAATCAGTTAAAAATCACAATCGGTTAATCGGTTAAAAATCGGTTATAGAAGATATGTAAGCTCCAGATGAGTGATAGAATTAGATGGCTTTAAAACTCCCTTTCCACCATGAATGTTCTTATTCTAAATTGTCAGCCTCTGAAGAAACTTTTTTTTTTTTTTTTTTTTACCTTTTAGAGCAGCAATTTTCTACAGTACTTTGGATACATAAAATGGATTCAAGAGAAGGAAAGAAGCAATAGTGAGGTGGTAAATAGCAATATTAGTAATGCTAGGCCACCTTATATGTCCCTGCATGAAATCAAATTTGTATGGTATATAATGCAAAGTCTATCTGATATGCTTAACTACTTGTAAGCAGTTAATATTTGCATATCACCATGGAATAGAGACTCTAGCAAGGTCATTTAACAGTTACAGGGCAGAAACTTTCCATTTTGTTAATCACTTACAACTCTAATTTCACACTACATCAGTCCTTTTACTCTGGTCCACAGCCCTTCAAAATCCCATTCTAAAAATCCACAGGAAAACATCTGTTCATAATGTGCTACAAATAACAGCCACTGATACTCTAATAAAATCAGAAATTTAAGGGCCAGAGTAGTACTTTTGGCACCACTTTTCTAATCCCCACCTTGATCTACCTGTACTTGCCTAGCCTTTCCCTCACCAGTTATCTCCATTGTCCATCTCCAAATTTTCTTTCCATCTGCCCTCTGATGACTTCTTCATAACCATTATTTCTCAGTCTTTTCCTTTCCAATTCTCAGCCATGCCTCTCAACTAAAGTACAAGGACTTACCACAACTCTTGGCATCAGTAGTCCGTTGGAAACAAGTCTCTCAGCACTCACTGGAACTCTCTCCAGTTCAAAACACAATGAGATACTCCCCAGACTTCCAACCAGTTCTAATGGGCTTTCCCACAGGGAGAAGTTCAGAAAGAGGGATCCAGAGGACATGGGTTCCTTCATGGCACTGTGCCCATTTGACAGATAAAGACATGTTGAGTCTCATCCCCAGTCACTCAAATTAATATTATAAGTCAATAAAACATTTCCACTTGGCCTTAGCAAAGGAATTTGAATGTTGGCTATTTTCTACATGGGAAGCTTTGATACAGCTTCATTTATAGAAGATGAGATGACATTGCAGAGAAAGAGCTAAGTTAAGGAAGTCAGACCAGTAAATCTGAACATAAAGTCAATGAGTATCTTATTTTCATGGCTTTCAAACAAAATAAAACAGCTTTGCACCCTGTTCTCAAAGTGATACTTGGTTTCACCATTTTCATTTTCTTGGCTTTATTCATTGTTGTAAGGCAGGTCAGGGAAAAAAGATTCATCTGTATCTTGTCAAACTACATTTGTTGCCAGATGCATCATGGTTCTGATTTCACAATGATATCCTGATGTAATCTGATTTTCAAACAAATATGAATACTATCAGTTACCAATGAAACATGGATTGTAAGAAGGCCATTGAACCAATACAAGGGAGGCTCTTCTTTTTTCCTTTCTTTCCTCTAAATTTTCAATATTTTTTTTCATTTATTCTTGGCATGTGAGCTAATTTCCTCCAGATCACATTAACACTGTTTATTGAGTGTTAGTGCATTAGTTGAATTCCAAGCTCCTGCTGGTACAGAAGAGTGTCCTTCTAATGAGAAATGAGAGCCAGATATGGAAAGGTTTTAACCACCAAAATCATAACAATGGCAATTAAATGCAAATGCAGAAAGCAAATAAGCAATATTTTGCAGCCGTTTTCTAAAGCAGAGTTGTGATAGTGGTTTTGTTTCCCAGACACTGATTCATGGGCAGTCATAGCAAATGTTTATTACTTTCTACTCAGTCCTGTTTCAGCAATCTTCTTCACCAACAGTAGGCATTGTTAATCCTCTTTATAACTCCATATCAAACCATCTTTTTTTTTTCATTTATTTGATTAAACACTTATTTTTAAGCACATTAATTACTTATGAGCCTCTGAATTCACAAGAGTAAACTCCTCAGCATATCCCTGAGGGAACGTTCTTCATTTGTCCCTCCAGTTCCACTCTTCCACTTATTTCCATGATCTTTGGCTCTGGCTGGATTCCATCAGTGGGAAACATCAACCAAAGATCAAGGGGAGGAAAGGTAGTAATTCCGGTGATTGTTGACAGTGCAGTTGTTGAAGACTGTGGCTTGTTTATTAGGCAGCCCTTTCCTCTCTGGGCTCACTCTTTGTTTCAGGGCAGGGTGGTTGTTAGCCCCAGGCACTTCCTTATCCCTTGGGACTTCTTTTCATCCATCCCACAGGTTTATGCTCCTATCTTTTGTATTAAACTCTCCTCAAATAATGCTGATATATGTCTTTTGTTTCCTACTTGACCTAGATTGTTACAACTTTAACTTAAGTGTCCTAGGACCTTTAATGATAATGCCTAAGCCTCAGACTCCTGTGTGCTCTGTACCCACTTTCATTATACTTCACTTGACCCTCCCTGATGGCCTAGTCATTAGTCTGCACTTCACCAGAAGCCATTGATTCTCTAAGTCTCTCTAGTACCTACCCAGAACTCCTCAAACTATAAATTCCTCTGAACTTGTCTATAGTTTGTTATTTTTTAAATCCATACTACATGTCATATTTTAACATAATATCCTTAAAAGACTCCAGTGTAATGTAAACATAACTTTTATATGCACTGGGAAACCAAAAAATTCATTTGACTTGCTTGATTGCAATACTTCCCTTATTGCAATGTTCTGGAACAGAATGGACAGTATCTTGGAGGTACGACTGCAAATGAATGAATAAACAAATGAAAAGATGAACAAAGCTCACATCCTACTATTATAACAAGTAACTTCAGTAACACAATTAACTTACTGTTTTGGTTCAAAGAAGCATAGAGTGCTTTGGGAACTAAGAAGGTTCCCATCCCGGTGTTCTGAAGCAGAGAGATTAGGAGTGAATGGTCAGAGGAGGCCTCTTAAGGAGATGATATTTGAGCAGAAACTTGATGAATAATCAGGAGTTATAAAATGCAGGTAAGTTGGAGTTAGGGAGCAGAGTTTCAGAGAGTGAGAGCAGCCCATGCAATAACACTCAGATGAAAGAAACAGTGACTAAGTGGAACTGGATTGTAGGAGTATCTTAGCCAGAATCTGAAGACAAAGCTGGAGAGGTAAATGTTAGCAATTTACAGAAGTCTTTGCAGGCTCTGCTAAGGCTCTTAAACTTTATTCTAAAAGTAAGAAGATCATGGGAGATTTAAAATAATGGGGAAAAAATTCACTGTCAAGGTAAAGCACAACCTCCTCTAATATAATTATGTAAAGCTCACTAATTTTCAAAATTCACCAAGAATTTTGTATTTCCTAATCCTGCAAGGAGGGATACTGCTCCTATACACAGGAAACCCCTTTGCTTCTCTCTTATATGGATGCTGCTCTGGTTTTATCAGTTTGAGGCAATTTTATGTTTTGCTGTCCCATATACAGCCTCCCAACCTCCCTGTAGTTGCGCTACCATTCCTACATGCATTCCTCTGCTTGAGCTGTTTCCTCTGTATGATCTATACTTCAAGCTGTTCTCCTCATGGAAAACCCATGGTCACATAGTAAGACTGAACTCCAGTGCAAAGCCTTCCCCACATCTAGAGGGCATGATGAATTGCTTTGCCCTCTGTGCTCCCAACAGCATGCTTCTGTAACAGCTAATGCCCAATTATACAGAAGTTATCTGGAGACACATCAGTAGTTCTCAATCAATACTTACCGTACTTTCCACCTCTAGGATATCCAGAGTGCATAACAAATGGTAGATGGTAAACTAATGTTTATCAAATAAAAGAGTGAAATATAAGAGATGCAAGGTGTGACTGGATGGGGCACTAGAGGTGAATGAGCATGAGGGAAGTACCCACAATGCACATTGCTCCTGACATTGCAGCAATCTTTTGTGATATCTTGAGAAACTGAATAGACAGTTTCTCTTCTATGTTCAGGTTGCACATTTTTCACCAGTGCATGCTCAGAGGTAGAGTCTGAAACCAGGACAAGGATTTGAGAGTGTGTGAGTGCCATTTAATTTAGATTTTATACTGAAAAATGCTCTCACATCTCTAGAAGCTAAAACAGTTTTAAAGCAAATTAATACAGAAATTAAAAGTACACTGAGCTACAGAAGCAGTGGTACCAAAGTGCCTATTGGATAGGGTATAGGAGAAAAGTAAGGTGTGGGAAAATGTATGCATGCAAATTGCATCCAATATAAAGTCCTTATGAGGAAAATAATTGAAAGAGGATACTCCTTTACAAAGGCTCCACAGGGTTCTATCGCACTTGCAGTTTCAGAGAGAATTGTGTCTCCTGCGGGAGGGGGTGGGAGAGGAAGAAAGAAAGAAAAAACTGAGGAAAAAAAAAAAACCATATGTTTGACATACAATCACTTGCTGACTCAGTTTTCTGTTGTTGTTATCCTAAAACACCATTTTCTTGATTGGAGTTTAATGGGGAGAGAATGTTACAAAGAAAACATTTAGATTCCACAAACTGAGTGTTGGTACACTGGGCTTCCTGCTGGGTGCTCTCCGATTCATTGTCTAATCCATACATTGCACAGTGGTGGGGAGGGGAGGGAGCAGACACCGCATCATATCTGTAAGGCAACACTAGACAAGAGAAAGGGCTTGCCCAAGGCCACGTGGCTAGAGACATCCAAGGTCTTTGGCTCCTGAATCTGGGCTTCTTCCTGAAGGACAGCAGACTCACTTTCTTCGGTCTAATGGTAACAGCACTCTAAGTGTCAGTTTCCTCGTCTGCAAAATGGGATGAGTAATACACAGTACTTGTAAGCATTCATACATCTATGTTACGGATGAAAGAATTGAAGTAAAGAGAAACTAGGACCCTGCACAGGCTGCCCAGCGAAAGAGTTGGAGTTAAACTCAGGGGTCCTGTGTCAGAGGCTGTGCTCTTACCAGACATAGTGTTTCTGAATCTCTTATGTTACCTGATTTGCAGGATTTTTATGATTATGTGGAATTAACACAGTTTTTGGCAAGTAGCTAGGCTTAATAAATAGTTACTATTGCTGTCCTCATCTTTATATTGACTCTCTCTCTCTCTCTCTCTCTCTATATATATATATATATATATATATATATGTACACACACACATACATAGATATATGCATGCTTAAGTTTATATATATGCATGTTTACATATAAAATCTTATATGTACAAGTTGATACATCCATACACACACACTAATAATGGATTAGGAGACCTTGATTACTTTATAAAATTATCATTACAGTTGTTTCCAAAGAATCTTCAATGAGGCACAAAACATTGATCTCTTCAGACCAAAAAAAAAAAAAGTTCATGACATTGACATTCACGTTAGCATATTAAAAGCTCTGTGAGGTCTTGGAGGAAGAAAAGGCATTTAGATTGTTTTTCCCAGTATTTCATGTTTGAAAGTACCTATGTGAGTCTTCAGCCTGACAGATGTTGTTAACCAGAATATTACTGGTTCCCCCAAATCCTGGAACTGACTGTCACCCACCCAAACTGAGGTGGTATTGCATTTTTCATCAAGAGGTGCTGTAGCTTGGAGACCAAGAGTCAGTCCCGAATTCTCAGGGCTTCTTCCTTCTGGAGAAAAAACTAAGTTGTAAGTCAGGAGGTTTCTAGAAGAGCATGTAATGAGAATCCAGAGAATATCATTGGCTCTCCCATGGAACATCTGGCTTAAGCTCTGCTATAGCCTTCAGAATGACAATACTCTGTGAAGAAAGAACACTTGGCCTGCCGCCCTGGATCTTGGCCTTACTATCTCTGTGACCTGTGGCAATGTATTCACCTTTTTGGTACTGAATCATCAGTTGTAACCATGGCATAATACAGGGTTGTTTTGGCAATTAATCTAGGCAATGAAAAATGTTCTTAGTGTATGTTGAACACATAGCAGCTATGCAGATAATTGAAGGCTCCCTCCCCTTCCTATTGCAGGCTGTTTCTGAGCCAGGTTTGAGAACAAGTAGGTAAAAGCAGAAAGACCAGTCATAGGTGTATAAAAAGAGAGGTCAGATTTTAAGAGGGTTGACTAAACACTTGGCTCTGTCATCATAGCCAATATTCACTGACTGACCTAAACAATTTTGAGGAAATGGGTTTTTAAAGGATAAAAAATTAAGCCCTGCCAAAGAAACACAGCAGCTGATTCAGAATTTATATTTATATATGTCCTCTGTTTACTGCCTGATTCCCACCATTTATATAAACATAATCCAACTTCCGTTTGCCTCCAAATTGATGATTTGCTTCAGAATTAATGCAATAATGCCATTGTGCATGGGTAGGCTGACTACACAAAGAAGTCTGGTCATGGCAGTGCCATGAACCACTTATCTTGCATTTTAATGATAGTTACTTCTCTGAAGTACCTACTTTGTGCCACTACTGAAGTAGGATCTTTAGGTAAAACTGATCATGAAATCCTTATGGGAGTCTTTGCAGATGATGAAACTTAAGCTAGGATATAGGTCAGGCAGTTTGACTGAAAATACACAGGCTTAAGTTTAGTTTTTAGGTGGTGATCTTTTATGGCGCTTTGTAACTAAAAGGTAGTGGTGAAGCCACAGGCTCTTTTTCTACCACTAGAATGTGTGTGCCCCTTAGAGTTGGAGGTGTTATTTTTCATCTTTCTATGACCAGTGTCTGTTACTCTATCTAATGCAGAGTGGGTTTGAGTAAATACATGCTAGGGTCCGTGGACAACAGTTGGAAACCAACATCTCAGGGCGATTATTAATAATATGATTATCTTCCCTTATTTAGGACTAAGAAGAAAAACACACTTCACAAATGCCATATCACATATGTGGGTTGAGAAGGATCTATACAGAGTCTAAACTTTAATTTGCAAATCAAGGTATTAGATCCTTATTCTGAAAATTCGGTTTCCTGGGCTTGCCTGTCAAAGACAGTATTCACAGATTAGAATCAGAGAAAGCTAAAAAGACTCTCCCAACTCACCTATTTATTTAAGGTTGTGTATCAGCCACAGAAGAACAATATTTTACAGAATATGATTACGGAGGAAGGTATTTCCTCCTTGAATTTTCTTTCTTTCTGAAAATGGTTTGTCATCTTGTAACCTTCTCCCAGGAACCAGGAGATAGCAAAGAAACATATGTGAGCTCAGAGGAGGAAAGGTGAGGATGTTCAGAGAGAGGCTTTAAACCATAGCAGGTTCTTTGGATTGTACTCTGAGAGATGAGAAGAAATTTGGAGGAGTTGGAACAAAGGTATGACATGATATAGCTTAAGTTCTACAAGAACTACACAGATGCTTTATAGGAAAATGAACTTCAGAACAACAAGAATAGTAGTGAAACTAGCTAAGGAGACTACTACAAAGCCCTGAGTAAGAGGCAGTGCTGGCTTGCCAAATTTCACAGGAGGTAATAATACAGATAGTGAGCAAGGGGCCTTTCCATGCTTTCCTAGACTTGAGGAGTTTGGAAAGCCACAAATAGCTTTTAAAAAAAAATTCCTTATAGGCTGGTTATATACCTCTGCAGGGGTAATAAACCCAAAATGTGCAAAATACAAGTGGAGGTTGGGGCAGAAAAAGCAGGGCGGGGGGAAAGATCATCAGATGAAAAATTAGCCTTGGGCAGCCCAGGTGGCTCAGCAGTATAGTGCCACCTTCAGCCCAGGGCGTGATCCTGGAGACCTGGGATCCAGTCCCACGTCAGGCTCCCTTCATGGAGCCTGCTTCTCCCTCTGCCTCTCTCTAATAAATAAATAAAATCTTAAAAAAATAATTTAAAAAATTAGTCTTTGAAAATGATTTGTACACTACAACTGTATGCTCAATGAGGGCAGGTGACTTGCTTGTTTTATTTTGTATTGCTTTTCTAGTGCCTGGCATATGGTAGACATTCCAAAGAAATTTCTAAATGAAAGATAAATCATATGGAAGCGAACGATTTATCAACAGAAAAGACATATAGTCTAAATAATCTTTAGGCCCCTTTGCTTTCAGTTGGTTTTACCATTGTTCCATATTATTATATAGTTTATTCAGTCAAAGCAAAGGTCAGATTAAGTTGGTTGTGAATGAGAAAGTTTTCTGAAATTCATGGGCTGGATGACTAACTAGATAGTAAAAATGATATTCAGAGTGGGGAGAAGCACCCATTGGTGATATGCTGAAATGTCCTCTTTATCCACCCTGTCACCATCTTGGTTAGAGTTTAAATGTGTAGGTAAAAGCACTAAGTATCATAACAAGTTGTTGATTTTGCCACAGAGATTCAGTGACTATGGAAACAGAAATCTTTGCAATGTTTTAATTCTCTTTGGTTGATTGTGGCATTTGGGATTCCCAACAGAGTAAGGATATTAGTGCTTAATTTAAGACACCTTTTTTTTTTATGAAGTCAAATGTTTTTATAGTTCATGAAATATAGCTCAAAAATGGAAGTTAAAGGCAATGTGGAAAGATAATTGAATATAAAGATTTATTAAGCAATTTCATTATTTATGGATACTGCATAATTTTTTACAACTTAAATAGATATCATTGTTATCCTTTTTATTCTTTCTTCTAATTTATGATGCACTGATTCCTCTCCATGTGAGAATGCTAATGTGATCGTAACAAAATCTCAGAAGAATATATCTTTTTTGATGTACTATTTTATTGATCTCTGCTGTAAAATGGTTTCATGACTTATGCTCTCTGTTGGGAAATGACCCATGAGGATTAGACTTAATTGGTACATTTCATATTTATTTTCTGACTGATCACACATTCTAATTAATTCAGGGGTATCTATCCTTTTTAAATAACTCATTGTAGAACAGAGTAACCCACATGGAACACAGGCTTTCAATTCAGTGACCAAAGGTAGTCTCAACTCTACCATTTACTAAAACTAGGTGATCCAACAAGGCATTTTGTATTTCAGTTTCTCAATTTGTAAGATGGAGAAAATAGGGCCTACAGTGCAAGGTTGTTATGAGGAATAAATGAGATGACATTGGTACATAGTGGACACTGCTATGTAATCATCTACTTTCCCATAGCAATCTCACAAATGTACTTTGGTTATTTTTATAACTTCTGGACAAGCAGTTAGTACTCAAAGACTGCTGACTTGGTTTCCTCCCTTGTGAATCTAAATATATATACATACATGTACATATAAGAAAATAAATATGTGTGTAAATAAATATGTGCATGTATACACACACACACACACACACTCACCTATGCAGTTGACCCTTGAACAATACAGGTATCAACTGTGCAGGTCCTCTTATAGGTGGATTTTTTTTATAAATACAATATAATACTATGAATGTGTTTTCCTTATGATTTCTTAATTACATTTTCTTTTTTCTAGGTTTCTTGTAAGAATACTGTATATAGTACATAGAACATACAGAACATGTGTTAATCAACTGCTTATGTTATTGGTAAGACATCCAGTCAACAATAGACTATTAGTGGTTAAGTTTTCAGAAAGTCAAGAGCTATAAGCAGATTTTGACTGCTGGGTGGTGTGGGGGTGGGGTGGCACCCCTAACCCTTGTGTTGCTTAGGGGTATATAGTTATATATATAGGTGATATACATAGTCACTCCCAACACATAACTCCATTATTGAAGATTCTCAGTTAAAATGAAATTGTTCAGTCCTCTTTGGTTTAGTTCAACAAATGGAAATTCAACACCACTTTGATCCTGGCCAGGATCCTGATCACTCCAGTTCTGGAGACTTTCCCTGCTCTCAAGAAACTCAGAATACAGTAGGGAGGGAAGTGAGTTGGGAATTATCTGTTTCTTACATATGTATCAGTGCTCCTCAGTGTTGATAACCACTTCTTTACAAGGCAGAGTCGATAGGCTAGTGTTGACCTGAAAACAACAAGGGCAACAAACAGTGGACCTTCAGCAAGCATTCCTGTTATAAACCAGCTCCCTCTGTGACTTGATGAGCTGCCACTTTTAAGATGGTGGACCTCCCTTCCCAGTCTTCTCAGCCAGGTGGCCAAATTGTTTCTTCTTCAGCCCCATCCTCTAACATTCCAGGACATGAGATTTGGAATCTTCACACACATTCTTTGTCTTTTCCTGTCACCCATTCATGTCCCTAGAGCTCACCACTTTCATTAGGCAATTGTTGGAAGGCATTTGAGGACCATGCCATCTATTTATATAACAGTCTATGTATTACTCATGATCAAAGAAGGAATGCAGTAGGGCTTCACGTCCTCTCATATGGCCCAAATTTCAAGACTTTTGACAAACCAAGCTTCTTAAGTTTGTGATTTGACATTTCATCTTTTCCCTGTTTCACTGAAAATAGTGCTGCTGGATTTCCTCTATATTTTACCCTTTCAGTGTTCTCAGAGGGTTTCAGTAGAGGATAGTGGAATGAAAATGCCTTTATGCTAACACTTTGGCCCGAAAGTTCAAATAGACCTGAACTTAAATTCTGGCTTTACCACATCTATCTTACAGTCTTGTATAAAACATACAGATGTGGTGTGGACACATACATGTGCGTGTGCACACACACACACACACGCACATGTACTTTGAAAAAAATTGCAGCAGTCTCTCTCAGGCAGAATGCAGTGTTATCACAGAGTTAAAACTCCCTCTTCATCAAAACCCAACAATTACAGAAATTAACAGGTATAGTATTTCTTTGATTTCATCTGTGTGGGCATGGCTTCTGGAAGAACCTTGTTTAAAAAATATATCTCTATATATATATTAGCATAGGACTAAAAAATAAAAAATAAATTAAAAAAAAAAACATTCTGCCTATAGTAACTCTACAATACCTGGAACAGTTCTAAAAGGGAGGTTTATGTTCCACTTTGCAGATTAGAAAACTAAAGAAAGATTTGACCCAAGATCACTCATATAATAAGTATCAGAGACCTAGGAGAGAAATTTTGTATTTCTCTAAGATGATTGTGCTCTTTTTGCTGTGTCACAACTGGTTTTATGACTGGGATTTGACTAAGACCTTTGGTGAATGTCCTAGTGAGAAAACATGAACAACTATATGATCAAGAAATGCTTCTTCACAACCATAATAGGCATTTTGATTATATGGTTCACATAAGGCTGCCAACCCTTATAAAAAACATTTACCGCTATCCCCTATCTCCTCCGTGACCTCTAGAACTGTAAGGCTTGCAAAGATTCAGGAGAAATATTCTGAAATGCTGATTTTCAGTTTAATTATTTTTCTGGAAGTGTAAAATTTAGACTATTTCCCTGCTCACCCAGTTGTGAGCATTTGCTGTCAAGTTTAGAAATTTGAATAAGCTTCGATGATGGTTACATAATTTAAGTTCCTGTTCACAATCTTGATTCATTAGTGTTCAGTCAGCATGGAATATTTATTGAGGTGCCAGGTACAATGTACATTATCAATCAAACACAGAACGAAAACAGGGATTTCAATGTGAATGAAAAAAAAATCAGAGACCTTAAGAGAGTGATAGAATTATTTTTCCTACATTGGACTCCATCAAGCACATCTATAATATGAGAATTATAATTTTTATTCCTCTTTTTTAAGTTCAAATATTGTATAAGAAAGACGAAACAAACTCATCAAATATCCAGTCTCTATGAAAACTTTCTTTTCAATTCACATTTACTACTTTGTAACATGTTTTATTTCTAATTCATGTAATGTCAGTGCTACATTTATAAGCAATAATTTTGAACTTACAAAAGAAGCAGATAATGATATCTACTATTTACCCAGCATTTTCATATTTATTGGGACTTTGTTAAAATACTCCATTCTTTTGATTCAAAGGAGTCATGTAGTCAAGTAGATGATACCAAAATTCCAATGTAAAGTGATTGAAATCAGGCCTCAGCTGGCTCAAGGCCAAATAAGATATGAGAAATGTCACGCTATTCCATAACTGTATTTTCCATTTTCCTACAACATGTATCCCAGATCTAGCTATTTTTCCACAAAAATTAATTAATTAATTAATTCCCTTTTTCTACTCATCACTGGGTTTCTACCTGGAGACTAGAATCTGTACAATAAAGAGTAAGATTTCAAATGATCTTTTCCCTTATTTGGTTTATATTTAGGGAATATTTTTAAAATTCCAGTTACTTTGAATGTAATATGTAGTTATCTACATTTTGTAGTCTAGAAAAACAGGCTGACAAAATTTCACTTGGCCAAGTCTGCTGCTAGTCAGCCAATGGCAAACTTAGATACACATGCAGGCAGCTGGCCGCCTATGATCTTACCGAGAAGCACCCCATTTCCCCCCATTGCCCTTGCTGTCATCTGTACACTGGTTTCATCACACCAAAACCTTTGTCACCAGGAAGATGCAGATAAAGGCAGAACCCTCTGACATTGAGTAGATCAGAGTCAAATGTGAACCATTAAGATTAAGATGTTCATATTTCTGGAAGCCTGGGTGGCTCAGCGGTTGAGTGTCTATCTGCCTTTGGCTCAGGGCATGATCCCAGTTGGGGGATTGAGTCCCACATCAGGCTCCCTGTGAGGAACCTGCTACTGCATCTGTCTATGTCTCTACTTCTCTCTGTGTCTCTCAGGAATAAATTAATAAAATCGTTAAAAAATATATTTTCATATTTCACATGTGCTGTCATTTGGTGGGTTTGAGTATAAAATGTCCTGAATTTGGGACAAAATTCTGAGAATTCTTCCAGTAGAACACGATGGTTTCCCAGATGAGTAGTATATTAGAATTTTGTGGTTGCCTTTTACAGTATATTTCTAGACTTTATTCCTGATCTCTGACTCTAGGTGTGAGGCCTAGGAATCTTATGTTTAAAAGGCTCCACATATGACTTTTGTGGGGTGATTACCTTTTAGAGAGCCAACAACGGACATAGTCATACCAAACCTAAAAATAAATGCTAGTATCACAAATAACTATATAGGTGAGTGGTATTACTTTAATGTATATGTAAAAAATTAAGTATCTATCTGAAATTATATATTCTGTGTATTTGCTTATTTATTCCATTAATGCTGTTGTTTAAACAGCTATTGGATTATAGCTGTGGCAATTAGTAATAATTAATCATATGATTAATTAACCAAGTAATATGCATGAGAAAAACATAATATTTTTGTATTTATTTTGTTCTCTGGTACTGTAATTAACTCTTTTAACTCTGCTAGAATTTTAAATTTTATAGTCTACATTGTTGTGTATTTTTAAACTACATAAATGCACATAGATATAAGACGTCTTAAAAAGAAAGCATCAATAAGCCCTGTGAAGTAGATATCATTCACAGAACTTCAGCCTTTAACATATCTTTCTTGTATTTAATGTAGTGGCAATACTTAATACAGTCAAACATAAAATTCACTTTGACATGCAGTTCTGTTTTATGAAGCCCACATTCAGTACTACTACTTACTAGTAGACTTTAAGACTTGCAGGAATCCGTTTCCTTTTTTCAAAAGTAATCATCCACTTTGTATCTGCAGGCTTGTTTTGAGAGATCATTTGTTTATCCTTTGGGTCCTTTGCATCTATACGTTCATCACACTCCTCATATCCAAAAATCTACATCATTTTTAAACACTATGAAGCACACTGAATGTTATCCTAAGTTACAACTCTTTCTCAGGGAAAGTGGTTTTAAGTACAGATAATTTGAACTTCTGAAAGTTCTGAACTTCTGAATTCAATTAGTTGATTTCTAAATAAGTTATAGTTTTAATGAAGAAATTGAGAAATAAGTATTTTACTTGGCTGTCCTTTGCTGGCGATATTTTGTATGATTGTTTTTACTTCTGAAGCAGTCTTAATTCTAATATATGAATCTCTCTCTTTTTTTATTTCCCTTATGTGAATTTTTGTTGCAGCCTAAATTTAACATCACACATCTCATTCTTTATGAGCCCTTTATGACATCTTCAAAGGTCATCACACAGCTTTGAGAAAAAAATATATACATTACTGTTTTATTATAATCCTTTCTCCATTTTTATCCTCAATGTATTAGATGTATTAGAGAAAGATTTTCTTCTTGTCCCAAACTTTGAAAACAATGTCAGACCAACATTTTAGCATCTTTTGTATGGCAGGTAACAACGATTACCATCACTGTAGGCACATGCCTAAAGAGATTTTTTCCCTTAATTTCTATAAAGTTGAAAATTTCATTAAATGCTCCTGCACATCTTCAGGAAACAGAGAAGTGATCAGATGCCCATTATGAAAGCATCCATTTTGCAGGTCAGCAAATTATACCCCTTTTTATCAGTGGACATAAAGAATGTAGGACAACTAGAGGATCTTTTAATTTTCTTTGATAAGAAGTCTATACACTAAAAGGTATTTGGCAAATTTACATTTGCGTTGTTTGTTAAGCATGCAGATTAGGGATCACAGTCTAGTTTATATTTAGACAAAGTATCAAGAATCTTCATTTTACGTTTTTCTGCGTCATGAAAATGTTCATACAAATCAAGAAAATAATTTGAAAATATGCTTTTCAAATCAAAGTACTTCAGAGCTAGGGGGAGTTTAATTTATATTGCTATGATTCAACGTATCACTCACAATACCTGGTAGAAAACGTACTCATTAGTAAGATCTCACAGAAAGAGCTCTGCTCTGTGAGGGGCCAACTCAGCTGTTATCAAAGTTTCCCCTTTTGTTTGTCATGGTACAATTTAGTTGTAACCTCTGAATCAGGAGCTGTAACCTTTCTATATTTCATACAACAGTCAAGGAAACAACAGTATAATGTGTGTCCATTCATGTGGACATGTATCCCCAAGCTAATTCAACTGCTGTTATTTTTTCCTGAGCATTACTGTCTTGGGGAGATTTTTTTAAAAAGCCAAATGAAACAAAAACAAGCAAAACAACAAAAACAGAATCTTTTGATTATTTTAGAAGTACTAGCTTATCCTGAAGTTATAAAATTTCACAAATTCACATCTCTACTGTGCCAAAATTCTCAATTCCTGTATATTGTGTATGTCTTGTACATATTAACTTCTGTATATTATGCAGTATACTTTGTTTAGATCATTTTCCTCCCTAATCCAGTTGTATATGTCTTTCCATCAGTCATGAAAGAATGCAGTTGTTTCATTTTCTTTTTTGGTGTCTGGTTCATGCTGGTGTTTGTATTGTCATCATTTTCACTTTCCTTTTCCTTACCTGACCTCCTAGAAAACATGGCCATAACATTCACAATATTAAACATTAACTAGCATTATCTCAATACAAAACACAACAGTCATTCTACAGGCACAGCCACAGAAGGACTGTTAACACTCCTGATTGCAGTGCACACTTAAGTCATTTATTCACACCATTGCCACAAAATGAACAGCAAATCTCAGCTGCCAATATTGTGGTCAGAAGAAAAAAAAAGAAGAGCAACAGCAACTATGAAAGATAATCTATGCCACATACATTTGATACTAACACATATTACTCTCAGCCACCTTTTTTAATGCTGTCATATAGGTTTTGTTCTTTTTTTGACTTTTTATACCTATCTTTTAATACTGTGGTTGGTCTTTTGCATCCTAGGACATGGTTCCTTGGGATGTCAGACATTCATTGGCAAAACTGGAGCAATCCTAGGCAACCAGGATGATTGGCCACTCTACTTATTGGTCAGCATGGTAGTAGAGCTCAACTGGAATGTTTATTATTAAACTTTCACGCCACCATAACAGTCTTGAGCTGTCCTCTTTGTCTAGCAGTTCTGATTGTGGTCTTATTCCCTAATATCAGGCATCCAGACAGAGCACCATTTAGGAAAAAATGAGGTTATTAGGAGGGAGCCACTGTGAGGTGTGGGGCTTAGAAGACAGATTTGACTGGCAAAAAAAAAAGAACATTATTTATGGATCAGACTGAGAAAGACAAATACCATATGGTTTCACTTATATGCGGAATCAACAAACAAAACCAATAAGTAAAAAAAACAAACAAAAAGCAAGAACAAACCCATAAATACAGAGAAGAAACTGATGGTTGCCAGAAGCAAGAAGGATGGGAGGATGGGCAAAACAGTTGAAGAGGAGTGGGAGGTCCAGCTTCTAGTTATGGAATCCATAAGTTATGGGGATGAAAGATACAGCATAGAGATTGTAGTCAATGGTATTATAATAGTGTTGTATGGTGACAAATGGTAGCTACACTTGGGGTGAGCATAGCATAATGTAGAGACTTATTGAATTACTATGTAATACACCCGTGACTAATATAACATTGTGTGTCAACTATACATTAGTTTTTTTTAAAAAAGGTGATCTAGAAGATGATAAGGACACTCATAATATATCATTACTTTTTAAATTATTAAGCCTAAAAAGATCTAAAATTATTAAGCAGCAGTAAGACCCAACTCCGTAACAAGGCACCAGTGGTGCTCTTTTGAGTTAGCTTTTGTCTTACTCCAGGGTTTTCTTCAGCCTTGACATTTTTGCAGCCCAAGTTTTAACTCCTTGCTCTTTCATTTCCCCTAGAACATCATCCTCCCTTACTCTCCTATAGTGGAACTTGCTATCGTCTCCCTCCAAAATTTCTTTTCTCCAGCTGTCCAGCTGTCTGCTTGGTGAACATCCATTCATCCTTTAATTTATAGATATTATGTCCGTTTCTCCAGTAAGTTCATCCTCACCCCTAGCCTAGGATGAATGCTTCTCTTACCTAGAATCTATGCTTATTCTCATCATAGAGCTTATAAAATCCTGAGACAATTGTGTGTTTCTGTTGCTAGATTCTGAGAGCATACACCTGGTTTTTACCTTTGTATCAACAGTTCCTAGGATTACTTGTGGCATGTGTAAGTTCTTAATAAATGCTTGACAGTGGTCTTGAATAAATAAATGATCTGACTAAATAAATGCATAAATGAATGTCAAATATTGTTATCAACCACCATAATATGTGAAATATTGTTTTTTCCTGAACACATATGAGCTCTTTAGTAACCTACCTATAACTCATTCCAAAGAACCTTTCAATCATGATGACAGAGGGTTTTTTGTTTTGTTTTAACAATTAAAGCTCTGTATAAATAACTTCTTTTCAAAATTAGGTTTAAAAAAATAAAGTAAAATAAAATTAAGTTTAACCATATGTAGCTACTGTTTTGGTCAATTCACAGTGGTTAAATATGAACACTTCAGTATCATTTAATCTAATAGATACTATTCAGAAAAATTGGCAAACATTAGATATCACTATACTTAAAGAAATAACCACCTCTATTAAAATGTCCCAGAACTTTCAAGGTGGATTAGTGTGAACCCAATTGTTACACTAAGAAAAGGTCACTGATACTAAAGTACTGGATTTTGGCCCATGTTCTGCATAAGTATGGAGATAAGGCCTCTTCTTTTTACACTACGATTGTTCAGGAAGGCTATAACATTCATCACAAGATTGTCAAAAAGCTTAAGAATAGCAAAGGGATTGAGGATAACCTGGTACATGGCATGAACTTATGATTGAGTCTACATGGTAGAACTGGAGGCCAGCAGAGATGGTTTGTTTCCATGCAATGAATGCCAAGTATCATCCCACAACAAAAATACATTCTAGACATTTCTGTTTTTTAAAATTTAGGCCAGAGAGGGAGAACACAAAATTATTCTTCCATTTAATTATTTAATAATATCTCATTGGATGATTAACAAAGGAAACTAATTATTCCTTTTAGAAGAATGTATTTTTTTATTACAGAAATCTATTTGTTTTCTATAGCTTTGTAAAAAATTACCACAAACTATGTGGCCTAATATACCTTCCATTTATTATTTCATAGTTCCATAGAACAGAACTTGAGCAGGTTTAACTGAGCTGTCTCTGCTCGTAATACTACAAGACTGAAATCAAGGCTGTCCCATCTAAAACTCAAGGCCCTTTTCCAAACTCATTCAGATTGTTGCAGTTCTACTAGTTCACTTCCTTGTGGTTGTAGTACTGAGGTCTCTTTTTCCTGTTGGCTGTCAGCCAGGGTCACTCATTCTTAGAGAGAGGCCACCCATGTTCTTTCTCCTGTGTTCCACTCCATTTTCAAATCAGCAAAGGCACATTTCTGCCTTCAAAAGCAAATTTTTCACACTTTGAATCTCTCTGAC
The DNA here is from genome assembly GCF_003254725.2 of Canis lupus dingo. NCBI lineage: Eukaryota > Metazoa > Chordata > Mammalia > Carnivora > Canidae > Canis > Canis lupus. The sequence goes on from NC_064263.1 coordinate 18,829,544, forward strand.
TTCCCTTCCTGTCACTAGCCAAAGAGAAGAAAACTTTTTGCTTTTAAAGGTTTATATAATTAGATTATATCCACCTAAATAATCTCCTTGTGATTAATTAAGCCTAATGATTATTAACCTTAATTTCATCTGTAAAATCCCTTTTGCTATGCTTATAGTAACAAAATCAGGGTGTAGTATCTCATGATATTCAGTCCCACAGATTAAGATGAGATATTTTGGGGGGCCATTTTATGATTATGGATGATGTTGTAGAATCATGAACCCTAAAGTAATCAGATGAGAACAACAATGTTTTTCAGACAATGGGGACAGAACAGAGGTTGCCTGTTTGAGTGGATGCTGTGTTTTAATTGAAAACATAAAATGGGAGAGAACTCACAATTTTAGCGGCCATATTGGTACAGAAGAGGATGTCAGAGGTTGGGGTGCATTAAAAATAGAAAATGGGTACCAGGTATGGGTCAAGCCTTCACTGCTGAAGTGACCAGTTTACTGTATGTAGGGATTATGTGTTTATTATCTGTTTATCTTTCTTGACTTTAAGCTTCTTGAAGGTTAGGACTACTTTTCATTTATCCCATAGCTCCCCTACTGAATGCAGTGCATGGCACTAATGGGTAAATGGATACATAAAAGTACTAACGCATGATTTGATGAGTCACTAGGTCAAATAAATTCATTAAAATGATATAGGCAGGGGATCCCTTGGTGGTTCAGAGGTTTAGCATCTGCCTTCAGCCCAGGGTGTGATCTTGGAGTCCCAGGATCGAGTCCTGTATCGAGCTCCCTGCATGGAACCTCTTCTCCCTCTGCCTATGTCTCTCCCTCTCTCTCTCTGTGTCTCTCGTGGATAAATAAATAAATATTTAAACAAATAAAAATAAAAATAAAATGATATAGGCAGAGAAAAGCACCATCATGAGCCCAAAGCAGGTGTTTCTTAACTTAAATCTTCCAAAATGCACCTCTCCTTAAAAGCACCACTGTTCAACGCTACTTGACACCCTCAACCCTAAGAACATTAAGGTCTTTTTCATCTCTAGTTTCCCATATGTGGAGAGAAGAATCTTGCTCCTGCCCAGAAACCATTGATATCTAGATAGGAATGAATCCAACATCTTCAGAATAAATGTTTTTCTCCCTTCCAGGACTCAAACACCTCTTCTACTTGGATGTGACCATGCTATAGGTTCTTAAAACTTTCTTAATGTGAATCACTTTGGGGACACCTCTGTAATAGTTTTCTATTGCTGTAATAATAAATCATCACACACTTAATAGCTTAGAGCAACACAAACTTAATATCTTTTCTTCCATGGCTCAGGACCCTGGGCAGGCTCAGCTCATTCCTTTCTTCTGCATCTCAAAAGGCCAAAATCGAGGTGCTGGCTATGCTGGACTCTTCTGTGGAGTCTCTGAGGGAGTAGCTGCTTCCAGGATCATACAAGTTATTGGAAGAATCATGTTCCTTGTTGATGAAGGGGTTTGCATTTCTTTGCCATCAGCTGGGGGCCAGTTTCTAGAAATCTTTCTCCAATCTTTGTATGTGGGTGCCTACATCTCAGAGCTAAAAGTTATATGTCTAATTGTTCTCACATTTGAAGAATCTCTGGCATTCCTTTCTGCCCCATCTGTCTTGCTCCCGGCCTGAGAAGAGTTCTCTGTTTATAGGCTCATGTGAGTCAACTGGGTCCACTTGGACAGTCCTGGTTATTTTCCCTATGCTAAGGTCCACTATAATCTTAATTACATTTATAAAGTTTCTTTTGTCATGTAACATAAAATATTCACAGGTGAATGTCTTTGGAGAACCATTGTGCATACTGTACCATCTATTTTCTAGAGCAGAAATACTAGGGAGCAGGTGGACGTGATACAGGTGGGGCAACTCTGATCTGTATTTAAATACTGACTGTAATCCATATCTTCTCTTTCAGTATTACCTGTTGAAATCTTTGTTGACTAGCTTCCCAGAACCCCGTAATAAGATTTTCTGATTCAGTGTCGAGTACTTAACAACAAATTTCTGTTCATTTACTCAATCAGTTATATACTTGAATACCTCACATAGGCCAGGTACCTTAAGGAGCTCTTTGGCTAGAGTCTCTGCCATTAATGAATTTATAGTTCAGTAGAGAAACATATACATAACTAGATGTTTATGATGTGGTGTGCTAAGTGAGGTGCTGGAGTTAAAATAGGGTGGACCATGGGGATACGCAGCAATGGCAGATAAGCCAGGAAAGTGCTGTGTTGGGTGCCAATTATCATATGCATGTGTCAAGAATATTTTTTGTTTTGGCAGAAAGTTGGCTATGTTGTAGTACAGCTGGTTAAGAGAGGAGCTTAACAGATTGTCAGGGAACTATTAACCAAATATTTTATGCAGTGTCAAAGGCACAGAACAGTGATAAGCACATAGAAGGCAAAGTTTCTGCTCAGAGAAAAAGGCAAACACATTTGAACATATGACATCACTCTCTTTGGCACAGTGTGCACTTATATATTCCTGTTGCAGAAAGCAGTGATGAAAAGGGTAAATTAAATGTGTGGAGATTCATTTATATGATAGGTAGACTCATCTTTTCTAGCTTAAATGAAGTCTAAATTATTTTTTTTAATATTTTATTCACTTACTTATTTAGAGAGAGCATGAGCAGGGGGAGGGGCAGAGGGAGAACAAGAGAAGGAATCTCAAGCAGCCCCTGAGATCATGACCTGAGCCGAAATCAAGAATCTGACATTTAACCAAGTAAGCTACCCAGGTGCTCCTAAATCTTCTTTTTAAAATCAATTTGTTCCAGATTTTAAAATTTTTCACCAAATTATCTTGACTGTCTTCCATGCAGCACTTCTTTGTATTTTAGGAGTGTGCAAAGAGACATCGTTTAGTATGTTAAAGACTCAGTAATGAGCAATATTTGTTACTATCTTCAGTTTAAAGTGGTTCAGTTGGTTAAGCATCTGTCTTCAGCTCAGGTCATGATGCCAGGGTCCTGGGATTGAGCCTCATGTCAGGCTCCTTGCTTAGTTCCTCCCCCTGCTTATGTGCACACTCTCTCTTGCTCAAATAAAAAAATAAAATCTTAAAAAATATAGTTTCTTTAGCTAGTCCTTAAACAAGTTTTACAATTGATTATCTGACTATCCTCCGAAAACTACTACGAATGATGACTTGGCAATGTCACTTAATTTCTATGAATCTGAGCATCCTCATCTGTGTTAGGACAATTTTAACCATCTTTCATGTCTTTTATTATATTGAATATTTTAAGTATTATAATTATTGAAAGAAATAATTCTTGGCAAAATAAAGCATTTAATGACATTTTATTGGCACATAAAAGTTTAGTAGTATGGGCAAAAAATGCAAAATAAAATGTGTTATGTGAAATAGATGCTTGTAAATTCATATGCATATAAATATGTAAGACTTTATTGTGACAGACAAGTCTGTTATAATATACTCTCTCGCTTTCCTTCTGGCAAACTTTTCAATTATGTTAGCACTCATACGTTCTGGGCATAGACTTTAAAAAGAACAGATTTTTTTTTTTAATCTAAAAAAATTCCCAAAGGCTCTGATGTTGCAGATATGCTTGAATTAAATGTTTACTGAATCTCTACTATATACAACAGTCCCCTGGGTACTGCAGATACAAAACTGAATAAGGCAGGAACCCTGACCTCAAGGGAAGTCTCAGGCTTAGAGCAGTTTCTCTGTAAATACATGCTAGGAATTTTTCACAAGTAATTGGTAACTTCAGGTAGTTGGATGTAATTCCAGGGTTTCTGAAAGATTTACATGTTCTTACTATAAAGAATATCCAAGGTTTTCTCTAGACCTCTCTACATGCTCACTCCATGTTCTGATATACTTTTACATGGAAGTCGATGTTAAATATTCAATTGGTGGGCAAGGAGTTGTATGTGGGTTCCCAGGGCTAGGATGAGGAAGTATTTTAAGCCTATGAATGTAATCTATTCTTCACATCAAAATTAGGAACCAGAGCCTAGTAAATTTGTTTTGAAAAAGCTGAGGATGACAAAAACAGAGTTCCTTTCCACACTGTCTTTTATTTGAAGTATCTTCATAATCATTATACTTCAATAAGTATATGTCCCAAATATATCAGAAAGTCAGCAGCCACTCTGTGTTGCCTTAAGCCTTGTACATGGCACTGAGATACCAAGGTGAACAAGGCAAGCATGTTTGTGACCTGTGTGGACCTTATTATGCTTTTTATCTTTCTCCTTGGCTTCCCAGAAAATCATATAGAAGGCAAATGCTAAGTAGCAGGCACAGATTCATGTGAGGTAGAAATATAAGTCTGTTTTCCTATTGCACATTGCAGTGTTTTGATTCCAAGCTGTTTAAGCCTGATGCAGAAACTAAATCTGGTCACTTTCAGGCAAATTCAGCATAAGGCAGTAATTTCCTAATCTACCTTGTGTATCATTCAATCACATTCTGTTCAGGTTCCCTCTCAGGAAGCTCTGCAGGGCTTGCTCTGTTCCAGGCATAGTGCTGTGGAGGAGGAGGGTCCCACTGTCCTAGAACTTCATCTGCTTTGGTTTCACTCCCAACAAAATCTACTGCACACTCAGTGTAGGGAGCTAAATCACTGCTGGGAAGCCTTCAGATGCCCTGGAATTGAACCCTTGTGGTGATGTCTTGGTGCCCTGAACCCCAGGGGTGACTACTCACATCATATCTTCTTGATATGCATTCCCTTGCCCTTGTTTTTCCATGAATTTCAATCTCAGTGTCTCCTGTATCACTCAGTCCAAGTCACTCACTTGCTACAGAAAATTTCAGGCTATATGCTGTGACACATAGCACCCTAACATCCCTCATTGGTATTTACCTATCAGATGAACACAGGGCTAAAGGTGGTCCAGTTTGGCTCTACCCTCTAATCCCCCAAATTTCAAAGAGAGGGTGTCTTATACTTCTTCACCCCTTCATCCTCATCTGTTTTCAGCCTACGGTGGGTGAGAGTGGAAGACAAACTCACTATGCAGCTCTCTGGTGCTTCCTTCAGCTCTTTCCGTAATTACCCTAAACCTGGAAGGGTTCTCTAGTCTAGAGCTGTGAGTTGGGGTTGGAAACATGGCTTTGTTGGCTTATCTTCCCCTTCAAACATTTTCTTTCTTATATAAAGACTTTTAGTTCTTGAAAGTTTCTGATAACTTTTTATTAATCATCATTAATGTTTTAGGTTGATGGCAACTTCATTGACACCTTAGTATTATAGGTTGTTACAGAGAGGAAGACATCCTTAACTCTCTCAAATTATTATCCGATTATTAGAGCGTATAGAGCTGTGTAGATATAAGGGACTAAATGCCACATTTCTGTATTTCCACGACACCATGTTCACATTTCTGTTAGTTACTTAGTGTGGTTTCTTGAAAACCTTCTTAATGGAGTTTCCACCACTAAGCCATAATTTCTTCAAGGACAAGAGGCCATGTTTTACTTATTTTTCTACCCCAGGACCTAGAACAGTGTTTTGTATGCAGTGGGTACTGTAAATGCTGGCATTTATCAAGCTCTTGTTGTGTGCTCCGCATTGGGTTGAGGGCTTTTCAAGCATGGTGTCTTTTGATCCTCACAATCCACATGAGACAGGTTATGACCTGTGTGTTACATCTGAGAAACTGAAGATCAGTTTTCCTCAAGGCAAAGAGATTATAAGGAGAAAAGGCAGAAATCAAGCCCAAGCATAACCTCTAAGTTAGTAACTGTGTATACAGAACCCACATCCTAAATCTCTAAATTCTAAATATCTGTCTCATCAGACTATGTGTTGGACATATCTGGGAACTCAACTACAATGGGCACACTGATTAGCAAAATGATTAGACTGTAGACCATTTTTTTGTTAATTAATTGAATTGAATTGGCTTAATTTATTTAGTATATTAGAAATGGTATTTCTGATTTTGAATCCATCCATGATTTTACTTTCTACCCAACTTAAATTAATTAAGTTTTAAATTTCAAGTATAACTTATGGAATGCCTGTGACATTCTAGGCTTTATGGATATGAAAAGAATAGGACCAGTGCAAGGGAATTCATAGTCTAGTAGAGTAAGTAAACAGAGTACAGTAACCATTTAATGCAGTTTCCAGCCTGTATGTAGGGTCCAGAATTATCTCAAAGAAAATTTAACTTTGTGCTGGGGAAGAAGGATTTGGTAGTTGAAAAATGCTTCCTGAAAGAGTGTTTTAGAAAAGAGTGATTTAGGCAGAAATATTAATGAAGGTCTTAGGAGCCAAACCTCTTGATGGCAGTCAATTCCCTTACCAATGTCTTAGGGAGTTGGGGAGCTGCATCTTGCTCGGGGCTTAGTAATGTGTGTGTTCAGAAGACGATTACTTTATCAGGCCTGAATCAAGACCACAGATGTTGACTTTATTCAAGTACAATTATTAATAGTAAACAGAATGTTTATATAACTTTTATTTATTCTACTTCTTATCTCAGCCATCATTTAAGGCACCTTCTCTAAAAATATGCAGCAGTTTAAAATATACATAAAGAAAACATACCTAAAGAAATATACATAAAGAAATATACATAAAGAGAGAGAAAAAGGGAGAATGAGGATTAGATGGAGATATGAGCCCATGCATGATATTGATACATGAAATATTCAGCTACTTAAGTCCTACATGATTTCTAGAAATGTACCTTACAAGTTTGTAAGTTTTTTAAAAGCAGGTGCAAAGAGGGGACCACAAAACTCCAGTGCCCACACAATAAAAAATAGAATGGATACTCAGGGGCAACATCACTGTTTATTTCTATTATGGTGACCAAAGAAAATTCAGGTCAATGTTTAATGTGATGAGCATTGTGTTCAACAATATTCTTATGGTGGATGATTCTGGATAGTTGAATAGGGTTGTTTTTGTTGTTGTTTGTATTCTTTGTCAGTAAGTATTGATGGCATCAAGCTAAGTCAAAGTTTAGTAGGCACACATCTGCTAGAAGGTTAGACAGGATGATGCCTATTGTAAATATCCTCTGTTATATGCAGTAATCCAAGAATGGGGTTAAGTGTCCAGTAATAGTCTTTAGGCTATCTACTACATGTACCATTTCCTTTAACCAAGCTTTTGGTGTGTGTGTGTGTCTCTGTGTGTGTGTGTGTGTGTGTATACATGATAGATAGGCAGTATATATGAGGTTATTTTCCTGAATAACCACCAATATACATCTATTTTATGTTTTTAATGAATTCAGATGCTTTCATAGTCAACTGAACCACAGGCAGGATTCATATCTTCTCATGAAAAAGGAAAACCTGAGAAAATTATATCGACTTCCTCCATTTAATTTCAGATTATAGAGCAGAATCCATAAAATAAAGATGATCGACATTTTTCTCAACATTTAGTATTGAATAAACTCTAGACAGATAGATAGGTGAGAATCCAGAGAATTCAAATCTTCAGCATAGTCTAAAGAGTTTGAATATTTGTTTATTCACTCATTCAATTAGTCATTGAACAAACAATGTGCTTTTAGCATCTAATCTTTAAATCAAGTGTAACTAAGCACCCCCTACTCAGGTCATTTTATGTGTCCATAAAATGATTGACCTAAAAATAGAATGTCCTGATGTGCCCTACAAAACAAATGGGTTGTGAAATGCACAGCAAGGCAGTTGAATCTGCTAATTTCTAATTTCTGGATAAGATTATGAAATACAAAAGTCCTCTAAATATGGAGAGATATCTACCTACATTGAGCCTTTTACTGTAGATTTCTGATCTGTAGCCATATTTCTAGGAGCCACTAGACAGCAAGCAGTTGTCTATTTAAATCCCATGTTACAGTAATCCTCCCTTATTCCCAGTTTTCCCTTTTAATGGTTTCAGTTACTTATGGTCAGTCGTGATCTGGAAGCAGATAATCTTCCTTCTGACATACCATCAGAAAGTTATTAAGCCTAATCCTAATCCCAGTGCCTGCATCATTCACTTCACTTTATCTCATCGTGTAGGCATTTTATCATTTTATGTTATAAGAAGAAGGGTGAGTATAGTATAATAAGATATTTTGAGACAGATATGTCACATGTATATAGTTATTATTACAGTATATTGTTATAATTTTTCTACTTTATTGTTATCTCTTGCTGTGCTTAATTTATAGATTAAACTTTATCATAGATTTTTGTGTGTATATATGTATAGGTAAAAAAAAAAAAAAACATAGTGCCTATAGAGTTTAGTACTATTTGCAGTTTCAGGCATCCATCTGGGTTCTTGGAACATATCTCCCATGGATAAGGTGGGTGGTGGTTGGAGGGGTGTTACTGTAGCTGCTGTAGGTGGAAAGACAATCTAAAGCCTTCTGATGGTCCAGCTGTCCCCTGCTGATATTATCTGGCAATGCACTATATGAAATTGATAGTTCTACTGTGCCTGTGGAGGAACTATGCAAATAAGACCCACCCACAAATCACTAGGTACTGGAATCTGGTGCTCCCAGTGTTAGTATAAAACCTCGTTGAAGAGCTGGCACTCTGTTTGTTGCCCAGGCTCAGGCTGATTTTCCTGTGTTTGCAGAGGGTATTCATACTCCAAACAACCAAACAAACAAACAACAAACAAAAACACTTGCCTCATACTGTGTCCTAATAGATCTAACCCAGGCATCGCTCTCCATAGTTGATCAGAGGCAGACATACAGGACTTTGAATCACACCAAACCTTCTTTCTGGGGTTTGTATGAGCCTTGTGCTTCGCAGAGACATAATCAAAATTTTAATCCTCTAGGTCTCTAGAATGAGAAATTAGATATCAACTTATTGTAGGAAGCCTCAAATTATTTAGATAAAATGTTTAAAAGACCAAAAACATTTGATTTTCCTCTCTAAAAATCGTTATCTAATCATTTAAAAATCCCTTGTTCTTTCTGAGAATCTAATTTTTATTAACAGGCAGACTTTGACAAATATCAGTAACTAAGGGACACTATATACAACTGATACTTCTTATCCTAATACTTGGTCCTAGTCAGAAGCTTTTTTCAAATGGCAAGGAAGGCTTAAATAGAGCCATAAGAAAACTCTCATTAATCCGATCTTCCCTGTGGTTGTAAAGTGTATGGCAGTGGTCAGTCCCTAACCTACTAGTTCCTAAAGCCTGTTGGCCTGAGAATTCCCCAGTCTGCAAGAAACTGACACACATTGTAACTATGGTAGTAGGGCAATTATTATGTGAGACAAGAGGCCACAGTTGTAAACTAAAAACGAGAGGAAGTATTTTAAGTTGAAAAAGTTTGGAAGGAAGGAAGGAAGGAAGGAAGGAAGGAAAGAAGGAAGGAAGGAAGGAAGGAAGGAAGGAAGGAAGGAAGGAAGGAAGGAAGGAAGGAGGGAGGAAGGAAGGAAGGAAGGGATAGGGAAAGAAAGGAAGGGAAGGGAAAAAGAAAGGAAAGAAAGAAGGAAGGGAGAAAGGAAGAAAGAAAAGCATTAAGGATCAAAACTTACCACTGAAGTTAACTCATAAATAATTCTTAGGGCAAGAAAACTGTCCCTAGTTTCAAGACCCACTATATGCTTTATTCTTTTCTCATTGTTTTGTTTAGAATATGATAAGCTAATTTAAAGATGCAGGGATAAAGAGGTTCCCTGTTGTGATTATCTTCATAATGTCAGTGGAGTGGGATACAAAATCCAGACCCTTGATGGGAGAGGGAACAAGGATGAGGGTTCTAAGGTAAAATAAGGGGGAGCCCCTGGAAACCTTCTGCAAAAATAATGATTTTTTATGTATCTTAAATTCTTCATTTATTATGCTCTCATGACATGGGGGAGGGGAAAGACAAAGAGGAGAAGAGACACAGGCCAGTGGAGCAAAACCAGAATGATGCTACCTCTGCACCTCCAGTTTTCTCAAGCTGGAAAATGGAGTTCTGGGGAAGAATTTCCATTTCAAGTATTTTCATAAATCCTCAAACAATATAAGATTTCTTACTGCTTTCCTACCTCTGCCCCCCATCTTGGTTGTTTTTCCTTCAAGGACAAGTATCTTTCAAAGATTATTGTGCAAAAAAATTTAGACTACAATAGGCTTGCACCCATCTTATGCAGCAATGTTTCTAAATGGAAAAGGCAGCGATAGAGGACTTGGATTTAGGAGATCCAGAATCAAGTTCCTTCTCTTCTAACCTGGGAGATGTGTGGCAAGAGTAGAATGCTTTGCCTTGACTGCATGGAAAGACATTATGAGATAGATTCATATAAATCTTGCTATTGAATTTACTGTAAAGATATTATCAAATAAAGTTTCAGTGTTTCCTTTATAGAGATCCACGGAAGAAAATTCTCTCTGATCTTGATACGAATAGAACAGGAGGATAACAATGATTCCCAGGGGCTGAAAACACAGGCCTCAGGTAAATGGGATCCTGGACAAGTTATTTAACTATTCTCAGACTCAATTTTGTCTTCTTAAGATGAGCATACTAATAATTATGACATGGGATTGTTGTGGAGAATAAATGACATTATGTTACATGGAATAATTAAGACTGTCTATAATTTAGAGTAGCCACACCATAAATAATAGTTGGAATAATACTAGTTATTATTGAGTTACAATTTATTACAGAGGAAAGATACAAAACAAAATAAGCAAAGGGAAAAGGTGTGTGAAATAAAGTCTAGAGAAACCAGACACAGGCTTCCGAGAGTTCTCTCCCAATGAATCACACAGGGCACACTTAGTTCCTCTCCAGTAATGAGTTGTGACAAGTGTGAGACGTTTATCAGTATAGGAACCCACCTGAAATCCCTATTCCCAGAGGCCAGCCATGGGCCAAAGTTGGCAAAAAGAGCCTTTTAAGGATTTGGTTTCAGAAGTATTATGTTAACTCTTCTCTGCAAATCTCCACTAGAAATCGTCTATAATTTAACAAATATGTGTTAGATACTGATTTTTATCCTAGTTCATCTTTATTTTTATGTTGTTTCTATTTCCTAATTTACTTTTGTATCTTGTTTTATGTGTATTTCCAAATTGATTCATATTTTTTGTTTGAAGATACTAGGTTCATAAAAAATATTTTCTAGATGGATATATAGAGTAAGATTAAATAATAGCTCAATTTCTAACATATAGCAAAACCCAACTAATCTGCCTTTGCCACTCACTTTAGCTGTTGGAACTTAAGCAACCCACCTCCATGCTCGAGGCCTTAATAGTCCATCTATAATATCTGCATGGAGTGAGCTCTAAGGTTCCTTCTGGAATGCACCTGAGATTTTAGACAACCATCCTCCCCTCCTTGCTGAAGAGGGCGTACTCAAGAATTTCATTGTCTAGGGACACCTGGGTGGCTCAGTCAGCATCCAGCTCTTGATTTTGGTTCAGGTCAAGACTTAAGGATCGTGAGATCAAGCTGCGTGTTGGGCTTCATGCTCAGTGGGGAGTCTGCTTGGGATTCTCTTTTTCCCAACTTGCTCTCTGTCTCTCTTAAATACATACATAACATACATAAAAGCTTAAGAAAAAAAAAAGAATTTCATTGTCTAAGGCTGAATCCTGACACCACTGCCCATTTGGCTTATTTACTGCACCTTACTAGACCCCAGGTTATAGTCTGTAAGATAAGGGAGATCCCTCATTAATTCATTCCAAGTTTAAATGCAAAAGTACATGTGTTTTAGATACTCACCTAGAACATTATAAATGCTTGATAAATGCTTGCTGGCTTTCATATAATCTTGTCCTGCTTGGTACTCAACCTTTTTGAGAATTTTCATTTAAATTTTCATCTTCTGATTTTTAGGGATCTGTACCTTCCTTTTGAAATGAAAATCCCTCCTTGCCCCAAAATAAATAAAATATTTCAACAGGAATATCTGGTTTATTAAATTGTTTTTTATGGTAAAACCTGACCAAAAACAAAACAAAACAAAACAAAACACAAGAAAATGTTTCTTATGGAATGGTCAGGAAAGTTGTAGAGCATCAAAACCCTCCCTGTGATTCTAATGTAACTATAAGAAGTTAACAGCTATATTTTATGTCATTGGCCAAATGCTTATGTATAACTTGAGCAGAAATTACATGAGCATTAAAAATATTATTTATCTTACACTACTTCCTAGATTGAAACATTGGCTCCAAAGGCATAGCCCTTAAGTTTTTCTCTCTGATCCTCGTCTCAGATTCAGACCAGACTTTAATCAGTGTTCCACAAAGCATCATCCAAAATTTGTTGTTATTCCCATTGGCCTAAGGTAGAAAAGCTTGTACTTTTAAAAATTGGTTAAGAACTCTGTCACTTATTGCTAGTAATCTAAAGCAAGTTTCAAACCTCCCAGCCTCACTTGCTTTGTTTGTAAAAGGAATATAATCATAATGCAGGTCTGTATGGCTTCTTTGTAGAATTAAATCTAATAGCACTATAATACATGAAGCAAATACTCTGCACACAAGTACAGTTTGATCTATAACTAATAATTCTAAGTTGCAGTGATAGCATTTATTTAACAGGCTTTGGTGTCTTGATGGCATCCCTAGTAGAGTAGTTACCACAATCCACCTGCAAACATTTTGCATATCTCATCACACCAGCAAATAAAATATTTTTTCTTGGGTCTACCTCACCTGTAAACACCTTGAGGATTATGATTGTCTTTCATTTCCACATCTCCACTGAATCCCCCATTGAACAGTGCTATGTACTGAGTCATGTCACCTCCCAAAATTCAGATGTTGAAATCCTCAAATACATTAGATGGATACATAAATACATGATCAGAGAAAGATGAAGTCAGGGCTGAGACAAAGCTGAGTTACTAGAGAAACGACCGATGTGCAGAGCTGTCGGTGTGAAGCCTTCATCTACTCATTCAGAAATCATCATTACTGCAGTAGCTAACCAGGTTCTATTGTTGAATGCTTAATACATTCAAGTCCTATATTAAGTACTTTATATGCATTATCATGTTAAGTACTCTATATAATATTTAAGGCTTTTTATAAACGGAACCATTTTATAGAAGAGAAAACAAAGACTTGGAGGTGTTCCATATTCTACTCAATGCCAGATAGTAAATAACAGAAAAGGAGTATCCAGAGCTCTTGTCCTTAATCATACTAACACAAGCTGTGTCCCCTAGAATAATCAGATCAGGTCATCATCATCATTATCATCAACATCATCACCATTTTTATAACTTTGATGTGGAAGAAACCAATTTATAACAATTAAAATTCTTTGCATTTCTTATCATTCCTATAAAAGTTACTCAGTGGGAATTATGTTTTCTCACATTACTGGGTAAAAACTCAAAAGTCTCATGACTCTTCTGCTCACAATCAGGTATCAGAAAGTTATAAAGTCACAAGTTACAAATACAGTGTAAGTCCAATACAAGATTTTTAGCAAAGTTTGTGCTTAATTCAGAATGAAATCTTGTCTTCAACTTACTTTAGGTGGAGGAAGCTGGCAGTTGGAAGTAATGATATGGCTGGCTCATTTATTTCACCACCCAGCTTGCTAACTAGTTTCTGACTGTCGAGGATGATGAAGAGAAATTTTACTTCAATTCCTAGTTTCTTAATTTGACCTCATAGTCTTCAGACATACAGATATTTATAAGACATGCATTTTCTCATGGACAGTTTTGTGATACTTCAGAGATTTCCATTTGTGAAGATTTTTCTACTGCAGTTCACTTAACCCAGGCAGAAGCATCCCTCTTCCTGATGATGATTTGGCACTTTTTAACTCAGGACTTGTCAGCCACACTCAAGTGCAGTGTCTAGGGGTGGAAATCTCTTCTGCCCTTTCTGTAGGCCTATTAAATGGACCTCAAGATAACTCTTGCTTCAGAATTCCGTCCTCTGTGATCCACATCTGAACCATAGTAAACACTTGTATATCCTTTGTCTTGATTAATTTGGGACTTGCAAGGCGAGCCCAATATAGCAGTACTCTTTTGTATCCACTCTGAAGCAAACAGTCAACCAGGTTCTTGCCTATTAGCTATCCCAGGCAAGAGTAAGATCCCAATTCAGGAACACACACAGCAAGGTCATAGTCATCCTATCCATGCTCTATGCTTGAAATAAAGGAGATAGCACCCCCACACCCAATACCAATCCAGGTAAGGCTCTTCCACTCTTCTTATGTATTCCAATCAAGTCAAAGGATTCAAGGGCCCTGAATGTTTTTTTTTCCTTTGTTTTTTTTTTGTTTTGTTTTGTTTTTTTTTAGGGGGAGGAGGTTTTTAGGGGGGAGTTTTTACAGAATGAATTGTCCTTTAAACATTTTGACATCTAATATTAATCATATTAACACTTCAGTTGAAAATATAGCACCACCATTAATTGAGCACTTACTAGCACAGATCATGTTCAAGTTAGTGGAATGCAGAGATTAATTCTGATTTCAAGATATAGTAACTGTATGACCTTGAGCAAATTATTTAAGCTCTCTATGCTCATTTTCTGTAGTGGATTTGTAGAGATCATATAAATTCCTTATTCATTAGATAATTGTGAGCATTAAATGAGCTATTGTAAACTGTTTAAAATAGAATCTCATATAAAATAAGTGTAAAATACATGTTCAGAGGAAAAATGCATGTCTTTCATAGTGAGGAGGGGATAGTTATCATAGAGCAAGGGTGTCAACCCAAATGCTTACATATACTATAGTAAATACAAAATAAATGAAATGGGTCAAATATAAAGAGTAAGGAGCTGTGAAGTTCATGAAGTACTAGGGAGCCTGTCCTCTCTTTTTTTTTTTTTTATTTTTATTTTTATTTATGATAGTCACAGAGAGAGAGAGAGAGAGAGAGAGGCGGAGACATAGGCAGAGGGAGAAGCAGGCCCCATGCACCGGGAGCCCGATGTGGGATTCGATCCCGGGTCTCCAGGATCGCGCCCTGGGCCAAAGGCAGGCGCCAAACCGCTGCGCCACCCAGGGATCCCTGAAGGTACAACTGCTTCTGAGCCTCAGGTGACTGTTCATTTGGGGGCAGCCAACCCATTACAGTCAGTTCTTTTCTTTTATTGCTTTTTTTTCCCCAAGAGAAATGGAAATTCAGATTTTTTACATAAAACTGGTCCATTTTAAGACCTTGGCTATTTTTTTCCTTTCTTTAAACACTTAATGTATTTACTTGTTAAATCCCTCCATTGGCTGACAGTTTGAGATCTCAAGCATGGAGGAATGAAGATGTTACCTTGGATCTCAGGGAAAGGAGCCACTATCTCTGGAAAGAGAACAAAAGAAAAAGCATCTGATCTTTTCAGCTGCATATGTTTTGTTCTACTTGTTTAGTTTTTAATGAAGAATAAGAGTGTGTCAAGTGAGATGCTGTTTTCAAAGATCCTCCCACCCATGCATAGCACAGAGTTCAAAGTCTTTGAACCAGGCTCGAAGTATTGGGGATAGGAGCAAGTCTGGCTTGTTCAGAAAATGTTGAAAGCTGTAGTGAGTTATATTTAGATTTCTGACATACAAAAGCAGTCAGATTTCCTTATTCTTCCATTTAGCTGAATATGTGTTCTTAATTATTGTTTTGGGAACAAATGCAGAATAGAATGGCAGAACTGGAATCCCTGAGATGGAATAAAACACTAGTCTACTTTGTTTAAACAAACAATTCTGTTATTCAAGTACTTAGTTATCATTTCTATTGAAAATATTTAATTTTACTCCTATTTGCTCTTAGCAAACATTAATTCTGATATTCATAATGTGAAAAAGTGAAGGTATAGAAATCAGGAAAATATTATAGTTTATTTACTTAAATTACATGTTATAAAAAATTCTTTCAGAGAATTAAAAGGACCATTCTGGTGATTAAAAATAATTTCATGTTCTGATTATCCTGGTGCATTTTTCCTGTTCCTTAGCACTTACGGGCCTTTATGAAGTGGTGGGTTATAGAAGTTCTTAACATGAGCTAATGGAATTGCTAACAGCATATGCCATTTACCTTCATGAGCATCTCATGAAGAAATGGTACAATGCCATACACCATACTGTCAGAGGAACAATTATATATTTAATCATTTTAGCATCAAAGCTTTTCTCTTTGTTATAAAGAAGGACTTGGACAAGAAGCATATTTTAATTCATGTTTCACCTGCATTTTATTCCTACTTTGAAATTCCCAGTGTCTTGTATGGAAAGGCAAGAGGAGCAGTAACTGGGAGCAAAGGTTTCCCAGTTCTGGGTTTCACTGCTCATTTCTCTCCTCACCGGCTATATGGCAGTTAGGTAAGTTTATAAAACTTTCAGCTTCAGTTACCTCTCCTATAAGATGGGGTTCACGATAATATCTTCCCCAAGGTTTTGATGAAAGAATCAGATTACATCTATAAAATACTTAATATGGTGCTTTGCATATAAGGAGCCTTCACCAACTATTAGTGCTCTATGATGATGATGGTGGAGGTGATGATGATGAGAAGGAGGAGGAAATATCTCTGACCCTGAAAATAAATGCCCTAAAAACAGCAGATGAGATAGTTAGGTAGTCCTCTGGAGGTGGGATGTGACTTCATCTAAGATTCACACTATTTATAATGAAAGGAAAAATGAAGATGAAAAGAATGTACCATTTCACATATTAGTTAATGGCCATACTGAGATTTTATGGCCTTTTCTTCAAATAGTCAAGGAAGTTTGGATATTTCCAAACTTCAGAAATTCAGAAATTATCCATAATTCAGAAATTATCTAACCCAGAATCTTTTAAAAATATTTTTATTTAATTCATGGGAGAGACAAATAGAGAGGCAGAGACACAGGCAGAGGAAGAAGTAGGCTCCCTGCAGGGAGCCTGATGGGGGCTGGATCCCAGGACCCTGGGATCACGCCCTGACCCAAAGGCAGACACTCAACCACTGAGCCACTAGGTGTCCCTAGTCTAGCATCTTTATTTGGGGGAAAAGAAAGCCAAACCTCAAGAGAATGGGCCGACTTGCTTAACATCACCCTGATGAATAGTGATATATTTGGGAATAATCCTAGCCCTCTGGATTTCCTCTTCGTGACCTTAGTGGTCCATATATTGCATTTTGATTCATTCGTTCATTCATTCATTCACTCACTCACTCACTCACTCACTTACTATTAAGGATAATTTATTTCAGGTCCTGTTTTAGGTACTGGGAAAATAATTATGAGTAAAACAGGTATTGTCGCTATTCTCATGTGCTTATAGTTTAGTGGGGAAAACAGAGTATAAAAATGAATTTTAAAAGTTGTAGGGAGTAAAATAAAATGCTATCTAGAAACTAAAGGGGATAGGGATCCCTGGGTGGCGCAGCGGTTTGGCACCTGCCTTGGGCCCAGGGCTTGATCCTGGAGACCCAGGATCAAATCCCACTTTGGGCTCCCGGTGCATGGAGCCTGCTTCTGCCTCTGCCTGTGTCTCTGCCTCTCTCTCTCTCTGTGACTATCATAAAAAAAAAATTTTTTTTAGAAACTAAAGGGGATAAATTTTAGCATTCTCATTTACTAGCTCTAGAGCTGGAGCAAGGCCTTTGAGTTGTCTGAGCCTAGTTTCCTGATCTACAGAAAAGGAGTTATCTTATTTCTTTTTCATGGCTCTTGTGTGGATTTGAAATGACATGTGTAATATGTATTGATTACATGCTTTCATGAACATATCATGACTATTAGTATTACTATTAAATGCAGCTCTGTTCAGATGCTATTCTAAGGACTTTTTAAAAATTTTATTTTATCAAGAACTCTATGAAATTGATATTATTATTAATCTCATTTTCCAGATGGGGAAACTGAGGCTTAAAAAGGTTAGTTAATTCACTCAAAGCCACACAGCTAGTATATGGTGGAATCAGAATCCAGCCTAGGTGATCCAACTCTAGATGTGTGATGAGAGCTTGAAGCTGCTGCCTAGGGGATGTGGGTGGCAGAAGAGGAGTCTTTTTTTTTTTAACTTTGATTTAGAACGGAATAAAGATTCTCAGATTCTCAAAGCTACATGGGGGGGTGGTCTCCTTAGGGGTCTTCTAAGCCCTAGAGTCCTCATTGTTGATAAAATAAAAATAATTATTTCATAATTATTTCATATTTTTTGTGAGGTTGAGGGGCTATAGGGTAAATAAATTTCAAGCATTACAAATATTAATGGCTAAAGACATATCTCTTCCCTTCTCCAAACCTTCCTTTTTGTCTTCCTACTTTTGTTGTTGTTGTTGTTGTTGTTATTTGGGGTATTCTTCAATTGACTTATCAAACAGTGCTTAAATATCTACCAGATACAAAATACTTATCTGCCACAGTGGGGACAAAAAGAAATAGTAGTAGTACCTAGATTGACCCTACACTCAAAGAATTTTGTTGGTGTTTTGTGCCTCCTCAGTCTGGTAATAATTGTATCTTATGATGATTTGAGATGCCCTATCATCCCAACCATTTTAGGCCCTATTAAAAGACTGTATTCAAGATCTCACTTCTAAGTGGTAACCTCAACAAAACTGTGGGGAGACATATTAATGAAAATATCCATTGTGTGCATGCCTATGAGCAGAGAAACCTGCACCCTGGGAAATTGCAATGCTATTTGATGGGAAGAGCAATGTTTTCATTTTAAGTACTCATTAGAAATCTGTGAAGTCCCCTCCCCCCCAACACACACAGAGTGAGTTTTCTTTTTTATTATTTTTTATTTTTTTTATTTCTGTACATATTTTATCACAGCAGATGCAATTGGAACTTCCAAATTGGTCACAATTAGGGCCAGTGCCAGTTGCAGGGGAGGATGAAGTCCAGGAAACAACAGCTACGGTTCTACAGGGCTGAGACATCACAGAACCCATTGTGTCTGAGGACTAGCTCACTCTGATCAGAAGCTTTTCCCACATATGTAGCTGACTCAGCTGGCTGCACAAAACAAAGCCAGACCTAATAGACTTGAATGTGTATGTGAGGAAAATAGACCGAGGGACTGCATCTTTTCTAGAGAGCATTTGATGGCTACTTGAGACCCTGATAAGGCGTAAGGGCTTCAGGGTGAATGAGCGCTATAAGGCCAGTGCCCTCCCACACACGTTCTACTTCCAACATGCCAAACTAGGAGATATTGGTCTCTTCCATTATTGTCAACTCCCAGTTTATACAGTGGCATGAAGGGAAAGATTAAAGACTGTCCATTCTCTTAGAAGACCAAGGACTTGAGAGAAGGATATTAGATCCCGTGGTTTGCTATACAGCCTGGGTAGACAGGCAACTTAGGACAAAATTGCCAGTTGAATAATCTGAGTCAAGTAGCCTCTTACCTATTAGTCTGTTTCCTATTCTATAGATTGGGTAAAAATAATAGTAACCACATTATAGGAGACAAATAAAATAGTGCAGGTATTGGCTTATAACAAGCAATTCATAGATATTATGTACTTTAGTATAAAGTTAATGTTATTATCAAATTGTTTAAAAGCATAAACCAACTATTGTAATGCAATGTATTTAATATAATAGTAGAGGTATATACAAATTCTCTTCATAGTAGCCTGGGGCTTTCAGGAAAGCTTTAGAGGAGGAGATAAATACATTGAATAAAAAAGAAAGTGTAGGAGTCAACCAGAGGATGTAGTTATGTTGGAAGGTTAGGGGTGGGCTCAAAGAGCAAACTTTGCAAAAGCATGAAATATGAAATGCTGCAGCATATTCATGGAACTGTCAGTTGTTTGAATCGACTTAAACACAGGATCTGAAATGGAAAGGCATGACTAGAGATGAGGCCACAAGGGTGGGCAAGAGCCACATCATGAAAGGTCTTGTCCCATGTATTTGTATTTAATTGTGTCCACTAGATGAGTCTGCAGGATAAACATGACAGTAATTATAACACCTCACATGTATATATAGATTTAGTACTTTAGACCATGTTGTCATCTACTCTTCGATTTGGTCAACTTGCAGAGATAACTACAACAGATATTTGAATCCCCCTTTCTCAGTCTGGGAAGTACTTCATGAAGAGGATCAAAGAATAGGGATGCCTGGTTGGCTTAGTGGCTGAGCATCTGCCCTCAGTTCAGGGAGTGATCCCAGAGTCCTGGGATGGAGTCCTGCATTAGGCTCCTTGCAGGGAGCCTGCTTCTCCCTCTGCCTATCTCTGCCTCTCTTTCTGTGTCTCTCATGAATAAATAAATAATTTTAAAAATCCATTTTTAAAAAGAAGATCAAAGAGTATAAAGCTTCAAATGAGTTTTCACCTTAAAGATCAGGGTATGCTTCCATGGACCAACCCCTTTTACTGGGTTCCTCCTCTCAAGTATCTGTAACAGCAGCCACCCAAAGCAAAAGACTCCTCCATGCCTTGCTTTCTCTCTTCTTCTGCTTCTCCATATATTTAGTCACTAAGCTATACACCTCTAACCTCACTACTTCCAGTCCAGCATCTGATATTCTATTCTTCTATATTATTCTTTTATAAGATAATATTGCTATTGTGCTCAGCTCTTCCTCACAAAGGAATTCTAATTAATTTATGCAGATGGAAGGAATAAAATAGAAAATCAGCATTAGGCAAATACCACAGCAATAAATGTTGATAAAATCTTCCAGTGGATGTTCAAATTCATGGAAGAAAGTTTTAATAGAAATAAGATTTGCAGGAATGCCTGGATGGTTCAGTCAGGTAAGCATCTGACTCTTGATTTCAGCTCAGGCCATGATCTCAGGGTGGTGAGATTGAACCCCCTATCCGGCTCTGCACTCAGGACAGAATCTGCTTGTCCCTTTCCCTCTGCTCCTCCCCCAACTCGTTTGCTCAATCTCTCCCTTTCCCAAATAAATAAATAAATAAATAAATAAATAAATAAATAAATAATAAATTCTTGAAAAAAAAAGAAATAGTATTTGCAGCATTCCAATGTATGTATTGCATAATAGATACCAACTACAAAGAGAAAGATAGTTGGAGAAATCCAGAAGATGCCAACTTAACCATGTAAACAAATTTAACCTCACTGGTAATAATTTATAGCAACATTAGGAACCTCTTGATATGAAAGGACACTGAGAACACACATCATTTTTAATAATTTTTAAAAATATTTTTATTTGTTTATTCATGAGACAGAGAAGGGGGGGTGGCAGAGACACAGGCAGAGGGAGAAGCAGGCTCCATGCAGGGAGCCCGAGGTAGGACTCGATCCCGGGTCTCCAGGATCATGCCCTGGGCTGAAGGCAGCGCTAAACCGCTAAGCCACCCAGGCTGCCCAACACACATCATTTTTGACAAAAATTCACAATCTCACTTCAGTCATCAGAAAATATCAAACAAATTCAAATTGAGGGTCATTATACAAAATAACTGCTCAGTGTTCACCAATGTGTCAGTATAATGAGAAAAACAAGGAAAGACCTAGAGACTGTCGTAGACTAAAAGATATAAAAGAAAGATAACTAAATGCAATGTGAGATCCTAGGCAGGATCCTGGAACAAGAAAAACTAGTGAGTTTTGAATAAGGTCTGTAGTTGAATTAATAATATTGTACTCCTATTAATTTCCCATTCTTGACCATTTTACTGTGGTTGTGTAAAATGGTAACATTAGGGGATATGGGGAGAAGGAAGCAAGCAAACTCTTGATATGATATTTTATAACTTTTGTGTAAGTTGAGCATTAGTTCAAAATATTTTTTAAAAAAGATTCACATATTCTGCATTCCTCTGGTCTTGTGACAGAACAAAATCTTAGCATTGCATCAGAGTAAGTCCCTTTCTACCTCTCTGTCCATTTCCCACCACTTCCCCACCTGCTTTCCTACTGTCTCGACTTAAAACAGTTTCTAGAATACAGATCTATCTCACTTATGTATATAAACATTTTATAGAAGTTGCTCTTTCTTTTTTGAATATCCTTATTCCTAAACTCTAATCAGATGGCAACATCGGCTACAATATCACATAAGTCAGAGAAAGACAAATAATGTATGATATCACCTATATATGGAATCTAAAAAAGCTGAACTTAGAGAAACAGAGATTAGCATAGTGATTACTAGAGGTGGTGGAGAGAGGGATGGTTGAGAGATGTTGGTCAAAGAGTACAACTCTCAGATGGAACATGAATTAGTTCTAGGGGTCTAATGTGTAGCATGCTGACTATAGTTGGTAATACTGTATTATATACTTGAAAGTTGCTAAGAGAATAGATATTAAGCATCCTCATCACAAAAAAAAAGGAATAGTGATTATGTGACATAATGGAAGTGTTATATGATGTTAATCATTTTGTAATATATAAGTGTATCAAATCAATAAGTCACACAGCTTAAACTTGTCAGTTATATCTCAGTAAAGTTGGAGGAAAAAAAAAGAAACAAGACCCTTGAAAATTCAAGGGACATAATTACTGGTCATGTGACAGGAGTAGGTCTACATTCTATACACACACACACCTCTTAAAAACTTTAATGTTCATCTTTTCTCTGAGGGTTATGTTAGTAAGTGATGGTGAGTTGGGTAAATTGGTTTATGCTATGATCAATTCCTATCAAGGGGATGAATAATAGCAAACTCGTTAAAATTCCTCACTTTTGCTATTTGAGCAAAGGCTGCTTAAAATAAGAGCATCACTAACTAGGTATAAAACTGTTAGTAAGACTTGAAAAGACAAAGGAAACACTAAGGTATCATGGAGTTGGCAACTGCAGGATGGGAAGGGAAAAGACTGAAATTCTTAAAAAGTTTGGAGGAGGGGTATAAAGAACTGCAATTCACATTTCAGGGGGTGGGGACGGCTACACTGCAGGTGTTCCTGCATCCGAGCTCAAAAGTAGGTACTCCTGAAGAGAGTGTTCTGCTCTGCTAAGGCTGGCATATCTGAAGGGGCCATGACTAAGCTGCAAGGGTTTGCTGCAAGGGCTAAAATCCTGCAGACTGGATTTATTTATTTATTTATTTATTTATTTATTTATTTATTTAATATTTTATTTATTTATTCATAGACACAGAGAGAGAGAAAGGCAGAGACACAGGAAGAGGGAGAAGCAGGCTCCATGCAGGGAGCCCAATGGGGGACTCGATCCCGGGTCTCCAGGATCACAGCCTCAGGCTGCAGGCAGCGCCAAACCACTGCGCCACCGGGGCTGCCCATGCAGACTGGATTTAGCCACTATTGTGGGGAGGAACCACTGGTGGTTTCCAGTGCTTAGGGAACAGATTACATAAAGTAGAACATTCTTTGTCTGATTCAGATGTCCTGTGATGAGCTCATCCCACCTTTCTCAAACTGACTTTTCTGTGCCTATTTCCAATCCATCTTACAGATACTTCTGGGATCCCCTTGCTGAGGAGCTTGCCATAAATGAGGACAAACTGAAGACTCACCCTCTAGTGTATGTCTTCATCCTTGGCAATCTTGAGAGTGAGGATTCCCCCCATTTGCTATCTGCCACTGGGCAGCACTCATCTGATGACTGCACTAAGCAAAAAGGGAAGGAACTAATGGAAAACTGGGGGCAAAGCTGTTCTGTCCCCAATCTTATAGGTAGAATCCCCGTAGAGGGGAGGTAGCAGATATTGTTGCTATAAAAATGATAGGTGATAAAATAAAAATATCTCTTGTCAGGGGTAAAACTTGCCTAGTTATTAGTGACATAGCACATTCCAACAGAAAATGTCTGTCTTTATGTATTATTGTAGTTGATTCTCAAGTAATTGTGTGTTCCAATTAGTAATAACAACTATACAGATAAAAGCACAGAGCTTTAGAGAGTTCATGTGACCTAAACACTATCACAGGTGTAGAATATGAGTAGAAATATGGAATCATATAGTTAAAAGAACATGAATTTGGAGTCACACCATCCATGTGCATCCTCATTGTCATTTGCAACTTGAGAGATGTAGGCCATAATATAATCACTGGAGACTCAATTTTTGACCTGAAAAAAAAAATACTATATTCCTTTTAATATTGTAAATTCAAGTGATATGAAACATTTAAAATGGCTTTATTGGACCTGGAACAAATCAGATACTTATTATTTTTTTGTGATAGTTATTGTTGTTATAATTGCTATTTTCATACTGACAAGGAAGATGATGATGCTTGCTTAGCCAAAATTTGAACTGGGGACTTTTGTCTTTAGACACTATATTCTCCTTAGACTTGCTGCTTCCCCTACCTCCCGTAGCATCTTTCTCTCAAGCATCAAGCAAAGGAATTTAAATTCAATTTTTATTTAATTTTTAAATGTAATTGAAGTCTACATGTTCACACCAATTTGGATTGGCAACACCATCAAGCAGTCTTACTTTGGTGTTTGTGCATGTAAAGAAAGACTGAGGGACAACTAGCTACACTACATAGAAAAATAAAACCAAAACAGTTTTCCATTATTACAGGATAAGCAGAGAAAACTCCATTAGCAACACCACTCAGTCACTCAGGCAGGCCTAGAACATCAGGGTGTGTAATTGAGAGAGCTGCTGATACAGAAACCAAGAAGCTATGCGAGCTGTTATTCACTTTGTGACTGCTAAACACAAAGCAAAACTCACCTGGAAGGTGCAGAAAGAGTGTGTGTAGATCTTTAGAGCCATAGTAAGGAACTTAACTTCTGCAGTAAGGAAAGGATGGATGAATGCAGCTCTGGCAAGTCTGTTTTCTTTTAGGGGTTTTAACTGATTATGCATTGCTAAGACCTTTGTTCCAAACAAAATTAGAAGTCAAGTCAGTGATACTCTGGGCAGCTCACACTAATAATTACCTCTCTTACAGTAATGACTTTTTAGTGCCAGAACTTTCACTTTCCATTTGCTCATTAGGGGTTTCAAAAGGTTACGTGTGTTATTTCACTTTTCAGAAGTTGAAATGCTACCAAGTTGCTTAAATGTTTGTGTAATTGAGGCTCCCATTCATGAAACATTTAATCAGCATCGACAGTAATAATAATAGCTCCCATTTGTTGAACACCAGAAAACATCAGGGTATATGGGGATCCCCTGTACATATTTTCCCTGACCTTTAGAATGACCCTTTTAGGTAATATGATCCTTACTTTGTGGATAAGGAAACTGAGCCTTGGTGTTAATAAACTTGCTCACTGCACAGTGAGATGAGAATCAAACCTATCTCTCTGATCCTAAACCTTGTGGTCTTATACTCCAACATACTATCTACAGGCATATAACGTCCCCAGTAGAGTAAAGGCAAATTCATATATAGTTATTCCTATGACACAGATAAACATCTTTAAGTTCCACTTTTCTCCCATCAAGTATGAGCTTTGTATCCATTTAAATTCTTTCACCACTGTTTGCCTGCTAGCTGCAGAAGCGCAGGCACCTTTCTCTCCTGGAGTGTGAGTACTACAATCACTATCCTGGAGGACTGCATTGGGCATTCATTGGGAAAGAACAGCGTGCCTTTCTCATGTGTGTGTTTGCTCACTTATCCTATTTAAGAAGATTTCAGTGAATGCCTGGGAAAGAGACGTTGTGCTAGGCATATATTGAATGATTAATACATGCTCTTTCCCTTTGCACTTTTGTCTCAGAAAGTCATCATTGATTGACAAAAATTTGTAATGTCGTAAAAGTACTATTACTCAGTTTGGTGCTGAAGTCCCAAAATCCAAGATCAGAGAAGGGGGTTATGATGAACAAACTTGCATGAAGGAGAGAGTATTCTTTGAAAATTCTCTCTTTACCAAGAAAACAGCTATTCATTTTGAATTGTGGATATGGATGTATCATAATAGTGGGGGGAAAAATCCATGTCAGAGAAAGGACATAGGCATTGTTCTACCAAGCCGAAAACTGAGCCATATTTTGTGACAGTAATTTGGGTTGAGATCAGCCACTATTCAAAGCATTTTGAACATTTTACTGGTTTAATTTTGAGATAAAAATGTTTTGCTTAATGAATATTCAGCCAATATGTCTGGCATGGTATTGTATCTTAAATGTTTAAAGTCACATTAGTCACTAATTTATGATTACACCACAGCATTTCACTTCTGGCCATTTGAGCACAGTCGAAAGCTACAGCTGAGAAGTTCAAACCTGTGGCATGCTGAATATAGGGCAAAATGTTCTCTCCTACTTGGATCCTTGAGAGTCAAAGCTCTAAAGGGAATGAGTTTTGAGGAATGGAAATCTACACTCAGTTTCATAAGGCTAAATGGGATATTTAAAATCATCTATCTCAACCCCTCGCTTCAGAAATCTGTGACCAGGGAAAGAAAGTGACTTATCCAATCCCACAACAAATGGCCCCAAACTGAACTTTTTGGGACATGCTTGCACAAACTGAAACATACCATCATGTCAGTCAAGTAGGCATGAGAAAGGGTTGCTCTTGGCCTGTACCCATCTTCCACATTATCGGGGTCTCCATGGAGAAGGAGGGTGAGCTGATACATCATTGATGTGAGCTCCTTCTGTTATTCTACACTGCCTCTCTATATGGAAGAAGTCCACATCCCAATTGCTTTATTTTAGATACAAATACAGTTCCTCATTCAACTCTGTATGCTCACTTTTTACCCTGTTAATCAACCTTGAAAAGTTTTTATATTTCTCAAGAACTGTATAGCTGAAGGTCAATGGCTGTTTCTTACAGTTCTTACAATGCTGCTCTTGGAGTTTCCGTAAGAGGTGACACATGGCATTGGCACTTGCACATCAAAGTCTGGTCTTCATACTAGGCTAGAACTGTGGCTGGAAGCCCTTTCCTTATCCTCTGGAGGTGGCTTCGACTACATCAAACTTGAGTCAGCGAAAATACCTGATGTTACCCAAATGTCAGCTCAGGGACGCTGGCACATAAAGATCTGGGCAGACTCTTCTCAGATACTACCAATCCCTACGCCCAGAAAAGCTCAAGCTCTCCCCCAAACTTCCATTTATCTTAGGAACTTGTATGTTCCTCTTTACCTTCTAATACTTTTGGCCATTTAAGTTGGCTCTATTTTGCTCAGCATCAATCCACACAAAACCTAAAGCATTCACTGATTTCCACAAGGAATCTGTAGATGCTTAACACCACGTGAGCTTAATAGTCTCCAAAGTTTAGAGAGGAATCACATTCCTTCACCTAAAGATTCTATTTTTTACTGATCCCCTCCCTCTCTTCCCTGTTCATTCCTGTTTCCCTCCTTCACAGTGCCAAGCTCCAGTTTATTTTCCCCTGTAGCATGTAGAGCAATTCTGTTCTGTGTCCTAAACCAAAATCCAGCAAAGTGTTCAAGAGTCACAACTGAAGCCAGGGAAAAAAGTCATTCAGTAAATACTACTGTCTCTTTTTTAAAAGATTTTATTTATTTATTTATTTATTTATTTATTTATTTATTTATTTATTTATGAGAGAGAGACAGCAGGAGCATGAGCACAGGGGAGAAGACAAAGGGAAAGGGAGAAGCAGACTCCTTGATGAGTAGGGAGCCAGATGAGGTGCCCAACCATAGGACCCTGAGATCATGGTCTGATACAAAAGCATCTGCCTTTGTATCAGACCATGGCTCAAAAGCACCTGAGCCACCCAGGTGCCCACTACTGACTCTAAAATTGAGTGGTGCTACATGGTGATGTTTGGGTATGCATATGAAGAACAAATAGCCTAGCACTTGCCTCCATGCTTTTACCTTTGGACAAGTAGTTTTTGTTTGGTGAAGAGTATCCACCTGAGAGAAGAGAACTCCTTTCTGGTTATCCTCTGGGAAGGAAGAAGGATGTACAGAATTCTGATACTGTTCCTATCTCATAAAAATCCAGGGCAAAATTTCTGAGACCAAAAGGAGAAAATGGCCATCCACCCATCATTCATTTTCTTTGGGCAAAAGGATACAGTCAAAAGGCAAGAGACTCCAGAAATTTTAAGTTTGTAAAGTTCGTTAAACTTCTGAATTTGTGCCTATAAAGCCTTATTCAGTGATTCTGTGATCTCTAAGACATCTAAAATCAAATGACAAAAATTTGCCTCAAGGGTGTTACCTTTTGCCTGAAATATCTCGCTCTGCTCATCCCTAAGGATGCCCCACACCCATGGGTTTGTATTGGCAACCTTTGTATGGCTCAGTTTTATAAGTGCTTATGAACAGTCTTATGAACAGTGCTTATGAACAGTCTTCCCTTCCTTGCCCCTTTTGTTGAAGTCCACGTTAGAACCAGTCTGAATAACCTGGTTCCCCCTTTTCTTCAAAAGCAGTGTTGCTTTTCCTTGGCCATTTTGGATCTTTGTGATCTTTCCCGCTGGTGGCAAAAGAAGAAAGTAGGTTTACCCACAGAAGGACAGTTGGTTCCATGTCTGATCTCTGTTCTCAGTTGCTGCCTCTGCTTTCCAGTACTGTGTGCCTGCCATGGTCCCTAAAAGGCTTGCTAGTCCCCAGCGCTGCCAGGAACCATACTTTCCCAGTGACACAAGGTGCCTTCCTGGGAGGAGAGTGAGGAGAAAAGGATGCCTGGCTAGCAGAACTCAGCTATTAAATATGTTATCAGTTATTCAGTCATTGTCAGAATGTGCAGATGATTAGCATCAAGGATGTATATTTATCAGCAGGGAAAAGTAGAGGAACAACAGGTATAGGCTCTTAAATAAAATTGCCTTCACCACACATACCTCCATCTCAAGTTTTGGGTTCAGGGAAATATTGGGAATCTTGCTTCAGAGACTTCTGCATTGGCCTGGAAGAGAGTATCTTTCAGGAAGTCAAGGCTTGGTTTGGATTCCCAGGAGTCTGATTTAGGTATTTCCTGAAGTTAGAAATAGGAATTACAAATTAATATGTGAGAATAAGGGGCACCTGGGTGGTTCAGTGGTTGAGCATCTGCTTTTGGCTAAGGTTGTGATCCTGGGGTCCTGGGATTGAGTCCTACATCGGTCTCCCCACAGGGAGCCTGCTTCTACCCTCTGCCTATGTCTCTGCCTTTCCCTCTGTGTCTCTCATGAATAAATAAATAAAATATTTAAAAATATATGTGAGAGTAAAAGTAAATACACAAAAAATAAGAATTTTAATTTATATCACTATTTCCAAAGGTAGGAGAGGAGGTATGATGAAGTACATGGTATGATTTCAGGAAAGGACAAATGGATGAAAATTATTGGAGACAACACACACAGGGGAGTGTCAATTGATGAGAAAAAAAGATCAGATTATGAGAGTCCTTGGGAACCATGTTAAAAAGCTTGGACAGCATCAAAGATCAATTGGGATTAATAAAGGTTTCTAATCAAGGGATTTACATGGCCAGATCTGAATTTTAAAAAGACTAATCAGAGGAAAGGTTTGAATGGATCGCATTGTAACAGGGAAATGGGGAATTGGGAGCAAGATTAGGAGGCCTTTGGAGTAACTGAGGGGATGGGTAAGGGTGAGGCAGGGGCAGGTGAGAGAGGACTGACTCTTTTTAGGGTATTAAATGTATGGGGTTTGATGAAATGTAGCTTAGAAGAGAAGTGAAGGGAGACAGTGACTACATGAGACTTTATGCTTGGAAATGTATCAATTTGTAACCGATCACAAAGGGCTGAAACAACATCCGCAGGGATGTACCCAATCAGATGTCCCAGTGCCTGTGCATCCTTAGTCCCCCTCTTGGGAAGCCTGCGAGTCAGAGTGAAGGGTCTTGAATTTTGAGCCACTTGCCCATACTTAGAAATGTCACTCATTCACCAAAGAGGTAAACTAACCAATCAGCTACCTCAGGTAAGTGCTTCCTTAGACTGTGAGTTAGAGAATATCAATTCAAGATTTGACAGTGGAAGGTACTAGAGCTCTGAACTTGCTGTGAGTACCTCTTAGTGTTAGTGAAAATGCCTATCCCAATCAGTGTGGTCACAGGGATATTCCTCCTCAAATCCCTTTCATTTTCACATCTTGGGTACATATTTTCATGTTGTTCTTCCTTTGCCCTCTTTTTAGGATTAATTCCCATGGAAGACATCAGACCATTTTCACTATGTTAATGTGGTCAGAGCAGTGACAATGTGAACTGAGAGTTTATTCAGAGGACAGTGTAAAGTCTGGGTATAGTTATGGTATATTCCTAAATGAATGACACAGATATCTAGGAGTCTAATTATTTCCCTTTACTCACATTCCACAGCAGATCAAGACACTGACTGGTGTGATTTCTTTTTTCTAAGTCTGAGCATGGGACTTAAGACCAAAGAAATGTATGTGCATTGCATTCTACATTACAGTTGCCTCTGGATTCAGATGACCTGGGTTCAAATCCTGGACTACTGCTTAGTTACTGGGTCAGGTTAGACAAATCATGTAAAAACCTGTTTTCTCACCTGTTAAAAGAAAATTAAAATACTAATCTCTTCTTTATAAAGTGATTAGGAATGTTAAATGAGACTAGTAAAATACCTAGAACAGTCCGAGTCACATTGTATAAACATATAATATAGCTGTGACCATCCATTAACACTTTATTATTATGGTTATTATGGAAGTTTGGAACCTTTGGCAATTAATCTCATGTACAGAATATAAGCCAATATACCCATTTTCCAGGTTTGTTGTAAAAAGTACATAGAACTAAATGAATTTAAACTCTAGCCAACTCATCCCATTAAATGTAACCTGCATGAAGATGGAATTTTTATCTATTTTGTTTATCACTATATCTTTGTCTAGAAAATTGCTGACCTAGAATATATATTCATACATATTTTTAAAACAAATGAGGGGTGGGCAAAATCTCTAATTTCTCATTTCCACTATCATCTAGTTTAAAAATAAAACAACCCTCTCTTCCCTCTTTAAGCCACTCTTGATTCCAATCAAATCAACATTGTTAGTGTGTATTTTTATCACCTTTTATTAAGTGAAAAGAGGCACCTAGGTGGCTCAGTGGTTAAGTATCCAGCTCTTGATTTTGGCTCAGGTCATGACCTCAGGGTTGTAGGATCAAGCCCCACATTGGGTTCCACACTCAGCAGGGAGTCTGTTTAAGATTCTCTCCTCCTTCTGTTCCTTCTCCCACTCATGCTCTCCCTCAAATAAATAATCTTAAAAAAAAATGAAACAAAACTCAGTCTCAAATGCTTCCATGGTTTAATTCCATTTTTTTCCAAAGTTGTTTCCAATTATTTATTTCAAGTTACCTAAGTAAACTAAAACATTTACTCTTTTACAGATATACTACACAATTTCCTATACTTGAGTTTTGTTCATGCTCTTCTGTCTAGATTAGTCCTGTTTAATGGAATATTCTGTGATAAAGAACATTTTCTATATCTATGTCACTAAATACCATAGCCACAAGCTACGTGTAGGTATTGATTGAGACTAGAATCTGGGGTAATTCAAATAAGAAATTGAATTTTTTTCATTTATTCTTATTTTAGTTAATCTAAATGTAAATATTTGCAGGTGACTAAGGCTATCATATCAACCAGTTCAAGTAGAGATTGCCTCCTTTCAGCCCCAAGCCTCCATAGCTCTATTCAAAACTCCCTCAGGAATTTGAATCTTTCTTTAAATGGCCATACCCCAAATATATAACACTACAGCACTACATCAAGAAACAAGAAGGGGTGCCTGGGTGGCTTAGTCCAACTCTTGATTATGGCTGGAGTCATGACCAACCTTGGGGTTGTGAAATCGAACTCTGCAACCGGCTCCATGCTAAATGTGGAGCTTGTGAGCTTGCTTGAGATTTTCACTCTCTCTCTCATTCTCTCTCTCACTCTGCCCCTCCCCCCACCATGCACACTCTTTCTCTTAAAAAAAAGTAAGAACAAGAAAAATCTCTAATGAAAAACAATCTAACTTTACATATAAAAGAACTGGAATAAGAACAAGCAAAGCCCAAAGTGATAGGAGGAAGGAAATAATAAAGATCAGAGCAGAAATAAATGACATAGAGACTAAAAATATATAGTTTTAATTAAATCAAGAGTTAGTTCTTTGAATAATCAAAATTGACAAACACTTCTCCAGACTTATCAAGAAAAAAACAAAGGACCTGAATAAATACAAACCCAAAATGAGAGGGAAGTAACAACTAAAACCATAGAAATACAAAAGATTGTAAGAGAATACTATGAAACATTATATGCCAACAAACTGGACAACCTAGAAGAAATACTGCCTCCTAAAACTCAGTCAGGAAGAAACAGAAAATTTGAACAGACTGATTACTAGTAATGGAATTTAATCAGTGTTCCAAAAACTACCAAAAAATAAAAATCCAGAACCAAATGGATTCACAAGTGAATTCTATCAAACACTTAAAGAAGAGTTAATAACTATTCTTCTCAAACTATTCAAAAAAATAGGAAGGAAGCTTCCAAATATATTCTGTGAAGCTAGCAGTATCCTGATACCTAAGCCAGATAAGGATACCATAAAAACAAAACAAAACAAAACAACAACAAGAAAACCACCACCACCACTTACAACAACAAAACCTATAGGCCAATATCCCTAATGAACATAGATCACAAAAATCCTCAGCAAATATTAACAAAGCACCCTCAACAATACATTAAAAGGATCATTCATCATAATCAAGTAGGATTTATTTGGATCATGCAAGGATGGTACAGTTTTTCCAAATCAACCAACATAATATACCATATTAACAAAACAGAGGATGAAAATTATAATACCATATAACACCAACATCAATAGATGCAGAAAAAATATTTGATTAAGTTCAACATGCATTCTCATACATTGAGAATGTAAAGATTCTCAACAAAGTAGGTTCAGAGTGAATATGCCTCAACATAATAAAGGCTATATATGAAAAACACACAGCTAACATCTTACTCAATGATAAAAAACAGAGTTTTTAAGATCAGGAACAAGACAAAGATGTCCATTCTTGCCACTTTAATTCAACATAGTACTGGAAGTCCTAACCTAGCCAACAATCAGACAAGAAAAAGAAATTAGAGGCAACCAAATTGGTAAAGAAGTTGTAAAAACTTCACTATTTGCAGATAACATGATACTATATATTTAAAAACCCTAAAAAAAGAAAAGAAAACCCTAAAGACTCCACACACAAAAAAACAAAAAACCAAGCAAACACAAAACAAAAATAAAAACCCAAAAACCTACTAATAGTAATAAATAAATTCAGTGAAGTTATAGGATACAAAATTATTACCTAGAAATTGATAGTGAGAAATTCATAAAACCGCTCCATTTACAACTGCACCAAAAAGAATAAAATATAAAGAAGTAAAAGATCTGTACTCTGAAAACTATAAAACACTGATGAAAGAAATTGAAGATGACACAAGCAAATGGAAAGATATTCCATACTCATGGATTAGAAGAATTAATATTTGAAAATATCCATGTTACCAAAAGAAATCTAGATTCAATATACTCCCTATCAAAATATGAATAGCATTTTTTCCATAGAACTAGAAAAAGTAAAATTAAAATTTATATGGAACCACACAGGACCCTACATAGTCAAAGCAATCTTGAGAAAGAAAAACAAAACTGGAATTACCACAATTCTAGATTTTACTACAAGCTGTAGTAATCAAAACAGTATGATACTGGACAAAGATAGGCACATAGCTCAGTGAAACAAAATAGAGAGCCCAGAAATAAGCCCACATAATCAATTAGTCTATGACAAAGAAGGAAAGAATATAGTTTCTTCAATAAATGGGAAAAAAGACAGTTTCTTCAATAAATTGTGCTGGGCAAACAGGACAGCTACATGTAAAGAATGAAATTAGATCACTTTCTTATACCATACACAAAAATAAGCATTTGGATTAAATATCTAAATTGAGACCTGAAAGCGTAGAATTCCTTGACTAGAATACAGGCAATAATTTCTCTAACATCAGCCATAGCAACATTTTTTTTTCTAAATATGTCTCCTATGGCAAGAGAAATAAAAGCAAAAGTAACTATTGGAATTACATTAAAATATAGAGCTTTTGCATAGCAAATAAAACCATCAACAAAACAAAAAGAAAACCTACTGAATTGGAGAAGATATTTGCAGATAATATATCTGTTAAGGGGTTAATACCCAAAACATACAAAGAACTTATGCAATTCAACACCAAAAAACCCCAAACAATCCAATTTAAAAGATGGGCAGAGTACCTGAATTGACATTTTTCCAAAGACATACAGATGGCCAACAGACACATGAAAAGATGCTCAACATTACAAATCATTAGAGAAATGCAAATAAAAACACAATGAGATACTACCTTACACCTGTCAGAATGTCTAAAATCAAAAACATAGGAAATAACAAACGTTGACATGGATAATAGAGAAAAATAAACCATTGTACACTCTTGGTGGGACTGTAAATTGGAATAGCCATTGTGGAAAACACAATGAGGGTTCCTCAAAAATTAAATATAGAAATTACCATATAACCTAGTAATTCCACTGCTGGGTATTTATTTAAAAAAATAGAAATGAAATCATTACTTTGAAAAAAGTATGCATACTCCTATGTTTACTGCAGCATTATTCACAATATCCAAGATATGGAAGCAAAAGAAGTAGCCATCAATAGATGAATGAATAGGGAAAATGTGGCATGCGTGCACACACACACACACACTCACACTCACACTAGAATATTGTGCAGATGTAAAAAGGATGAAATCTTGCCATTTGCAACAATGTTGAGTGGACCTACAGGGTATTATGCTAAGTGAAACAAGTCAGACTGAGAAAGACAAATACCATATGATTTCATTCATGTGTGGAATCTCAAAAAAGCAAGCAAACAAGCAAATAAGCAAAAAGCAGAATCAAACCCATAATACAAAGAGAACAAACTGATAGTTGTTAGAGGGGAGGGGAGGGGGATGGGCAAACTGTGTGAAGGGAAGTAGGAGATACAGACTTCCAGTTATGGAATTAAAAGATAAATCTAAAAAATGGCCATAACACTTTAACTGTAAACTGCTTATGATACACACATTTCTACATTTAATCTTAATTACATGGCTTATCTCTAATGCTAGGCTATATGACCTTGGAGGGGATGGACCTCATCATTTGTACTCCTATGACCACACAGTGCACAGTATAGGCCATTCTACAGAGTTTAAGCTAATGAATATTGTTGATGGACTGTTTGAAGATTTCTTGATTGATCAACTAAATCAATAAGTTATTAATTAAGTGAAAAAGGTTTGACTTCTAAACTACTCTTGCTAGATATCTTTTATTTGGAAGGAGTGAATCATCACTTAGTAATCATTCCTTTGTTCTCATTAATGTGATGCCCATATGATCTTCATATGGTTAGTCTGTCAAACTGAGAAGCTAAACTCCATTCTACTTTTACAAGATAAATCACAATTATATCTAAGTAAAGAAGGAAAGGGAAGGGAAAAGGGAAAGATAAGGGGAAGGAAGAATCAGTGGTACCAAATAAAATTTGTGGTACAAAAATCTTTGGAATTTCTTTAGTAATAGAAATTACATGAGTACTAAAAGCTACTTAATGAATGCACAATCTTGGTTATCATAAATTTTATTTTGAAAAAGAAGTTTCTCATTTATCAACTCCCCAGAGCATATGTATCCCCCAATACATACTAAGAGATGCACAGCCAGCTTATAATTTTAGAGCTATTTAATGTTCAGGAAAATTCTTGATACCTCTAATGAAAAATAGTCCATCTGCAAAGGATACACTATAAAATAACTTTGATACTCAGAGTGCCTAGGTGAAAGGTTATAGGTTATTAAAAGGCAGGAAGCTATCATATATCTTCCTAGGTAGCCTTTTTTTTTTTACTGTAAAACTCACTAATGTTCCTTCCTCATAAACATGTATAAGCAATTTATAAAACAACCCTTATTAATTGGTCAGACTAGCACTGTCTTTGGAACATATTAGATATGTAATAATTTTTCACCTAATGATTTAAAAAATGAATGAGTAGAAAAATATATTTATCTCATATATATGAACTCATTCCTAGGAGACACTAAGAATTCCTGTCTGCAAACTGATATGAAAATGCATACAACTCGATAGAAAAAAGAGCAAAAGACTTGGACACATCACAAACAGGATATCTAAATGCCCAATAAGCAAATAAAATGGTGCTCAACATCATCACTTATCAATGAAATGCAAATAAATATCATAATGTGATCATTGCACACCCATGGAAATGACAACATTTAAAGATAAACAATATAAGGCTACTAGAATTATAATGATAAATAATAAAATGCAATGCCTGCCCTCATGGTGCCTAAATTATTCAGAAAAAAAATCAGAAAATAGAAAAGCACTAAAAATATGGTAAGATCAGTGTTATGATGGTTAAGTACAGAATGCTCTGAAAAGCAAAAAAATGACATGTTTCTTTGCTAGAGAACTGTATAGTAGACAGTTATAGACAGGGGTGGGTAGTTACCAAAGGAGGATCAAAGCAGAAAACTATAAACTACTTTTTGCAAGAATGCCACCTCGGAATTCTCAAACCATTAAAATTTATGTGCAGTTCTCTAGTATTATTCCAGTAAGAAAGCCCTGATAATTTTAGCCCTACACCAGATTTTTTTTTTGACTCTGCTACTGTTGCAAATGTGTTCAAGGAAATGAAATGGTGGAATAATTACAGCAGTCCCCATCATGGTAATTAGCTTGCATTCATGTCTCCCTGGTGCTTCCACCATGTATCTGGGTCTCCTTTGAATATCAACTTATTTCATATTCTTTTTAGAATGCTTATTGGTATGAACTCTGATGCCATTGAGGTAAAGAGAATTTTATAGAGAATGGAGAAATTTTTCTTTTATACTTTCAGAATTTTTAAACTAATGTCTTTAATTAGATCAAATTTCAATCCGTTCCTCTTTGTTTGGGGGAAAAAAAAATCTGTACTTACTTAGCAACTGTTTCTCACGGTTTATAGGGCCTGGTGAATGTTGATCTCAATCCCAGTAATGCTGGACCATGAGATCCAGAAAAGAATGTGGAAGTCCCTAATCCGAACATATATATATGATCATCCATACACCTTCCTAAAGCCACTGGGTTGATCTCTTCTTTTTCCCATCCAAACTGGCCACGTGAGCCCTTCAAAGTAAAGCTGTGGAGATCTTTCATCCACATTTATCACTTTTCTACAAGGTTCTGAACGGAATTCTAAATTATTTAGTGAGCACCAGTTAAGTGTGCTAGTTCATTTAATTCTCACATTCACGTTACAGAATGAAGACCTTACCTTTATTATGCAGATTAGGAAAAAAAAAAATGAGGCTCACAGACTAAACTGCCTTGCCCAGGATCACAGGAGCTAGCTCATGGTCGAGCTGTGATTCAAAACTAATTGTCTTATCCCAGACTAATATTTCTATTACTACATGTTCCTTATAAAGTGGCCATGCCTTGAAAAGTATCAGTCACTTTCTCCACAATTAGAAAATCTCCTAAGATGTTCTCCTCCAGAATGGGCTTTAAAGAATGTGACGCTATATATATACCAATATATTGTGCTTGGATTTTAGGGCACACTCAGGTGAGACTATTTCTCTATGAACTTCGAATCTAGATTATCATCCAGATTACATTGCTGGAATGTTTAGACTTCCTTAAGAAAATATAAACTGGACTACAAATTTATATCAGATTTGGATAGGGTATTTTGAACATCACTCGATTCAGAACATTTTAGGAAATCAAATATTACCTTTATGTGGATTGTTTTCTATAAAGGACATTTACAGATTAAGTACACAGATATGTTCTAATTGTCTAATCATGCTATGCTGTATTTACCACAAAGACAATTTCCAATCATATAATCACTCACTATGTTTTAGTGTGCCCATATTCTTTATCCCATTTGTGTAACATCTTACTGCTCAAATCGGTGGTATAATGTTCCTGAATGACAACTGTAATGTGATATTTAAATCTGTCCAAATAAGTATTTATATAAAAATATTACCTTTAAGCAATGACTTCCATATTGGAAAAAAATTGCAGAGCTTTTTTATTCAAACTCAGGGCTATGCACAATCTCCATATTTTAAACAAGAAGGTGGAGCTGCTCTGTGGGAGCAGGATGCCCTCTGTCTCTGGCCACTCCTTACCTCAGCCCTAACTTCTAATATACATTCTCTGACCCCTTAGGTTTCCATGGACTACAGTTTGAAAATTGTCTGCTAAATTCAAGTATAACCTAAGTTAGAATGCTATAGAAGGGTCTACTGATAACATCCACTATCTCAGAATGATTATTTAAAATTTCACTCAGTTTAAGGACTTATTTTTATCCAAATTCATCAGTCATCACAGAAGCAGCATATGCCTTTTCCAGCACTTCTGTTTCTCTTCCCCCGCCTTTCTCTCTCCCTGCTTTCGTGGGTGCGTATATGTGAAGAGGGAGGTGCATTTAAACTTACACTTCTGAAGCTTGGGATGTCAGGTCATAGCTGATCAGTTCAGTTGCCCAAATCTTTAACTCTTGTAATTGTCATATTTTAGGTCTCCCATCATTATGCAAAGGTCGTTCTCTTTTTCTTGCACTTTGTATTTCTTTGACCTAAAACTAAAACTGAGACAATGTAACTTGCAAAAAGTCAACTGACCTTCCTACCTATAACCTCTTTCCATTATCTCAAACATTCAACAATGCTTAATTAATGTCTGTGTCCTCTCTTCTGGCTGAAGTCCCAAGTCCTCTAGCTCAAGACGAGAGTATTCACAAACCATGCTCCCCATACCCAGCAATCTATCAGCCTGCCTACCGTTCGTTAAGTCCTGCTGTATCTTCTTTTTTTTTTTTTTAACTTCCTTCAGTGTGAATACATTTTTGATCCGATTAATCTCTCTTCATAGGACAGAGTATAAAGAACGTAAAGAGGGCAACCTGGGTGGCTCAGCAGTTTAGCGCCGCCTTCAGCCAGGGCCTGATCCTGGAGACCCAGGATCGAGTCCCACGTCGGGCTCCCTGCATGGAGCCTGCTTCTCCCTCTGCCTGTGTCTCTGCCTCTTTCTCTCTCTCTCTCTCTCTCTCTCTCTCTGTCATGAATAAATAAATTAATAGATCTTTAAAAAAAAAGAACGTAAAGAAACTATTTTTCTTAGAAATAGTTACTCTTAGTACACAATTACTGAGTTATGTGGGGAACGTCTATAGGCCTCAGTTTCCCTTCTTTGTTCAGAGATTATTGGTATCTATCTTGCCCCTTGACTGTTTTGTCATGACTTTGAGATAAGGGAATATGTCTAGATCAAGCATTGTAAATCTTGTCTACAGCCACCAAATGATACATTAATGTATCCTGTAGAAGCTTTGTGAATTATCTGAAACGACATATCAAATTTATATTTTACACAAGTACCCATACATTAATGGGGGAGGATCCAAAATATTTATCATTTTCTTTAAAATAACGTATATTGATATAGTCAGTGGACCCTAAGTGGCACATCGGAGTTACCTATAATGAAAAAATAAAGTATTTTGGATCCCATTCCAGACTTATTCAAATCTTTGGGTACAAATGTGGAACAGATATTTATAATTTTAATACACTGCCCAGAAAATTCTGCTGAGTTGTCCCTGGTTCATGGGCTAGTGATTTGTGAACCATTGATCACAAATTACTATTATCAAAGCTAAAATGATAAGATTCCAGATCTGCAGTATAACTGACAATATGTATTTCTTTATGAATCTCAGATGATATTATTTTTGATTCCTGAACACCCAGGTGGGGAAAAAAAGTGGGGAGGGTCTATAATCTTTATCTATAAACCACCTCTTACTGCTCCATATCTTTATTCATGATCTTCGAATCAAGGATGTTAAATGTAATTAAT
The DNA here is from genome assembly GCF_003254725.2 of Canis lupus dingo. Lineage (NCBI taxonomy): Eukaryota > Metazoa > Chordata > Mammalia > Carnivora > Canidae > Canis > Canis lupus. Next base: position 18,869,349 of record NC_064263.1, read on the forward strand.
GTTCAGTAAATATTTATTCAATAAATGAATGAATGAGTGACATATGAAGAGAAACAAAATCCAAAATATATGAATGCTGTGATTAAAATTAATAGTCTGTCCTTTAAAAGACCCTTCTAAGGACAGATTTCCTATGCAGATGAATTAATAAATAGCATAAATATTTGTGGCTTGCATCTGAGGTAATGAATCCAGAATACTGGATATAAATGTGAGCAGCAGTGATGAAAATCTTTCATTGATGCCCCCAGCAAATAACTTATTACTCAGCTTGGTCAAGTTGTCCAGTCTTGGCTTTGAAGACTGGTATTTATTTCCTTCCCATATCAGAGGGAAGCAATATGTTTGGCATAGCGTCATCACAATATAATTGAATTATAATTGAATCACATGCTTCTCTGAAATTATTCAGAAATAAAATTTGTTGCCATATTTTTTCCTCCCCCTGTGGAGTTAATCTGTGTCATTAGTTAGCGTATATTATGTTTTGTTTTGTTTTTAAGATTTATTTATCTATTCATGAGAGATACAGAGAGAGAGAGAGAGAGAGGCAGAGACACAGGCAGAGGGAGAAGCAGACTCCATGCAGGGAGCCCAATGCAGGACTTGATCCCAGATCCCAGGATCAGGCCCTGAGCCAAAGGCAGACACTCAACACTGAGCCATCCAGGTGTCCCATTGTATATTGTGTTATCACAGAGAAAGTATTTTATTGACAACTGTATGACTTTGGGCAAATTATTTAAACAATCCAAGCCTCGGTTTCCTCATATGCAAAGTAAAGAATATTTTATTTACCTTTCACTTGTTGTTCAGAAGATCATGTGTATCAATCAAGCTCAGTGCCCTGAATAGGAATATTTATCATTAGTATTGTAAATAAATTTATTATAAATGATGTATAATTTCTGTAAATGATTTAAATATACATTTTCATAAAATGACAGCTTACAGAAATAAGGATTTGTCACCTACCTTTGTCCTCACTGTAGATTTATGACATGGGCAGGAGATGTGCTCATCCACCTATTTTATGCTAGTGAACCATAGATGAGAACAGTTAACTGACCTTCTCAAGTGATTTTTGCATTCAGACAATAAGCAACAGAACCTGACCTTTAACCTAGACCTAGCCAAAATGTTCATTGTTCCTTGTTTTACTATACTGGATAGTCTAGGGGACTAGGTGTCTGCTGGGAACAAAATTGAAAATAATATCATGCAATAGTTATTACCGAAATGATTCGGAAAAGCAGAGAGCCATGCTGAAATGAAGAGGGACAGGCCGATGAATTAGATATTTTACATTAAGGTGGCAGTATGGCCATTCCATCTGGGTAGAGAGAGGGCACAGGTATACAAAAGTATTTGTCATGCTGCCAGACATATAGACTTGTGTTCAAGTCCAACTTTATACCATTTACTGTCTGGTCTTGAACAAATCACACTTTCTCAGTTTTGTGTCTTTTATCAAATGCAAAATGGGGATAACAGTACCTACTTGATTGGTTTATTGTAGAGTTTAAATTAGGCAGTATATGAGGAATAAATTAGGGGACCAGTAAGTGTTAGTTATCTTTCTCATTATTATTTTAGTGAGTTGTTCACTTCTTAGAAGAAACAAACTTGAGTTTGAGGTCACCCTTTACCTTTTCACAGCTTTGTGATTTGGGATAATCTTTTTTTAAAATTTGCTTTTTGAGAAAAACATCAACAATAAGAATAAAAGCAACCGTAGAAATGCCTGACCTAACTACATTTTAAAAATGATAAATAGAATACAAGTTAATGGATGTAAAATTGCTTTTGAAAAGGTAAATCATTATACATACTGAAGTAATTATAAAATATGTTTTACCATAGAAATATTTTACTTTTTTTTTTTTCAATTGTTCATGGCTCTGGGCTGCTAAGTCTGTGTATAAACAGACTTGTGTTAAATGGTAACCTCTTGCCTTTCACATAGATCCATACAACTTATAAATGAAAGTGCCCTTTGGAGAAACAATTTCCTTATCAAGCCTGAACACACCAGGCCACCAAAATGGGAGCACAAATCACCTGTGCTGGGAAAAGCTTTGCTAATTATTTTCAGTAATACTTATAGTTTCTTTATGATTACAAAAAATAATACATGTTCTATGTAGAAAATTAGGGGGCTATATATATAGTAAAAATCACCTGACACCCCAAAACCTAGAGGATATCTGTTTTGCTCTCAATCTCCCAAGTCATTGTGAGAACACTCAGGCTTAGGAAGTTTATAAGGTTTTGCTTTGCTCTCAAGGGCAAAAGCTTAACAGTAGTGCTGTTTCTCCGTGGAGTACAGCATTTCATAGTTTGTATATCATGTGCCCCCCAAGTAATCACAGATGTAAAACAGTTGGGCCTTTCAACAGCTCTGCAGTCATTGAGAGAAATCCTTTTACCTTCACAGAGCAGAAGAGTTCCTTCTAGACCATTTGACCACACTAACTCTGTCCCCGACGCTGAGTCTTCTAGAATTTATCCCCAGCATGATGGACCAAATATGGAAACGATAAAAACATTATGTCTAGGTTCAGAAATTGAGAATCTTGTCCGGGGAATATCTATTTTTGCTGATTTACCTAACAAATTTACCTGATATTCAGCTAACCTATTTGTTTCTGGACTTAAATCAAACCACGTAAACTACAAAATGCTACAAAATGAACATATACTACAATAGCTACACAATGAACAATAGGTACAAAATGAACATATACTACATGAGTCCTCTATTATTCTGGGATGTTTTTGACCACCGAAGTGAAAAAACGGCAACCTCAGTACTTTAACCAATGAAGACATTTATTGTCTAGATATAGGATAGATCCAAGTCTCCACCATGTCCTCAAAGGCCCTCTTACATTTTTGCTCTGCCAAGTCAGGATAACGCCCTTGATCATGTCAGAGTTTGTGCCCAAGAATCATTTCAAGACAGGCCAGCCACAGGCAGAAGTTTAATATATTTTCTATAAGTCCCTTCTTTTAAAAAAATTATTTATTTATTCATGAGAGAGACAGAGAGAGGCAGAGACATAGGCAGAAGGAGAAGCAACCTTCCTGCGGGGAGCCCCATGTGGCACTCCAGGACCAAGGGATCACCTCCTCCACCCCCCATCCCCCGGAGCCAAAGGCAGACACCCAACCACTGAGCCACGTAGGTGTCCCAGTCCCTTTTTAAAGAAAGGAAATTATTTTTAGATACTTCTCAGCAGATTTTCTCTCAGGCCTTATTGACCAGGATTGAATCAAATACTATTCCAAAAACAATTGCTGGCATGGCAAGTATTATCCTAAGATAATATTTATTTGGTTTTATTTTATTTGTTTATTTTTAAAAGATTTTATTTATTCATGAGAGACACAGAGAGAGAGGCAGAGACATAGGCAGAGAGAGAAGCAGGCTCCGTGCAGGGAGCCCAAAGTGGGACTCGATCCCAGGATCATGCCCTGAGCCAAAGACAGGTGCTCAACCTCTGGGCCACCCAAGCATCCCACATATTTGATGTTAAAAAGTTATACAATTTTGATCTCTAAAATGTTTCTGAATTTTTCTTATTGATTACACTTTTTTTTTTTTAGTGGATTTTAAGAGCTTTCCCTCACATTCATATTATACAATTTTCTAATCCCTACCCATCTAAGTAAGGGCTATAAAGAGTAGCTCATAGTTACTTACATACACACACTTTTTATCAGATTCACAAAATTACTACAATTTTAAAACACTGTGTTCACAAATCTGTGCAGGAAGAACAGTCCTATATTTTGTTGGAAGTAATTAAGCTAGTAAGACCTATATGGAAGCCCTTTAGCAATATCTTTCAAAATTTCAGTATTCTGTATCTTTGACCCAGTCATTCTAGTTAAAGCAACTCATCCTCCAGATACATTTGTACATTCTGAATGCCTGTCATTATCAAGATATTTATTTAAAAATATTTATTAAGAACCTATCATTGACCAGGCTACATTCAAGCTGTTGGGACATCTTTTAGGAATAAAATAGAAAAATATCCCTGCCCTTACAGAGTTTATATTTGGGTGCCACATCATATGTGACAATAAAGCACTGAATGATGTCAAAGATAGAGGCCGACACGCATCCATAATACATGAAGCTGCTTTCCAAACAAGGGAGAGCTTCTATAAAGGACTCTTAATTCTCTTTTTAACAAATGTATAGCATTTTGTTTCATAATATACTATAATTCAATTAGTTTTTTTTTATTGAGAAAAAAAAAAAAAAAACAGTTCCAAGAAAGATTTCGGTGTTGTGTGGCCATCTAAATAAGTAGCATCTAAAACCAGGTTTTAAGCACAAGAAGAGAAAGCCTTATTAGTACTAATATGGAATGATCTCCAAGAGGTATTGTTAAACTAAAATTAGAGGAAACAATATTTGTATTTGCTTCTGTAACACATGCAATGCTTCTGGAAGAAGGTATAAGAAATTTACTACTCCCTTCTAAGGAGGTAGAGGCAGGGGAACTGGGTGTCTATGGGAATAGATGGAGTCGAAGACTTTTCACTATAAATATATTTTTGTAACTTTATGATATTAAAAATATATATTTATTACTTAAATACTTTTACACTTAAAAAATAAAGTGTTACTATATTTGTATTATAAAAATATGTATTTATGTTTTGCTTAAAAAATTATGTTATGATTTTTCTTACCGAAAAATCTCAACTTATATTTACTAGCCATTATTTGTTTTGATTCACATAGGAGTTGCTTTGTTTTTTGAGTATTATTTCTACTACATTTAGTTCATTGAAATATTTTTGCCAGTCTCTTACTAGTTTATGCTGTTATTTACTCAATAAGAAACTTTACTTTTAATCAAGTCCAGGGATCTCTGGGTGGCGCAGCGGTTTGGCGCCTGCCTTTGGCCCAGGGCGTGATCCTGGAGACCCGGGATCAAATCCCACATCGGGCTCCCGGTGCATGGAGCCTGCTTCTCCCTCTGCCTGTGTCTCTGCCTCTCTCTCTCTCTCTGTGTGACTATCGTAAATAAATTAAAAAAAAAAAAAATCAAGTCCAGAAGTCTTTTCTTGAAACCTATGTGGGCTTTTTGTGTTTTTGGTTATTTGTTTACGAATTTTGCTTAAGAACCCCTTACAGGCCCCAACACCATAAAGACAATCAAGTGTTTTCATGAACCTTATATTACTTTGAATCCATTTTTATTTATTGTCATGCTTAGTTTAAGAATGGTTCCAACTTCATTTTTTTCCTAATGTATTATTTGAAACAATCAGTTATTGACTCACTGATATGTGAAGTCTGTTCCTGCCTTTGTGTGAGCACCAGGATGGTGGTTCATCCATGGCTAATCCACCACTATTAAGCCTCAGGATGTTGACATCTTTCTCAGCCATGTGTCATTTCTGTCCAGGCATGTTTTTTTTTTAAATCAAAACTCAGCCGAAGACTCTGGGAGACCCTCTTCAAGTCTCTGGTCCTCTCTTGAGCACCCTTTTGTCTCTGGTGCTCTTTTGAGCATCCTTTTTCTCTCCAAGAGTATGTGCTAAAAACTCTAGCTACTTTGGCACCCTAGAATTCCAGCTTTGGCTCCTCAGCCAAAGCTCCACCTGAGTTCTTTTTCTTAGTGCTCTGGTCTAGAAGTTCTCTCCAGGCAGAATGGGGAGGCAACCATAGAGCTCACTTTGTTTTTCAACATCCAGAGATCTTGATCCTGTGCTGCTTAAGACTCTTGTTTCGTATTTTGTATCTCAACTTTCAGTTTCAGATAGGAGAATAAGTCCCAACATTTCTTAATATGTTAAGAAATAACATATTAAGGTAAATCTCCAACTATGTTCTTATTTTTCTATATATTCCTAGCTCTTGCTATACTTTGAAGACATTTTTTGCATTTTTGTCCTCTCAAAACTCCACTCAAATTTTGAATAAAATTGCATCTAATTAATAGAGTACCTTAGGGGGTGAACTCTTCACGAGCTTAAGTAGTTGTATTTATCCATATAGTAAGAGTATTTATATATTTAGATCTTGTTTCAATTCATTTATTAGAACTACATTTTAAAATATTCTTCTTGAAGTGATTTTCTATTCTTTATTAGTTTAATTCCAAAATACTTTATTTTTGTTAATGCTATAAGTGGTTTTATTTTCTTTTGCATTTCATGGTAGGCTATTAGTATAGAGGAATACTCTTGATTGCATATCTTGAATACAGAGCCAGAAATTATGTTTCTCTTCTCTAATTAGCTCCAAGAGTTGCCTACTGATTCTTTTTGATAACCTGCATACATTATGCTGTCATATGATTACAATTTTGATACTTCCTTTCCAGTCTTAATTTTTTTTATTTCTCTTTATTTTTTTTTAAGATTTTATTTATTTATTCATGAGAGACACAGAAAGAGAGAGAGAGAGAGGCAGAGACACAGGCAGAGGGAGAAGCAGGCTCCATGCAGGGAGCCTGACGTGAGACTCAATCCCGGGTCTCCAGGATCAGGCCCTGGGCTGAAGGCGATGCTAAACTGCTGAGCCACCAGGGCTGCCTATTATCTTTCTTTCTTTAATTAATGCATTGTGCATTGTTCAGTATCACTACATTAGTGATAGATGGAAATGTATCATGTCTCTAACCTTACAGAGAATGGCCTATACTTGAATATTTAACTGTGATTTTTTGTTTTTTGTCAGTAGGCCACCATTAGTAAGTAAAGGATGTTCCCTACTCAGTACTTCTAGAAATATTTTATATTTAACCAGATAGAAATGTTTAATATTATCATTTTTTTCTAGATCTATTGAGATGCAATGAACTGTATCACTACATTTTTCAGACATTGAACTATATTACTGAGCATTAATTGTGTATGGACACACATACATGCATATAATGTCTATTTTGAGAGACCAAAATTATTTTCTTTTATTTTCATCAAAAGGGGAGATAAACTATCATGGCAGGATGGTTCTAATCTTCTATTACTCAAATTTTGGGCTCAACTCCAGAAACAGTAACCACATACATATTTGAAAGAATAGTTTATGATCTTTGGGCATTCGTGTCCTCTTCTGTGAAAAACAAGGTAGGGATGAGATTCAGGAATAACATTCTATTATGTCTTGGCTCAAAAGCTCTTGAGGAGATTGCATAAAATCTTTGTTTCTAGTGAATTCCATCCCTACCTACATCCTTGCCTCTTTCCTTAAACCTCATCTTGAGTTAGGCTCTCAGGTTCTTTCATGCTTCCAGGTATTTGCATATACCATACCTTCTGCACAGCACAACCTTCTTGTTTCATTTAGTTATTTGATTAACAGCTTATCCTGCCTCTTGTTAAGTTAAGAAAATTAAAATTTACTGGAAAGGTAGCTCACAGCACAGACATAGAGGACTCAGAGCAGTGCTGCAAGTCTGAGCAGCAGGAAAGCCTTGGCCATCTTATTCAGCTGTCACATAAAAAATCGACTCACTCACATATTACTAAAATGAGAACAATGCAGAGAAGATTAACATGGCCCCTGGGCAAGGATGGCATGCAGATTTGTGAACTGTTTCATATTTTCTATATTACATATTCAAAGTTGCTAAGAGACTGGATCTTAAATGTTCTCACTACAAAAAAGAGACGCTAATTATGTGATAGGATAGAAGTATTAGGTAACACTACAGTGGTAATTATATTGCAATATATAAATATATCCAATCAACATTGTATACATTAAACTTATCCAATGTTATATGTGAATTATATTTTAATTTTTTTTTTGGTTAAAAATATCTACTCCAAATGATTTCTTCTTCAGTTTGTTACTCTTTATTTAATATTCAAAATCCCTAGGAAAAGACTGTGGTTTGTCTTGCTTATATTCTCTACCATCCATTGATGGAGGCAGGAGCCCTGGACCCCTAAGACTGATCACAAAATTGGAAAGACCATTTTCTAAAGGAAAATGTTTCATATTAGAAGAAGAAATGAATTCTGGCAATCCCCAAACAAGAAATTTCCACTGTATTTTCATACCTCATTGTTAGGTTAAGCCCCATTTATTAATCAAGTTCTTGTTTTGGAGTCATAGCTTCATATAAGAATTAAGGACCCTGTTTCCATTTCTCCATGTGTCTAATTTATTCTCTGTGCCAAGACATACACATCACAATATTGTATTCCTGTTATTGTATTCCCTCCAGAGAGGGTTAGATACTTGATAGTAGAAACTCTAACCTAACTCCTAACCCTAGCTATGGCTTCCAAGATTTTAGCACATAGTACTTGACACATGGTGGGTAATTAGTTATTATTTTTGGGAAGGAAGGGAGGGAGAGAAGGAGGGAGGGAGGAAGGGGAAAGGGAAGGAAAGGACGGAAAAAAGGAAAATGATGAAAAAAGGAATCTAGAACAGAACAAATGACAATTCAGCATGATAGAGAAGGGTTTGAGTGATAACCATCTGAAGAACTAGGCTGCCTTCAAGGTGATGAATTCCTAGTCATGGAGGGCCCTTAGTTATAGTTAGCTAACCATGTGATCCATAGGCTGTAGAAGGAATTGAAGCTCAGAATAGGAAATTGAACCTGATCAGTTTTAAGGTCCCTTTCAACAACAAGAGTCTGATTCCCTACTATAAGATCCTAAATGATGAGGACTTGGTAGTTAGTGCCTGGGGTGGAGAAAGTGAAACTCAGTGAGACCAAATCCGAGGGAACAGACTGATCTATACATGGGGAAAATCTGTGTTTAATGTATGTGTATTCCTGTGCTCTTCTAAGCCCTCCCTGATTTGGTAAACACCTGTGAAGAAACAGCGGTTGTCTTCCAATGGTTGCCTTAAAAATAGTTTGACTCTCACTTATTTCTTTTAATAAGTGCACTAAAGACATTAGGAAGCTACTGGAATAAGATAGCCTTGTAGTTTTTTGATGTATACCTCAAGCCTTTAAAAAATAAGAGAATATATGTGTCTAACTCAAAGTTCCTCAGACCTCTTGGGATCTTAGTTTTCAACATCAACAAACCTTTGATATTTGGATTTGTTTTGCCTTTGGCAAAAATACTACTTCTGTTGCTAAAGGGATGCTGGGAACTTCAGATGGCCTTTTTGAAAGTGAGTAGATTTTAAAAACTAATATTTTTGTATTTGGTGTAAGTTAGAAATTTGTATATTCTTTTTCTTTAGAACAGACATGCATATAATACTTGCTGGTGTAGTTCCATATCAAATAGCATTTCAGCTTGTTTTAAATGAATAACTTTTTTTACTTTTTTAAAAAATATTTTATTTATTTATTCGTGAGAGACACAGAGAGAGAGAGAGAGAGAGAGGCAGAGACACAGGCAGAGGGAGAAGCAGGCTCCATGCAAGGAGCCTGATGCAGGACTCCATCCTGGGACTCCAGGACCATGCCCTGGGCCAAAGGCAGGCGCTAAACTGCTGAGCCACTCAGGGATCCCTAAATGAAAAAACTTTTAAAATCAAGTATTAAAGTCATTCTTCAAATACCAAATTGCCTAGAAATTACCATCCTTTGACTTGCTCTGATATACAAAACCTCATCATATAAGACAGAAATGTGACATTATCAAGTGTTAAAATAAGCTGTTTACCCATTGTAAAAAAGAGAATCATTATAAAACTTGCAAAATTGAAAAGATTACTAATAGAACTCTACACAATATCAAGATACAAATTAGAACTGTAACCATTTATCTTCGTTAGATAACACATCCTAGTTAACATTTATGGATACTTGAATTTTAGTCAGTATTCTAAGCAGCAGTGTTTTAGTTGTGTCCATATTTCCAATAGATAAGCAAATGGTCAGAAATCAGGATGAATAGGTGTGAAACTGCAGCTTAGAACCAGGATGGAGAATGGAATTTCTAATTAGAAAGGACATGGAGGGGAGCTGCATCTAGAAGGAAATACTTTGTATGGACATCCCATGTTTCTTTGGTGTGGCTTAAAGAGGGAGTGACAGGATTCAGACAAAGGCTAAAGTCATGGTCACCATTCTCAAATCATTTCTCGGTTAGCTCTTGTCAGAAAGATAAAATAAATTTCCCAAGGGTACCAGTTATGTCTGTATGTATTCCTGTGTGTGTGTGTGTGTGTATAGTGGAGACATGATTATATCTGGGTAGCACTTTACAAAGTAATTTCAGGTTTATTCCCTTTTCTAGTCCTAAAACTTACCTGAGAAATAAGATGGACTTATTTTACAGATACACATAAAGAGGTATACTGTGCCTAAAAGGCATATTCCAGGTGATTTGCCTAGTTTTTAGAATAGCTTAAACAGAAAATCATATTCTCCTTCCACAAACTTGTCCTTGAGCCCCAGTGTTTTTCGTGTCTGTACTATCTTACAAATTGCTGAAAGATTTAACGAGAACACATATAAATGCATGGCACATCCTAAGTGCTCAAAAAAGTGGCCACAAAAAATCTTCCTCATTTTCTAGGATCTCTCCAAAATGTCAGATTGTATTTTCTAGAGCAAACACATTTTTTTATCTGTTACCTCATTTACTGGATCCATGTAGACAGTCACTATGAATGTATTCTACATTCTATGTACTTGTCACACTGGGTAACCACATCAGTGAAGCCTTTGTTCAGGGTTGTGCCATCTTGCTGCTGCCATTGCTACTAGTACAGGTCAACCATTCAGTTTGAAGGCAGAAACATATACCCATAAATACTTTCTGCGTATAAACAGACACATAATGGCCAGGAAGTAAGGGTCAGCAGAAGAGAAACAGCCCCTGCCCTTTTGTCATTTGCCCCTGACTGACCAGATAGTAGGTTTGACCTCTGAGAGGTTGTATCTAGTTCCTTTAGCAGTGAACAAAAAGGTACAAGGTGGAGGCCGGGGGATGTAAGCTGACTGGCTTGCAGATTTGCACAGTTAGGTTTGTTGTTTTACCTGCTGCCAGATCTAATTATCGCTAGCTAATGTGACCAAACATTTTGGTTTTTTAGGGTTGAGGGGTTTCCTGGGATGTGTTACCTTCGGTGCTAAAGACAGCAAAGTCTCAAGCAAACTGAAACCAATGGTCACTTGAAGCCTAGACCAGTTTGTTAAAAACTGGAACATGGTAGGCCCCCTTGGGAAGCTCTTTACCTGCCTCTGCTGGCCAGCCTCAGCCTCACCTTCTAGAATCCGGACGCAGAACCCATCTACATTAGATGATTGGTTTCCTGAGTTACATTCTTCTCATTCACAACCCCGCAGAATTTACAGGGAGAAAAAGAGTTAATGAATAGATATTTATAATCCCATTGAAATATTTCTCCCATATTTTCCCTTAAACTTTGGCACCTGCTACCACTTCTCTGCTAGCAGAAAACAAAAGGAATCAAAAAGAGCAAACAAATGTTAATGAGAAAACTCAGAAACAGCTGAGATGCTTAGTTTTCAACAGCTTTCTTTTTCCATAAACATGTGGACACATGATTTTTATTTTCTCTTGCGTATTTATTACAGGGTTATATTTTTCTGATAGTAAACCCATTTCTATTGATGGTCAACAAAAAAAGTAAAGGCTAAAAATAATACTAATAAATGCCAAGGTTTACTGAGTACCTACTGTATGCTGGGCATTGGACTGAGGATTTTTATCAGATTAATTTGTTTACTCTTCACAGCAGCTCTATGAAGTAGGTCATCATATCCATTTTACCTGAGTCAAATGAGGCACGGAGTGGTGAAGCAACTCACCCAAGTTCAATCAAATGGCTGGTGAAAAAAGAGCTCTGATTTGGAGCCCAAAGGTCTCCGTGATCGATCTGGGAGCTCATGCTGCAGTACACTTCACAGGGGATCACTCAAGCATCATTATCTTCAGGTCCTTGGCCGCTTGCACAGCTATGAGGACCCATGGCCTGGCAGAAACTGCATCTAACCCGTTTGTGCCTTCAGCCTTTGAAAACTGTGAGCATTTTTCCTTTTGTGCCTACAAACCCTCAGAAGGACACAATGTGAAGAATACAAAGGTTTCCTCTCTTTCCCCACTATATTTCTTAGAAAATCAAAGTCCTGAAGAAACCTAAAATAATACAATGGAAGTAAAATTATAAAATGCTTCTTCCAGGGGTGCCTGGGTAGTCAGTCAGTTAAGCATCCAACTCTTGGTTTTGGCTCAGATCATGATCTCATGGGTCTTGAGATCGAGGCCCCCACTGGGCATCTTGTTCAGCGAGAGTCTGCTTAGGATTCTCTCTCTGCCCCTCCCCCCACTCATATTTTCTCTCTCTCTCTCTCTCAAATAAATAAATAAATATTAAAAAAATAAAATATGTTTCTTCTGGGACATTACCTGGTACCCCTGCTAAAGGGTACAATGAAAGGACATGTTAACACGAGAATCAGACAGCCCTAGGGTTATATCTCCAGTGATGAGGATTTTTAGGCCACATCAACCTGGGGAAGTTGTTTACCTTTGCCAAGTCTCAGTTTCCTCGTTTATATAATGGAGACCACAGTATGTACCACTGCCCCTTTCCCATAAAGGCATCTGTTTCCCAGCACCTGGTTATTCCTCCCTAATTGGTTACTACTCTACTTATAATCAAGATAGTTGCAGAGAATTCGTACTCCTGAGCCGAGCTTCTGTCCTGAGCCCCTTTGTGTGTTCTCTATCCTGGCAAGAAAATGGAAGGGGGAGTAACATTTACTGGTTCTGACAGTATATTTCAGACGCTATAGAAGAACTTTATTATTTTACAGAGTCCTCGTAACACTCGTGGTGTGCATTTAGTTTTACATAACAGATGTTCAATTACAGTGGTTTAGCCAAGTGGCAGTTTTAATTTTTCCCTGCAACAAGAGGTATTCTGGAGCCAGGATGTTGGCTCCAGGATTCCTTGGAGTTGTGATGTGTCTGCCCAGCCTCCATCATTGCCTCTGTGTTCCAGACAAGAAGAAAGAGAATATCAAAGAGCAGAGGGTGAATGCCGGCGGAGTCAGTCTGCATTTGAAAAATGTTCTCCAAAGCTCCAAGGATTGGCCTTCATTTATACCTCGTCATTAAGAATTGTGTCACAAACTGCAGAGAAGCCTAGGAAATTTGGTTGTTTCAGCTGGGGGTATGTCCACCCCGAGCTTAATTAGGGGTTTAATAACAAAGAAGAAAATAAAAATTGACATTGAGGAAACTACCGGAAATGTCTCTAGCATCATGCTCCCAATTCAGTGAGCATGCAGTGACTTTAATTATCCGTGTTCACCTGTTTCAGAGAAAATAAGAAGCCAAGCCCAGGTAACACAGTCATAGCTCTGCCACCACTGCTTACTCTCTTCCATCCTTTTGAATGGTCACTGCCCCTAACAAGGCTGTTCCTTCCTGAAGAAGCTGAGAGAGAGCATCTTGTATTTTTTTTCTTCCTCAATCTCATGATTGGATGATTTGGAAATAGAATTTTGTGTGTACCTCATATGATCCAGGCACCATTTCAGGCATTTGTTTTCCCCTGAGGAGGTTTCTCTGCTCAGAAAAGGTAGGCCACCTTTCCATGGCCCCATAGCTGAGAAGTATTAGAGCTGGGGTTCAGTGGCAGGTGGGTCAGGCTCTTCTCTCTGCATCACATAGGATAACCAATCAAGAGTATTTAAAATTCAGTAGCAGGAATCTCAAAGACAGAACCATCTTCAAGACTGGTAATACAGGGATTTCAAACAGTGGTCTCACATCCTGGCCAGGTGTGGAATTTTTTTTAATTGAGGCCCTAAATCAGAACAGGAAATGGGTAACAGCAAAAAGTTTTCTCCCTTTTCTAGTTTGTATTATTATAGAAACCCCATAATAAAAATCCTCACCATAACATAGGTCTCATATTTCATGCACATTCTCTCCTCTTAGTTTTTCTAATAACCCGAAACAGTGGACCAGGCAGGGACATAACCCTTGTGTTTGAATGAAGAAGTGGCCATTGTTTAATGCAGAAGTTGAGATCATAGCCTTGAACCTATGCTTTTGAGTATTATCTCTTGTGTTCCTTCCATAAACCCAATCTCCCAGGTCCTAACTAAAGGAGCTCTCAGATGGAATATGAAGCAAAATTGCACTTTGTGAAAAAACATATTTTTTGTTAAGCATCTAAATTAGTGTCTAATTTCCTTGTCAATCTTGTATCAGGAATTATTAAAAACATTCAGCCATTTTTCTTTTATCCTGAAAAAAGATTACTAAACAATTTACTTAGGAAAAAAAAATATTATGCACTAACAAATCACTTGACATTTTCTTAGACTAATCTTCTGCTGAAATTAGTGCCTTTATATTAAAATAAGTAATTAATAGTTAATTGGAATTTATGTCAAACATTTTTTAATGAGCAGCATATTTTTTTAAAAATCTAATGAATAAACCATCATCTTTGTTACTAGCATTAGTGACAAAGATTTGTTCAGCACCTACTATAAGATCTTGTAGCAAAAAAAAAAAAAAAAAAAAAGATCTTGTAGCACATCATGGGAATGAAAATGTATAGGTTATGAGAATATAAGTACCCTTGAAAGCCATACTGACCACAGTGCCTTGCACATAATCATGTGTTCAAATATCGATCAAACTGACAAATAAAGGAAGGGAGCAAGGAAGGATATACTCATTCATTTGGGAAAGAAGAAGGCCTTTCTTCCTTTTCTAGTGTGTGTCATAGTAGCCTGGTGGATAAGATACTAACAGGAGACATGGAAACTTTAATCCTTCCCTGTGCCTGGCACAGTACGTAGCAATGGGATTGTACACAGTAAATGGTTGCTGGATGAAAAAATGCATGGATACATGTTTCTGCACCATTATAGTTCTTCCTTAGTCTCTCCCCTGCCCAGGGCTCTTGCTCTCAGAAGAACTCTTCCATTATTTTGTCATGTGTGCTTGGTTGAAAGATACTGAGATTAGCCCTTCTAAATATGACCTCCTTCCAAAACTCTAATCTCCCTTTCACACACTGCTCTTCGTCCTGCTATCCCACCTGGGCAAGGGAATTGGAAAGCAGATAGCATCATAAGGAAGCACTGGTGTGTTGAGAGGATGGGCACACTTGCTCATTCTTCTGCAGACTTGCTGGTTCCTCATTTTTCCTCGACACTCTGCCCACCTCCCCCACCCCCCACCCCCCCAAAAAAGCCCTTTTGTCCTTCCCTAATTAGTTATGGATCAGAAAAGTAGATATGGCCCTTTTGTGGTCTTTAATTAATTAATCCCTCATGAAATCTCTTACTGTGGCATAAAAACAAAAGGTTGCAAGCTAATTACCATCCTCATTATTAGAATCCAAGCATGGAAAAATGGCTTCTTCTGGGATTCCTTTGCCTTCTTTGTCCAAGACTAAATCTCAGAGCAGGAAAGTGTTGGCATAGTGATACATTTCGATGCTAAAAAAGATAATGAGCAATACCAGGTGATTAGAACAGAAACTGCAGGTGATATAGAGGAATTTGGTAGAATCTTTGACTTCTCCTAACTCTTCAAAAAAAACAAGCCATTACACTGTTGTGGGACATTTTAAGTATAATCAAGGACGCCTTAATTTGGGTTTGAAAGCTGACAGAATTAAGTCACTGTGAATAAATAAAGACATGTGTATTATCCTTCAAGGAATCATACATGTGAAAGTAAAGGGGACCTTAGGAACCCCAGTCTCATCAGCCTTTTAGGTGATCCACCCAAAGCCACACAGTGAGGGAGGTTGTACAGATGTGCACCCATGCTCAGGCGTGTATTTATTATTCCTTAGAATTACGATGGGAGAGGAACTACCATAACTACCACTTCATCAGTTCCAGGACTCATATCCTTTCCTACTTTAACATCTTTGAATTGGACATGGATCTTTAATATCTGAAAATCTCCGTGGGTAACTATTAAAGTTCTTCCAGTGAAGTTTACTTCTGGTAGTCACATGGGGACATTATCAACCTGAGCCCACTTCATAGTTTCTGCTTGAGAGGTTTTTGGTTTTGTGTTTGTTTTGCTTTTTGTTAGGGGTAGGGGTGTGTGGGCATTGTAAATCTGGAAAGCAAGGTGATCTGCACGCTTGTGGGTCAAGTTCTAAGGAGAGATTCCTCCACCACCAAAACTTGGACATGCACACTTACTGGGTGCATCTCATTATTTCCCATGCGCCGAGGGCATAGCTAGAGATTCATGTGGGAGTCTTCTTTTAGACTCCTTAGGTTGGCATTTTTCTTTCTTACTGCAACATAATATAACTACATACCAAAGATTCAAGAAGAGCAGCATTATTACCTCCCTAATATCCATGATGAAGTCGAGGCCTGGAGAACTTAAGCAGCTTCCCCAACATCACATTAAAATATAACATTGGGAGGCACCTGAGTGGCTCAGACTGTTAAGTGTCTGCCTTCAACTCAGGTCATGATCCTGGGGTCCTGGGATTGAGCCCCACATCAGAGTCCCTGCTCAGCAAGGAGTCAACTTCTCTCTCTGCCCCACCCCTGCTCGTGGTCTCTTTCTCTCTCTCTCATAAATCAATCAATCAATCAATCAATCAATCATTGAGCTTCAAACCCATGTCTTCCTGATTCCATGTTTTCTAGCACACCACACTTTACCAAAACACAGCTGTATAACTTTAAAAAACAAAACAAAACATTCTCCTCTTTGTGTGTTGATTTTCTCATGTAAGAAATGAATATGGGTTGAGGAAAAGAATTTCGAAAGGAAGTAACATTTGTTAACTTGCATATGTCTGACACAGGTGCTTATGCTTTTGTACCTATCTAGCAATCTAATTAAGCCTAGCAGTTAAGTTTCATTTAATCTACTTTTACAGATGATGAAATTAAGACAGATAGGTAGAGAAGCATGCCCAGGATCACACAGAGTTACTGATGTAGTCTAGAGTTGAACCCCAATAAGCCTGACTCATGAGCTTTGCTGAGTCACGTTGGTGCTGTGAATTCTTGGTACAGTGTTCGTCCCTATGAAAAACAACTCATTTCTGAAATGTAGGATTGCCATAGTAAACTCCTTCCTGGGATATTTCCTTGCCATAGTAATATTGTTGAGGGATTCCCTGTGGTACATCATCAGTGTACATTGTCCTTTTTGCATATGGCTTGTTGGCTATTAGCGACCACTTCTGTCCCCCAGCTAGATTTGGCCACAGGCAGAGCCTAGACAGAAGGACAGAAGAATCCACAGGAAGACAGATGGTAGGGTTAGCTCCCAGCCACCTGTCATAGTAATCATAGGCTTTGCCCTTTCTGCTGTACCATAAATCCAGGCCACTATTGCATGGGGCTAGGATCTAAGGTCCTAAAGTTTAGGAGCTATTTGAATACTTGGTCTCTGCCTTTAACAGATGTCCACAACTGAGAGCTGCTCTCCAGACTTTTTTTTTTATCAGATTCTTTTCCCTAAAAGTTAGAATATTCTATCTGTGCTCCCATTTTAGAACCTGCTTTAGAAATAGCTTGATTCATCCATGGATGTCCTCTCCCCTTAGTCAGGTAGGTCCAAGGTATGATGCCATTTGAAATGCAGAGCTCAAAAAAGATGCCAAAAGGGGGCAGAAGGGGGAGGTTCTAAGAAGTACCTACCTGGGTTCATCATGAAGGTGGCTCCTCTCAGGGACAGATTCACTTTAACCAAACACATGAAGATTGATGTATAAGATCAGAATACAAAGGTGTTAATCCACAATGACAGATATCAGTACGAGAAATTCAAGTCAGCATAGATCAGACCACAAACTCACCTCTTTTTTGTGACCAACTCTACAAAGTAGTTAATAAAAGAATGATTGGTAAAACAGAACAAGGACAGTTGAAAGTGTGATTATAAGTCATATCTTGCCCAAAGCTCTCTATCCCTCCGTAGTCAATGGCTAAAAGTGGTTAAAGCACAGATATTAGAGTTAAATGAACCAAGCCTGGGATCTCAGCACTGCTCCTTTTAGCCAGGTCACCTTCGGTGAACACTTTATTTTTACCTGGCCTCAGTTTTTCTACCTATAAAATAAGAATAGCACTGTGTACTATAATAGGAAGAAGAACCACTTATTAGGGGCCTAGCACAGTTTTGGCACACTACAGTCCCTTGATTCTTAGATGTTGTAAGTCATTCTCAAAGTTTTCAGGCACAAAAAAACAGCAGAATCCAGTATGCATATTGAGCATAAGACTTGAGCTTGTTTGCTTCAAAACTAAAAGCAATGTAATTTTTTGAACCAGGAAACAAAGGTCATAGACACTCAATATATGGTACTCTTGTTTTTATGGTCATTGTTGTTACTACTGTTGCACACGCGGTGGTGACTAGCAATGTCCTTTGGTTGAGACTTTACCTTCTTGCACTGCGCTGGGATGAGCACTGCTTTCCCCACCCACTAGTCTCTCCTCTCCAATATCAGAGTAGATCACCTGTCAGACTATCTACATTCCTGTGTTATGGACTACTGTCTCTTTTTCTAAGAACTTGCTCAAAAATTGTGTCAGCATAGGAAGTAGCTTCCCAAGAAGTGGGCTATTCTCTGACACACAGTCACTTTGAGATTGTTAGTAAAGCATCCTGTTATCAGGGAATCTTTGTTTGCAAAGTCACAGGCAGCCTTCATATGGAAAAAGTCTCTCCTCCTGTGCTCCCTGTGAAACTTTCTCTACCCATAACCCATTAGGAGTCCAGTGTGGACAGTTGCAGGGCTGTCCATTTGCAAAAACTGCAAATGTGGGGAAACAACCTGTTGTGGGGAAAGCTGAAAAAAATCAGGAACATGCAGTCCCTCTAGTGTTCCCAGGGAATTCCAAATGTTGAACTATTCAGGATATTCAATCTTAAAAAGTGTATTTTAAAATTCATTCAATTAACATAACCCATTTCAGAAAGTTTGCCTAATAGAGAAGAGAAAAAAATCACCTATATTACAAAACCATAAGACAGCCACATTTTGATACATTTTTCATTTTGATACATTTAATTATATTCTTTTTCCTAGGTACAACATAGTTATAATGTACATACTTTAAATTCTTTTTTTGTTACTTAATCTGTTATGTGCATTTTCTACTTTGTTGTGTAGAAACTCCAGAGTAAGACATAAGACCCCCTTTGGGTCTGGCTTCCTTCTTTAGTCTCACTTTCTCTACCCCAATGTCATCTGTCTCATCCATACTGAACAACACATGGTTCTTGAACATTAACCCTTAACCAATCCAGCTCTCACTCTTCCTTCAGCTGATGAAGCTTGCCGGCAGGAAACAGAATTCACCTCTAATTGCTCAAAGGAAGAGGCTCTAATGTAGGAACCACTTCCTGAAGGTGAGTTTAAAGGACCAAGAGAAGGATGGAGAGGAAAAGAGAAAGACACTCAGCAACTAGCAAGATGGGATTCTTACTATCCTAGGGCAAGATAGTCTGGGACCAGCTGAGATTCCTGTCCTAGAATCTCAGAGGAGGGGCCACCCACTCAGGTGCTATTGTCATGGAGAGACACAACTGATTGAGATGTGATTTTACAGTAGGGACAGAACAGAGTGGAAACACCCCATTTCTCCCCCCACCAGTTGTCTTATTTCCTGATAGCATATCCCATTGGCAAGCCTCAACCAAAAGCCAGTGGGCAAGTAAGGACTAGTACTACATTCTGCAGATATCAGCCATCCGCGGGGGCACAGAATAGCAGACCAGAGGAGGACAGAGAACGGACGGCAGCAGGGAAGTCAAAGGGAGAATGACTCTCACTCCTGCTTCATTCTGATTTATTCTCCAGGTTTTCAGCTTAGATGTTATTTTATCAAGGAGGTAAGAATGGGTTAGTTTTCTCTTTTTTTGCTCTCATTGCTTCTAGTGTTCACCTCAAGATATTTAATACTTGAATAAAGTAACTTACGAATCAGTACCATATCTTCTTTGGTATTATTTGAACAGTAATAAGCAGAGTCTTACACATAATAGGCATTCAATAAATCTTTGCATAATCACCATTTCTAAAGTCTTCAAAATATTTGTTCTAGGAGTGGATCATAATGTACTTGGCCTTTCCCCTATTGGATTTTTTTTTTTATTTTATTTCTTTATTTATTTAATAGAGGAAGAGGGAGAAGCAGACTCCCCACCAAGCAGAGAGCTGAATACGGGGTTCGATCTCAGGATTCTGGGATCATGACCTAAGCTGAAAGCAGATGCTTAATGGACAGAGCCACCCAAGTACCTCGCAACCCTCACAATTGCATTTTTTATTTCGTAACTGTATCTTGTTCATTGTTTCCATGTTAGCCTCATTTCTCTAGCTTTTAAACTCTATGAAGGCAGAGAGCCCAGAGAGCCATTTCTCTGGATAGTGTGTACACACATGCTTGACCAGGCAAGCTTTGGTAGACCTGGGATTAGAAGCTACCTTAAGTGATGTCAGGTACCTCCAGTTTTCCAAAAAATGTCTTCATGTTCTCCTCAAAGCCCTTACCTCAAAAGCTCGTTCACATGCAACAGAAGAGTTCTTCCTCTTAGTTCACAGAGAAAACAGAATTCATTAGACTACATCTCCAAAGATTTGTGCCAACAAGCCATCAAACCAGCTAAAATTACCACAACTCCACTTAGCACTGGCTGTCCACTTCCTCATACTAGGTGGGAATCTGTCCCTGTCCTTGACCTGTTCTCCCTGCTAACTCATTCTCTTTTACTAGATTGCACTAAATCTTACTTAATGCTCTGTCCCAGGAAATTTGGTGAAAGAGGGCTAAAAAAAACAAGCAGTGGGAGTTTGTAGGTCTGGATTTTTGCTATATTTCCTTTACTGAGTCATCGAGAGATGCTAGACAAGCACTGCCCCTTTCTGGGTAGTTTCCCTTCTATGATAAGAAGGTCTCAGTTATATGGTCTCAGTTCTTTCCAGAGGTTAAGGGTCGGGTTCAAATTTTACTTTGATCATAGGTTAACTGGGTGTTCTTCATCATTTTTTCACTCTCAACTTTCAATTTCCCTACCTTTAAATCGGGATCATTAAAGCTAATTTATAGGTTTTCTTTTTCTGTTGTTGTTGTTGTTGTTGTTGTTGTTGTTGATGGGCTTTTGTTGGGGCTAAATAAAATCAGGTGGTAAAGTAGTTGCTCAATGAAAATAGTGGTCAGGTGGTCACAGACATGGTTGAAATAGTAGGATTGCTCTGACGTTATTGTAAGGATGAACACATAAAACAGCAGGTAAGGAGAGTTGAGAAGGAGGGGAGAAAGAATCGGGGAAGGAAAGAGGGAAGAGTTTGGAGAGATAGTGTGTATAGAAATGTAAGGAAATATAATTTAAGTCACTGCTTTCCAGTTAAAGAGGCCACAATCCAATTTAGCTTCCTAAAGTTTGGTGTGACTTCAACATTTAGTGAAAATGTGCGTTATAAATAGGCATGTAAATGACTCAGCATGGGGCCTGGAAGTTGGAGGCAGCTTTTGGCAGAGGTAATAATGAAGTGAATCCCATTAGTGATGGAAAGGCAATTAAGAAAAACCTCAATGAAGCTCCAGATCTGAGCATTCAGCTGAAAGATTGGGATTTTGGAGGAAAAAAGGTTAAGCACCGGGAGGCTGTTTATAATGACTTTAATTAGATGGAAAATGAATTGTTTTGCTCTTTTTATCTCTTCTCAAGTTTGCTTTTTAAGTAACAGAGCATCTGTATCAACACTAAGGTGCACTTGTCAATTGCAGGGATCACGTGTAGGAGGAGGTGGTTAGCGAATGGCAGTGATGTTCTGATATGGTTACACTTCCTGAAAGAACATGAGAATTCCAGCCATTTCAGTCAACAAACCCCAGTGCCTAGATGGTATGCTTCGTTGCCAAGGAGGATCTTTTTGTGACTTGACTTTTCACAGGGCACTTACACCCTAGCAAGACTCAGGTTGAACATTGACTTAAATCCCTAGAAAAATGTGACACGGCATCCAACCTAATTATTGTTTGAGACTGCACTTTGAGGGACAAGGGAGCCCTTGGATGTTGGCATTTAGAAACCTGGTAGAGTAAAGGGAAGATAATGCATAAATTACTTTAGATCTTAGAATTCTGTATCATGTTTGTTGATATCAACAGAAAAATGAAACATGCACTATTGTTGTAATAGATATTAGATGACAGTTTAAATTTATAAAGTGACACATCTCATCCTAAATTTGAGAAAATATTTTGATTAAAGTACTAATATCCCTATTATACAAATAAGGAAACCGAATATCCACCAGGTTAAGTGATGTGCCTAGTGACTCAACAGCTAATAAATGGCAAGAACAATACACAAACTAAAGCCTTATATGCCTTTTGTGCTCATTTCCTCCACTAGACCATGACTGATTCGTAAATAAGTAACAGCTGGATGTGCCCATAGAAATGATCTTATACAGCAAAGGAGAAGCAAATGTCCAGTGGCTTTTCCGGTGCTGTTTAGTGTGTAGCTAGAACGAGAGCCCACCTGAGAGGCCAATGAGCACACCTGAATGCGTATACAGAAAGGGAGAATGGTGGGTCCTTTTACAATACTTCTCATGCCACTGTGGATCATAAAATAATTTTATTATTCCAATGATTGAAAAGTATCAGTTATTTTTAGTTTTGAAAGTAACCTGGAGGTTGGATATCCCCTGCCCAGCTGGCAGATAAATTTCCATGGCAACTGATTATTAGAGATTGATTCTAGAGGCAGACAGTCTACAGAACACTGATTTTCAGCCTTGGCTTCACATTAGAATCACTGGGGAGCATTTAAAAAATATTGAAGCCTGGGGTCCACCCCTAGAGGTTCTAATTTAATTGGTTTGGAATATAGTCATGGCATCAGGGGTTTGTGGTTTGGTTTTGTTTTGTTTTTTAGGTTACTCAAATAATTTTAATATGCTGCTTGGTTGAGAACCGCTGCTACAGAACATAATTTTTATTTTTTTAAATTTTCTAAGGATTTTATTTATTTATTCATGAAAGACAGAGAGACAGAGACAGAGACAGAGACTTAGGCAGAGGGAGAAGCAGGCTCCTCGCAGGGAGTCCGATGGGAGACTCGATCCCCGAGCTTGGTGTCACGCCCTGAGCCAAAGGCAGACACTGAACTGCTGAGCCACCCAGGCATCCCTAGAACATGATTTTTAAAGAATACATGTGGTTATTGTGATTTCACTACCTGGGAGAATGTCAAGATATTTCAGCTATTTCATCTCCTGCCTTCCTTCTTCTCTTCTTTCCACAAATACTCACTGATCATTCATTTTGACACATTGCCCAGCATCAACCACACCACCATCACTGTAGTTTAAATCTCCTCGTCTCCCATCAGGAGTATCTGCCATCTTTCTAAGTGCCTCCCTGCCTCCATGCCTCCTCCCTACAGTACAGTCCCATCCAGCTGGCAGCATATGTCCTCAAAAATGCTTCACTGCTTAAAATTTCTCAGTAAATCTCTTTAACAATTAACACAGAATAAACGTGAGACTTTATAACATGGCATACAAAGCTCTTATCATCTGGCCCACTTCGTCCTTAGTTGAAGTCTCAAAATGAGGAAGCAACACAGAATTTGGGGCAGACTAGGAACAGAAACCAAAACCACTTAGTATCCAGGATATTCTGCAGCATTTCATGAAATACTGGATTGAGTTTTGAAAGTTGTGCTAGAAATAAGCCAATGATTGAAAATGCTTATGAATGCCCTACAATTCAGTCATTAGAGGCCAGTTGTAACAGCCATTAATTATACTCTTGGCAGAAGCTGGTTTTTGTTTTGTTTGGTTTTTCCTGAAGGAGTTAGGACATGTTTGATCTTTTCTTTCATTAAAACATAAGGGCCATGTTGCAAGTGACAATTCTTTTGAATCTGAAGTTTTGGTTAGTTTTTCTTCCTTTTATCTATGTACCTTTTATTAGAATATATTGTAGAAGGCTTCCCACAAGCACTGAAAACTTTTCAGATCTGTTGTATTCCTGTGTTTTTAAAGAGAAAATGTCAGGGGAAGAAAATGCAATCTTTCTTTGAGCAACAGCAATGGTCACTAAAAATTATGTTATTTGAGCTGATTCTTGGCTAGGCTTCTGAGGGAAACCTGCAATGTGCTCAGTCAAGGGGAAAGGGTCATGCCATGACAGTGGGCAGAGGCTAAATGACACCAGTCACATTCTGAGGGATTTGGAGACTTCTGTTTGGTCTGGACAAGCTTTGACATCTAAGAGAATCTGATCTGAGTATTGGTCTTTTTTTTTTTTTAAGATTTTATTTATTTATTCATGAGAGAGAGAGAAAGAGAGAGAGAGAGAGAGAGAGGCAGAGACACAGGCAGAGGGAGAAGCAGGCTCCATGCAGGGAGCCCGACGTGGGACTTGATCCCGGGTCTGGAGGATCAGGCTCTGGGCTGAAGGCAGCGCTAAACTGCTGAGCCCCCCGGGCTGCCCCATTTTTTTTTTTTTAAACACATTGCTTTAAGTATAGCATCTGATCTCCAGCTGCTAATTTGAAGTTTTGGACTGAGAACTGTGAGCTCCAGGGAGCTAGGCAAAGCCTAAATGAATGACTCTGATCCCAAAGAAAGGCACTAGAACAAAGTTGGAGATCAAGGAAAAAGCTCAGTCATCTGTATTGTGTGAACAAGGCAGGAACTGGAAGTATGCTTAGAGGATGGGTTCCCTAAATTCATCCCAGATTTTACCACTTACCGTAGAATAGAAAGCGAATCGTAAATCCCACTTTCTTCAGAGGCCTGAAGCTACTACACACTCCATCTACTCACTTGCAGTTGTCGTGTCTGTGGCCTGATGCCCTTTTCTGTAAAACGGCGGATGGCTACAGCACCTGCCTCACAGACCTGGGTGCTGGGAGTCTGAGGCCAAGCCCTGCCATTCCTCCTCTCAGTGACCAGCTGGCCACAGTGAAGGACTCAGGCAAAATCAGTTCCATTTGGCAATGCACATTCTTATTGTGAAATATTTTTTGGAAACAATCTTATAGTATAACAAAGTATACAAAAACAATAAGCAGTATAAATTGATCATTCCTAACATCAGCTTTCTTTTCACACATTTCCTTTTTGAGATATGAAATCTAGCATCGATCCTCAGTCATATTGGTATAAATATATGATTTTGTTTTCTAAGAGCTTGCTTCTTATTTATGAATGTAGAATTTGGGCCTTACTTTCAATTTTCTTTAGCTAGGTTTTGGGCCTTTATACTCTCATTAGCAATTTCCATCCAGAAAAGAAATGCACTCAGGTGAGACTACATTTGCCATAAATGAGCTACTACATATGGCATAGAAACTAATAAATAGCCCAAGTGTATTTGGAAGTATCTGTGATAACTAACTGCATGGTTAACCCGAACAAATGGGCAGAAGGTAGTTCTGTTAACTTTTGTGTGCTCTAAAAGAGAAAATAGATAGGTATTGCCAAACCACCTTTTCAGGTGAGGAGTATGGCCCTACGATTCACCCAAGCTTAAATCGCAAAGCTTCTAGAGAAGATAGGAAAGCTTCCCTAGAAGATTTCTGGATGATCCATTGGGATGGATTTTGGGCCTTCAGGTTCTAGCATCTTGAGAGAAATACTGTGTATTTATAAAACCCTAAAGGTGGGGATAGCTCTCTTTAGGCTCATGAGGAGGGAGCATTAGAGAAACACTGGAATAAGTGCTCTTCCAGTGTCTGCCCACAACTCTCTCTGTATTAGGAGAGATACCTATTAGGTATCTAATAGGTAGATTAGGTATGAGGCCAAGGGAATGGCTGACGAAATCAAACTCAGAGACAGGATGGATTAATTTCTTATTTCACCCTAGTTCTAGGACTGTGGTTCTCATGCTGTACTGAATATCAGAATTGCATGGAAATCTTAATAAACTTCAGGTGTGGAGCTCCACCACCACCCCCAGAAGTCATAATTGAATAGGTCTGAGGTGAGTCCTGAGGATTTGCATGTCTAACAGGCCCTGGCAGATCCTGATGCTGGACCACTGATCTGGGATACACATTTCTAAATAATCCTTCTCCTATCCTTTCTCTTTCCCAAAAGGGTAGATAGGGGCTAGGTTAAGAAACTTTTCTGCTAATCTGCTTAATGAAGTAAACTCCCAACAGACTCAGAATTTCAATCTTTCGCTGACATACAAACATCTGAAATCTAGCTAAAACTCAAGAATGATTAGAGATACAATGGAGAAACTTGTATAGGTGAAGTGAATCATCTAAGTTTACCCTAGGGGCAGAGGCAAGGTTTAAACCCACATCTCTTGACACCAAATCCAGGACTGTGTCTAAAACACTACTTATGACTGGGTGTTCTGGGACCAATGACTCCTTATGGCCCAAATGATAATGAAAAAAAAAAAAAAAAAAAAACAATTACACTGTAACTCCATTCTAGTATAAACAGCAGGGAGTGAAATTAAGTTAGGGAAAGCTGATGGCCCCTTACTGTCAGTGAGAACATTGACAAATCTATTTCAGAGACATTCAGTTCAAGCCTGGACAAACTCATCTCTCCTTCTTGTCTTTTTCTTACCTGGACCATCTGGATGCATTCTGCTTTTCCATAGATCTCTGAGTATGCTGAGTTTTTCACTTTGTTAAATATAAAATATAAAAGCAGCTTTCATTGATGAGGAAAGCTAAATTTGTGCAATCATCAAAATCAGTAATGTTCAGGTTTGTATCTTCACAGCTGTCAGTCTACTTGTGATCATATAAATGTTAACTTTTCTTTTTCCACTTATAACTGCTAAAATAAGCAAGTGATAAAAACCAAAAGGAATGGGTGTAAACAAGTGTCTTTCTTATCATCTCTCCCTAAACTGCACCTTGGTTCATGCCTCCCCACAGATTCGCATCTTCTCCAAGTTTTTTCTTTTTTTAATCAAGATATATTTCCCCAAGATAATATAATATTAAGGGAAATTCTGGTGCCAGCTGTTCTAATAAAGCATTTATTTCACCTCTGCCATCTTGTACTTGGATTGGCAATGAGGTATAGTAAGAGAATTCCAAGGATAAAGACTTATAGATGTTGGTATTGCGATGGAATCTTTTGCTACCTAGTTTCTACTAACACACCATTATTAGATCCTCAGGCTCTTCATAGTTAAGTTATAATAATTACATTGACCCTGACCAGGATTAGAAGGAGGAGATTGTATCCATATACAATTCTTTGTAAACTGTAAGTGCTATAAAAATGAAAGGCATTGTCACTAGTTCTCAATTATGAATCAGTAGAATACTTTCCCTCTCATTCTCTCTTCCCTGCCTCCCATCTGGACAGCTTTGGCTTATTGTCTTCCCTTTCAAAGGGATCATAAATGCATTTCTGGCTTATTCCCCAGAAGTAATGAACACTTCCCAGTGTGGGGAGCCACTTAACATATATAAACAGGCATTGGTATGGAGTTCAACAGGGACTTCCTGCACTGGGGTCCAGCCAGAGGGTGATGACTCATCTTACTCTTCTGCAGAATTCTCATGGAGAAAAACATCAAGTCTTTTCTGCTGACTTGAATTGAAGGAAAATAGGGTGGATTTTAGAAACTCTATGAGTATCGACTTAGCTCTGCATTACTTTAATGGGCCATAAGTTATCAAGGCGAGTGTAAACCTCACCAATAAGTCAACTTCGCTATTAGTGCCATGCAAGCCACCAGGGAAAGGGATGGGAGCTTCATGTCCATTATTGATGTGAGTTATTGCAGCAACCCTGCAAATTACGTATTGTTATTTTTACATCACCAATGCAAGAACTAGATTTCATGAGATTAAATAGCTTGCCCATAGTCATGCAGGCATCGAACAGCCAAATCAGTCTTTTCCCACATCTTTGGGCTACACTCAATGGAAAGGCTGTGTAGTAAATAGTTCAGAATGAATAATGTGGGAGTAAATTATGTGGGTTTCAGCCCCCACTTGCAACTTAAAATCGGTGTGCTTGCTAGTGTTATTTGATTTATTTGTGACTCAGCTACCTTTGTTGTAAAAAGGGATGGTGATATTTTATACAGGTAATAGAAAGACTAAATGTGTTGAAACTTGCAAAATGCCCAGTACATATGAAGGCCCAATTCTAATGAGCTATTATTAGCATATATAGTAGTTTTGTCCTCTAAAGTAACTATAAAGTTATCTACTTATTCAAGAAGGCTTTACAGAGCATCTTCTGTTTGCCAGGTGCTATGCTAGTAATGAAAGGTACTGGTGATGTGATGATGAGTAAGTGATGGCATGATTTCAACTTTCATTAGTTCAGAGTTTTGTGAAGGGTCAAAAACTATTGCCATAAGTTAAATTCTTCAAGAGACTCATGGTCATGCAGCAGTGAGGAGAAAGATGAAGAGATTAAATAGACTTACTGGAATCTGGCAAATCCTCATAGAATTGGTAGCTTTTAAGTTAGAACCTGAAGTGTTCATTCAGTGCAACCTAAAGATTGAAATTTTACACTAACCACATGAGTGAAGCCATAAGGCATACAGCAATAACATGGCATGTTTAGAGAGTTTGCAAAAGGAAAAAAGCAATGAACAGAAGGAAACCAATGATGAAGGTAGAAATACTAGTTGAGGCACATTACAAGCTACGATGAGGAATTTGTAATTAATCCTGAGAGCAGTGGAGAAACATTGAATGTTTTAAAGATTATTTGTTTATTTAGGGAGAGAGAGAGAGAGAGAGTATATGCTTGAGCTGGGAGAGGGGCAGAGGCAGATGAAGAGGGAAAGAATCTCAAAAACTCCCTCTGAGTGCAGAGCTTGGTATTCAGCTCCATCTCAGGACCCTGAACTCATGACTTGAACTGAAAACAACCGACTAAGCCACAAAGGCATCCTGAAACACTGAATTATTTTAAGCAGCAGAGTGGCACCATACAATTTCTATTTTCCCTTTAGAATCTTCTCTTTCTTCACTCTCTGCCATATCTCTCCCCCCTTTCCTTTACAAATAAAATTTAGGAGAGCTGATTGATTTCTTAGACAATGGCACCGATAACAATAAAAAGAATAGATGTTGTAAAAGTGTCAAGGGGCAGTTGAAGGTGAGTAAACTACATAGGGGACTCTTAACAGATGAGAAACTGAGTTAATGAATACCAAATCCTACTATGAACTAGGTATCATCCTATAAGATAGGAAAACAGTATTTTAACAAAAACTTCAGCCCCTCATGAACCTTACATTCTGGTGAAAGGAGATAAAATCTAAATCAATAAGTAAAAAACATGTATATATATATATATATATATATATGTGTGTGTGTGTATGTGTATTGTTTTAAAGATTTATTTATTTACTTGAGAGAAAGAGAGGGAGCGAGTGTGAGCAGGGAGAGGGGCAAAGGGGGAGGGAGAAGCAAACTACCGCTGAGCAGGGACCCCAACAAGCTGGATCTCAGGACCCTGAGATCTTGACCTGAGCAGAACCCCAAAGTCAGACACTTAACAGATTAAGCCATTCAGGCATACACCCATGTGTGTGTGTGTGTGTGTGTGTATTATGTGTGTCTGTTTATTATGATGACACAGCATAGATAAAATAAAAATGGAGAGGGGAAGTGTAGGGTTGCAATGTTAAACAGTAAGGTGGGTGACGCCCAGGACAGGCGTCCCTCCGAAGGTGCAGGTATGATTTAAGCAAAGACCTGAGAACACTGATCCACACTGCTATTTGGGGAAATAACATTCCATTAAGGGGAGCTGTAAGTCCCTGGGGTGGAAATAAGGACCTTGAGCAGAACAGGATAATTGAAGGGTAATCAGCAAAAGGGTGAATAGCAGGAGATGAGGTTGAGGAGATAAATGGACTGTAGGATGGGTGGGAACAGATTGTGTAGAATTCTATAAACTGCTGTGAGAATCTTGGCTTTTACTTTAAATGGAAGTGATGGGCTATTAAGGGATGGCTCAAGAGAATTCTTTAAAAATCCATATCCATAGGAAAAGACTGATTATTTTGTAAGGATGAGGTAGTCACCAAAGGCAGTTCCAAACTTCCTTAATTGATAAATAGACTGGAAATTACCAGATCCCATATTAAATCTGTTTAACCTATCAAAAGCAATGCACTTCAGTGAATAATATCCTTTGCAGATCCCTCACATCTGACAGTCAACCAACTGGGAAAGGACTTAGTCCAGTAAACACATTTCTGAGTGTCGACAAACCAAGTCTTACCTACAGTGATACTTTCCCCCTTATGGCAACCCTTTCAATACTTTGAAAAGTCTGCCACTCTTTGAAATCCATACCTGTCCTAGTCTGAACAGCAAACTCTCTCTTACTTAAGTAAGCAATAAATTCAGCTTTGTGACTTTGCTTGTTAGATAGTTTTGCTCCACAGATTAAATGGTGATCTTGTTCTTAAAATTCATTAAGGGAAGAAATGCTACGAACATAATCTATATACATTCTCCCTTATGTATCTCCAGCTATACAGGAGTAGGTGCTACTCAGTGCTTGAAAAAATCAAGTCAATATGGGAGACATGACTGAGGGGGAGAAGTATAACTACAGAAGTGGTATTTGAAGTGAGTTTATAAAACATTTAGGCAATAGCAGAAATTTAAAATTAATTGTATGGAGAGTAGAAAAGAAAATGAAAAATGAAAAATAACTCCAAGGCTTTCATATTGTTACAAATGGGTAAGGTAGATGGGAGTGTCAATAATTGAAATGAGGAACACAGAAAAAGAAGCAAGCTTGGAGTGTAAGGATACTCTTTTGGACATGTTGCATTTAATGTACATTCAAGACATCTAACAAGCTTCTGGAAATACGTAGTAAAGTATTTCACTGCAGACAAACCTGAACATTTAGGTCAGTGGTTTACACATTTACAAGCCACTGAAAAAAACATTTGCAATAGTGAATGGAAGAAGGAGTTGATAGATAAATGTCTGAATAAGTGAATACAAGTATGTGGGAACAAACAAATATTTGAAAGTTGGGCATGTAGTTGCTCTTCCTACCAAAAATCCTGAAGCAGATTTGAAAGTTAGTTTGCATACATGCAAAAAGAAAAAAAACCCAAAACAAAAAACCATGTTTTTTGTTCAACATGAGCAACAGAGCAGCCTCAGCCTAATCAAAAAAAAAAAAAAAAAAAAAAAAAAGGAAGAAATAAAAACCTGTAAACCCAGTTAGACTTAACTGACTTTTGTTGAACATGCCTCCACACAATAATCAGCAATTTTATAGCATGTCCGTCAGAACTTGGACAGAGGACTCCAAAAAGATCCAAAAGCGTTTTCATTTCCATCCATCAAAATTAACAAGGAAAATATAAGAAATGAACCTATTGTATCCAAGGCTGGCCTCTGCAGCTTTCTGATGGCTTCTCTTGTGAGACCGCCCATTCCACTGTCTTCCTCTCTATAAGCCGATAAATGTGCACATGGATCTAAATATTCTCAAGGAGGAGTCAGATGACTAGTTTTTGCTAAGCTCTGGCATTTCCTTGAGCAAATTGAGTAACTTTTATAGTTGTCAAAGTTCTCACCTTTAAGAAAAAGGCAGGTTAAGTAGCTATGTTGTAATCAATCCAGGGTTTTGCAAAAACTTAAAGGGCTATTTGTTAAGCCCTTCTTTAACATATTCATTCATTCAGCAAGTTTTTGTTGAGTACTACCAGTGCTAGGTATAGGGAATTCAGAGGTAAGCAAAATCATGCATGGTTCCTGCCTCCACATGGCTTATAGTTTCATGATGGATCCAAGGTATTTATCAATATTTAAAATAACTAGATGAACTTATATGTTTATATATGACAGTCTTATTGATTATTTGCGTCATTGTTTTCTGGCTAAACTTTTATTCACTCAGTAAATTTTACTCAGGTAATCTCGTGTTATCTGTCGCTTAAAAACTCAGGTTGCCAGAATGTGTGTGAGTGGGGTAAGCAAGTGTCCATGGTGTACACTATATTTGGAACCCATGGATTATATATGTAATTGCTAAAACCACAAAGCATGCCCAGTGTTTAGGGACTTGGGCTCAGGATGAGGCTAAAATGAGCTTAAAACCTAGATTCTCCACTGACTAGTTATTTGGCTCTGAGCAATTCACTTATCTTCCACAAAAAAGTAAAACAAAACAACCCAAAAGACCCTAAATTTTATGTGCCATTGGTGGGATCATTATTCACAAGTTATGTGGTTCTCCTTACAGTTCTGGAAGTAGGCATTATGATTCCTTTAGACAGGTAAGGAAACTGAGATCGAGAACAATACGGGAAGACTCAGAGCCTATAATTGGTGGGGCAGGATGCAACCCAGGATTTTGACTTCAAGCCCAGCTTTCCCTTACTAGACCCTCTCTCTATCCCCCAATCTCGTCTCTGGGTCCCCTGCCATGCCCAGCACCGTGCCAAGCGCTAGGTGGCGCCAGTCGTCCCAACACTGATGAGGAAGCAGCTCCTCCCTGGTGAAGAGGAATCTGACCCTCCATCCAGCTCTGGGAGCGCCAGTTCCCTATCACAGGTGGACTTTTGCAACACCAATTAATCTTCCCCTTCTCTGAATTCCGAAGCTGCCAAAGCCTCTCCTCATTGTCAGCGGCTATCTTGGAAACCTCATTTTCAACGTGTTCTCCAACAACAGCAGCAATTATTCTTAATCATTATTTATACTAATTTGATGCTTCAGTGAGATTATGTATTACGCTTGTCTTTCATAATTTTTTTCTCTTTCTTTCTTTCTTTCTTTCTTTCTTTCTTTTCTTTTCTTTTTCTTTTTTTTTTGAAACTGTAAGTGAGAATCAATGTAAGGAATTGATGTCAAGCTTTAGGTAGCTATTAACATGACTGGGGTTATCTAACCTTATTACGTTGATTGTAGTTTCTCTTCTGGATCTTCTAGCAAACCCTCAAATTGATTTTAAAATGCTGCTATTGACCTAAAGATTCTTAACAACAGGAGGCTTAAATGCCTTTCATTGTTATGCTTCCTGCTTATAATACCAATTACTTTTCAAAGTTTGCAGCAGGAAACTTAATTCCATTGCAGATATCGGTACAGAGTCAAGGGCTCAGTGTCTCCTAGGGACAGACATAGAGCAGAGGGGTGACCTGTCATTCAGTTCCAACTCTCACACCTGGTAGAAATCCCCTTACCCACATGCCTGTGGAGAGCCATCCAGTTTTTGCTCGAATGTTGCTTGGGGGCTGCTGACTCAAAAGAGGAACAGTAGAGAACTTGGGCTGAGAGCTCAAAGGAACTGAGTTGAAGCCTTTGCTCTGCCACCAGCTGATTTTGTGGCTTTGAGAGTAAAGCCTGATCTATTGAAGTCTCAATCTCTCCATTTGTAAAATCAGGATATTAGGCTCCATCTCAGGAAAAGTAGTATCTACCTCAAATAAGAGTCAGTGCTTGAAAAGAGCCAAAATTAAATACATAATTTGTGATTGTGTGTATGTATTTGCGTGCAAGAGACATGAAGGTACATCTCAAGGACTGTAACCTTATACCTCAGCCTTATAGAATATTTTCCCCAGGGCTTCTCCTAAGTCATATGTCTCTGATCTACAGGCCTTCAAGTTATGCCTAATGAACATAAGAACTGTGGCTCCTCCTTCTTCTCCCTCTACTACCCTTTTTCCTTCTTTTTACTTTTCCTTCCTTTAATTTCATCACAGAAGTGTTCTCTATAGTAGCTAGAACTTTTTAGTTGAAGAGGAATAAACCCCACTAGGTCTAGCTTGAGCAAAGAAGGGAATTAGTAGATTTGTGCAGACTCTCACAGAGCAACTACACTGCACCATTTTTTTTTTTCATGTCTGTCCTTCTTCTTTTTTTCCTCATAGATGATTCAAGTATTTTCTTAGGCTGCAGATTTATATTCTTAATGTGCTAGAAAATGTGTGTTCCTAAGTTTTGTCCCTTTCAGGTTCAATTACCAAGGACATTCTGCCCCTATTTAGAATCTCAAGGCACTAGTTTCCCCAAAGAGGGTCAGATGCACAAGCATCTAGGGTACTGAAGGATGGCTGCTCCTATGGTCACCATGTTTATGCAGAAGGGTGGGATGGGGTGGGATAGTTTTCTAAAGAATGATAATAGACAACCCTATAGACAGACACTATACATCTAAATGGTATAAAAGTGTTTATGCTACATTTCAGTTTACCTTTTAAAAACCCTCTCTTTCCCTCAATCTGATTTTGTTTTGTTTTCCAAAAATGTTATGTTATACACAGTGTAACTCTAATCCCTGTTCAAGATGACGAGTCTTTTTAAGTCTATTTTTTTTTAGACTGATGTTTTCCAAGCACAAATACTACATGCACTTCAATCATGCTACGGATTGAAGTTATTAGGTGGTGGAATTTCAGGTCAGCTTTTAAAGAAATGATTCTGGCCCTGGCCCCTCCTACCTGCATTTTGCTGTCCTCTGCTCAAGTGCCCTTACTCAAGTAGAGCCTTGCATTGCTCAGAGTTGAAGAGGCCTGTCTGCCTTCTTACTTTCAAAAACCTGCAAAATCATCGTAAGAGATTCTATTTCACCATCCTCAATGCTTGGTATGGTCAATGGAAAGGGTGGAAAGGCATGGCCCACACATAGCTGTGTGACCCTGTGCAAGTTAAGTAACCTCAGGGGCTGGTTCTTTCATCTTCAAACTGAAAGGGAAAAGGAATAGACATTTACTTAATTTGTCTCATTTTTGCCAGACATGTTAAGTGCTAACTTCACTCCAATCCTTCAAAATAGATATCAAAATTACTAAACTGTAGAAATGAAAGAATCACCAGCTACTGGGGAAAGAAGAGTTCTAGGCTTCAATCAGAAGGTCTGGATTCAAATTCCAGTCTATCGGTCTAAACTGGAACAATTATTTTATATCTTTCATTCCAATGTCTTTTCTGTAAAATGAAAACATTTTTCATTTTCATTTTTCAGACTTTCTTTGAAAGCCTTGTAAGAATAAAAGATAACCTGTTAAGCATTTGACAGGTGCCTGTCATGCAGTGAATGCTTAAGAAATAGCTGTAGTGGGCAGCCCGGGTGGCTCAGCGGCTTAGTGCCGCCTTCAGCCCAGAGCGTGATCCTGGAGACCTGGGATCGAGTCCCACGTCAGGCTCCCTGCATGGAGCCTGCTTCTCCCTCTGCCTGTGTCTCTGCCTCTCTCTGTGTCTCTCATGAATAAATAAATAAAATTTTTAAAAAAGAGAAATAGCTGTAGTGTTAGTGTGTGTGCCTGCATAAATGTGCATGCATGCACATGTGCACACATGTGTGTGCACCTGCACATGTGAGTGTGTGTGTGCGTGCACATGGGAGCACCTGTGCCCCTGTGTGCTTGTGTGAGTCTAATATTAAGGAAACAAATCCAGTTCCTGCTGACACTGAAACAGCCCTGGAACAGTGAGGATTTAACCACAAACCAACACATACGGTAATTCGTAACATTTGACTTTGTTACTTCTCTTATGTAGCTCTTATTTGAAATGACTATTGTTTTTCTCTACCTATAAATACATAATATGTATGCTGTAGGCTGTCCAGATGGGCAGGGACACAATCTGTTGATATATCTCATTTTCAGTTCTGGAATATGAGTGCCATTTATGGGGAGTGCGCCATTTACAAGGAGTCCTCATTTTTGAGGAACCAAAAGTGAACTTTGAGTATAGCTGTCACATAAGCCATATAAAACCAAAAATATGGGATCCCTGGGTGGCGCAGTGGTTTGGCGCCTGCCTTTGGCCCAGGGCATGATCCTGGAGACCCGGGATCGAGTCCCACGTTGGGCTCCCTGCATGGAGCCTGCTTCTGTCTCTGCCTCTCTCTCTCTCTCTCTCTCTCTGTGTGACTATCATAAATAAATAAAAATTAAAAAAAAAAACAAAAAAAAAAAAACAAAAAATATGTCATTTGGAGCATGTTCTCCAAATTCAATGATAGACAGATGATTATTTTCTCTCAATTTATATTGATCCATATAGCTCATTTAATTATTGATTAATTTAATAATTAATTTAATTTTCAAGGGCTGAAGTAAAAATTGGAAAAATAATACAATATCCCAAATAATCATTTGAATGTTATTAATTGAGCAGTCAGTAATTATACCATTCCATATGAGTCCTTCCATGACTTTATATATATTTTGTCTTTAATCATTGCAGTAAGAGCTTTGCTATAGATGGTGACTCTACTGTTAAAGATTAGAAAGGTAAAGTTTAGAATGTTTTCAAGGATTAAGGAACTTGCCCAAGGTTCAAAAGACAATAATGGCAGAGCTACTTTCTCAGGTCTATCTGGATACAGAACTCTTAACCACCATGTTAAACAGTACCTGCCTATATTGCAATAATCCTGTGATAAATTATATTAGGTCCTAAGGTTATAATGTCCCCCCCAAAAAAGAGTTTTTGTCCTCAAAGAGGTTAGACCCTATAACTGTGCTACCCACTATGGTAGCATGTTGAGCAATTGAAATGTTGCTAGTTCAAATTGAGACATGCTGTAAGTATAAAGTATACACTAGATTTCAGAGGCTGTACAGAAAGAGGAAACAATGTACTGTACCTCATTGATAAGTTTTATATTGACTACACGTTGAAATGATACTACTGATTAAATTGGATGTATTACTAAAATTCACTTCATCCGTTTCTTTTGCCATTTTTAATGTGGCTAATGGAAAATTTTAAATTAATATGTGCCTTGCATTTGGCAGCATGGGTTGAAGAGGCCAAAGTAAACAAGCAGTTCTGATGCATTTTGAATAGAGTTTCAGAAGATAAGTGCACATGAGAAAAGCTTAAAGAATCAGGAAAGTTTCCTGAGAGAGATATGAGCTACAAATGAGTAGTTATTACAAAGTCGAAAAGAAGCAAAAGGTATTTCAGGAAAATAAAAGAAAATATTTCATCCCAGGAGGAAGAAATAGCCCAAAACATTTAGGGAACATGAAGACATTTAGTAAAGAGCAAAGAGTAGGAAGACAGTCATGCAAATGCCTCTCTGATTATAAAAGGAGAATTTTTATTATGAAAGACTGGGAGCTACTCAGTACTGGGGATCTTGAATATAACAAACTCCACATGTATCTACATAAGGAAACTTTCTCCATCAAGCAAATTCTGGCTGTCTGGTCAGAGACAGCCCTGACTTTAGTAAAGAACATTAAGGAAAGCTACTCATAGTATTATTGATTGGAATTTTGGACTTTGGTAAATTGTATCTTCTGCTTTTTGTCAAATATATTTCTTAGGTCTGGTTTTCTTAAAACTGCCTATAGATGACTCAAGCATAATTAAGTTCTTAAATCAGGCACGCACACACATAAAAACTATGAAAATTGATATGTGTATAGATGTTGGAATCGATATTGTATATAATCCTAGATGCTTCTCTCTTGTCTTCTGCTTGAATGCCTTCACACACAGATTTTACTCCATTGAGGATGCATGCTAATACTCTTCTAAGCCTGGGGTAGGGCAGGACAAGCCGATTATTTTTCACAAGAAATCAGGAAAGATCCTGCTTTTTGGAGTGTCTTCCAAAAGGATGCACCTAATTGGAGAACAAAAAAATTTTATATATAAAGGAAACTATATATATGAAGAAAAAAGTCAAAAGATCAGAGTAAACAGTTTATAAACACACATGTTTCTTAAAGCCTTCTAAAAGAGGAAGTTGTTTCCTAGTCAGTGTCCCTAAAACTGAATTCTTGCTTCCAGCCCATTCACTGCTGTCATTACATAGCAATTCTTTATGAATCTGTGTTCTCTTTATCACTGGACTGTGGACTCCCTGAAAACTGGGACCTTGCTGTAGCCTCTGTGTTCTCACAATTATCAAAGCTACTAAGACCTCCCCATTATTCCACAGATGCTTATATGAGTGCGAGAAAACATTAATGAATGAATCAGGCAATCTATCAACTAAAATCTCAGCTCTATCATGAACTTGTTGAGTGTCCTTGGGCAAGTTACTAATTGTTTCTGGATCTATTATTATTATTATTATTATTACTACTAGTAGTAGTAGTAGTTTACAAACTGTATGACCTCAGAATTTCCTTATAGGCTTAATTTTCTGTGATCCTATGCATTCAGGGATATAAACTGGCAAGACTCTCTCCTCTTCTTTAGCTCAATAATTAGGAATAAAACCACAAAAATGAAACAAAAGAATAGCAGTAACATTACCTCTCTGTCAGATTTTAAATCTATTTAGTAAGACAAGTATGACAATGACTTTTCTTCCTTTATTTCATTCAGAAGCCCATCCTTTCATGAGCAAATCAAGTTTACCCACTTGGTTTTCAGTGTGTAAGGCTGTGTTTAGAA
Organism: Canis lupus dingo; assembly: GCF_003254725.2. NCBI lineage: Eukaryota > Metazoa > Chordata > Mammalia > Carnivora > Canidae > Canis > Canis lupus. Next base: position 18,907,632 of record NC_064263.1, read on the forward strand.
TATATGTCCTTAAAGATATTTAGGTATTCTTAAAAATAGAGGGAGAGTAGAACCATGAAGCCATAAAAAGTGGTCAAGCTGTTCTATCACGTTAATTCAAAGACTCAAGAATTTTCACAAGCTATATAAACATGTGCCAGCTCTCTTCATGTTTCAAATAATACCCAGATCACAAACACTCAATGCATACCAGTTAATAATATGTGAAGTAAAACAAGTATACTTGAAATTATGGATGGAAGTTTTCCTATATTTGCATGCTGCTTTCTTTCTTTTTAAGATTTTATTTAGTCATGAGAGACACAGAGGCAGAGACACAGGCAGAGGGAGAAGCAGGCTCCCAGCAGGGAGCCCTATGTGGGATTTGACCTGGGGCTTGGGGATCACGCCCTGAGTGTTCAACCACTGAGCCACCCAGGCGTCCCTGTAGCTGCTTTCTGTTACTATGTAGTGGTGGAGGCTCTCAGTGAGAGTATTTCCCATTTTCATTTATCCTTCCTGAAAGTTCTTGGGATAATTCTAACTAGCATTTATTCAAGATCAATTTTACAAGGAATAAGTCATTTTCTATAAGACATAGACTTGTGAAAAATACCTTGTCACTCTTTTTATATTGACTGCTTCCAAATTCAGAGCTAAAGGTATTTTATACACTGCAATTAAGTTGAAATGGTGATATAGTGGTTTAATACCTTTTTATGAAATTGCCATACTTCTGACATATCACATATTTTCATGCTCTGAAAAACTCTAGCATAGTAAATTACTCTGAGAATCACATAGCACCTATTTTTTTTTTTACTGAGCAGAAATTTCCATCAAATTTATTTATCCATTCAGTGCACATTTACTGATCAACTAGGATGTGTCTAGATGCTTTAATATAAAGATAAATACTAGAGCTTCTGCCTTCAAGATTGCATAGTCTCATTGGGGATATGTATACACACACACACACATATCTACAGGACAGACACAGATTATTAAAATAGTGTTAGATAATTGATAGAAATTGGCAGAAAGACAGGGAACTGCTTTATTTAGAATCGTCAGAGAAGTGGGAATCAAGACAGCATTAGGCACACAGGAAATCTATTGGGGGAGGACAGGGATAAGCCTTTAAGATCAGGATATTGTTCTGATACCTATGGAAGGAGAGAGAAAGTAGACTTGAGATAGGAAGCATCTCAGATTGCATCCAAATTCCAAAAAAGTTCAGTCAGGGCCTTGGGGGAATCCTCAATCAGAGTCATTCAGTGGAGGAGTTGTGCTTTTTGTTAGAATGGGCCTGCCTTTATACTCCATATGTGTTCTGTCACTGGCTGGAAGCAATCTGAACAAATAACCTTGGCAGGAATGCCCCTGTGAATCCAAAGGGGCAGAGGCTGTGACCATCAGTCAAGCAAGCTCTCCAGAGCCAGAGATGTGAACGGCTCATTGTCATGGTTGATCCAGATAACTTTGACCATTATAGGAGATTAGTAATGTCTGCGTAAAAGAGATGTGGTACCTCTCTGATCTAAGATTTAAGAGTGAATATAGAGATCCTCAGATGAGGGCTGATAAGGGGCAAATCATTCCAACAAAGAGATATAGTTCAAGTTAAATCACAGAGGAATGCAAGAGCTGGTTATGGACTCAGTTATTAGCAGTTTTATACTGGCAAAGCATAAAAAGTAAATAAAGTAGGAAGTGGAAAAGATGAGGCTGGTGAGGTCAAGCAAAGGCCAAATTAAGAATGAATTTCTTTTGCAATATAGTTATCCAGTGAGAAATGGGGAGGCATTGCAAAGATTTAATCAAGGAATGTCATAATTATGCATGAATTTTACAAAATTTTACTAAATCATTCTAGTAGCTACTCAGAAGGATAGACAAGAATAGGGAAAACTAAATCTATTTGGAAAAGGTTTTAGTAAGGTTAGCACCTATGTTAGAACAATGATCAAAGGAATGACAAAGACAAAGGGCACATACTTAGGATGTAAACCAAGTCAGATTTGATTGTGGGATAATGTAGAAAGATTCCAGGATAAGTTATAGTGGTGCATCTCAGTTGTCTGGATAGTTATGGTATTAATAATCAAACTGAAAAAAGTAACATAGGAGTGATATCAAAGAGTGTATGAAATGTGACATAGTCAGTTGACTGAGTACAGAAGTTTGAGTAACACCAATTTTCTCAGATAGAAGAGAAAGAGCTCACAGAAAAAAATATCATTAGGTAGATATGAGGGGACTTCAGGCGCATTAGAATGTATAGCAGCATTAGGTTTCAAGAAGAGTGGAGTGCACAGTGGTGTGCTAGAGCTACTAGTACTGGCTTATGAGAACTGATTATTACAGTTTTACAATTTTACAAGCCAGTTGTTAAGTGTAGCCATTACTAAAAATCGAATGATATAAACTTAAAATCATTTAAAAGCAAATGTAATACATATTCAAATCTTATCATTTTCTAAGTAGTTTACTAATTTTCCTATTATCTATGATCTCAAGATTATTTACATCTCATATATGTATGGTGAAGATAGTATAAGAGTGTGCTACTATATTTCTCTTCCCAGTTCCATGTTTAGTAACATTATGTTGGAATCTTGAAATTAGCCAGACTAGGAATATTTTTATCATGGTAATTGCCAAACGCTCCAAATAAAGATCGTTTTGCTTTGTTTTGTTTTCTTGGAGAACCCTCTATTGATGGGGTTCTGGTCATGGGTAATCTAGGAAGTACAGTTTCAATCTAGATGCATGGGGGCAAAGGTAGTTCATTAAATACAACTGATGCCTTATGGCACTGGGCTTCACCCTCAGGAATGGATGGAGACCAGCTACAAGAAGTTTGAGCTTGCTATAGTCTCAGGCAAGTGAGTCAATAGGAGAGAAGAGGATAAAATTACCCTACACTTGGAAAGCATTAAAATATTATAGTCCACCCATAGGGAGGATAAGCGAGCCCAGATAAATGACCTATCTTGCGAAGAAGAAGAGTTACTTGTCTTCTGGGCTTGGAGAAGAGAGCACAAAGTATATAGATATAGATAAAGTGGTAGAATGAAGTATTAGTAGGGAAATGAAACAAATGGAGTGTCAGGTCCTTAGGTATCCCCAGTGAAGTAGGAGCCTTAAGTCATTCTCTGGGACTGAGTTAAACTGGACTGGAATGAGTAGGTACTAATAAGCACAAGGAAAAGACATTGCAAAGACTCAGCTAAGAATGGAGACCTTAAGAATACATTGGTGCTTATCTGAACACCTGGACCCCATTGCTTTAGTGTATGTGTGGAAGAGGTAGATGACAGTACTCTTTAAGGTTGGGATGTTTTGGATGAGGAGTGGCAGAAAGAGAAGGATGAATGGGATTTAAAAGTACTGGAGTGGAAGCACCTTCCAACACAGGACCCAGATCAACACAGGACTCAGAGTAGCTAAGGAAGATCAGAAAGAAATTAAAAGCCTCACAAAGAAGAGATGGTATTTGACTAGAGATTTGTTAAGAAGTCATGGAGACCCTGGTCAGTTCAGTTTGGGACATGTGTCATAGAAGGGACTAAAAGGCAGGCAAAAGAAGCCCCAGTGAGAGGAAGTAGGAGGACTCTCCTAGATTAGATCATCATGAAATTGGACTTTTAATAGTCAGATTTTGCCCAAGGGTTGGAGGAAGTGCTTATGGAAGGATAACTGGTATTTGTGCTCTAAACCTTGAAGTGACCTACGGCTGATAAGGCCAAATTTTAAAATAGAGTAAGTGAAAATGTAGATACACACACACACACACTTAAAAAAAAATTAATGAGTAAGCATCGGTTCAGAATCTTGAACTATAGTGGTCTAGACCTGGAAAGGGGAATCAGGAGCACCAACATTGCAACTGTTTTTTGGGGGGTTTGTTGTTGTTTTTTTAATATTTAATTTATTCATGAGAGACACAGAGAGAGAGAGAGGCACAGACACAGGCAGAGGGAGAAGCAGGCTCCATTCCATGCAGGGAGCCCGACGTGGGACTTAATCCCAGGTCTCCAAGACCACACACTGGGCTAAAGGCAGTGCTAAACCGCTGAGCCAGCCGGGCTGCCCACCTGCAACTGTTTTGAAAGTGATTGCTCCCTTATTCAGAATTCAAGCTGTTAGCACAGGAAATTCAGATCTGGCCTCTCTCATTAATTAGAGTTTAAAGAAATTATCTTTCTTTTCTAGGACTGGTTCCTTTCTGAAAATAAAGGATTTGAATAGCATGACAGCCTTGGCTTAGGGATCCTATGAAGTGGAAAAAAAAAAAAAGTCAAATAATCTCAAGCCAAAGAGGTTTATTTGGAAAGTACAGGAAAACTTTGTACACCTCAACCTAAGGTGGCCTAGCTGCATCTCACTTCATCAACTTCTGTGTGTGAGTGTGTGTGTGTGTGTGTGTGTGTGTGTGTGTACATGCACGGGCACGCATATACATGTGCATCTGGAGCCATTCATCTCCTATTTCTGCCACTCTTTTTGGCTTTGCTTCATTTGCTCTTTCCCTTTGCAGACTGGTTTTCTCCACTAGTTTTCAGTGACAGACATTGTCTTTAACCTCTGAACCTGCTGGGACATAATGCCTCCAGTTCCCAGAATCCTTTGTATGCTGTTTTTGCTTTCAATTCCTATACTGAGGAAGGAAGAAATCCCACTCACTTACCTTGGATCAGGTGCTCAAAAAGATGTGGTATGGTGGCCAAAAATCACTAGACGCAAACACATCTGAATGGAATCATGGAGGCCCTTCCCAAGAAGGAGGCAGTAGCCTTTAAGGCAACTTTGTTTTCTAAACATATACAATTATTTAACTCTTCAAGGTTTTTCAGTTTTTTGATACGTTTCTACTAGGTACTCCTAGACGTGTTATTCTATGAAGTTCTTTACTACATTGCCTTTCCCTCTTACATATCTGTCTCACTAGCTTGTGGGCTCCCTTTGTTGCTGTCCTCTGTGTAGTGCAGGTTTTGTCTGACACGGAGTCTGTGTGATGAAAATGTGGATCGCTGGCTTCATAAGTCCTTCCTTCACATGCTGTCTCTAAAGCCCTGATTCCTAACAAAGACTTCTACTTCCCTGAGCTCCTTGATTTCAAAATACTCAGTGGGGTAACTATATTCACCACAAACACAGAAATTATATGTGAAGACTGGATATGTGTCAAGAAATAGCCAAAAACAAAAGAACACAAGCATAGAGACAACTGGTGAGAAAGCCACAGAGAAAAAGCGCGTAGGAAAGTTACAGCCTTTGAATTCTATGCCAACCTCTACCTCTACCTGACCTTACAGAGCACTGCCTTTTTCTCTTCTTTTCTCTTTTATCTCATCAGACTGGCCACAGCCAAGAGTGTAAACAGTGCTATTGTAGAAGGAATCAGAGGATGATCTGAAAGTGTAGGAGAAGGATCCCTAAGCCAGCTAGGGGTGGGTAGGGTTGTCGGGGAAAATAATCCAGAGGAAGAATCTAGAAGTCTCTTTATTTATCATAATATGACATGAGCCTTCACTGCTGAAGCTGGAGACAGAAATCACAGAAGCTGGGCATATTATTTTAGACATGTTTTCTCTGCGCCAGATTTCATAGGACATGGAGTCAACTTCTTCCCATTTTCCCACCTCTTCTGCCCACACATAGATGTCCCTCACCCCCTGCAGGCTGCTTACATCAAATCCTGGTGTAGATGAAGAGGGCAATCTCCCAATTACCCAGACTCCCCATGGGCAACTCTGGTGTGGGTTCAAGCTTGCTTCTTGTTCTTTACTTGATAAATTCTGACAGCATGTCAGCTTTGTCCTCTCTTCAATAGCCATCAAATATTGATGGGTGGAGCAGGTGTGCTTCCTGAGGTGCAAATAAAATGATGGTCTGAACTTTAAATCCTTTTTAAGAACATAATTCTACTATCATCTGGATGGAAACATGGAGCTGTCTCTCTCATGTCATATTACGGTTCTAGTATGACAGAGTGATAAGCTGATTCCTGACAAACACCTGGCAAGCCAAGCTGGAGCCCAAAATGGTGGCACAAGCTTCCTTAAGGCCTGTACAATTCCACTCCTAAAACAAAATTGTAAACATGCCCTCTAGTGAATCTCAGCTAGGGCAAGGATCACTCTGTCCAAAGCACTTCCTGGAAATGCTTAGGGGTACTTCTAGTTTTGTTGATGAAGAAAAAGGGATCATTGCTGGCATTCAGTTATCTGGAGGCCAGGGACAATTGAGCCCTGGTCCTCACTGTGGAGAATTGCACTGGAGAAAATGCCAATATGATTTTGTATCTAAACTAGGCCTGATCTCCCCGGGCATGCACAGCAATGCCCCGGAAACTCCCTTTCCTCCACCCCAGATCCTGAATAGGTCACCAAGCCCTCTGTGAATCTGTCATCTAAATCAATGGTCCTCCACCATTTGGTTCACACACCCTATGGAGAATTAAGAAAAATAGCTATATATCCCCTCACACATTTTTGGTTGACATCTACAATTTTTCATCATAAATGTAAATAGTTACAAAGGATATAACTTATAGCATATTTTAGAAAACTAACATTTAAATGTAAAACTGTTATATCACTCTTCTAAATGTATTCAATGCCATCTAGGTACTAGAGTGAGTTTAATACCCACCATCATCCATTTTAAAAATACATGAAGAAGCTCTTATTTAACAGTAAGAAATCTCATTTGTTGCTTTTTTCCCTTGAACTTGTATTTCCAATCCACTTTCCCCCAGAATTATATCTGAATATATTTGTTACACCTCAAAGTCTTTTATTGATCAACCTATCAAACTTATCTGAAACAAAAATATGTATGTAAATGAGATTATTCCCATTTCCTGGGACATAAAATTCTAAGTGTTAGTTTTTTTCTTCTAAGTTGAGTTATTATTACGATCATTACTCATACATTGATCAAAGCCACATACATTTTTTTTAACATTAGCAAATAATTATTAGAGATTAAAAACAAATTTTTATTGGAAATGCATCTTGGATAAATCATTTTTTTTTTCAATTAGCGCATGTATCCATGAATGAATATTACTTAAGGATAGAATAAAATAAGATTCAACATCAATTTTCTTCTTATTTTTCTATTTGTTTTTCAAATGTAAGCACTTAGAAAACTGCTTTTCCATATATAAGTTGGATGGGAATGGACAGATTTTGTTATAGCAACTTTCTTGATTTTTTAAAATCTCCTTTATCTTAAAGATAAAGATAAAGATATCTTAAAGATCATAGTGAGATCTTTCATCAAAAAATCATTTTAATGATACATAGTTGTCACTTTTATTAGATCTCTTTCCTAATGTCATTGAAAGCAAAAGAAGCAACCCCATCACCAAAGGATTTATTACCTGAGCTCTGGCCTTCTCTTCTGCAACTCTTCACCAGTCTTCTAAATTGTCTTGTGTTTGGTGGTCCTGAGGTGTTTGCTGCCAGAGGAGGCTTGGTAGACGAGAGGTCCCATTTCTTATATAGAGAAAGGTATTTTCTCAAGGAAAGGTAAAATAAGAGAACTTACTTTATGTGTCCCTTAACCCCATGAGTTTGCTTAGACAGTAGAGGCTTAGGAGAGATCTACAGGGAAATTGTAACAAAAACATCTGTGTATGCCAGTGCCTCTCACAGATTTTTTTGGTCATCCAAGGATACAAATTGCAGTTTAAAGTTCACTATTGTAAAATATAAAATAATCCACTGTCTCTTCTTTATCCCCGTATATTTTGCTCTGTGTAGACTTCTGCCATCTGTCATCTAGACCAGTTTTTTTTTTAATATATTTGAGAAATATAATGTGGGCTATAATGTAATTTTATCTTTTCTAGTAGTCATATTAAAATAGTTTTTGTTTTAGGGATGCCTGGGTGGCTCATGGGTTGAGCATCTGCCTTTGGCTCAGGGCATGATCCAGAGGTCCTGGATCGAGTCCCACATCGGGCTCCCTACATGGAGCCTGCTTCTCCCTCTGCCTATGTCTCTGCCTCTCTCTGTGTCTCTCTTGAATAAATAAATAAAATCTTTATAAAAAAAATATAAATGTTTTTAAAGGTACTATTAACATATTTATTTAACCCATTATATGCAGATGATTATACATAAAAATTAATGCTGATATATTTTATATCCCTTTGTATATGTCCTTGAATTTAAGTCTTTGAAATCCAGTGTATATTTTGCATTTATAACGCATCTTAATTTGGATTAGCCACATTTTAAAGGCATAATAGGCACATGTGGCTGCCAGCTACCATATCTCAATGCAGGTCTTTAGTATGATGAAGAACACCTACCCGTCCCTTCAATTTTAAATGACTCTTTATCTTCTTTAATACAAAATCTAAACTCCTTAACATGGCCTACATTTCTTGATGATCAAGTCTTAGTATATATCTCTAGTCCCATTCATCACTTCTCCAAGCTCCAAAGCACTGAAATATTCCATGCTCTGCACACCCATTTTTTCTTTCTTATTTGGTACTCTCTTCACAGATCCTGTCCTCTGTGCCCCCTCCACATTCACCTCTATTCTTTGAGGTTTAATACTTGGCACAGAAGCTGGTCTGAATAAAGAGCTTATTTATTTAGTGAGTAAGTTACTTGAATGTGTCTACTGAATGAAATCTACCCTACAAAAGTGGGGGGACAGCAAATTACATTTGTAGAAAGCGGGTAGGAGTGCTTGTGGGAGGACATATATAATGTCTCCTTTGCTTAAACGCAAAGATTAAACACTTCTCTAGGTTACAAGGGAAAAGAAACCTGGCTGAGCAATTGTGTCTGCTTCTCCTATCAGATCAGAAAGGAGCCTGTGAAATGAAAATGAGAGGAAACAGGAGGATTGCACCTCCCTCCATCTACATGAGCAAAACACCTTCCTAAGCCCAGCTCTCCAACAAGCTGTTCAAAGCAGTTTGCAGACTATCTTTAAAGCGTGTAGTTATCCCAAAGAGAAAAGTAAAAAAAAAAAAAAAAAAAAAGCAAGTTCCCTTGACTATGCTGATATCTGTAGAGATGAGACATACCATTCTCTCATGGCCTTTAGACATCATCAATGGTTCCAGTATTGAAGATGGATAATGAGAGTTGTGTGGCAGTCTCCCTTTCTGGCTATTCATATCACAGAGAGCTTTGTCCAAAATTAAAAGATGTTATCAGTCCACAGAACCAGCCATATTAGGGTCCCAGTTCTTTGAATAATTGAAATATCCATTCCATGGCTTTGAACCTTTGCAGGAACCCTAAACTTTCAGAAAGCTGTTTGTTGTTGCTTGTCCTTTGTTCATAGCAGTGCAGGTTGAGGTCAAGAGAGTTGTTGAATTCTTCCTTGTTTCCCATCTCATGGCGTACAGAAGAGGATAATAGATAATATGTATTTAGTACATTAAATTAAGTTTAAATTACCTAATGATTACCTAATATGCAATGCTTAAAAATACATATCCCAGGAATAGGAAAAGATATGTAGTCATTTATTTAAATAAGCTATTGAGTCATTAATATGTGCATAGCACTAGGATTTAGAGATACAATGATAAATTAGGCCATTTTCTTACTGGGAGGATTTTAAAATCTAGTGACATACCTGATAGCAGAGAAACACATGTAATATTTGTTAAATAGTAATGTAATTTTGGGATTTGGGAACTCTAGTCCAAGGTAATTATATTGCCTGCAGCCAATGAATGATCAGCACAAAGCAGGTGCACAATGAATTTAGGATGAACGCATAATTGGAACTATGATTTTTCCCCCCTTTCTTTCCATAATGCCAATCGTAGTTCTCTCTCTTCAAAAGGTTCAAGAAAAGGAAAGAGAGAAAAGTAGGCAGAGAAGAACAATTTTCTGCTTACTTGATCAAGCCAACATTCCAGAAAAACCCTTTCCTCTGTTCTTTTCCACTGCAAAATTTAACTGAAATTCACCCTTGCGACATACCAGACACCTCCCACCAGAATTATTCTTTAGGATCCTTTTTGGTTCTACATATTTCTTGAGAAAACTGAAAAAAAAAATCTATTTTAAGAAAACACTCACTAGTGTTCTACTATCCTGGGGGCCCATAGAGGTCATTGTACTGAGAGACTGCCTGGGAGGTACTCAGGTACTAGGGAGATCATGACTTTGTTATTTGAAAAACTCTGCACATAAGTAATTTGTGGGCAAATTTATGTTTGCCTAGAAGACCACGTCCACATGTGGCAAACAGGGAAAATATAATATTTTGCTAAATTTGCTATTAAATTTCAGAGTATTTGTTTCCCATCATTATTAATTGCCCTGATGTTTGTGAGCAAACAGAAGTTTTGTCTCTCTTACCTAATTGAAATTTCATTATAAGCAAACAGAAGTATTGGAAATGACCATATATGTATGCATATACACAGCTACAGTCTTTTAAAACATTTATTCATTTAAGAAAGGTGATTGAATTCTTTCTGGGTGGGATGCAGCATGATTGGTGCTGATGAAGGAGGGCCTGCCCAAGATCTAGCTGAGATCCTACTGTGTGTTTCTCTCTTTACATACATGTACACTGCTATTAAGTCCTAATGATTATCAGTGGGTTTTATGGTCTTATCTCCATTTAAAAGAGGAGCCAAACACTCAGAGAGGTTAAATAATATACCCAAGGTCACACATTAAGTGGTAGAGCTAGAAATTTATACCTATTTGCACAACTTTAAAGTACGATTTTTTAATCAATGACCTTGCTGTATCAAAATGGTACACAAATATAAGTGGCATTTCTTATCCCCTTGCAACTCCCACTTAATCTAAATCAATTGTTCTCAACAAGGGGCCACATGTACCCCCAGGGGACATTTATCATTGTGTCAAACATTTTTGATTGCCCTGACTGGGTGTTGCTACTGGCATCTAGAGGATAGATGCCAGGGATGCTTTTAAACCTACTAGTGTGCACAGGGCAGCTTCTCACAACAAAACATGGTCCGAAATGTCAGTAATACCTGAGAGAAACCCTGGTAGAAGTGAGATTTGAAGATATTATATTAGCCAAGATTTTTTTTAGTTCTAGAAATTAAAAAATCCCTACTTTAAGTATGTTTAAAATAATGTATTAGAAGCATATTGAAATATCTTGTGTCATTAAAAAAGGAGTCAACCCCAAGACTTGGGATTGGGAGGTTGTTTAAGGGTCTCAGTAATAGGGGGTTCTGGACTTTTCTCTCTAAAATGCTGCCATAAACATGCCTCGTTCAGCTTCTAGAGCATTTATTCTCTCCCTCTAGAAAAGAAAAAAGTCGGGTTAGTTCAGTGTGGGTCAGGTGACTGTCTGTATATTCTGGCAAAATATGATCTACTTGTGTGTATTAGAGAGCATTCCTAGAAAGGGCAGCCTCCCCAAGATAGTTTCCCCATGAACCTGTATTCATTTACTTCTGACATGAGGCAATGTCACTTGACAATGTGGATAATATATGTCATGTAACTTCTAGGTAAGATTATATAGATCTTAGGTACTCAGTGCCAAACATTAAGCATGTAACTGTTATTTCTTAAAGCCCATGGTATTGTTTTGGATTCTAACTACATGATCACTCTAGGCTTCACTGCAGTTGGGGCTTGACGAGATCTTTAGATCTCAGAATGTAAGTTAGCTGCTAATGAGCATAAATCCTTTTAATTTAGTTCTTTAGGAAATTGAGCCTTTGCTCACGGTCCTCATCTTGCCTGCAAAGCTATCGACCCAATTCTCTCATCCCAGTGCCATAAAGCACTACAATTTTAATTCAGATTTCTATTTGGCAAGTGTTTATAGAATATCCATTATGTTTAATCACTTCATATTAATGTTAAATCCTTCTGTTATCTCCCAGTAACCCCGTGTAGAGAGCAGGTTTCCTATAAGTGAAGTAATCCACCTAATGTCATATAGTTAGTGAGTAGAGGAACCAAGACTCAAATGCGGGTGTGCTGGTTATTCTTTTTCACACTTCCCTTACCCTACCAGTGTTTAGTCCTGCCCTGTTCTGTGCCCTGAACTCAACCCCTCCTGAAAATTTCAGAAGTTCTTTGTTCTCTGATCTCTGGTAGGGTTTGGCAGATGGAAGGCAATCACAGGAGACAGGCTAGTAAAGGGAGGGAGGTGTTAAAGTATTTTCTCCCCCCTTCCTCCCAGACACCTGGTTTTTGGCATTAGGTTCACCCTCTATGACTTCAGCTGCTGGTGAAGGAAACCAGATGCAGGGCTCTGGTTCTCCCAGATCCCAGGGACCCTCTCTTCTCCCCTCCACCTCTCAGATTAGTTGTGAGAAAATATCCTTACTCTTGCTTGTTTTTCCCTGGACACATTCTTTTTTTTTTTTTAATAAATTTATTTTTTATTGGTGTTCAATTTGCCAACATATAGAATAACACCCAGTGCTCATCCGTCAAGTGCCCACCTCAGTGCCCGTCACTCAGTCACCCCCACCACTGCCCACCTCCCCTTCCACCACCCGTAGTTCGTTTCCCAGAGTTAGGAGTCTTTATGTTCTGTCTCCCTTTCTGATATTTCCCACTCATTTCTTCTCCTTTCCCCTTTATTCCCTTTCACTATTTTTTATATTCCCCAAATGAATGAGACCATATAATGTTTGTCCTTCTCCGATTGACTCATTTCACTCAGCATAATACCCCCCAGTTCCACCCATGTCGAAGCAAATGGTGGGTATTCGTCATTTCTAATGGCTGAGTCATATTCTGTTGTATACATAGACCACAGCTTCTTTATCCACTCATCTTTCGATGGACACTGAGGCTCCCTCCACAGTTTGGCTATTGTGGACATTGCTGCTATAAATATCGGGGTGCAGGTGCCTGGACACATTCTTTATTCCATTTAACCTTGGCTGTATCTATGAAAATTGTATCTTCATTCATTTCCCTTGACTTAAGCCCTTTCGAGTGGAATTCTCGACATTATATTCTAGTTTTTTGTGTGATATAATCTATTCCTTCCACAGATGAGGGTGAGTTGTTTCCCTGTGTGGACTGCCTCTCTCTAGGGCTCTAAATGGAAGAATGAGAGCTCCACCCAAGTACCTCACTTAAAATTGGGCTATGGCTAGAGTTTGAGAGGTATAAGTTGCCATGAGTAGGTTCCTAGAATATCACTTCTCAAATTTTATTCAGTGTCTTTTAGAAATATTAGTGGTCCCTAAATGACTTAAATATATATATTTCTATAAAATCTGAACTGTGTTTTTCTTGGCTGCTAGAAAGCTTAGAGCAAAATTTAGTAACCAATTACAGTAATTCTATTTGTTTATTTTTAGAGCATTTTATTACTACTTTGCTGTTTATTTTATTGCCATTTTAGTATGTATTGTATATATTTAACACATTTCATGTGCTTTTTGAGGAAAGATGCCTTATATGTTATTTATAGTAGAAAGACAATTTGGTGAAAGCAAAAACACTGGAATTAGACTAGAGATTGTTTCAACATAAAATCGCAGAACCTCTTTAAAGTTAAGTTTTCTCATCTAGGAGGGGTACCCAGGAATATCCATAAGGGCAGTGCAAAGACGAAAGTAGAATAGTATGGTACTAGTACAATGTAGCATATTGTAGATTCTCCATAAATGTATAATAAATTGATGAATAAATGGAAAACAAATACTAGGAATTCTTCCAAAATCAGAGGGCAACTCTCTGTATTGACATTTGATAGATATTCCTGCTAGTTAGCACTATCATATCCAGTGATTTTCACGCAACCAGAATTCAGAATTCAAGAGCATTGGTAGGCTCTGGGACTGAAGAGCTATGGCTGGGCTTCCTAGATGGTTGGGGTGGGGAGAAGGAGGTGGGGGAAATTAAAAGGGGTAGGAAAAAACGTACCTGTTAACTAGAAATTAAACTCAACATCTCTTCCATACTTAATGAAATTGGCAAGAGCCATGAAAATCAAGCCAGGCTATCAGGATCCAGACCAGACAAATATGTGTGTATATGTTTCTTCCAGGCTTTTTTCCTTACTAGCCTATGACGTTGGGAAGCTATAAAGATTTTTAAGTGACAGCTTTTATTTTAGTTTTGATGTCTAATCTGAAAATGGAGATAATGATAACATTTATAGATTTGCTGTGAGGATTACACATGAAAACATTTGCCAATGTGCGGAGTAATCTAAAAGCCACTGTATTATGGCTTTTTAATAATAAAAATATTGTTCCAGGCCAGAGTAGTACAAGACATAAGTTTGACCTAATATGATGTCCCCAGAGTTGACTTAATGACAATGACACAGAGACAGAGGGGCTGTGAAAGAATTGAGACAGCCATGATGCCTCTTGAGCTGGAACCAGAAAGAATGACCACAAGTTAAGATGGAGGTGGAGACTGAAGACTCCTCAGATAACATCCAAAGCCCCTAGGAGACTGTTGACATTGAAGGGAGTATCTGTTGTCCAGAGAAGAGATTGAGGCTAGGGCCAGAGGCTGCTTGTTAAAATCAGGTTTAAGAATCCACAAAAAGGCAAGATGACTATATCTGTAGAGTCTATTTAGAGAATTTTAAAACATTTTGCTTATATTAGAAAGAAAACATGGCTACATTGTGTAAATAATTCAAATTTTAAAATAAATGTCTAAACAATACCTAAGACCATAAAGACATTTTGAATTTGGAGTTTGCCTCTTTGGGCTGTGGTCCCAGGTCCTCAGTGTAGATATCTGTGCTCCTCCGACAGGAATGTGCTTTCAAGGACACATTTGAGAAGCTCTGCTTTAAGGACATAGGTTCTCTTGACTTTGGAATTGAGTATATTTACAAAGCAGATGATCTTGAACACATCATGTCACCACTGTGAACCTTTCTGTTAAATGGGAATAAAAATATCCAACACTTGTAAGGATTAAAGAATGTAACTTTGGGAATCTCTGTGCACCAGGTCCAGAGGAGGTACCAAATTAGGCGAGTTATTTTCTCCTCCTTCCCACCTCTTTGTACATTGTGATAAAACCAACTGGAAAGCAAGGATACCTCCCCTGTATATTTCTTTTTCAGCAGCAAATCCTTGGTTCAACTTTACTGGATTCCATAGCTCGGTAGGCAAGCACTGGGTGCAACGAAAAATTATGAAATGCAATCTGTCTCTTTAATAAAAACAGGGAAATTACAAACATAAAATTCATTCATAAAATACAGAAATAATTAGTTCACTGCACTGTTCACAATATCCTGTTTCTAAAGTACTCTAAACCAGAATATTCCACAGAAACTCATGGCATTTATTGATCTAATTTATAGTTTTATGTTGTTTGCTAGAACCGTAGATTATCAAGACTAGATGATATTAGCCCATGAAATTGAGATTCATCTAATACAAATACAAATTCCATTTATTCTCCACATGTTAAGCACCCAGTTTTCTTTCAAGTTCAAATAAAGATACTGCAAATATTTACAGGTTGGTGTTTATAAATGCACGAAAGTAAGAGATGGGAGTGAATACTCCCTCATTTCTTCCAAAAAAAAAAAAAAAGATTCTAACAAAGCTTGAAAGAAGTGAATTGAGGATAGTTAAATGAATGTGCTGCTTCACCTACTAGATAATAAAGTTAAGGAGCTCATTAATCCCAACAGTGTTATCAGTTACAAACATAAGAAAGAAGAGACAGGGCAATATGCTCAAAGAATTAGGCTCACCTGGGTTTCAGTCCCAGCTCCGCCATGTAGATGTTGCTTAAGTGTGCAATTTGCAGTTCCTGTGTTTATGAAGATGGGCATAATAATCCTCACTTACAAGGTTGTTTTTAAGACAGAACCACAGATGTCTGCAAAGTATTGAGCATGGTGCTTGCACATGGAATGTGTTCCATACATGCTGCTTTCCTTCTTTTGAGTAGATTTTGACAAAATAAGGGACGATAGAGCATCTGTATCATTTTTTCCAAAGTTTTTAAGCCATAAGATTCCCTTCCCCTCTCTACTTTTTTACCAATGAAAATATATGTGGTAGCTTATTTTGTAAAGACTCCTGATGAACAAAAGTTTATGTATGTGCATACAATGTGTAAATACAAACATACACACACACACACACATATATTTGTTTAAAGATTGTTGAATGTTGAGTGAGGATGAGGAAGCTGAAAATATTAGTAGTATTAAAGAAAAAATAAGTTTTCAAGATGAGGAAATGAGATGGAGCTCATCACAGCAGCAGGATTGGCTCTGGCTTCTCTGGACGCAGAATGATGGGGCACAGTCAGGTGTGAGGTGAGAGGAAAATGGAAACCCTGTTGTCCCACTAAGAAGATACATACCTGCTCTGAATTTCTGGCTAATCATCTGAGGACTAGATTCACAGAGGTTCCCACTTACTTATGTCTTTATGTAAAGGAAGGCATCCTTTCATTAACTCTCAAAATCTCTCATTTTTATCACATTAAAGACTTTTTTAAACTGCGTCTTTCCACCTTTTTGCTCCTAATTTAATGAAATATCTAAATGTGGTTTTTCATTAGGATCTCATAGCACATACAAGTACCCAGTCCTCAATAAAATCATTGTCAAAGAAATTATATTTTCTCGATTCTGTTAGTATTTTATATAATGATCTTTATCAGGAAGGTCATAGTTCAGCCTTTTAATATCTTACCAGTCTACGAAATATACTCTTATACTTTATTGTAATATTATACTATTTTCACCCCTAGAATTACTCAACATTTGGATTTGAGCATGGGTGAGGCAGAGTGCTGAGCCGATAAGATTCAGGGGAGAGGTTAGAGTGCTTTGGAACAAGCCTCTTTCTCTTAATTTCTCTCTCTCTTTCTTATCTCTGTCACCCTCACTACACACTCTCTCTCTGTCTCTCATCTCTGTCACCTTCATTTCATTGTCTCTCCTTTAAAACGCTTCTTGCATAGGAGAGAAAAACGTGTTGATATAGAATGTCACAGAGTCAGACTTAAAAGAAAAAAAAAGAAAGAAAGGTTTCATATAACACGTTTTCTCACTTGCTCCCTTGCAATAAAATGAGTGTTCTATGATGGGAAAAGTGTTGGTGAAGTATATTAAAAAGAATGGCTTAAAACTGGGGCTTTCAGATTTATAGAGGAAAGGAAGCAGTATAAACCCATGTAACAGTCTAACAAAGATGAGCTGGCTTTGAACTCTGGCCCACCTGAAGCTGAAGACGCAGGAACCTGGCTGCATTCAGTATTTATTAGTACCTCACATACATAACACCAGAAGTGGCATTTGAATTGCAAATTAAATGTTTTCTATTGTTCTGCTGATTCTTTAAACCATATCTATGTCTTGAATTATCTGTCGTTTCATTTTCTAAGTGGTTTCTAGAAAAACCTACTTTAAATGACTAAAAAAGTCTTCCTAAGACAAAATGGAAAAGCCAAGGTTAGTGGTATAATGATAACCATAACAAAAACAATAGCACTACTAATTTTAACAGTGACAGAGCTCTTCAAAGAGCAGCATGGTGCATTCTGGACTTCAGAGTTACACAGACCCCAGTCGAATCCTGTTGCGACCTTGGGCAAGTTATTTAATGTTAGCTTCCTTTAACATAAAATAGGAATAGAAATTGCTATCTATAGGGTTGTTATGATAATTAAATACGATTGTATATAGGCATTGCTTAGTATTAACCTAGATAATAAAAACTATTAGCACTCTTTGCCTTATTTTTGCATTTTATGAAAATCTAAATTGCAGATGAGGAAATTGAGACACAGATCCTGAGTATACGATTAAGAGGAGGGAGAGTCACAATGAGAATTCCAGACGTTTTGCTTTACCTCACTCATTCACCATCACAAAATAGTTCACCGTAATGTGGTTTCTCTACCCACATATGGTTCATCAACAATACCGTTTAGTTACTCTTACATTAGAATAGTAAAGTCGATTGTGCTCCTTGGGAGCTTGCTATATAGTCAAAGAGACCTAAACACAGCGAGACCTAGCCAGAGTGCTATAACTTGGGCCAAAAAACTTTAATTCAGCTTGCACTATTGTGAGGGTGTTAGAATGACCAGCATTAGCCATCTGCTGAGAATATGAGTGAATGGACAATTGACTTATATCTGAATTTTCATTATGTGTGACACATTATTACGAGATTTTGCTGTAGTTAAATTGGTCAAAAAAAGATAACATTGATGTGAAAACTCTAACGGCAGTCATAATAATACTAACTATGGCAGGGAAAATTCTGCTATAACACCGATAAACACTTTTTTACCATATAACCTCATCACTGGGACATACTCACTAAGACTACATTTTGTAGCCTCCTTTGCACTGTGTAGTGCACACAGGAGGACTACACTTTTACTGTTTCCTTTGCATGTGGCTGGATGGCTTCTGGCAGGTATAATGAGTGTCAAAGAGATTCAGATAGCTTCCAGACCAGTCTTAGAAAAATCTCGTGGAAGGCATGGTAGGCACAATGTATTGATTGCATGGGGAAGACAGGGTGCCGTACTCACCTCTCAAATAATTGCTGACAAGAAGAGTCTGCAAATCTCTACCAATGGTACTATGACAAACACCCTTTACTGGGTTAAGCCTCTGAGATTTCAGAGGAAGTACATTTCCACAGCCTACCCTGGATTGTGGCTAATCCAGCAACTAGCACTGTGCACTGATTGTAGACCAGGCACTACCTCAAGCACTCTACATATCTAATTTAATCTTCAAGACAGAGATAAATGATAACTATTATTGTTATAGCCATTTCTCAGATGAGAAAAATGAAACTTACTGCTGCTGAGTGATGTGTCCATGATCCAAGAAGCTGGAAATGTCTGAACTAGGATTTGAATTCATGTCTGTGTCTCTAGAGCCTGCCAACATGATAAGCAGGTGATCCTTCCACATATTAGGTAAATAGATCATTAGTTTGTAAGTAAGAAATCTCAGTAGGAGAGTCTGCTAATCTGTTTACCAGAGGTCCTGGGCTGTGAAAAGGAATGGAGCCCAGAGGGGAGCATGGTGGTAAGCTCCTCAGAGGCCATCAAGGTGGTCCCAGGATATATGCAGAGGCTCATTTCTGGAGAAAATGTTGTCTTCAGTGGTGCTGCAGAAAAACTGCCATAGGATCAGTTGCATGAAACACTTCTGGGGGCGGGGAAAAATCTATTGAATCAGATACTTAGAGGAGGTAAGAATAGGGATTGTAAAAATGTCTCCTGTTCGTCTTCTTTTATATTTTCAATTAATATGGATTTTTTTATGTTTGTTGGGCAGGGATGGACATAGGATAGAAGATATTCAGTCCCTTGTTATTACTATGCCAATTACCTGGCAGTAATCCCTTGTGGCTATGTGAGTTGCTGGTTTTCTAGAACAGGTTAGCCAAGGAAACACAAAATATAAATTATTGGTTTAAGTTTTTAAGAATCTGCTTTTTGTTTACTTTTGGGTAATGACTTTTTTTTTGGCGCGTATGTTAGGAGGTGCATTTATATAGAAAACATCATGCACCCAGACATACAGATATATATAGTGTATGTAAATATGTTGTATACATGCATATGTATATGTAATTATATAATGTATATGTATATTATACATAACCATGCATACATACACATATATAAGTGTGTGTGTGTTTGTATGCATATAGTAGTTAACATAACCTTGAAAATACATGATGTCTGAGAAAAAAAATTTAAAAAGCTCTCAGGGACAGATGTCTCTTAAAATCTACAAACATAAATGCATAGTTTAGCTCTCTGATAAGAAGCAGATATAGATACGGCAACAGATGCTGTTTGAATAATCTTACCAATTTGATGAAATATAGTTCTTTGAACATTTACTAATTACTAGCAGCTTGGTGCATGATTAGAATAAGGTTTAGAAAATATTAACAAATGCATAGGTTATCTTCTCTTATAAAACTAAACTTCAGTTCCCAATAAATTCTGTTAAAAATAAACAGCTCTTGAATGCCATCCCTGTACCTGCTCATTCTGCTGCTAGGGAAATTCAAAAATGAATGATACAGCATACCTGCTCAGAAAGAATTGGCAAGCTATTGGACAGACTGATCACGGTCAGTGTTTGATCTGCTTCTGCTTTCCTGGTTCTTTTTTGTGGAGTAATCTTAGTTTCCCAGCATGGTACCTTGTGGGATGCCTCGCACCCAGCATCCCAGCTCCTTACCTTACCATCGCTGACCTCTCTCCATTGGGCCTCCCAGCTCCGGAAACTGAGGACTCAACTGTGTCTGGCTTGCAACACACCAGGGAAAAGGTGTTAATTCACTTCTTAAGATTGTTAATTAGATGTGGAATACTTGACTCCATCCTTCCAGTGCAAGGGAGAGTTGGCTCATTGCATATTTTAAGGAAGACTTTAAGCAGTTCTGTGGAGCCATTGCTGTTGTATCTTGTGTCTTTCAGATCTGGAATGTGAAGTTCGAGGAGGGCAGCAGTGTGCGTGCCTTTCTTGTGTTTCAGGGTGACACTTTGAGTTAGGGGGGCCGTTGAATTTTGGTTCATAGGTTCCTCACTCTGGACAGAGTGTGGGTGGCTTAAAATAGCCTTCTCATCTAGGGTTAAGTCACAAGTATGCTGCAGGATTAAACTGCGTAATAGAAAGAAAGATATAAACAATAACTATTGACATTCTTAATGTCATTTATTATTTAAATGGCACAGAAACTAAACCCTCTTGCTCCCAGAAATAGTTAAATCTTGTCCAAATGTTTTCTAAAATATTATAAATTATCTATCAGACATGATTTCCATATTGATAGATTCAAAGAATAGTTTATAGGTAAAAAGCAGCAACTTAAATTATAAATATGCTATCTTGTAGGATATCATACTGAAATCTCCCTTACTTTAAATCTTTCAACATTTTTTCATAAAATTTACTTTTAATTAATGGTTTAAAGATCACATATAATACAGGAGTTCTTTTCTTACTCATACTTTTGCCAGTTAATGATCCTTTAAAACATCATTTATTGGTTTCCTGCCCTTTAAAGTTTTTTTTTTTTTTTAATAAGGATTGTGTCTTTCTTTTCTTTTTTTTCTTTTCTTTTCTCTTTTTTTTTTTTTAAGATTTTATTTATTTATTCATGAGAGAGACAGAGAGAGAGGCAGAGACACAGGCAGAGGGAGAAGCTGGCTCCATGCAGGGAACCCTATGTGGGACTCGATCCGGGGTCTCCAGGATCACACCCTGGGCTGAAGGCGGAGCCAAACCGCTGGGCCACCAGGGCTGCCCCCCTTTAAAGGTTTTGAAACAGGAATACATCAACAGAGATATACAGGATGTGTTGTGCTTTACACTCATGGTGAGACAGCTCAAACTGTGGTCCACTGATTGTGAGTATAACCTACGACATTCAGGGACTTCATGAGGTCCAGACTATTTTCATAATAATACTATGTAATAAGAAATAGTACTGATAGTAGAAAACCTGTTAAAGTGAATTGACATTGGTACTGATGGTGTGAAATCAGTGGTGTTTAAAATTGCTAACCTTTAGTGTGAAGCAAGGCAATGGCCCCAAACTATATAAGGGTCATGGTATTATTCTCTAGTACCACTCTGAGTTATTTTTTTAAAGATTATATTTATTTATTCATGAGAGATACAGAAAGAGAGGCAGAGACACAGGCAGAGGAAGAAGCAGGCTCCTTGCAGGGAGCCTGATGCAGGACTTGATCAGGACCCTGGGATCACACCCTGAGCCAAAGGCAGACGCTCAACCGCTGAGCCACACAGGCGTCCCCACTTTGAATTATTTTTAAAGCTTAAAAATAACTTAATTATTTATCTTAAATGAAGAATATCTTTGGTGAACTATTAAAAATTATTAATTTAATAAATCCTGAGCCTAGAGAACACATACTTTTCTTTATTCTGTATGATGAAATGGATGCTCACGTAAAGCAGTTCTGTTGCAGATTGAAGCACTAATGGAAGCACTGGTTTGTGTTATGAGCTGAACTAGCCATAAGGGAAAACGTGGTTATTTATACTTGGTTACTTGAAACTTGGTTCTAGAAAACTAGACGTTTTCTGGAAAATGAAGAAAGTGAACCTGTCACTTTAAGGAAAACAACTGACAGTATTTGTTGCCAAGGACAAAATTCAAGCTTCCAAGTAAAGTTAGAACTTAGGAAAGTTGTATTCACTACCTAAAACTTGACAGTTTTTAATACTGAACAATTTTTCTGTTGAGATCAGGGTGACATTAGAAAATGCAATATTTTTTTTGGATATTGTGTAGTGAAATGCATCAACATTTGGAAGATCTACATAACTCAGTGAATCAATATTTATCTAAATGCCAAATGCATGATATAAAATAAGGGGTCAAAGATCCATCAGAGTCCACAATAGACCAAGAGATTTTAATGTAACACAAAAACTTCATCAACATGCTTTCAGATACTACACTGTAAATAAGTTTTTTTAAAACTCCACTTGTCAAGTTTGAGTGCACTATCAATTGTCTGAAAAAGCTATTGAAATATTCCCTTATTTTCCAATTATGTCCATTTGTGAGGTTGTATTTTCTTCATATAGTACAATGAAAACAACATTTCAAAACAGCTTGAGTGCAAAAGCAGGTATGAGAACTCAAATATCTTCTATTAAGTCAGATATTTTAAGAAAAGATTCAAAAGTGTTAAACAAGGATACTCAATTGAATTTTATTTGTTGTTTGATAAGACATAATTATTTTTTTATAAAATTACATTATTCATGTTGACATAATAGACTTGTTATTTTAAATATATTAACAAATAAGTTATTTTAAAATTCTTGGTTTTAATTTTAAAGTCATAAATATTCACAGATATAGACTTTATAAACTAAAGTGTTTTGGAGTCCTCAATAATTTTAAGAAGTAAAAGCAGTTTGAGAACTGCTACCTGAGAGGACTTGGAAAATATGCAAAGAGTTAAGTCTATATATAATAGCTATAATAGTTCTATTATCTATTGACTGAACACCCTGGTTAACTTATCAACAAATATTCTGTGTGTCCTTACCAATAAATATTCATAAAGTTGTTTTGCCTCTTAAAAGATTTAATGGCATATAATAAATATACCCATTATTATTGGACAAAAGCAGTAATAACAAAAACATAGACAGATTAATTATACCAAAGGAAATTGCTACAATTATCTATTTACATTATCCCAACCACAATGATGGTTGCCTCCGACCTAAACATGTTAAAAATTTCTTGTGTACATTTTCTTGTGTACATTTTCCATAATCGTTTTACTCCTTCTTTTATTCTTTTTTTTAATAAAGATTTTATTTAGGGTCATCTGGGTAGCTCAGTGGTTGAGTGTCTTCCTTTGGCTCATGGTCCTGGAGTCTTGGGATTGAGTCCCTCATCAGGCTTCCCAGGAGCCTGCTTCTCCTTCTGCCTGTGTCTCTGCCTCTCTGTGTGTCTCTCATGAATAAATAAATAAAATCTTAAAAAAAAGAAAAAATATTTTATTTATTTATTGGAAATAAGGGGGAGGAGCAGGAGGAGAGGAGAGGAGAAGCAGACTCCCCACTGACAGGGAGCTAAGGCCAGGACCCTGAGATCATGACCAAAGCAAAGGCAGACACCTAACCAGTTGAGCCACCCAGATGCCCCTCCTTCTTTCATTTCTAATGTCTCAAAGAATAACTTTCTCCTAGAGTCTTTATCTTAATGATCAACAATGTATCTCTTCTCTCCTATACACATTTCTTACTTGTATTTCCTGTATGTGTATGTATTAATCCAAAGATAAGCAATGTATGTTCCTTATAGGCAAGTACAACATGTTCCATATCATTTGTATTCCAACACTTTCTACCACAGTTCTTAGTCCATTCGGGCTGTTACGACAAAAATGCCATATACTTTGTGACTTAAGCAACAGACATTTATTTCTCACAGTTCTAGAGGGCAAGTACAAGATCAAGACACCAGCAGATTTGGTGCTTGGTGAAAACCTGCTTCCTGGTTCATAGATAGTACCTCCTACGTGATGGCAGAGGCCAGGGAACTCTCTGAGTTCCCTTACAAGGTCACTAATCCCATTCATGAAGGCTCCTTCCTCATGGCCTCATTATCTCCAAAGGCCTGACTTCCAAATAACATTACTTTGGGGATAAGATTTTTTTTAAGATTTTATTTATTTATTCATGAGAGACATAGAGATAGAGGCAGAGACATAGGCAGAGGGAGAAGCAGGCTCCCCACAAGGAGCTGGATGTGGGACTCAATCCCAGGACCCCAGGAACATGACCTGAGCCAAAGGCAGATGCTCAACTGCTGAGCCACCCAGGCACCCAGGGAGATAAGATTTTAGTGATCAATATCTGCAGGATTTAACTGAAATAGCTGATAACATGAATTATTTCAATAGAGTTATGATTTATTACACGACTAGTCCTTAACTAAAGCATAAAAATAAAAGAACTTTGTACTCTTCCTTCTTTTCCTCCCTCCCATTTACCTCTTCATCAACCTTCCTATCCATCCCACATAGATTCAACATTAATATGGAATATATCATATTCCATATAATACAATATGGAAAACTATTTAATTCTAAAATGGCAGTGATTATAAAATGGACCATCAATTTAACCACAGCTTAGAAGAGAGGGATAAGGAAAAACAATATAAAATAGATATCATTCTTACAAAATGAACGAATAAATGAATATTTATCTACACAATTACAAACAATAGTCTTTTTAAAGTATGACCATCAAAATTTTAATCTAAACCTTTGCATTGAGCCTAAAAAGTTTTATGCATGAATCACTTTCAGCCACCAACTAATGCATAGCATCAGTGACAAAGTTTTGCGTCCCTTAACCTCTGCTTGTCATCCAGACCATTTTGTCATATTTCAGACTGATATAATAATTTTGAGCCAAATAAAAATACCTGGGTTTTTCCACATTTGGATAAACTTGGCATTTTGAAATTTCTGTAACTTGGATTATATATTATGGGAAGTGAATAGCTCCATTTCCAAGTAAGCCAAAGGCTTTTGACAGATAGATGTTATGTTCCTGAGTGGTAGTCCTTCATGATGCATAAATTGGTCACAATAACCTCTCGTAGGGTTCAAAATACCATTATCTATTCCCAGAAATTTGACAGTTTCTACTAACTATAATTGCAATGCCTGCTGTATGATAGACAATCTTTGACATACAAAATAACTTTTTATTTCAGTGGAACTTCATAGTACTGTATAATCTTTTTGAAGACATTTTAAATGACAATTAGGGATCCAAATTTAAGTCAAAATTTAACTCTGTGTAATGCTAACAGTCAAAGTAAGCCAACTCAGGTAACAATAGTATGAATGTAGCTAACTGGTATACACAAAGGCAAAGACAAGAATGTCACCACACTTTTCTGCCTAGTGGCTGCCTTTTTTCTTTTTCACAAAATATTTTAAAGAATATCCCAATATTAGATATTTCAAAGTATGAACAATGGGTATCTTTATATAAATATACATAAATTATATACATACATGTGTGTGCATATCTATAACATGTATATACATACACAGCATATATGTGACTTATATAATCTATATAGCTTATGCTGTATATGGTTAAACTTATCAATTGAGTTTGCTCAAAGTTATATATCATTAATATCACTACCAATGTGAGTATGAGATTGTTCTCTGAAAAGTAGCACAATTGTTAATAATAGTATTCTGAATAAGAATAATTGACTTTGTTTCCTAAAAATATGTATCTACTGCCTTTATGATAAAACCCCTCATAGGCTGTTTTGAGGATAAACAGCACTTAAGCACATGGCCTTGTTAAAGCAAAAAATATTCTGACACTTGTTAAAACAATAAGGATGACTTTAATCAGCACTATCACAATAGGTATAGAGACTATTGCAAAGGCATCTTTCATTAGGATAGAGAGATTGAGTTCAACCCTGAATACAACAAGGAAAAGCAGAGATTTGAAGCCAAAGAACAAGATGAGGAGGTTGGTAGATGGAAAATTAATACAAGGCAACATCAAGGATAAAGGGGATTTCTGGCTAAATTGACCTGACCTTCTTCCTGAAGGCAGGCCTGAGTGATCAGACACTACCTGGAGGATGAAGAACCTGATCAGAAATCAAGAGTGATGAGATTCTGGGGTACCTGGGTGGTGCAGTCAGTTAAGCATCCAACTCCTGGTTTCGTCTCAGGACGTGATGATAGTATCATGAGATCAAGCCCTGCACCATGCACTTACTCATCGTGTGTGTGTGCTTAAGATTCTCCATTTCCCTCTGATCCTTCCCCTTGCTCTCTCTCTCTCATTCTCTTTATATATAAAATTAAAAAATAAATAAATCTTAGAAAAAGAATGATCAAATATTGAGGATAAGGGGTTCTGGCTAAAGTGGCTTACAGTATTCTTGTTAAAATTGACCAATGCAGAGATGGACTCGGAGACACTGAAGTCCAAAAGTCAAGATGTACTTGGGAAGAGAATTCAGAAGAGCCTGATTAAGACTAACCAAGGACAGCAAACAAAGATGGCTAAATTGCATTGAACAGTAATGCAAAACAAGGTTTCAGTTTTGTAATCTAACTGCAGAGAGGAGGGGTTATAGAAAGAGGAAAGAAAAGATGGAAAGAATGAATTTAGATGGAAAGAATGAATCAAGGTGATGAGAGGTTGAAGCCCAGGGAGAGGTTGGTGAGAAATGGAAAGTTTGCCTTCCCTATTGTAGGGAAGGCGCTTCAAGGAATTTTAATTTTCTTTTTCTTAATGTATAATGTATGCATCGGATGCATACTTCTTAAGTGTTCAGTTTGATGAATTTTTATATGTGTACATATTCACATAACTTGTGCCCAGATCAGGATATAGAACATTTCCAGTGACTAGGAGGCCCTGTTTCACCATTTCCAATTTGTAACACATGAGAGGTGTCCAATACTGTGACCTCTGTCCCTAACACTAAGCTTTGCAAAGCATTTTACTTACTTTTCAGTAATTTTATTTTAAATATAATGGTACAAGTTGACATGAGCAAGAATGGAGCATTTGAGGACATCTACACTGTTGTCTACTGTGAAATACCATAATAGCTATGTATGTATGGAACATTTACTCTTGGCTCATCACTGTCCCAAACACTTTAGTTAATAAGTCATAGATAGATAGAGATATATGATACATAGCTATAGTTTAAAAAATTAAGGCACAGATATACCACATAAAAGGCCAAAAGATAGACAACTGTGATAGACTCAGTATTCAAATCCAGGCGATTAGATTTGCACCCGAGAGTTTAACCAATGCTGTTTGGTCCAATTCTTAAAGTTTTCAGGTTATAATTACTAGCAATATGGTTTACTAAAAACATTGAACTAATATTTTATACACCAACATTTCAGCCATGGCTCTTAGTATTCCCAGAATGGCACTCCAGGCCAAGGACAATCTTTACATCTCTGTCTTTGGTGGAAAAGTCAGGATTAGCATATAGTTCCCTCTGGTATAGAAGCTCATGAGTTTCCTACAAAGGATATGAAACTACTTGGTGAGGGTTTCTTACACAGGATGAGATTTCCTATAACTACAGAATGGTTTATCATTATGACATTTCACCAGCTGGTTCACTTATATGGAGTTTTGCTACACAATACCCACAGAAGATCAAATCAAGAAAAGTATTCATGGACTCCAAAAGTATTCATAAAGTTATCACAGCCTCAGAGGTGATTGTCTAGAACCTGTAAGGATGCAAGGTAACAAACTTACCCTCTTCTCATTTTTACTTGGTTACTTGAAGACCACATGGAGTGGACTTTTGTATCTGGTGAACTTTTGTATAGAAAAGTGATTTTATTATCAATTTTTTATTAAAGTATAGTTGATCCACAGTGTTACATTAGTTTCAAATGTACAACATAACGATTTGACAAGTCTATATATTATACTATGTGCACTGCAAGTGTAGCTACCATCTGTCACCATATAACACTATTACAATATCATTGACAACGTTCCTTATGCTGTGCCTTTCACTCTCATGATTTTTGCATTCCATTAACGGAAGTCTGTATCTCCCACTCCCCTTTGCCCATTTTGCCCATCCCCAAGTCCCCTCTCCTCTGATAGCCATTGGTTCTGCTTATGGATCTGTTTCTGCTTTTTGTTCATTTATTTCTTTATTCATTTGTTTTTTGTTTAGATTTCATATATAACTGAAATCATATGGCATTTGTCTTTCTCTGTCTGACTTATTTCACTTAGCATAATACCCTCTAGGTCTATCCATGTTGTCACAAATGGCAAGATCTCATTCTTTTTTTATGACTGAATAATAATTGCTCTGTGGGGTGGGTGTGTGTGTGTGTGTGTGTGTGTGTGTGTGTGGTTACATCTTTTTTATGTATTAGTGGACACTTGGGTTGCTTCCATACGTTTGCTGTTATAAATAATGCTCCAATAAACAGAAATGTGTTTATCTTTTAGAAATAGTGTTTTCATTTTCTTTGGATAAATAGCTAGTAGTGCAGTTACTGTATAGTATGATATTTCTATTTTTAATTTTTTGAGAAACTTCCATACTGTTTCCCACAGTAGGCCACCAATTTATACTCCTACCAATAGTGTGCAAGAGTTCCTTCTTTTCCCCACATCTTCATTAACACCTGTTATTTCTTGTCTTTTTATTTCTAGCCATTCTGACAGGCGTGACTTGATATCTCATTGTGATTTTGATGACAATGATATTATCATGCAAGGTTATGTTCAGGAAACTACATGGGTGCTATTCAGGGCTGTTCTGCCTTCAACCTAGTGCCAGCATCCTATGGGTTATCCCAGTTTGACAATTCAGGTAATTTTTGTCACCATCCTTCCTGTTCTTATGCTTCTATTATCCCAAGTACCACTTTTTAGGGTCAGAAATCTCCTTGCCACTTCTAAAGACAGTTCATAAATTCTTTGTATTTTAACCTCTCTCCTACTGATTACTATATAAAAACATATACAGGATATAAATTTGGGGGAGGGCCAAAGTTCCTTACAAAGTTTCCCCTCACCATTGTTCCTTTCTCACTTTTGGTTTAGCCCATGTTCTCATTAATAGCCAAAGCCTAATGAAATAGACTTTGAGCCTTCTCTACTTCAACATGATTCTGTCCTCCAAGAAGGTCATTTTTCATACTTCAGGTTTAAAAACAAAAGTGTCTTAGACTACAAATGAGTGGAAACATGAAATGACTTATTCTCCCCAACTGAGAGTGCCAGAATGTGGAAACTTCTGGGCTTATTCAGGAAAATCTTGGCCCTGTTGTCAGTTCAGAGAGCTTGCTATCAATAACTACCAGAGTAGTGGGTAGACAGAGCACTGAATCAAGAGTCAGGAGGCCAGTGATAGAGCCTGAGCTTTGCTCTCTAAAAATTGTCTTTGACAAACTACCCACTACATGCTATCCACATTATAGATAGGAAAATTGAGGTACAGAAAGATTGGCAAGAGTACTTGCCTAGGGTCATGGCACTGGTTAGTAATCTTACCTAGCTTTAAACTCAAAAGTCCATGCTATTCCACTTCATTTAGATCTTCTATTTGGCAAAATATTCAGTAAGTACCTACTACTACATGCTAGGACCTGGGTTAAATAATGGAAAGTATAGACATGGTCATTGACCTCAAGTCAAGGGCAAAGATAGATATTAGCATAATTATACAAGTTTCTCACCAGTGGCAAAAAGAGGTCCATTGAGCTATGGAAATAACTAATGGAGGAATCTGAGCCACACTGATAGGGTTTGAAAAGCCTTTTTTTGAGAAGTAACCACTAGGCTGACATTGAAGGACTAATAGGCAAGATTAATTAATAACACAAGGGGAGCAGGGAAACAGTGTGGGACAAGGGAATAACATGTGCACAGAAAGGCTTTGTGGCAGGAAGAAGTATTGACGTTAGAATACTCCAAAGGCTAAGTGCCAGTCAAGGATAAACATGGGGCAAAATACTGTTTGAGAAGTCAATGGGATCAGTACAAGCAGGGATTCATAGGCCCTTATAAGAGTCTCTCCCTAAAGGATAGCAGAAAATCTTGTAAATATTTATCATGCTTAATAAGATCAACTCTGGTTCAAAAAGATCAAGGAATAGCCAAGAAAAACTTGAAGGAAAACAAAACTTGAGGATTTACATGCTAGATATGAGGACCTACTATAAAGCTCAAGTAACTGAGAGAGTGTGGTATTATTGCAAGGATAGACAAAATAGATCAATAAAACAGAATAGAAAGCTCAGAATCAGATCTACACATTTAAAATCACTTAATTTTTAAAAAATATTTATTTATTAGACACAGAGAAAGAGAGAGAGAGAGGCAGAGACACAGGCAGAGGGAGAAGCTGGCTCCACGCAGGGAGCCCGATGTGGAATTCGATCCTGGGTCTCCAGGATCATGCCCTGGGCTGAAGACGGCACTAAACTGCTAAGCCACCAGGGCTGCCTCAAATCACTTAATTTATAGCAAGAATGACATCGCAGTATTGTAGGAGTAAGATGGTCTTTTAAATAGTGCAGTGAGCTTGAGATTTTATCTATCTATCTATCATCTATCTATCTATCTATCTATCTATCTCCATATCCATATATATCTGGAAAAATGAAACATAACCTCCTACCTCTCCCCGTATAAATTGCAACTCTGGGTGAACTATAGATCTAAATGTGAATGATAAACCAATAATAAAAAAAGAAGCTAGGAAACACACAGACACAGGTGCGCATGCACACACACACACACACGCACACACGCACAGACACACAGGATTGGATCTTCATAAACTTAAGTAGCTGGAACATTTTTGAACAGGACATAAAAACATACTATTAAAAAGAGGAACTAATAACTTGTCCTGTATGTGGATTAAGGACTTTTATTCTTAAGAGTGAAAAGGCAATCCACAGAGTGTGAGGAGTTATCTGCTATACATAAAGAACTTGAATTCAACATATATTGACTATTCTTACACATCTCTAAGAAAAATATAAACAATGCAATAGAAAAAGGTATGAGTCGTTATTTTAGAAAAAGATGCTAATGCTATTAGTCATTAGAGAATACAAATTAAATCAAGAATGCACTATCATTGGTAATTACCAGAATGGTTAAAATGAGTAAGACAAATAATGTGAAGTGTTGGCAAAGATATAGAACAACTTAAAATGCCATGCAGTGCTGGTGAGAATGTATGTTACTGTAACCACTTTTTAAACTTTGTAAAACTACTTGTCACTATCTACTAAAGCTATGCATATTCAGACCCTATGATTCAGTACTTCTACTGTTTGGTATATACCCAATAGGAATACATACATATGCTCATCAAAACACAACTACATGAATTGTTCTGGTAGCACTATTTTTAGCTGCCTAGAACTAGAAAGTACCATGTGGTAAGTTAAATTATAGGCACTAAGTATTTACCCCTGGGTCTCCAGGCTCTGTAATCTGACTTAACAGTTTTGACCATGGATACAGGGCACTCCCCTCCTTGACCCTGAATCTTCCATGTGGCATGCTTTAGCCAACAGTGTGTTACCACATAGGAATTGATCAGAGACCTAAATGCTTCTCTGTGATTCAGTCTGTCCTCTGATAACTCTGCCACTGCTGCGCCAAGAAGATGTTCCAGAACTTCATTAGTCAAAAAAGGATGGGAGACACAAGGGAAGAATAACCCAGCAACTCACAAATACATGGCAAGACAGAATGACCCACCCGAGTTCACAGTGGGGCTGATGTGCTCCTCCCAGAAGCCTGGAGGTATCATTTTCATTAGTTTCCTTCAGTCAAGCATCTCACCTTCCCCAAAGCTTCAGTCTACTACCCCTAGGCTTAAAGAAGATACTGCCGAGAGGAAAGAAGTATTTAGTTCAGGCATGGAAAATATGCATCAAATCATTTCTTGAGTAGCCAAGTGACCCCAAACAGATCCTGCTTCCCACATTCCCACAGGATTGAGTCCAGAGAATTGTAAAGAAAAGATCACAGGTTTGGAGTCAGACTATATGAAACAGTTTCCCAAGCATCATTATTAGCGGACTGTGAGCAGATCTTATCTTTGTTTTGAACCTCAATTTCCCTACATTTAAAATGAACGCAATGCCCTCTAAGTTGAAGGCTGTTAGTTTACACACATGCTCTAAGCATTCCTTGCCTTTACTCAAATAATGATTACAATGTCTTCTACTTTTACATCCATAATAAACTTCCTTATAACAACTCTGGATGACGGACATTATTATCTTCATTTTACGAAGGAAGAAACTCAGGAAAACTGTTTAGACTTTATTTGTAAAGGATTTGGAGTTCCAGTGCAGTTAGAAGTAGGGAAACAACTGGAAGATCACTGTAATTGTCCAAGTAGGAGGAAATTATGATGTAAACTAGACAGGTGGAGAGAGGTGAACAGATTCTAAAGACATTTGGGATATAAAACTGGCTGAATTTTGTGAGATTGGACTTAAGAGAAGTATGAAGCATAAAGAAGGAGATTGTGACTTAATTCCCTGGGTATTGGGAGGTACTGTTCACTGAAATTGGGAACCCAGGGGGGAGAACAGGTTTAAAGGACGATAACAAGTTTGTTTTGGGACAGATTGAGTGGGAAGTAGTTGTGATGGGTCCAGATGGATATGTTTGAAAGGCAATTGGGTAAGATCTCAATCTCAGGAGAGACATCTGAGCTACTTATAGAATTGGAACTTATTCTTACTTAGTTGAAAAAATCGGTTCAGAAAATATACCACTTTAGTTGTATGTGCTTCAGTAAAGCACTTAACCCTTCTGAACACCAATTTATTCATCTTTTAAATAAAATAAAATAATGTGACATATGTTGTCAAATGAATTAAGATAAAAGTACAATTACATAACACGTGTAATTAATTTGTAAACTTTCGAGTGCTACTTAAATGAAAAAATTGTTGCTCATTGTTACTACTACCTGGTTGGAACAAACCTTCCACGGCTGCTCAAGTCTTAGTATCCCACTGAGAATTGGTGGAGATATTTTAAAAATATTATTATTTGGGGTTATTCTAGCATTTTTAACATCCAAATCAGGGCAAAATAGATAAAAGCTAAAGATATTGAATGAGTTGGGAAACCTGGGTGGCTCAGCGGTTGAGCATCTGCCTTCAGCTAGGGTGTGATTCCGGGGTTTTGGGATCTAGTCCCACATCGGGCTCCTTGCAGGGAAGCTGCTTCTTTCTCTGTCTGTCTCTCTCTCTCTGTGTCTCTCATGAATAAATAAATAAAATCTTTAAAAAAAAAAAAAGATACTGAATGAGTTAAGTTGTACTATTTCCTAAATAAAAAAGGAACATTTCAGACACACTCAGGAAGCTTTATTAAAAAAAAAAAAAAAAAAAAGAAGAAAAAAGAAAGACTACAGTTTCGTGTTCATGTGATGAGAGAACTAGCATTTGCCTCCTCTCCATCAATAGCAGGATTGGTAATTGAAAAGAAAATATTCTCTTTCTTGGACATCTTCATTGTAATATATACTTCTAGAGAACTAAGAGATAAACTTGATTTGCTGTTAGGATTAGTAGTCAAAACTATTAAATGTTGGAGGATACCTGCCAAAACTAAAGCTCATCACTTTAGAATGCTTAGTCTAAAGCCCTTCTTTGAAACACTAATCAGAGAGCAGGATCAGTTGCCTATCATGGCCCTTCCTATCTTTTAAAAATAAATATACATCTCCAACATAAGATAGGATATTTTTGGGTTCTCTATAACCAAGGGGATGTGTTTCACTTATTCAGAAGTGTGTATCAAGTCATTATATATATATTTTTTTTTTTTTTTAAGGAGTGGTTAAGGGCACCTGGGTGACTCAGTGGTTGAGCATCTGCCTTTGTCTCAGGTCATGATCCTGGGGTCCTGGGATCGAGTCCCACATTAGGAGCCTGCTTCTCCCTCTGCCTGTGCCTCTCCCATGCTTGGTGTGTCTCTCGTGAATAAATAAATAAAATCTTAAAATAAATAAATAAATAAATAAAATAAATGGAGTGACTACACACACATCTGTCTTACCTGTTCTGTAATTATTATCTATTTTTTCAGAATATTATTCCAATAGGTCCCAAACCTCACTGCAACCTTAAAATACAGGTTTTGTCTCCATAACTTGGCTCTGTTTGTGCAGCTTGGACTATAATCCATTCATATATGTACAGAGTCAAAGGGCTTGGAAAGTCAATCTCTTCCCTGAATTTAATTCAATTCTACCTACACGCATCAATTCCCTTTTTGCACCAAGCCCTAAACTACTAAAAAAGCTATTGTCATGAAAATCTCAACTAACAGAGATGATTGATAGGCAGAAATGAGAAAGTATGAGGAATGCTTAGAGATCAGTGTCTGTGCAGAAGCACCAACTGGAGAGTCCTGAAAAATAACTGGACAGGTAGGTGGGGAGAAGATTGAAGAGCATCAGGAATGTGAGAAAGGCCTGGACTGAGATGTTGGGTTAACCCTTTCCAGCTTCATGACCTTGACCTAGTCATTTATTCCTTGTAAGTTCAAATTTCCTAATTTATAGAATGTACACCATCAATAGTACCATCACCACCATCATCCTCATTACTGTTACTAGTGTGGTCTGGTCATTTCATCGTCATCATCATCATCAATGGTACATCACAGGATTTTTGCAAATTCAATGAGAGGATGCATGTATTATGTAAGCATGATGCCTACAATACAGAAGGCTGCCTGGCTCCTTTTCCTTCATCTTAAAGGCCACAATGAGATTTTATGGATAATATGTTTGTGGGTCTCTGTGCATGCTTTGAAAGGAGGCTTTCTACTTGTTTGGCAAGAGAGAAAGAGAAGTGTGAAGAAATAGGGGCAAACTATAAAACTTGTCCATCTCCAAATTTGTTGGAGACAGCTCCACAAAAAGATCAAAATTCCACATAAGAAATGAGGTGATTAGGCCAGCCTTTTAAGACCTGGAAGTAGCAAAATATGGCAGCAATCTGGAACATTGTGCTGGAGGATCTTGGAGCGTTCTTCAGAATGGAGGGGGCTATTTGGATATTTTTGTTGTTGTTGTTTATTTATTTATGTATCTTTTTTGAAAAGAAATGAAATGTGTTAAAGAAAGAAAGAAACAACTTAACATTGGGGTTATCTTGTATAAGACCTGGTGATCAGATTGAAAGCTGCTCCTGGCTTGAGGCACCTTCAGTAGCAAGCTGTCTTTCCTGATCTGTCAGTAAGTGTCACTGGAGCTGGTTTCATGTGAAGCGGGGACAGATCGGAGTTCCGCCTGCCATGGGTAGAAATCACCTTTATTATCTGAGCTGTCTCTCTGGTGAGTGTGCTGTGTATTTGTGTGTTTTTTCCTTTGCATCTCCCCCAGTCCATTTCCAATACTGAAGGTGATGTAGGAACTGATAATGGAATGACCTTGAGGCCAAAAAAATGCGGAGTGAATAACGTTCAATAAAATGGACTATGACAGGTATTTCATAAAAGAGGTTTGAGAACAGATGACTTTTTACAAAGAAAATAAACTAACATTGCTTTGTTGTTCAGGTGCCAAAGTGATTTGCTTTTCTCTGCTCTAGCAGATTCTGATTGACTTTTTTCTCTTGTGAAAAATGAAGAAAAGGAGAGAAAAAGATTGCTTTATGTGATCTATTCAATAAGAGGGCAGACCATTAATAGGTTTTTTTTTTTCTAATTTTGTTACTTCTATTAATGCTAATGGAAGAGAACTTCAATTTACTTAAACTTCAGAAATAATAGCCATCATGATGCTCATAATATTTATTGAACACTTACTACATGCCAGTCACTTTATTAACTACTTTGTAGGCATTATCTAATTTGCACACTAACTCTGGGAGGAAATTAGGACAGAGAGAGTATAAGTAACTGGCTCAACATTTAGGAATAAAATTGAAACTCAGACTCAATTATCTCTAAAACCAAAAATTTGTGCTTTTAAATGCTGCTTTTCTCTCTTTTTATTAATTCTTCAGTAATCTCTGCTGTAGGTACTTGCCGTGCTTGTAGGAGGAATAACAAATGGAACAAGGGAGAGATCTTGAAAATAATTTGTTATGGGAAACTACAACAAATATACAGGCATCAGAGTGGTTTAGTGTGGAGTGGGAAGAGTGGGACCATAGCAAACCAGAGGATATTGACCTGTAGAAAGATACTGAAATGCAAATTAAACCAACAGGTGTCATGAGGGAATGCAGATCCACAAAATGTCTATATTTTCTGATTTTTTTTCAAGAGCAGCTAAAAATCCAGATGTTAATATGATCTTTTCCAAGTTGAGAAGTAATTATCTTTCTGTTTATGTATGTCTTAAAGTATTATACAGGTGAAAATAAATATGTCTATGATATAGATTGAGGTATTGGTCTTCTAGTAAATACATGTGGAAAATACATGAGAAAATATTTCCTACATGAAATTAGATTGGCCTGGATTTTATTTCCACACCACCACTTATTAGCATTAGGAAATTGGGCTAATTCAGTTTCTCTGAGTGCCAGTTTCCTAATCTGTAGAATATAGAGGGTCTGATTAAATCTATTAAGTTTATGGAGAAGATTAAATGAAATAAAATACATAAAGTTGATAATACAAATCTAGCACACAGTTGGCTGTTTTTTTTTTCTCTTCCATCATCCAGACTACAGGAAGATTGATCAAGTAAAGCAAAGTATTATTTTGTTGGGAGTATCTAGAATGGCTTACAGAGAAAGTAGCATTTGAGATGGACCTCCAAAGAATAACAAAGATAGGGAGAAAGTAACACTTGTGGAGATAATAGTATGAGTAAAATCCAAGTGTAAACTAGAGTTTACAACTCTAGTTTTAATGAATGGCTGGAGATTAGACTTGGAGCATATACTGTGACCATGATATAGAAGACTTTAAAAGTCAAATAATGGAATATAATAATAATGAATGCAACTGAGAACCATTATTATCACTATCTGTTACTATTATTATTAATTATTTATGGAGTAGCATTATGAAGTTGACTAAGGAGATTTACTTTGCAGCACCACAAATAGTGCTTGTTAGGGAAAGACCAGCAGTGTAAGAATAATTGACAGGTGACTCAGCTGATTTCAAGACATGGTGAGTAAGCTACAGTTAGTGGAAATGGAAAAAGAACTCTAAGCATTTCTGAAAGGTTAGTGGGAGAAATCCTAAAAGTCAACTCTCTTGGTTTTTGGAATTGCTGATTGGAGATGGGGGGCAAGAAACAGAGAAGGATCAAATGTAACCTTAGACCTGGGAGGACATAATAGTGAAGGAACTTTGCAATCTAGTTGGCCCCAAATCCTTATTATGCCTCCTGCTGCCTGCGTGACCTAGGCCTGGATAAATTACTTCACACTTTGAGTGCCAGCTTCTTCTTGTGTCAAATGAAAATAGAAATGCATAGCTGCAGTGCTGTACAGAGAATTGAAGTGGAATGTTTAGGGGTGCCTAGATGGCTCAGTTGGTTAAGTGCCTTCAGTTCAGGTCATAATCCCAGGGTCCTGGAATTGAGCCCTGCATCGGGCTCCCTGCTCAGTGGGAAGCCTTTTTCTCTCTCTCCCTTTACCTGCTGTTCTGTTTGCTTGTACTCTCTGTCAAATAAATAAATAAATAAATAAATAAATAAATAATATTTTTAAAAGTTTAAAAAAAATAATGAAGTGGAATGTTTAAGTAGGACAACCCTTAAATACAAGTATTACATACAAGTAGTCTCTCAATAAATGTAAATACCCTATTTCTTTATTTCCACCTAACAGGGTGCTCCTTGGAGCAGGATATAATTTTCACCCTTAGTCTCCATTGGAAATGCTTAACTCTTAGATAACCCACCCTGTTGCTCCATTGGTCCTTTTCCAGATCAACGGAGGGCAACAGAGAGCTGAGACTGGACTTAACTATCTCATTCCTCTAAGGAATTTTTCAAGGAGAAGCCTTGCTTTTTGGCATGGCTGAGTGCAGTGTTCCATTAAAAGCACCTATAACTTTATATATGACTAAAAAATAATAAATTGATTTTAAAAATGGTTTCATATTTTCTGGGTGCTTTGGACAGTACTTCAGAAGACGATGTCAAAGTTCAAGAAACCAGGAACCTAAAGGAAAATTAGATATCAGAAGACTCCTGTAATTTGTATACTACCCAAACAGAAAATGAGCCCTATTTAAAAGTTTGTCCAATGAGATCTTATACTCTGAGCATAAGATTCCTGATTCTTTCTTATGAAATCAAGAAAGGTTATAAAAACCTATTTAATGTAACAATTATGTAAAGAGTCTCCAAAGGCCTGGTAATAATGTCAGAAGAATGCCACCAGGTGACTAGATGCAAATTCAGTATGTGTACATGTACATACATGAAATGAAAAAACAACCACCACCAACACTGTGATTGTAATTTCACTCCACTCCCACTTGACAGAGAACTTGATGAATTTCATAGCCCAGAGTATCTAGTGGAAATGTTACTGTGTTCTTCCAACTCAGAAGCTGTTCTTTTATTGCACTGATTCTAAAAAGTCTGTGATCACTTTCTGTGTCCCACAGTGCCTTTCATTGGGCTTCTTTTACCCGTGTTGATAAACTAATTTGCAAAAACCATCTTAATTTCTCTGTCTACAGTTGCTCAAGCTTCAGACTTGGGGAAAAAAATCCTTGGTAATTGCATTTCTATGGTGCTAGCTCCCGCTGTGGCTTACTCGTTTCTCTGTGCAGTGCTGGGACTCAAGGGGGATCCTTCTCTAGTATGCACTTCACAAACATGCTTGCTGCCTTTCCAGGAATGGACTTGTCTCTTTGCAGTAGTTTGGTTATTGAGAGAGATATTGGCATAAAAAGATGAGCTCTATTGCTGACTGCTACGTATAAAAGACTTTTCCTTTGTGAATAAATGAATAACTCACAAACTAGTTCAATCAGACATTCTCAAATTCCAACTCAAGGATCTATTTCATGCCCAGTTAGGCATGAGTTTTATTATGATTCTGTATAGACTTCAGAGCCCTTTCTGGCTTAACTGGGGCAACCAAACACAAAGTAACCTTGTGGTGCATTTGTAATTGTTGGAATATCTGCCATGGGTTCTGGCATATGGCTGCTGTCTTTCATCCATTCTCCTGCTTGCCAGTGGGGCCAGACATGAAGAGAGAGGTCCCGTGAAAAGGTTTACATCTGATCAGACTCATCTTTGAGGGGGAGTGTGCTGCTCTTCACATCTGTTCCTTTGGCCGGAGTCATTGGCAGTGACCAAAGGATGGAAAATCCACTCATCTGCCTTGGCAGCCAAGCGGACAGGGAGAGAGCAGCCTTCCAACCAGAATATGCAGCCAGTTGGCAGAAGGCTTCATTTCTCCTCTTCAGGATACCAAGTTATACCTGGCAGGTGAACAATTCTCAGAGCACTGCTAAAACTAACAGCATGTTTTTCTTCTTTTCAAATACTCTTGAACGGTGTTGTAGAGGAGGCTACTTGGATCAAATGTCTCAGATGAACTTGTGATTGTGTTATTTATATTAAAAAATTAATAGCTAAAGTTATTAGGTGCTTACTATGCAGTGTACTGGTGCTGAGCACTTCAGTTACTGTATCCTGTTTAATCCTCCCAATAATGAGGGACTATAATTACTGTACCCATTATTTGGATGAGAAAATAGACTTAAAGAGGTGAAATGAATTGCCTTGGTGTTTTTCTCAAATGAAGTGTATATTTTTTAAAGAATTTATTTATTTATTCATGAGAGACACACACAGAGAGAGAGGCAGAGACATAGGCAGAGGGAGAAGCAGGCTCCATGCAGGGAGCCCAATGCAAGACTCAATTCTGGATCCCAGGATCAGGACCCGAGCCAAAGGCAGATGCTCAACTGC
This sequence comes from Canis lupus dingo, assembly GCF_003254725.2. Lineage (NCBI taxonomy): Eukaryota > Metazoa > Chordata > Mammalia > Carnivora > Canidae > Canis > Canis lupus. Next base: position 18,947,584 of record NC_064263.1, read on the forward strand.
TGAGCCATCCAGGCATCCCGATGTGTATATTTTTTAATCATTATAGCATTCTAGTAGATGCTGAAAGAGCTATGGAATTATGTAGGAACCCTATAAAACCGTCAAGGCAGATGCTGATATGTATCCTATATTCTGATGAGGAAACTGAAACTAAAAATATGTGAGTTACTTGCCCCAGATTTCACTGCTAGGAAGTCTTGGAGCTGAATTCATACCAGGTCTTCCAATTTTGAATGCATTTTTCACCCAGTATAGCTAAGCTGCTGGAACTTTCAAAGCCTTTCTAAGGTGAAAGGTAAAAAATCCATGACCAGACTGCCTGTGTTAGAAGGAACATGGATTAGTTTTGAGTCAGCTGCATTTACCTCTCTGAACCAGAGTTTCTTCATCTTAAGAAACAAATAAATAAAACAGGGATAAAAATGCTTGTAAAGCCCTGATGGGGATTAGCAGTGGTTTATCAAAGTTTTTATCCCTATTTCTGGTATATTACGGACACTCAAAAAGTAGGAACTTCTTCCATGTTTAATCTAGTGAAAAAAAAGTCAGAAATGATATGAATGCACTATTGATGACAAAGCTTTATTTGTTCACTTGCTTATTGATTATAAGTGGAGTGGTAGTAGGATCTTACTTACCATAGATCCATTCCCATTTCTTCCAGAGTTCATATTTATTTTGTGGAAGAACGAGGTAAGATTTTGAAAACACCTTCCTCTCTCACTGCAAGAGAACTATAAGACAGGTTCTCTGGCAAACGTGTTTTAACAAGTAGGGTCTATTACTCAATATATCACTCAAGATTAAGTATAGAAAACAGATGTTGCACTAGATATTTTAAGTGAGAATAGATTTTTTTTTTTTTTTTTTTTTTAGAGAGAAAATCAGAGGCTTACAAACTCATTGCATAGTGTAAAGAAATGCAATCTAACCTGGATCTCTAAGGACTCCCAAATAATACAACTAACCCAGAAGGAGGCTACCACCCCCAGGCTACCCCTCGAGCTCTCATTCACTCTAACGTTGCCATCACTGCCATCCCCATTGCAGACACTCGACTATGGAGACAGTACAACTGTATCTACACACCAGGGAATGAGAAGTCAGGTGCAGGAGCATCTGCCACCAGGGTTGCCCTTGCTTTTTCTAGCCACCAAGAAAGCTGAGCATGAGGTGCTGCTGCAGAGAAACTTCATGTTCCCACTGTACATACACTTTCACAGAGACAGCCAAAAGAGAGAAGAAAACATACCTTCTGTCTCAATTCTGTCTTCAGATTTCAGGCAAATATGTCCAATACAACTCTACATCCAGGACACTAGATAAAGAGGTCTAACAAATGTTTGAGCCTTGCTTTTTAAACTTCTGAGAGAAGTGCCTGGCTGGCTCATTCAGTAGAGCATGAGACTGTTGATCTCAGGGTTGTGAGTTCAAGCCCCCTGTTAGGCATGAAGCCTACTTAAAATAATAATAATAATAATAATAATAATAATAATAATAATAAATACATCTTAAAAATAATAAGAAACTGAACTTCTGAGAGAAAGAATTTGGGATGGAGGTTGAGTGACCATCCACATACTCAGTGCCTTACTGTAGTTTTGTGAATGGCCCTTTTCTGGACCAGAGCTTGGTATGTATAATCATATGGAGGAATCACTTCATGATCCTGGGAGAGTGATTTCACGTAACTAACCATCAGGTTATACTCATTTGCTTCTTTTTTTAAGATTTTATTAATTTATTCATGAGAGAGAGAGAGAGAGAGAGAGAGAGAGGCAGAGACATAGGCAGAGGGAAAAACAGACTCCCGGCAGGGAGCCTGACGTGGGACTCAATCCCAAGACTCCAGAATCATGACCTGCAAAGGCTGACACTGAACTGCCCAGGTGCCACAGGTTACTTATTTCTTTTTTTTTTTTAATTTTTATTTATTTATGATAGTCACACAGAGAGAGAGAGACAGAGACAGAGACACAGGCAGAGGGAGAAGCAGGCCCCATGCAGGGAGCCCGACGTGGGATTCAATCCCGGGTCTCCAGGATCGCGCCCTGGGCCAAAGGCAGGCGCTAAACCGCTGCACGACCCAGGGATCCCAGGTTACTTATTTCTAATGAGGGATTAGAATCTGGAGTTTTTATTGTGAAGGTGACATGGGATTATGTATAAATTACCTAACGTAGAGCTTGGTATATCATATATCCTCAATAGATGGTAACTTTATATGAAATATAACATATATACAGAACTTAATACAGTAAAAATATGTATTGAAATTATGGATTGAATTATTTTGGAGTAAATTATGTTCCAGGATTTACCAGCCTTCCCAAATGTTTTGCAGGATTTATTCTAAATGCTTTTTTTTTTTTTTTTAACCTTGTTTCATTTAATCTTCTATGAGTTAGGTCCTGTTTTAATTTGGTTTAAGGAAGATATGTAATCTTATGTGAAGATACAGAAGAAGTCTCAGCAATTTCATGAGTATTCAATATTCCTCATAGCATTTTGAGGTGACTCACATATACATGAGCATGTGATTGCAAACATAGAACTTTCAAGTTGCATGCTGGCTGTTGCTGGGACATCAATCCATCCAAAAAGAGAGAAATACTCTACCTTTGTTAAAATAAGGTGTTCAGGGCCTGAGGTTCAAACATGCCTAATCTATCTGAGGGCTCACTTTGAGCCTATCAAATAATTTATATAACTTAGAGAAAGTGGGCAGATCTGAACAGCAACAAAAATTTCTAATATGTCTATTGGTGGGAACTTCCAGAAGCCAGCCCATCTACCTATACTTTGTAAGATTTGTAAATTGGGACATTAATGAAGCCATTTCTAGATTCATTTGCTAAGTCTTACAACTATGATGGGTTAGGATTAATAGGAAAAACTGCATCTGTATACTTTCTATGAGAATTGGAGAAGCTGAGCTCTAATGTACCTTTTTTAACACAGGAATATGTAACTAAATTTATTAGTCAGACTCAAGAGCCCATGACTCCATACCAGATACCTAGTTAATACCCAACCATAACTTTGTCCAATGTAGTGGAATGTTCCCCTCTGTGAGCTCAGCATGGCATAGGAAACAGTGAGAAAGTAATGACTTTGGTTTTATATGGACCTAAAGTATTTCTTCCTTCCCCACTTCTTTGTGATCTGACATCTCACATCCTCAATGTCCTCCTATGCAAAATGGCAATATTTATATACTAAGCTGTTATAAAGATTAGCATTTTTTTTTCTTTTTCTTTTTTTAAGATTAGCATTTTTAATGTTTATAAGATGAGTATATGATAAAGAGTATGTACTTAACAGTGTTGCTGTTGTTATTTTTATCAATAAAATGATGCAGTAAGTTTATTGAAATTATTTTTTCCTGTTTCAGTTAGGATTATATTCAATACTTAGTTAGATTTTTAGGCAAATGGCAGAAAAATTCTCCTTTCAAGAAACTCTGGGTACATTTCTTTTTGAGAATGTTTAGCTTGACAATGATGGAGAAAGAATACTCAAAAATCGGCATGCACTATTCAGAATATAGTAACTAAACGAAAAACTTTATTTTCATTTTCCAGTATTTATCTGGAAACAGTTTCCTATTTCATGTTGGCAAAATATCTGACCTCAGTGACATTTTAAGAGAAGGTGGTGGTCCTATTTGGGATGTATCATCTCCTTAGTGAAGTCCCTTACTTCCACCTCCAAACTGTCAAATCAGAATTAACGTATCCTTCCGGCTCTCTGAAAGATGCAAGAGTGTCTAGAGAGGGATCCTATTCTGGTGGAAATAAGATAGAATTTAGAACCATAACACAGCAGGTCTACTTTGGGCTTGAGAATAACCTTGAAAATCCTTAAACCCCTTTGAGCCAGTTTCTTTGCCTATGATATGGTGATGAAATAAAAGCTGGTTTATAGGTTTTCTGTGAGAATTAGATACAAGCCAGTGTCTCTCACAGTGATGCAAGTGGTTGAAGTGCAGCCTCTGGAGTCCAGCAGCCAGAGTTTGATCTCTACTTCACAACTGACCAACTGATACACCTTGAGCAAGCTACCTAACTGCTCTGTAGCCTACTTCCTCATATGATAGAAGTAAAGAGGAGGGACAAGATTTATAATCCATAAAATATTAAGAGGATTGTTAAGGGGATAAGGGATCGAATGAGAAGATGCACATTAGTTACTTAAAGCAGGAAGTAGGCAATAAATATGAAGTATTGCTATAATTGTTTTAATAAACTGTTGATTTCATTATGACCCTCCTCACATTGTGCTAAATGATAATTTGCTTCCACGTCTGTCATACTAGCTAGATGACAAGTTCCTTGAGGACAGATGCCATGCCATATATATCTCTGTTACGCCAGTATCCAGCATGATATCTTGCACAAAATAGGGACTTAGAAATACTTAATAAATAAATGAATGATTTTTGGATCATTTTACAAAGAATTCAGAGTGAGTAAATGTTGCATTCATTGCACTTTAGCATTTGTTATTGATGCTCTGTGATGCATCCATCTCTGTGTCACATGCTGTTAAGATATAGAAAGATTGAGTGTAACTATGTACTTGGCTTGAAAATGCTTATAGTCTTTAATTGGAAGCTAGCAAGGAAAGAGATCATTAAAATGTGTGAAAGCTCAATGTTATCTTAAGGTACTTTTCATATCTACAATTGCTATTTAGGAGCTCATAAGTGTGATCTCAAGTAGCACATGTATCTCTTCTTCCATGTAAAAGTAAACCAGGAAGGGATTAAAAGGCATTGATTCTCATCTCTAATAGCCACATATTTGCTATATAACCTTTGGTAAAATAATCAGCTTCCTTTGGATCAAATTATTTATATGTAAAACAATCTGTGACTTTATATCTTTAGTCTTTGTAAATGTCATTCATTTCAAATGCCTTCACTTAGATATCTCAGAATACTTTTCCAATGTGCTTTATTGTAATGCATATTCAAGAATTAAATATTAGGTTCTATCTTGACATTTTCTACTTAAAACCCTCCAATTGTTTTTCTTATGCCCTTAGAATAAAATCAAAATTCATATCTAGGCCTACAAATTGGTGCATGATCTAACCCTACTGGCTATCACTCTCACCTCTGTTCACTGCTCCCCCGTTATACCAGTATTCCCTCTGTTCTTTCCAGCCCCACAAACTCTGTTTAATCTTTTCTTCCTGAACAGCTCTATCCCCAGATTCCCACATATCTCACTTTTTCCTTCTTTGAGATCTCTGCTCAAATGACACCTTAAAATTTTCTTCCTTGACCATTTTATTTTATCTATAATTGCTCCCATATTACCCCTTTATACAACTTTATTTTTATTCATGATTCCTTTCCGTCCTGTAATCTATCAATTTTTGTATACCTGCATGCATTTACAAATCTGTCTTGAATGGCTGATCTGTTCCTTGTTTTGAAAGGGATCCTGTGGTTGCAATAATAAGCAGATGAGGCACAGAATCTGTCCTCAAAGAACTGTGTCTAGTGGGAAATACAGAAAAGAAAGGACACTACATTTTGATGACTTAAGAGCTATGATGAAAGTGCAGAAACAGTGCTGTGGAGACAAGAAGTGAGCCCCAGCATCTGGCTGAAGGCTTGAAGAAGATGTCTTAGAGAGTGATACCTAAAATGATACTCGAAGGTTGGGCAGGAATTAGCTTACTGGAGAAGATGAGGAGAACACTGAAGACCAGGTTCATAGATTCAGAGAAAGAAAGGGAGTATTGGCACTTTTGAAGAATTGGAAGCTACTCAATGTGGCTAGAATGTTGTGTTTGAAGAGGAAAGAAAGTGAGAAGGAAGAAGTTTCATATGGCCTGAGATGAACCATATTGGTGAGTTTGCTGTATTATTAGGAATAGTAGAAATCATTGAAGAATTTTAAAGGGAATGGCTTGATAAGATTTGCTTTTTTGTTGTTATAGGATGTTAAATAGACTAGAAGGGATACTGTTCAGTTAAGATGCTGCTGCAATGGTATGGGAGAGAAACAATAACAGCCACAATGAGGAAAGTAGTGGTGAGAATGGAGAGAAGCAAATATGTCTGAGAAGGAGGCACATAGTGGCTGCTCAGAATTGAGGCATGAGAGAGAGGCAGGGATCACACAGGATACCAGCATTTCTGTTTGAATTCATGAGAATCACTTATTGAGGTGCAAAACACAGGAAGATAGGTGAGTTTGGGTGGGAAGATGATGAGCTATATTCTGACATTCCTGTAAGACTTCCAAAAGAAGATAGGCTAGATATCTCTAGTTTCTCGCTCCAGTTACAGATTATTACATCTTTTTTAAATGTTGAAGATGTGGCTGCTTTATGTCTTGAACAAATCTTCCTCTTCTATCATTAGTGCATTAACCTTGCTAGCCTTCAAGGATCTAATGTAAAATAAAATAAAAATAGACATGACGGAATTTGGGGCAAGTAGAAATGCATGTAGAGCCCAGTTTAAATACCTACTAGTACTGTAGTTAAGGATAGTGGGACATGTACCCAAAAACTGCCTTAGTATCCAGCAAGTAAATTAAGGAGCTGTTATCATCATCTCAAATATTCTACTGTATTTTCCCAGTGAATGTATTCATCTTCGCCATTATGCCTGTCATCATTATAACTAACAATTACTGAGCAAATATGTCAGGCATTACGCATTATCCCTTTAAATAATCAAAATACTGTTACGAGTAAGCACTATGTCATGCTCACTTTAGAGATGAGAAATCTGAGATTTGGAAAGTATATTGTATACAATCAAAGATAATAAGCCGTATATGGTGACAGAAGGTAACTAGACTTATTGTAGGGATTATTTTATAATGTGTGTTTGAAAAAGGTAGTAAGTTGTAACATCTGAACTTAAATCATGTTTATCATGATTATTTTGTATTAAATTATTTTGTATTAAAATTGTCATAGCCCATGTAAATGTTACAAAGAAGCTATTAAATCTAATAATGTATAACATCTTTGATTACATAGCCTCTTCCATATATACTTAATATTTAATTCTACATGTGAGGCAGACCTGCAAATTAGGAAGGAAACAATATCTACCTCAGACTTGTTAATATTAAACAATTTTATAAATAAAAGGAGTCAGGCATTGACTGGTATAGTAAACACCATTATCATAATTTTAAATTTTCATATGAACAAAAGGAAAACAAGCTAAGTAACTTGCTCAAGATCACACAATCAGTGATGATGGTGGAGCCAGGATTTAATCTTAAATATATGGTTAAATGATCTTTACATGGAGCCTCATCTAATGAAATTGGCTTCCTGGGCAATAAATGGCTTACATTTGGTAGTTGTCAACAAATGACAAAATCCAAATTTTATTATTGTTTTTTACTTCCTTTATGATCATCACATAATAGAGCTAAAAAATTGTGTTAAATATATTTGAATACGTATCCATTTTGCTATACACTCCAACTCAGAAGTCTAAGTAGCATGTAATTCACTGAATGATTTAAACACACACAGAGAGAGTAAAAATGTCCACTTATGAATCTGAAATGTAATTTACAAAGAAAGTTCACAAAGGTGAGCTCTATGAGAAAGAGCAGGCATCTGTCTTATATATAATTGGAATTCACAACACAGTAGAGTATAGTTGTCATGCATCTGTTAAAGGCCAAAAATTTATTAGAGCAAATTAAAAATTATAGACATTGCTTTTGGATAAAGGAATCCCTCAGTAATTTGCAACATCACTGGGAGAAAACTGTTCAAGAAAGAATACTGAGGGCAGATCACAGGCAGTGACAAATCTTTATGATCATGCAACGCTCAGTATTGTTTGAGAATAATTTTATTACTTTGCCCTTTTATTCAATAAATATTTCTTAGTGGAACGCCTGGGTGGCTCAGTGGTTTAGTGCCTGTTGTCAGCCCAGGGCATGATCCTGGAGTCCCGGGATCGAGTCCCACATCAGGTTCCCTGCATGGAGCCTGCTTCTCCCTCTGCCTGTGTCTCTGCCTCTCTCTGTGTCTCTCTCTCTCTCTTTCTGTGTGTGTGTGTGTGTGTGTGTGTCTCTCATGAATAAATAAATAAAATCTGAAAACAAATATTTCTTAGTTCTTACTACATGCAGTCTTGTATGTAATGGAAATAAAATACACGCACACACACAATTAAAGTCCCTGTCTTCACAGAGTTTACATTTTAGTACTTACTAAACAACCTTATTACTTCACTTATTATTGACATCCTTACAATGGGAATAATACATTTGACTCTGTGGAGCTTTCTTTTTTTTTTTCTGCGGAGCTTTTGAATAGTATCTAAGGACACCCATGTGTAAAACCTCCATATACACTTGTAAAGTGTTATATAAGCATAATGCATGTGCTTTCTGGTCTGTAATATGGAGAGAAACTTATTTTCTCAAGCTACCTTATAGGTTAATGGTTAGGGTAAAATATGTATGTGACAATATTACTACCAGCTTCTATTTAACAGTTAATAAGTTGCAGATGTTATGCCACATACTTTGGAACGTGTTAAATCTTAAAACCTGCCCATTAATAGGTGCTGTTATCCTTCCCACTAAATAAGTGAGAGTCGACCTTTGAATTCAGACCTATGTCATTTCATCCTGTACTCTTCCTCACTCATGTATGTACTCACTTATGTAAAAGCAAAACCACTTTGGAATAAATGATATTAACATAACTATACAAAAATGACATCATAACCTTCTTTCTTTGTGGCGGGAGTTCTTTAAGCTAGTGTGTATAGAGGTTGAGAACAAGATAACAGTCTGCTAGTGAGACCACACTGCTGAATCAAAGGCTGCATCAGGCACTCTCATTTCTAGTTATGGTTACAACTAACTTCTTGGGGAACCATGGGCATGCCACATTGGTTGAATATCCTACCAACCCCCAAAGCTACCAACCTGAGTCCTCTTTTTGTAAAATGAAAGATATTTTCTTCTAACACTGACAGTCTATGATTCCATTAAAAAAAAAAAAAAAAAAAACAATAAGGGCAGCTTGGGTGGCTCAGCAGTTTAGCGCTGCCTTTAGCCCAGGGCATGATCCTGGAGACTTGGGATCGAGTCCCATATCTGGCTCCTTGCATGAAGCCTGCTTCTCCCTCTGCCTGCATCTCTGCCTCTCTCCCTCTTTGTGTCTCTCATGAATAAATAAATACAATCTTTAAAAATAAAAACAATAATGCATAGTTTGAGGTGGATGGTATAAAGGTTTTTATTGTAGTGGGCTCAGCTCTTCCATACCCTGAGCTTTCCCGTGCAGGAATTGTGGTACAAGAGGATGAGTACAGTCAAGTGGAATCCAAACAGAGGCAATCATGGGGAAGTATGGTGGGACCAGCAAGCCAAATGTTTGTGTGAAAAGAGCTCATCAAGCAAAGGCTTGAGCTAGGCCAGCGCCCCATCCCAAAGAAGCCCCATCTTGATCTTCAACATAGTAGAGTCAACGGAAGTTCTGGGTAACCTGCCTGGCTTGGAACTGGATCACAAGCAGTTACTAGAGACCCAGTTGCTAGAATTTAGTCCCTGGGGAATAAAGACTGTCAAGGTGAGCTGGTTTCTGGGAGTTTTTGTAGAGTAGTAATCCTAATGGAAGAGCTGAAAAACATGATCAGAGTGACTTGTAAAGTCAATTTGTAGAAGAGCCACAATAGCAAATGTTGGTGGAACAATGAAATTCTGGACAGTTCTGAATAACGTATTACTACCAACAAGCAAGAAATTCTAGCCCCCAAGTGCTCGAAGGGCTGATAATCCACCTACACTACTATTGAGACCCATACTTAGAATCTTAATAAGATTAGGACTATTGGCTTCACCTATGCATTCAATTCAATTTATGAATCCGTGCTTTGGCACCAGATGGCCTAAGTTCAAACCTTAATTCTGCCATGAATAACTGTCTGTGGATGAGATATTTAACCTCTCTATGCCTTAGTTTCCTCATCTGTAAAATGAGATTAATAATAATAAAAACAATTAAAATAATACCTATTTCGGTATCTTTCCCTTCATTAATAAATTAATCATGTAATCTGAATAGTTAGCTACATAGCTCTCAAAAACTGCCAGCTCTTTATTTTCATTCTGTTTAGTAAATCATTGAACAGAAAAGTGAAAGAAACTAATAGTGTTCATAAATATTTCCTAGAAGCAGTAATTATTCACATGGATTTTTTGGGGGGCCAGAGAGGAGGATAGATAGGGACGTTGCATTATAAGAAGTGGTAAATGCTATTCAGAGATCTGAATCAGTTTATTATTTTTCATTCCTTCCCTTATACACCATGGCATCAATGAAATGGTCATTTATTGAGCAGCTACTTTATTTTAGACCATGTATTATGATGTTACATAACACACTATCTTGTATGGATTGCTTTAGGCATTTACCAAAGTGTGTGCTTGGGAGGGTGTGTTCTTGGTGCTTGGGCACATGAGTGAACACAACAGGCAGAAATCCCTGCCATGGTGGAATTCTCATTCTAGTGTGCATGCCCACAGATTACTAGGGTAAGGATTCATGTAAAAAAAAATAAGTTACATTGTCATTTGGCAAAAGATGCATGTATAAAAGAATACCAAGGAGTGAGAGATTTACTCTGTGGTTGGAAAATGGCCTGAAGAGAATTGGTTCCTGAAGAAAGTGCCATTAGAGATAGGCTTTGAAGGGTGTGTAGAACTTCACCAGGTAGTCTAGAGAGAGGGGACAGGCCTTTTTTGGAGTAGAGCAAGTACCATGTGTGAAGTCACAATCACTTGAGAGTCTACACAAAGTCAGAGCACATGATCAAAGAAAAGGAACCAGGAAGGGTAGCCAAGAAGAGAAAGGAGACCAACGGGGGAGAATTAGGAGGAGAGGAGAGAAGAGAAAAAATAAAGTAATAAATTGAGTATTGGATAACCTTGAAGGTCAACTCAAAAGAAGTCATTTTAAATTGATTTAAAAGGCAATGTAGAGCCAATGGAGCAAGTGTGGCAGGAATTGGGCAGCCACTATCAAAAAAGCTATCAAAATGTTCGGGCATGATTTGTTCTTAATAAACCTGTGGTACTCTCAGCCTGTGATTCCATTGTCCTCGGAACGGTCATAGATTTTGTTGGTTGGTAATTTTCCATTAGCTCCCTAATTACTGATGCACTCCAAGAGACATTCTCTTAGACAGATAAAGGCCTGATTATGGGAGACTGGGGCTGATTTACAGTGTTTATGAATGTCCTCTGCTTCCATTCCTTCCCTAATACATTTGGGACTTTTTTTTTTTTTCAAATAGTAAGAAAATATTAGAAAAACTGGCATTTGCAATAAGTTTCATTTTAGAAACAGCTCGTTTTTTCTTTAGAGTTCGGTTTTGCATTCATTTTAGGCTGCAGTGTTCCATGCTTTTGTGGATGCCTTTCAGCAAAGTATCTTGACTGTTTGAAATCCTCATCTTGAAGGATTTTGAAACTAAATGACCTGTTCCAAATTTTAATGTAAACTGCCACATTCATTTGTCCATTCATCATTCCGCAAGAAGCTTTTGAGTGCCTACTAAGTTCTGGACTCTCTTATATACTCAGGAAACTGATAGAAGATAGAGTATTTTAAAAAGATCTGCAGTTTTGTGGGAAGGGAGGCCAGGAAACCTGATATCATATGTGCTGTAAGAGATATGGTGCAATGTGTTGTGAAAGCACAGATGTAGGCACCTCTCCTAGAATGAAGGCTGTGAGGAAATTGCTTTGGAGGAGGTGAAATCTCAGTTTTTCCCAGGTGTTAAGGCAGAAGATGGGCATTCTGAGTGTTCTGGGCCTAAATGGTGAAGAAATTCACATGAAAGTTCTAGCTAATAAGACTGAACTAGGGTATAATAGAGGAAGGAATAAAAATAGGCTCAAGAGGAAAGTAAGAATGAGATACTCAAGAAAATCACATTCCACCCTAAGGAGTTGAGTTTTATCCAAAAGGAAATGAGAAACCATTGAATTATTCTGGCAGGGAAGTACAGCGTAGAGCTGGGCATTAGGACAGTCCATCATTCCAGCTCCTCTACCTTTCCTCCGATCAACCAGAATTTTCCTGGCTATACCTATTGTCAGCTGCCAAAGCTGGATCTCCCAGAGGACAAGGGCTTAGTCTCTTTGCATTCCAGTTCCAGAGACTTTTCTACCAAACCTCAGCTTCCTTCTTAGTGAGAGCCTTCTGAACCCCTGCTGATTGTAGAGCCTAGGAGATTCTGAGCTGCTGATTGATTTGATTTCATTCTACTGTAGTGCATGTAATTTCATGCTTCCAAGTCAAAGACATTTTCTGAAAATTCTCCAATCTCCTCAAATTACTTAGCTTTATATATTTATTCCTGGCCTCATTGGACTCTAAATAACCCAGTTTGGGAGAAAATGCTTGGCATGGGAAGCTCTGGTCATCAAGATTCACCAATTACTTTGATGAGCTCTTTCAGATTGTTAGAAGCTGTCCCAGTAGAAAGAAAAAAAATTAAAGTTGGGGCATGTTTTCAGACCAAAAAAAAAAAAAAAAAAACAGTTTTCTGGTGATACCTATATACTTCTCTGCAAAGAAAGAAAGGATTGATTCTTCTTAACAATAAAGAAAAATACACTTTAGGAATAAAGTGGCAGGATGCCTCCAAGAATTTGATAGATAGATGATAGATAGATAAGCTTTTCAATATAATAGTATATACTTCAATAACATTTTAAAGTCATCAAAATAGAATAAAAAATAATTTAAGAAAATGTTTTCCCAAATCATATCATTGTTAATATTTTCAAGAACATTCTTTAAGATATCTATTTACATATAATCAATGACATAGTTTTAGAGTGACAAAAAATTATAAAGATTGTACAGAACATTCCTATACACCCCACATTTAGTAGTCCCTATTATTAAATCTGATTTTTAGTGTGATGCATTTGCCACAATATTAATGAACCAGTATGGCATATTATTAACTGAAGTCCATATTTTATTCAGGTTGACTTAATGTGGCTCTTTTTTGTCTGTTTATCTTTTTCAGAATGCCATCTAAAATACATTATGTTTATATTCATCACGTTTCTTTAGGCTGCTTTCGGCTGAAAGGTTTCTCAAACGTTGGGAAACCTTGATAGTTTTGAGGAGTTCTGGAAAGGTATTTTGTGGAGTGTCCCTCAATTGGGATTTGTCTAATTCTTTTTCTAATGATTACACTGGGGTTATGGATTTTGAGGAGAGAACCGTAGAAGTAAAATGCCATTTTCCTCCTATCCTATCCAGAATACATACTAACAACATGGTTCATTACTGTTGATGTTGAGTTTGATCACCTGGTTGAAACAGTATTTGTCAAGTTTCTCTTTTGTAAAGTTACTCACCCTCCCCCACTGCTCCCATCCCTGATCCATACTGTAGTCTTCAGGCTACTGCATAGCCTGGACAGATAAAGAATAAAGAGATATGCTCCACATAAATTAGGGTAAAATATCCACATGAATTATTTGGTATTGGGCAGATTTATTTTTTCTTTCTCATTACTCAACTGTTTATATTAGTATGTGCTTATGGATATTTATTTTATATATCCAGGGCTACTTTATTTCAGTTTTGTTGTTCAGATTGTTTTAGCTTTGGCCATCAAAAACTGTGTCACTTGTTTCCCGTAACCTTTTGATCTATTCCTATCAGTGTGTGTGTGTGAGTGTGTGTGTATGTGTGTGCGCACGCATGTGTTTTAGCACTTTCTTACTCTCTGGCATTACAAGATGCTCCAGGCTCGTTTTGTGTATTTCTATCCCCAGTCCTAGAATTGATCCTTTCCCTAAAGACCCTGGTTTCCTTACTGGAGAATAATGTTATAAACTAACTTTTGAGCAGTATACGTGCCTGCTGCTACTGGGATATCATCGCTTCTGGGCCCTCCCAGCTAATAGAGCAAGGAATTATATAGTAACCCATGTGTGTACACATATTTGTAAATATCTCTATACATAACCATCTGTATTAGCTATATTAAGCTAAACATGAGTTCACACTGATGTTCCCAACTCTAATCTGTTACCACAAAGGACTTCCTAGACTCCTCCTCTTGCTCATTTGTTGCCCTCCCACTCTAATGGTGGAAAACCCAACTTTTACTTTCTTCTGTCCATTTTCTCAATTGTTCAACTCCAGTATACACACGGAATGGTTTCAGAACTGTTAACCCCCAACCTCATGTAGAAGAAACTTTATCAACTGGAGTACAGTGCTTAGGTACAATTCTCTGCTGTTTCCATAATTTATTCCTTAAATAAAAGTAAGTAGGTTGAAAATATTCTTTCAAGACAATAAATAGAGCCCTAAAATATAATTCCAGTATTTATGTGTAGGCTGCATTTGAGTAGGTTGTGTCATGTTTTGTAAGGCATTGTAAGACTTTTGGCATTTTCTCTAAATGAAATAAAAAGCAACAGGGGAAGGAGAGTCCTCTAACTCTTTAAGATAAATCTAGCTATTATATTTTAAATTGAAGTCAGAAGAGAGGGCTGTTGCCTATAGCCAAGAGCCGATGGTGTCATGGGCCAGTGTGGTAGCAGTAGATTTTTGGAATGAGGCCATATTTTAAAAATCAATAGGATCTGCTGATAGATTGATTGTGGATATGAGAGAAATAAAATCAAGGAAAACTTTGATCTTATTTACTAAAAGATATGGAGATCAGCTACTGACATGGGGCTAACTACAGTGGCAGGAGGGTTATGTTTGTTTTATGTTGTGGGAGGTGGTGATAACCAAGAAATATGTATGTGTCATGTTAAATTTGAGATAATATAATTATATTCAGGAAGGGATGATCATTGATTGGTGAATGGCCACCAGGTAGATGAGATCAAATAATGTATTTATACTAGCTAAAAACAGATTAGTGGGCCATGGAGTAGGTCTTTGGAGCCAGAATGTTCCTCATATCCCAGGTTCAAGAAACCAAGTCCACCCCTTCCTCTTCAGCATCATTTCCCCTGTGTGTAAAATTTACCCATTCCTTTCCAGAGTATCCCTCAAGGTAGACCCAACCAGGGCCTGTCGCTCAGTGGCTTGTCTTGTGATAATACAATGAGCTGGAGTCCCATAACTGAGGCATCTGTAGTGGTACTGATACAGCTCAGCCTTATGAGTTGATTCCCTTCTCTGTTTTTGGCTTACCTCATTCCTTCAGATCCTCTTGCATTTTATCTGTTTATATGTCACAGACTTAACACATGCTGCCTTTACTAACATAGATCTTTTCCCACTTTTGAAATTTGCCTTCAGATCTGTTTTGCCTAAGCCATATTTGATGTATTTAAATTGGAGGATAGATAGAGTTATTTTTTAAAATTATCTATTTAATATTTAACACTTGTTAACTTTGGACATGCCTTTTGAACTATCTGGCCTCAGGGTTCTCATTTGTAAGATGGGACTGATGGCACCTGGTCTGCCAAAGTACTAAGAGTCCTAGTAGCAATTGATATTTTATTTCAGTGTTTTCAGATGATTTCATATCCATCACTTGGCTTTCACTCTAATTCTGTGTGGCAGGTATAAATCCCTATTTAAGAGTAAGAAAAAGGTAGCTCAGAGAGATTTAGAGACTTACACAAGGCAATTCAGCTATTCAATCAACAAACATGTGCTTTATGCATATTAATAGGCTAAGAGCTATTCCAGTTGCCAGTGATAAGAAATAATGGTAGAGGCACTCCCACAGCCATGTTTACCTATGGTAAAAGACAGAGGTACAGGGATGCCTGAGCGGCTTAGTCAATTAAGCATCTGACTTCAGCTCAGGTCATGATCTCAGGATCCTGGAATTGAGCGCCCACATTGGGGTCTTCGCTCAGTGAGGAGTCTGCTTGTCCCTCTGTCCCTCTTCCCCTGCTCATGCTTGTGTACTCTATCTTAAATAAATAAAATCTTTAAAAGAAAACACACAAGTACGTATAGAACATTGTCAAATGCAATATGAAAGCCATCAAACATTTCACCTCACAGATATTCTGCAAAAATTGGAGATGTAGCAAAAAGCCATTGCACAGGTCAAGGAGCAGATATTCAATAAATGTCAACCAGTACAAGTGTCATTTGAGCAGTGGCATTTGAGGTAAGCATAATTATATTAATTGTTATTTATAGAGTGTCTACTGTGTTCTATCAGTATTTTAAAATATTCTTTTCATTAGAATCCTTTCATTGCAAACAATAGACACCAACGAGCTGGCTTATGCAGGGAAGAGGAGAACTTATCATAACGGATACAGAGCTATCTCGTGGAACCAGCTCAAGGACAGGCAGGCAGCCAAGCGTCACAAAGGAAGTAGAACCAGAAGTTGAGAAAGTTACAAGGAACCTAGGGACTTTCCTCTCTAATTCAGTCTCAGCTTCTCTCTGCATATCTGTACCAGTTTTATTTTTCCACATATCAGTTTTCTCTGCTAGCTGCTCCAAATCCTGTATAATGTCCACTCTCTGCCTCTTCAATTTTAGCTTTGGTTTTTGTTGCTGCTATTGTTGCAGTTTGTGGTGGAGTTTTTGTTTTCTGTGTTTTTTTGTTTCTCCTTTTGTTTTTCATATATCCCTCCACTCACAGATAAGTCTATTTTTTAAAAAAATGTTATTTATTTATTCACGAGAGATGCACAGAGAGAAACAGAGATGTAGGCAGAGGGAGAAGCAGGATCCCTGCAGGAGCCTGATGTGGGACTTGATCCCAGGAGCCCAGGATCACACCTGGAGTCAAAGGCAGATGCTCAACCACTGAGCCACTCAGGAATCCCTCAAAGAGAAGTCTAGAATGAATTAACATCTTACAGGCTGAAGTCCAAACTTCTGGTGATTGGCTCAGTTTGAGGTCCACCCAACTGTGGTCTGGGGACACAAGTAAATATTGAAAATGTACCTCAATGAAAACCTATTTTATCAAGAGAAGGAGGTTGTAATTTCCAGTGTAGAAGGATGTATCATTGTGAGTAGAATGTGTACCTCGTAAGAGTATATTGTTTTTCCAAGCCCCATAGACCCCTGCAAGTTAGAAAGGTAGAAGTCATTCCCCATTACACAGTTGTGCAAAATGAGAATCTTGAATTCATTCCCTCAACAAATTTATATTGAATGCTGACTGAATACCAGGCATGGAGCTAAGTACTAGGAAACAACAGTTTTTAATTGTAAAGATTACTTTTTATCAGGGATTACAGTTGTCAGATAAATTATTATATAACACATATGCAACCTAGTTTTAATAGGGGCTATGCAGAAGTGCAGGTTCTATGAGAGCATATAGCAGAGGAAATGGACCTATCCTGGAAGTAGCTAGGAGAGCATGAAAATATTACCCTATGGAAGTGAATTTGAGTTGAGCTCTACAAGATGAGTATCGACTAGTTAATGAATAAAGAATGTGTCAGGGAGATTTCCAGGCAGATGGAACAACATGAGAAGTCAGAAAATTCAACATACCCAGTGTACGCAGAGTCCTAAAAAGAAGATGGGAAGAAAGGTAAACGATTAGTAGTTGAGGTGGGAAAGGGCAGAAACATAAGTAGTTTAAGACATATGTTCTTTAGTGCAATTGAGCACCTTTAAATCTTTAAATCAGAAAAATAACATGATGAAATTTGTGTTCTATAAAGTTATGTGGGCTACTGTGGGGAAAATTCATTGAAAGAGGACATGAGTAGATGTGGGGAAATAATTCAGAGGCTACTTCAGTGGCCCAGGAGAGAAATGGGAGGTAGGACAATGGGAATAAGTAGTAAGGAGACAGAATGACACAGACTATCTTCTTTATCCTAATTTGACTTTGTAGAAGTAGCTCATTATAATAGGCCAAGGAAAAGCCACTGAGATACAGGAGCAAAAAATTGAACTGGAATTTAAATCTAAGTCCAATCTGACTCCAAGTTTTATCCCATTCTATATGACAGGACATGCCTGAAAATAATGACCATTTTATTATTTATTATCATAGGATGATATGGAGCCAGTGAAAAGGCAAGTCATACACAGCACAGTATGTAACAACAGTGAATCAAGAAGGAAAGAAAAATTATCTCCTGGGACACACAATTTTGAATTCAAATTCAAAAAGCAAGGTGTTTTGCATCCCCTCAATGTTTTTTTTTTTCCCCTTTGCTGCTGTATTTACTTTACCATGACACATTATGTATACATACAGATTCTTCATAAAAGAGATACCACTTTTTTTTTCTACTTAAAGAAAGCTTTCTTTCCAGTTTTTAAAAGAAAAGTGAAGATGAAAGACAGGGAAAAAAATTATTTGCCAACCAACAGGAAGCCCAGGAGCAGGCTGATGCAGGAGCATGCACTGTACCTTTTATTTTGTAGCGATAGCCAAGGTTTTCATCTCTGCAGGGATCTGCTCAGAAATTCCCCTCATCTCTAATGAAAGCATTCCCACTGCTGAGGCTGCTATCAGAAGAAAGCTGATGAAGGGGAAACTGCAGCTCCAAGGAATCAAGAAGTGGGAACCCAAACTTTCCCCAAAAGTCCATCCTTCCCTTAGAAGGTGGTGGTACTTTTAGGTTATGTGACTTTGGGCAAATTACTTAAGCTCTTGGTGTGCGAGTTTTCTTATCTATGAAAATGAGCATACAAATAGCACTTTCATTATAGGGTTGTTTTAAAAATAGAATGGGGACCAAATGAATGATTATTGAGATGGTGATAAAAAAAAAAGCATTAGTTTTTGGTTCTGGATTATTTTACAGTTCATAAAACGATGGAGGGAAATATGCTGTCTCAGAGAGAAGCCCCTGGTCTCCAAGATGAATGTGTAGTCATACATAACTCATAATCCACATAATTCAGTACATATAATGTAGCTACAACCCCAAGAAAAAAAGAGATGATTTAGATGTGGTCACTAGTCTCCTCTTCTCATTCCCTCTGAACTCATTTCAGTCAGATATCCATCTCTACTCTTCCATTAAAGTAGATCCAAACAGTGTCACTGATAACTGCAGTGTTGATAAACCCAGAGGTCAATCCTTGGTCCTTGCCTTACTTGTTTTATCAACAGCATTTGACACAGGCCATAAATCTCTGTTCCTTGGAACATTTCCTTCACTCCTCTTGTTAGGACATCAATCTTTCTTCTTCTCTTCATTCATGTTCTTCTTTGCTGGCTCATCACCATCCCTTACATCTCCGAATGTTGGAAGGTTTGGGGGCTCATGTCTCAGATTTCCTCTACTTTCTATCCATGGTTACCCCTACGTGATGTCATTCAGTTAAAGAGTTTTAAATATTACCTGCAGCACTTTGTGGTTTTTACATTTCCAGGTCAGATATGTCCTCTGAACTTCAGACTTGTGTGTGCATCCAACTGCATATTTGACCTCACTACTCAGCTGTCTGACAGATATTCAAAATTAAGAGCTCCAACATTGAATTTCTTATTTCCATCATTTCATAATCTGTCTCTTTCCACAGTCTATCCCCTCGTAGAAAATTTCAACTCTGTCCTTCCAGTAGATCAACAAAATCTCTAAAGTCATTCTTGATTCTTCTTCTCTTTCTCTCATACTCTGCATCCAATCCACCAGCCGTTAATGGTGTTCCTATCTATAAAATATATTTGCTCCTCACCAGCTTTATCTCTATCACTCTGGACCAAGACAGTATCATCTTTAGCTTTGATCAATGGAAGAGGCTCTTAACCTGGTTCACTGCTTCCTATTTTGCCTCCTTCTGTCTATTTTCAACACAATGTAGTAATTTCTTAAAATGTAAATTTAATCATGCAGTCTTCTGCCCAAATTTCTCTAGTGGGTTTCCATTTCTCTTACAGCGAACCCAAATGCCTTATATAAAGCCTGTGAGGCTCTCTGCTGTGTCATTTGTCATACTCTATCCCATCCTCATCTGTCCCTGTTCATTCTGTTTCAACCATACTGGTCTCTTTGGGCTACCTTTCATTCATGGCACTGAGTTCCTTCCTCTCCATAAAATCTACTCCAACCCTGGCCTCATATCTCTGATAAAATTTCCCAATATAGCCTTCTCCAACCCTGTATAAAATTTTACTTACCCCCTTAACTGGCTGACCTATCCTTGATCTATTTTTCCACAGTATCTTTTACCATTTCATATATTACATATTCATTGGCTTGTTTTCTCTTCTCACTAGAATGCAACCTCTAAGGGCTGAGATTATGGTTGTTTCCTCTGCCTGTAGCCACCAGAGCAGTGCCTGGCATAAGAATAACACAGATAAATATTTGTTAAATAAACAAATGAATTAAGAGTGTTCTTTCTGCCCTTTCAGACCTCACAAGTTTTGTTCAATAAGTTCAACTGATATTTTGGACACCTAATCAGTGCCAGACCTGGCTCTGAGGCTGGGAATGTGTAACACATTAGGAAATGTGGCTTCTTTGTTTGGAGAGCTGAGAATCTGGTAGATGAGATGTATAGGAGTGTTGGACTAGGTGCCCCTCTCTCCTCTAGCACCACCAATACTTCAGGGCATGAGAAAGGGCCAGTAGGTAGGTAGCTAACTTGCGAAATGATTCAGAGATGAGAAGAACACTGAAAAGAGTGAAAGAGGGAGGGTGCAAAAGCTAATGTGAATGTATGGTGCCAAGTTGGACATCTATGGGCAACTGGAGTTCAAATCCACTATGCTCCTCTGAGATGTATGATAGACTGTGTCTCAGAATTATGGACCACCAGCTCCCAATCCCCACTACTTGAGGGATGCCCATGGTGTGGTTGCTCCCTCACGCTTCTAGGCTACGTATGCATGAGTGCCAGAGGTGTTGCAGGAGCTCCCAGGAGAAGTGAGAGATGCCCCTGCCGATTAACAAGGTACTGTTGGGCTCACATCTGAGTGCCTCTAGGCCACACCAATGGGCAGAGCACACGAGGCATCCAAAACAGTAAGTAAAATAAGCAAGAGTGCAAGAGGTGCTGTAATATGTGCTTAAGATAAGTAAAAATAAAATGCAGTTAAAGAATAAGGCAAGAAGAGATTGATCACAGCTTGGGACATAAGGGGATAGTAGCATAATTTTAGCAGGGAGCAGGAAAGATGGGTAGAAGTTAGACTGTGAATTCATTTCCATGCTTTTCATGAAGAAAAATCATGGGAAAAAGGGAATAACCCATTCATTTCAATCATTTCAATTCAACTCGTTCTATAAAGTTGATCTCACATGCCTGGGCATAGTAGGAGCTTAAAAATGTTTGATGAGTGATTATAAACCATAATATGGCACAAACTACGAAGGATAGAAGAGTTAGAAGAAAGGGGGATAAAAGTCCCATTTCTTTGCATTTACAGTCCAGATGGGGGAATCAATTTTTACATGTATTTTTATAGAAATGACACCATTAAATAATTGCATGCTGCTTGTTAATTATATGTCTTTCTTCTCTACACCCTAGTTTTTAAACTCCAGGTGCTATTTACAGAGTGACCCAGTAGAACTTCAGGACACCCTTTCTAAAAATTGGTATGATGTTAGTGCTAAAGTAGATGGCTTGTGCATGTTCTCAATACCTAATTGCAACAGATATACACATCCATGTTCTACTCATAAATTGGACTACTATCACAATTACCATAGACTAGGTGTCTAAAACAATGAACATTTATTTCTTATGGTTCTATGGGCTAGAAGTCTGGGATCAAAGTACCAGCATGGTCAGGTTTTTGGTGAAGCCCCCCTTCCTGGTTATGTTTTACATGGCCTTGCTGTGTGCATGCAAAGAGAGCTCTCCAGTCTCTTCCTCTGTTTAGAAGAGCATTAATCCCATCATAGGAATTCTCCCTTCATGTTCTCATTTAAACTCAATTACCTCCCAAAGGTCCCTCCAAATACCATCACATTGGGGGCAAAGATTTCAATATATGAATGGGGGAGTGCAAACATTTAGTCTATAGCAAAGTCTTTACCAATGTCTTCTTGTATTTCTTATCAGATTGCAAAGCTGGAATCTAAATACAACTTAAAAATGGTAGTGCATAGAAAGAACCCTCAGAAAGTGGGAATTTGGGGCAGCCCAGGTGGCTCAGCGGTTTAGCGCCACCTTCAGCCCAGGGCATGATCCTGGAGACCCAGGATCCAGTCCCACGTCAGGCTCCCTGCATGGAGCCTGCTTCTCCCTCTGCCTATGTCTCTGCGCCTCTCTCTCTCTCTCTCTCTGTCTGTCTCTCATGAATAAATAAATAAAATCTATTTTAAAGAAAAGAAAGTGAGAATTTGGACTATAATATCAGGAAAGGGATTCCAGACAATTCGACTTATAGACATAGCTTAGGAAGGGAAGAAAGATTAAGTTCAGAAGACCAGAGAACAACACTGTATAAATGCCCTTTATCCCCAGACACAGTGATGGGCACAAAGGTGCAAACATGGGCAAATGACAGCCCCTAACCACAAGGAATGCGACATCTAAAGTAAGCATGTTGCTAAGTAAACAATTGAGTATTGAGATGAGGACATTGATATATTTTGGTCCCATAAAAAACTTTATCCCCTTCATTTTTGCTTAAAGTATTGACCAAATAATATAAACAAACAAACAAACAAACTGATTTTATAAATATATACTGATAGATAGCTATTACACATAGGTACAGTTCCACCATAACCTGAATTTGTAATACAAATAGGTTTTTGTTAAATTAACATGTACACCACTTTTTTTTTTAATTCAAAATGTTTGATTTGAGTACTAGGTAGACCTATCTTTGTTGATAGATGGATGGAAAGATAAGTAGGTAGATGGATGGATGGATGGTTGGATGGATAAATAGATGATAAACAATCCTCAGCTTCAAGATGTCCCCACTCTCAACATAGAAGCAAGCATGCTAGTCTAAACCTAACTCTTGCACCTGCCCTGACTAGCAAGAAGTGAACGTTGTGGAGCAGGAAAAGATTGACAAACTGATGATCGAGATGGACGGGACAGAGAATAAATCTAAATTTGGTGCAAACGCTATTCTGGGAGTGTCCCTGGCTGTCTGCAAGGCAGGGGCTGTCGAGAAGGGGGTGCCCCCGTACCACCACATTGCTGACTTGGCTGGCAATTCTGAAGTTATCCTGCCAGTTCCGGCTTTCAATGTCATCAACGGTGGTTCCCATGCTGGCAACAAGCTGGCCGTGCAGGAGTTCATGATCCTTCCCGTTGGTGCAGCTAACTTCAAGGAGGACATGCACATCGGTTTATCACAACCTGAAGAATGTCATCAAGGAGAAATATGGAAAAGATGCCACCAATGTGGGCGATGAAGGCGGATTTGCTCCTAATATCCTGGAGAACAAAGAAGCTCTGGAACTGCTGAAGAATGCCATCGGGAAGGCCGGCTACACCGATAAGGTGGTCACCGCATGGATGTAGCTGCTTCCGAGTTGTTCAGGTCTGGGAAGTATGACCTGGACTTCAAGTCCCCTGATGACCCCAGAAGGTACATCACTCCTGACCGGCTGGTTGACCTCTACAAGTCCTTCATCAGGGGCTACCCACTGGTGTCTATCGAAGACCCCTTTGACCAGGATGTCTGGGAAGTTCACTGCCAGCGCTGGAATCCAGGTGGTGGGGGACGATCTCACCGTGACCAACCTGAAGCGGATTTCTGAGGCTGTGGGCGAGAAATCGTGCAACTGCCTCCTGCTTAAAGTGAACCAGATTGGCTCTGTGACCGAGTCTCTTGAGGCGTGCAAGCTGGCCCAGTCCAATGGGTGGGGCGTCATGGTGTCGCATTGCTCCAGGGAGATCGAAGATACCTTCATCGCCGACCTGGTGGTGGGACTCTGCACTGGGCAGATCAAGACGGGTGCACCATGCAGATCCGAGCGCTTGGCCAAGGACAACCAGATCCTCAGAATTGAAGAGGAACTGGGTAGCAAGGCCAAGTTCGCCGGCAGAAGCTTCAGAAACCCCCTGCCAAGTAAGGTCCAGGTGGCCTACCCTGTGGTCCTGAGTCGGCTGTTAGACCTCTGCTCTCCTGGGCAGCTCGAGGCCCCCAGCCCAAAGTGGCAGGGCCCTGTGCTAGTTAGCTGCCCTCTCCCCAACCCATGATGTTCTCAAAGCTTCCTTAGAATTGCTACAGAAGCCAGACTTGACCATCTGGAACCCTTCTGGGAACCCTAGCTCTGTAAACATGTGATTGGTCCAAATCATTGCTTTCTCACCTCACTTCCAACAAGCCAGGTCTGGAGCCAGGTCTGTCTACATAATAATCTCAAGGTGTCCACAGGCAAGATCCCCAGTGGTTTTATGTGCAGAATAAAAAGGCCTCAGTGACCCACAGGAAAAAAAAATAAAAATATAGCAATTGTCTAGTAAAGATACACATAATATTTAAGTGTAAAAGAGGAAGCTACAATTTTCTGCTTGAAACTGTGAGGTATGGATCTAGGACATTTTTGTTACAGGAAATGATTTTTGGGTTCGTTCTTTCAAGGGAAGAGTTTCAACATATGAAGATGAAGGATGGACATTTCAAGCAGAGGAACAGCAGAATCAAAGGACAAGTGTGAGTTTGCTTTGCGGTATGCTGAGGATCCTAGTAGGGGCTTGGGAGGAGCTTGGCAGTGCCAGCAGAGGCAAGACTATAGAGGCCTCCGAGGCTATGGAGCCTGGCCTTCATGATGTTGGACTACAATCCCCAGTTCTCACAAGGTGCTCCTTAGGACATGAGCCAAAGACATGTAACTGTGAAAAAGCCTTTGTCCTGGGACATGTTGCACATCAGCATATTAAATCTGCTAAAAAGTAAAGCTGTTTAATTTACTTCAATTCCAGCATTTTCCAAAAATCGCTAAAACACACAAATATTTCTTTCTTCACCCCTGAACATCCATTTGAATCCTGTAGAACACTCAGGGGACTGTTTGGAATGAAAAGGTACAAACAAGGCTTTATGCCATGCTGGCATCAATTTTGCCTTTTTAGATGTCACTCCAGCTACAGTGAGGGGCATGGAGAGGAAGCCTTCATTTTGGCAACAAGGAGATGACAGAGAAGCTGTCAGCACTTTAACTGGAGAATTGAAGTGGGATTTGGGTCCTGGTGACAGAAGTGGGTAAAGGGGCATATGGGCAAGTTTTAAGAGATGATTTGTTGAGATCTGGTCACTTATGGGCTTTGGGACACGGTGTGAAATTGTGTCTCGTGTTCTGACTTGTGGAATGGGTGAACGAATGAGATGCTAGCAAGGAGAGGGTCATCTTGAGGCCCCCTGAGTTAAAGGTCTCTATAGAAAAAGACACACTAGAATACTAAGAACCTTCCATCTTTCTAAGAAAATTCCTCCTGTTTGCTCCTCTGGCCGGCCCCAGAAGGCTGGCCCTGCCTTACCTCCTTCTGCATTGCTCTCCACATCTCACTGTCCTGCTGTCCTGAGCTTGTTCTCCAAGTATGCCATGCACATTCACAGCATACATTTGCTTCCACGGTTCTCTCGGTCTAGAATGATCTTCCTGACCTTATGAGTTAGGGATTGTCTTTAACTGGTAGTAATGGAGGCCCAATTACAGTGGCTTAAAAATGTGCAAATTTATTGTCTCACGTTTAAAAAAAAAAAAAAGTCCAGATGATGAATAGGCTAGAGAGTGTTTTTGACCTCACAAATTTAGCAGGTATGCCACTTTTTCTATCTTTCTATCCATAGTTCTTAGCAAGAGACTTTTATCCTCAAGGACACAGAGTGGTTGGTGGAGTTCTAGTCATCACATACATGTCAGGCAGAAAGTAGAGGAAAGAGAGACACAAATGTAATAATCTACATACTCTGTAACTGTATCCATTCAAGGATTCCCCAGTGAACTACCTAACAGTTCACCTTTGTGTCTCATTGACCGTCTCTAGATATAAGGTGACTAGGAAATGAAATCTAGTCTTTCCCTGTGATACATTGCTAACAACAACAACAACAACAACAACAAAAATGCAAAAGGGCAGGTTTTTTTTTGTTAGAAAGAAAGAAGAAAATGCATACAGAAGAGAAGTCTTTATAGTATTAAATGCCACATTTTATAACTCTGCTCTATTGATCTAGTTTCAAATCTCCCCCCAGGTCTTTGAGAAGAACTTCTTAAACTTGCCCTTCTGCCCTTCTGCATGCATGTTGCCTTCACTCAGCGCTTATTTGTGTTACGCTTGTCTCATCCTTTCTCATTTGTTTGGCTTATTTCCGCCAGCTCATGGTGACCAAGATCCACTTTTTATTAGTCCCTGTGTCATCTTTTGATCTCTCTGAACCTGTATCTGACACCATCCCTGGCCCCTTGTAGGAACTTAGGAGAAACTGAGTGTAACCCATGGTTCTCTTACATCAGGATGTCAGAATCACCCGGAAGGCCCATAAAAATACAGATGGGTGGAGTGCCTGAGTGGCTTAGTTGGTGAAGGGTCTGCCTTTGGCTCAGGTCATGATCCCAGGGTCCCTGCTTTCTCCCTCTCCCTCTTCCCTGTGCTCTCTCTCGCTCTCACTCAAATAAATAAATAAAATCTTAAAAAACAAATATAGGTGGTTGGACCCCATCTCAGTTTCTGATTCAGGTCTTGGTCTATGACCTGAGATCATGCCTTTCTAACAAGTTTGCAAATGATGCTGCTGCTGCTGCTGCTGCTGCTGCTGCTGCTACTACTGCTGCTGCTACTACTGCATCAGATCTTGTATTTTGGGCATCTTTGTTGTAAAGATCTCCTACCAAATCTTGACTCTCACCAGATCCCATGATCCATGGTACTTTCTTAGTCCCAGGCTGGCCAGCTATACATCTACCTTCTCCCCCACAGTCCCCATACTTTCTTCTTCTCTGCATTCTGACCTTTTCCCTCTCAGTAAAAGCATCCCAAATAAGTTGATGGTTTGTTGGCTGAGGGAGCCTTGTGTTGTAAATGGGAGACTGGCTGATGAAAGTCAAGAATGTAGTCTGAGTTAATCGTACTACACGTAGTCACTCAGCCTCCAGGGTTTCAGCCTCTGCCGCCATGACCTTCACCTACTACATTCTTTCTTCCCTCTTTTGGCAGTATGTTCAAAGAGTCCCATGTACACTCCCCTGTCAGCCCTCGGAGTGTTAATTTTCCTTGGGGAGGTTGTGTTAGCCCTGAGAAAGGCTGCTTGTTGCTGGGAGAACAGCTAACCCCACACAAATCCTCCCAGTGATGTTTATGAAATATTTCAGTTAAACTAAGAGATTTTCTCCAGGCCAGTAATTATTATCATTAACATTTAGATAAGTTGGCTGTTCCCTGCTCTGTATCACTCCGTGCTTCTATTCTCTCATAATGGAGTAAGATGGAGAGGACTGGAGAATCTCAGCCCAAATGTTCTTTGCTAATAAGGCCCACTGCCTCATTGAGGATGGTTCCTGTATTCCACACAGCTAGTATCAGTCAGTCTTCCTCCTCCTACTCCACCATATTCCTCTGCTTGGGTCCATGATGGTCCTGAACCCTCTTGCTTCTCATACATTCTCAGCCAAAAGAAGGTTCAGCAATCTTCCTTCTTGTGAACAAAAATGAACTCATTTGGGGCTCCTGACCTATGTGGGTGTCTTCTGTTGCTCCCTGACTCATACCCCAGATTCCATCTCTTACAACTGGGTAAAGAGTCGGGGACCCCAGTTTTGAGATTTGAGCACTCAAAGCACAGCAAACCTAAATCTCCTTCTAGACTTCTCAAATACCAGTATCTGTATTCTATGTCTACCACTTAGCTTCCCCACCCCCACCTCAAGTAGTTACCCATGCTTAGATATAATTCTAGCCAGTGTGTTCTTATCACAAAGCCTTAATCTAGTGGTATACAATGGGCTTTGGAGTCAGACAAAATGAGTTTCAATGTTATATGTTAGGTGCAGCAGGTTAAGAAACTGAATTGGATTCAAGCCTGCAAAGTGGAGATGACAGTGTATAGGCTTTAGTGGCCGGCAGGTATCAAAGGGAGCATACCCTTGCAAGAAAGTAGCATTACTTGTGCAGCTCTTTTGGGTCAGACACTTTACAGATGAGATTTGCAGGCCGGCCTACCAGTCTGTATCAAGAGCAGTCTCCTTAACTTTTAATTGCCCACCTTAGAATGGGTGGCCCATGGCTGACTTCATGGGCCAACTCCAAGCAATTCTATCCACGTTACAGTTTCAGTTATTTATTTTTGGTTTTCATTTTGAAAGTATTCATATTAACAACAAAATTGAAAAAGAAATAGTACCTTTCTTTTGTTTACCTTGTGCTTTTTTTTTTTTTTTTTAACCTTTCACCAATCATGAATATCTTGACATACTGGCTTTAAACATCTCGCTTGACTCCTAACTCTGGGAAATGAACAAGGAGTAGTGGAAAGGGAGGTGGGTCGGGGAGTGTGGTGACTCGGTAACAGGCACTGAGGGGGGCACTTGACGGGATGAGCACTGGGTGTTATACTATATGTTGGAAAATCGAACTCCAATAAGAAAATATACAAAAAAATAATAAAAAAATAAACATCTCTATTTCTCTCTCTCTGTCTCTCTCTCTCTGTCTACAGACCACACACACACACACACACATACACACATACACACATACACACATACATGCAAACACGTTTTTGTTTTTGTTTTTTCTAAACAACTTGAAAGAAGCTGTAGAGTTCAAATCAGGTTAATCCCTTCCTCTGAAAACTTACCATTGAAATGAACCATTAGCTACACCAAAAAAACCATTTTCATGGCCTGATGTGAAAACATTTTCCTGGCCCATGGACTTAAGGGGAAGTGGCTGGGAAA
The DNA here is from genome assembly GCF_003254725.2 of Canis lupus dingo. Lineage (NCBI taxonomy): Eukaryota > Metazoa > Chordata > Mammalia > Carnivora > Canidae > Canis > Canis lupus. The sequence continues at coordinate 18,976,377 of NC_064263.1, forward strand.
TGTTTCCTGTAGTTTGGGGTCTATGTCTGTAGGCCAGTCTGACTTCTCCATCACTCCTTCTAAAACTTAGGAGAAATTCACAAAAGTAATGTCTGCAGAGGTAGTTGGGCAAGCAAATAATTAGTCACCCACACTGGGATACTTTTAAAAATGAATACTGAACAAGATTGCCCCTGGTTAATGGAGAAGGAAGATCACCTTCAGACCGCAGCACTTTTTGAGGCCCCAGAGCAGTAGGGTCAGAAGCCAGGAGATGTGTGGGTTTATGTTTAACTCATCATGTATTAGTTTGTGACCCTGACCACATTAGGCCTGGTTTCTCTGCAGTATTGCAGACAAAAACATACTTCTCACCATATTTTGAACAGGGTGAAACACTAAACAAATGTTTAGGAGGCTTATCCATGGATATTCATGCATTAATCAGAAAGGCAGCCTGATTCTATTTTAGTTTAATATATGCTCTAATGTCAAGCACAGTGGCTAGGACTTTACCATTTTCATAGAAATCCCTGGCCTTTCCCACCTCTTCACCATTTCATATGCCATTTCCTCTTCTGAAATGCCTTTATTCCTGTCATTGTCTCAGAAGCTACCTGTTCCAACATCCTGCTGAAATATCACTTCCTCTAGGAAGCCTTCCTAGATTTTTACTCACAGAAAAGCAGAAAAGAGATTTTTACTACTCCAAACACCCATGGCACCATGGTTCTCTCCTGTCTTTGAGAACCTCTGGTTACAGGTATTTTTCTGCATGAGGAATCTTCCACAGGAAACTTGATAGTACTTGAATGCAATAATTGTACCTTTTTTGTCTTACTTTATCTTACTTGGAAAAAATTAGACTACAGATGTCTTTCAATTATCTTTTAGCTTTAAGTAAAAGAAACTAGGCTCAAAATGCTTTAAATCACAAGGAAGTTTATTATCTCATGCAAGCAGAAGCAGAACCTGAGGAAAGCTCCTAGTGAAGACCCATCAATCAGGGCTCCCGCTTTGACCTCCTTTCATTGAAGACCACCGAGATTGCCAACAGAAACTAGATACATACATTTCCTTGTTTAATTTAGCCTACACAGAAAGAAAAAGGAAATCTCTCCCCTAAATAAGGATTATTGTCCTGTCTTTCAATCAGATTGGGTCAGTTTAGCTGAACTGTGCATGCAGACCAATAGCAGTTGCTACAAAAATGTCATGCTCCTGAAAGAGAATTCTGAAAAAATGGGCGTAGAATTTTCATGACTGGAGCACGTGGGTATCTCAGTCAGTTAACCATCCGACTCTTGATTTCAGCTCAGGTCATGATCTCAGGATCCTGGATCCAGCCTGCCATAGGACTTTGAGCTCAGTGGGAAGTCTACTGGAGGATTCTCTCCCTCTCCTTCTGCCCTTCCCCCTGTTCTCTGTCTTTCTCTCTCTCAAATAAATAAATATTAAAAAACGAAAAGAGAATTACCATAATTGATTTAGACTTTCAGTAATGGCTGATAGGACTTTTTGCAATGAGAAAACACTCTATTCTTCACTGGCCAGCATAGCAGCCACTGGCCACATGTGGCTCTTAGGTACTGGAAGCCTACAGGCACAATTGAGAAAATAAAGGTTTTATTTTAATTAATTTTAATTAATTTAAATAGCTAGAGGGCACCATATTGGACCGAACAGGAGAGTGATCAAGATACAGTCTGGAGCTGGAGACAGAGTCAGATTGTCCTGAGTCACATGGGCTGTAGTGGGCAAAGAGGAGCCATGAGTGAAAATGAGGTTCTGCTCAGGAAGGAACAGAGGGAAATGGGCTCTGATTGGACAAGCACATCCTCTATCCTGGGGCTGCTCAGAGTGTGGTCCATAGATCAGAAGCATAGAAAGCAGCTGGTAGTTTGCTAAAAAAGCAGAACCTTAATCAGATCAATGAATCGTAATCTGTATGCTCGGCATATAGCTCATGGTTTGGCATAAAGGCTCACTGTCTAAAGGACCTGGATTCCCAGCCTGACTCTGCCATTTATCAACTGTTAGTTAGGCAGCTCCCTTAAGCTAGGTCCCATTTTCCCCATCTCTAAAAATTGTGTAACAAAACTTGCCTCACAAGGTCATTGTGATTTTTGAAAATGAAATGTTCATGAAATGCTTAGCATAGCAGAGAATATCCATATATGCTCATTAAATCATGGTTTTGCTGGCCTGTCCTCTAGAAGAGAGTCTGTCTCATGCATGGAGAAATCGTCAGTCGTTGCCAAGACTGTACATAATAGATGTTCAATAATGTGGGTCGAAATAATAACAGCATGAATGACTGATTGAGTGAATGATTAGATAATCCAGTGCTTCCCAACTCACAGATGGGTCAATAGTATAAAAAAAATTTTTTTGTAATAAATATAATTACTTCACATGTAATATCAGATCAATATTTGATTTTTCTATTTTGATTGAAATAATTTCTTACCTTGATTCTCTTTCCTAGAACTTCATTCTTAAGGGGGAGCAAAAGTACCTTTTTTATTTTTTTATAAGATCTACGTTGCCAGGCTCTTATCTTACAGATCATTGCAAATGCCCTCTACATGCATGCCCCTGCTATCTTTGGAAGCATTTGTTAAAAGGGAAGGCACTCATGTCCACACTATAAATTAGGCATTTAGCCATGTGTTCCCTAGTGGCAGCCTTCACATCCCTGGCTTTTGGGCTTGCTAAAGTATTCAGGCATTTGACCTCATTGTCCCCCATAGACTCTGATCTTCCCAGTTTTCTACAGCCAGATTAGAAGCTTGTCCAGCACATCCTTTGCCCCTCCACCTTGTGAGACAGATGCCATTCTGCTTTGAGATAATGTACTGTATACATTCTTGTTAAGCCTAGTAAGCTGAGAACTACTGTGAATGGCCTGGTGTTAAGAAAGAGAACAGATCCTGCTCTAGATGACCAGAGTTCGCAGAAGGCTTTGCCAGTAATCTGGGATATGATCTATCATCTTGAGTGACTTACAGTGTCTTCAATCCTCCATGTTCTTATCTGTAAAAGGGGCCAAGAAAAGAAATAAACAACCCTCCCCCCCAAAAAAAAAAATTCACAATGTGTAAAACTTAAAATATTATAAAAATGTTAGACATTTTCTATTTCTATTCCTTATTGTACCTATCTATCATTCATTTATTCCTACAATCAGTTATTTACACACATTTATTATCTATCTACTATGTAGATGATTCTATACAATGTATCAGAGTTACCAAAGTAACAAAAGACATACTCCCTGACCTCAATTAATTAACAGTCTAGGATAAGACTTAAAAAAGAGGATCGTGAGCACAAAGATGGAACTAACCAGGGAAACATGAAGTAGTCAATAAATGCTTTCTGAAAAAGCAGATCTCTAAGGTGATTCTTGAGAGATGAGTAGAGATTAGCCAGATAAATAAGGGTGGAATGATACACCAGACTGGAGGAACAACAAATATTACTTTTATTTTGCTTTGTTTAAAGAGAATTATAAAAACATTTTGTCTACTTTAAATAAAAATCTAAAGATTTTTAATTCCAGAGGGGCTATTTGTCTGTAACACGGTCTCCTTTGTTTACCTGACACCTGATAGAAGTGAAATTCAGAAAAGTGCACAGGCATCTTCAAGGTCACACAGGCTGTTAGTGGTTAGCCTGACAACTACCAACACCTGATCCTGACCTCTCTCTCTCTTACATCATTCTGCTTCTCCAGCCCAGGGGCCAGGTGACAAGTTAGCATTCCTGGTCGCATAGACTCTCTGTCAACACCAAACACAAGTGAACAACCAATACTCCTCAGCCGCATCCAGGTCATTTGTCAACAGAATCTGTGTAATGGATGTTTGCTATAAGGAAGAATTTTAAAAATTAGATCTGGGACTTCTTAGCATATTCCCACCTGGCACTGCACTCACTTACCTTCCCAGAACTCTTAAGCTTAAGAAAAGCTTAATTAAAATCAAGTCAATGGAGAACTGACTGAGAAACTAACAAGACAACCCAGAAATAAATTAAGCTTTTTATGTTTCTCTGCCTTTTTGTTGTTCTGTCATTCTCAACCCAACCTTTGATTCATGTATACCATATATACATATGTATACGTGTATATATATGTGTATTATGCACATATGTATATGTGTATATATGTATATATAAATATATACACTTTATTTCCATGAATTAAATAAATAAGCTTCATCTTTCTTTGTATGCATATTTCATTTTCCTTCTAGTCACATACCTACCATAGCCTCTGATTTCAGAAGCTCATGTTAAGTCTGAGGCATCTGGGTGGTTCAGTAGGTTAAGTATCTGACTCTTGATTTTGGCTCAGGTCATGATCTCAAGGTCATGAGGTCAAGCTCCCTGTTAGGCTCTGTACTGAACGTGGAGCCTACTTAAGATTCCCTCTCCCTCTCCCTCTCTTTCTTCCTCTTCCCTCTTGCTTACAAGTGTTCTGTCTCTTTCTGAAAATAAACAAATAAGGGATGCCTGGTTGGCTTAGTGGTAGAGCATCTGCCTTTGGCTCAGGGTGTGATCCTAGGGTTCCAGGATCAAGTCCCACATTGGGCTCCTTGCATGGAACCTGCTCCTCCCACTGTCTGTGTCTGTGCCTCTCTCTCTCTCATGAATAATTAAATAAAATCTTTTTAAAAATAAACAAAATATTTAACAGAAGAAGAAGAAGAAGAAGAAGAAGAAGAAGAAGAAGAAGAAGAAGAAGAAGAAGGAGAAGGAGAAGGAGAAGGAGAAGGAGAAGGAGAAGGAGAAGAGGAAAAAGAAGAAGCTCCTGTTCACATCCATGTCCGCTGGCTTCTGACTTCTAAATTACTTTACTTGCAAATCCTGGTCCATGAATCTGTGGGTCAGGTAGGGAGCTTCTCTATGAGTGTATGCCAAGCACCCATATCACAATCCAGAGGTCAGGCATCCCTTCTGGAAGCTTCTGGAGCTGATAACTGGTCTTGGATGTGGATAGCAGGCATTTAGACTCATCTGTCTTGAAAATAACAGTCGTAGAAGAAAACACATTTACTTTAGCTGCATTCTCAGTATGTTCTGTGCAGAGGATGCCTGTAAGCCTTGCCTTAGCGGGGAAAACCGGAGAGGTGAGCTGGGAATGTCCCACGTCTTGATAACTTCTCAAGCATGCTTTGAAGAGGCAATGTTTGCTTTCATCTTACACTCAGAATAAATGCTTGGGGATCTAGTAGTATGTGGACAGAGTGATCTTGGCCAATAATCCTGAAGTCTGCAAGTCTTTCTTCTTTCTCCAACTTCCTTTCTTTTATCCTCTGATTTCTGCCTTCTTCTCCCATGCTTTTTCTCCTTCATTCCATTACTCTCTAATTGTTTTCTTTTTCACTTTTGCTCTTTTTCTTTCCTTCTTTGTCTCTCTTTCAACATGGACACTGACAATTTATTAGGTCCCAACTAAAAGCCAGAGACTTTTCTGGGCACAAGAGATACAAACACAAATATCACTTGAATAACTATAGACACAAGGAAGAAAATGTCCTATGGTATGTGGTTTTGTGGAAACACAAAGGAAAATGGGTGGATCTTAACTGGAGTATCAGAAAGGATTTGTTTTGGCAGGTAAGGTAACTGAAAGAAGCAGATGAAGAAGTAGCAGATATTTTAGGTCAAAGGAACAGCAGGAACAAAGGTACAGAATGTGAAACACCAAGATTCATAGAGGTGAGGCTGTAAGTAAACAAGTCAGGGGGCTTTTCAAGCCATGCTAAGGAGGATGGGCTTTATAAACGAAGGAATAGAAAGTCACTAAAGAATTTTGAGTGAGGTCATGATATAATCAAATCTCTGTGTTAGAAAACCACTCTCTGGTATGTGGAGTGTGATGTGGAACAGGCCCATTAGGATTCTATTGTATTCTTGAAATGAGAGTTGATACATATCTCATAAAGCCAGTGACATAGTAGATGGCATAGTGACACAGATAAAGAGGATAGAAAGGAAAATATATTAAGGTGGCAGAAGCTTTAAAACTTGACATATGCTTAAATGGAAGAATGAGTAAAAGGAAGTGGTACAGTATGATTACAAATTTTCAGACCCTAGAATTTGGTTGGATATTGGAAAAGTTCACGAAAATGGAGATGAGGAATGAGGAGCTTCTATATGGAAGGGTTATAAGCATTTGGGGTTGAAGTACCTGTGGGACATACATTAACAGATAACTATATTGATCTGAAACTCTGGCAGTCTCTGATTTCATATTTGTAATGGAGAGATTGCATTTAGTTGTTGTTTTCATTAGAAATTGTATGTAAATCTCCTAGCAATCTCTTAGCACATAAATTCTTCTAAAATATTAATTATTCCTTCCTTCTCCTTATATATGCCTGTATATACGCCGATGGTGCTCTGTTTGTACCTCTTAAGGATCCTAAGGGGCTGCATGTATTCCTTAAGAACTTTTATGAAGGGGTTGCCTCCTGGAGTGAAACCCTAAGATCAGCCACACATAGAAGGTCAGAGCAGAGATAAGTAATTGACACTATCTTGGCTCCTGGGTTGGTCTAATTAAAGGTGAACTTATCTAAAGAGTACTTCCTCATGTTTTTCTTTATCAGCAAACAGGTTTGTTCTGTGAATCCCTTCAGCCATTAATATCAGAAGAAAGGTGAGGGCCAAGGCCACAAAGATAGAGAAGGCTAGTGAAAAGGAGGGACAGAGGACTTTGAGTTCTACTTGTGATGCCAAAAGGAGAGAGATTAGAAGGTCCTTTAGCTTAGGTAAGCTGTCTGACTCCTTCAAAGAGCCCTCACCTAGAAGAGGTTGGGCTGAAAAGACAGCAAAACAGCCCCCAAGAAGCCGTGGGAGAATAGAAGAGACAGGCTGTTCCTCTTCCCTGCTCTAGGTAGCCAGGGAGGATGGCAGAAAGGAGAGGGAGAAGCCTTCAGGGGGCTAACTCTGCAGAGAGTGCAGATCCAGGGGTTCCCAAGTGACTTGGGGCAGGAGCACCAGAGGTGTGGAGAAAATGATGGACACTCAGAGGTCAGTGGCCAAAATGAGGCAGTTACTCAGTATGGAGTATCTCAAGACAAGAGACTGTCATCCAGCACTATAGATTTCATCAGTAGATGCCAATGCCATGCTTAAAACAAAGACATACATACATAATGCATTTAAAAAATTTTTACTTTAAAGAAGAAACAGGTGCAGAAGGGCCCATTCAAATCTGGAAGATACTAGTAAGGACATGCCCCCAAGCTAGAAATCCTCCCATTGCTGCCATGAGGTTGTGTGACCTTCCCTCTGCACCAAAATGCCATGCGAAGGAGAGAGTGGAGGCCAGGAGACCCTTTGGAGGAGAGAAACAGCCAGTGGTTGAATGTTGAATTTGATCAAATAGTTTCTCCAAAGAGAATGTGTTTGGTGGAAATAACCCACAATATCTTAAAGAGGATAATGGTGACTAAAGATCTCACCCTTTGACCCCACTACTTCTGGGAATAAAAGCTTGTAAAATATTTCGATCAGTTCCTTTTCCTAAAGGAACAGCAACATTCTTTTGCACACCTAGGTGGTAATGAATAAATTTTAGGCCCAGCCACACAATAATATAATAATCAAATCCAGCAAAAATGGAAGACTGTGAACCCTGGGAGTGCAGCTGAAGCAGCATTTTAGGTAGCAAACATTCTGGGCCAGTCAGAGCATTGATCTCAAAGGCAAAATGATTTTCAATGTAGAGGGGGATTATGGCCTTGGAGCTTCAAGTATTTCTGATCCCCTTGGCAAAACCATCTCTACTGTGAGAATGTTGGATCCTACCATGCTCCCTGGTACTAACTAGCTTCTGATTCATCTCACTCCCTCGTTCACACTCCACAACCACAGAACCACTTTCTTGATCATCTCTTGGCTCATCAGGTTTATCTTCAGGAAGTAGTGTTCTGGTCACAGGAGGTTTGGAATCTGTCTTTCATGGTACACTTAGAAGTGGCTTATAATTTGGTTTCCCATGTAGCTTGACTCCAGGAAGAAAATTTGTTGATTGTCCGTCCCAGTGCAAACTTCCTACTCTCAGAAAGTTCTATTTTTCAAACTCCTCCCTGTCTCCACTGCTCCCACCCTAGTCCAAACTACTGGTCAACCCTCACCTAGACAGCTATACAGCCTCTTGGTCATTGTTTCTGCTTGGCCAAATCTTTACAACTGAACTCAGATCATGTGACTTTCCTGCTCAAAACACCCCTGTGGCTCACACTCAAAATAAATTCTGAACTCCTCACGTCCCCTGTGGAGGCCGAGAAAAATTAAGGCCATCCCACCTCAAGTTTAGCATTAGCACAAGTGCAGCCATCTTAGGCCCCTGTGAATAACAGCTGAACTTTATGGCAAAAGCTGCAGAATGTCCTCAATGTCCTCTGGCAGGGAATCCCATATCAGAAAGACAACAGAGCCCACACCTGTGGTAGAAAGTCCCATATTAGAATGAGAACAGAGCCCAATGGCCTTAAAAGCCCCATATCAAAATGTAAACAGAACTTGAGAAATTCCTCCGCCCCTTCTGAAAATCCCCTAGACCAGCCTATAAGAAAACCAGCTGTAACCCACTTCGGGGTCCAAGTCCCTGCTCCGCTGTGTGGGATATACTTGGACCCAAGCTCGAGCTTGTAAATAAACCCTCGTGCGCTTGCATGCTGTCGGCTCCTTGGTGGTTTCTCAGATTCGCAATCTTGGGCACAACATCCCCCATGAGGACCTTCAGGTTTTGCCCCTGCCCACCTCTGCATCCTCCCTCCTGCCTCTCTCTCTCTCTCATTCATCTCCTCTACCATATCGTCCTTGTCGCCTTGTCCCCACACCTGGATCTTCAAGGCGACGAAACTTTGCCTTTCTCCCTATAGTGTCCTAATCACAGGTGCTCTCCCAACCTTCATGTGTTTCCTCAGGTGTCATCTCATCTTCAGTTCCTGACATAGCCCCTCTTCCCCATTACTTCTGAACATAATATCCGACCTTACTCTTTTTCAAAGCATTTATCACTGCATAAAGGTATATATTACATATTTTTTATTTATTTTTTTATTTTTTACTCCTCCACTATTGCTCAAAAGCCTAACAAAGATTAAGTTTACTACTGTGTCCCTCACTTCCAAAATAGTACTTGGCACACAGGAGTTCAATGAATACTGAATGAATGAATGTAGAACAGTATTAGCTTTCTGATTCCACCTATGATCCTCTGTGCACGTTAGATTTCTCTCAACCCTGGGGACTATAGTGAGTCTGTCTCTAGTTTTCTAAGCCTGGAGTAAGATCCTGGAATATAGCTAAGAGAGAAATGTGGTTTCCATCTCTTACTATGAAGTCAAAATGGGTTTGAATGCCAGGACTCTACACAAGACACCCTTGTTGGGCTTCTGATACCACTCCTTATTCCTGGCCACAATTCTCTGGTCATCTCACACTCATCTATTGTGCTTGTTGGACCCAGAATTTCTCTGAGGCAAGACTTGCTTACCAAGCACCAAGCACAATATCTTGACAATAATATGTCTTCAAAGATTAGCTGTTTAAGTGATTGCCCCCTCCCTTATGTTCTTCTTATCTTTACCTCTCTCTTTTGCTTATAGTGGCATGCATTTAAATTTCCTCCTGTCTTTACTACTCTATGATAAAGACGATGGGTAATCAGAAAGTTGAGGAAAGGTAGCACACTTAAAGGGTAAACTTTGGACTCAGATCTGAGTTTGAATCACAGCTTCCTAATTTACTATTTGTGTGGCCTTGCACAAAATGGTCAACCTCTCTGGCTCTCTCTGCTTCGTGTATCAAATATGGATGATGCTAGCTACTTCTCAGGGATGTGAAAGGAATTAAAGATAACACATGCAAAGCACCTAGCAGGTGCCTGTTAACCTGTTTAACTTCCTACCACATTCAGCAATTCCAGGTATGGTTCCATGGATGGTAGACAAGTATATGCTTGGAAGCTTAGACTCTGAAGCCAGATTGACTTGGCTCAAAGCCTGTGCTCATTACTTATGCTCTCCAGTGCATGCCACATAAACTCTCTGTCCCTCAGTTTCCTCATTACTAAATAGGTAATAGCCATACCTACATCACAGTGTAGGGCTCAGCAATTAGTAGATTCTAAACACACACACACACACACACACACACACACACACATTTTTGGGTATTAGTGGACATGATGTACCTTTTTAGTTGAAAATGTGTAATAAAAAAATTTAAAAAGCTCATCAGGATATTCTTACCTCTCTACATGCTGGAAATTCAACTCTCCTCCTTTGACTTTCCCCTCTAAAACCTCTTCATTCCCTCATCTTTCAGCTTATTTTATCTCTTTAATATCTCATTGAAAAGTATGTCTTTCTCCTCGTATTCAGTATTTTTTTGTGTCATTATGAGCTGTAACTAGCGGATCCAGTCTGTGTGAATGATTCTTTATCAAATAAAGCTGAGTTACAATGTACTCTTGGGAGCAAAACCTGAACTTTGGTGTTTTTTCATCAAATCATATTTATTAAGATCCTGTGTTCCTAGCAATATGCTATTCTTAAAAATATTTCAAATATAAAAATTCCGCAATCCCATATTGAGAGAGGCTTTAGAGACACAAGTAACAAAATGAAAACAACTGTTGTGTTATAGCTATGACCATGTAGGTCATTTAATTAATTTTTAAAATGTCTTCCATATGGTTGCTATGTTATCTGATTAATAAATTGGGGAAAATTAAATTTATATTTTTGTATCTCTTACTTAGCTAGCTCTGGCTCTTCTGAAAGAATAAAGCAAGGTGTCTTTTAATGTCTCATTATCCGAAGTTTTCTCTAAATTTAAATTATTATCAAGCAATACTTATTTGCCAGTTGTCATTTTAAAAGGTCACTGGGATGAATAATTTCTGAAGGAAAATGCAGTTGCAAAATAAACATTGCCCATCACTCTTCTATTAAGTTTATATTAAATGATTTTTAAAATGTATCATTGCAGTAAGCCCCCTGCAAACCTTGATTCCCATAAAAATAGTTATCTCTAGCTTATCTCTTGGAAGGGAATTACAAACAGTTATCTATGTGCACAGAAATTGTTTTCTATCTTTCTATTTGCTTTGTGAGGTAGAGGAAATAATACAACCCTGGGGTCATGGAGTTCTGTCTTTGAATCCTGACTCACCACTCACTTAACTGAGTTGCCTTGGGCACATTACTTGATTGTTCCAAGCTTTATGTTATCTGCAAAATGGACAAATAATCCCCTACTTTGTAGGATTGCTGTGAAGATTAAAGATAACGATGTATCTAAAACACCCACCTCACAGAAGATAACCAATAAATGGTAGGGGGTTTTAAGCATTGCATATATTAAATTTTGCATAAAAATGTGAACACCTGCCTGCTTCCCAGGAAACCTCATTTGAGCAAAACATAGTCATACAGTACAGCTAATGTGAAATAAATGGAATAGAATATACATGACAGAAAGCTCTCTACTTCCAGGCAGCCAAGGCAGTAAGCATAATTCTCATGAAAGAACAGAGGGAAGACGTAAGAGCAAAGAGAGAAAGCAGTGTCCTGGTAAGGTACTCTAAAACATATTTAGCATGAGGATCCTTAAACAGAACATAAAAGCATCTCAGGAATTAATGCCTGATTTGCAGCTTTATAAGAAACCAAAAGCATTTTTAAAGCATTTCATTTTGCCCATTTTATAGATAAAAGAACTGAGTCTCAAAAGTTTAAGCAGTATGCTCAAGATTACACTTTAATAAGTGGCAGAGGTGTGATTTTGGCCCAGGACTTCTGTCTAGCGTGTGTGTGTGTGTGTGTGTGTGTGTGTGTGTGTGTGTTGTTTGTCTTTAGGGCTGCACAGAGGGAAAAAAATGTTCATGGACATTGTTGTCAGAGAACTAGCTTTTAGAGAATGAAGCTCAACATAGATTTACCCCTCATTAAGATTCCCAGTTTCATGAAATAGGTCATCGTGTACTAGCAGAGGGATTTTTAAAAAGATAAATTTATTTATTTGAGAGAGAGAGTGCATGTGGGGGGGGGGGGAGTAAGGCAGAGGGAAAGAATCCACACAGACTCCCTGCTAAACATGAGGCCCAACACCAGCTCAGTCTCATGACTCATGGGATTATGACCTGAGCCAAAATCATGAGTGGATGATTGACTGAGCCACTCAGGTTCCTCCAGAAGGATTTGTTTTTAAAGAACTAAATGGCAATTTTTAATTGGAGGATGATCCTTCTGTTTGTAATATTACATATGGCATGGGATCCTTTTCAGTTTGCTTTATGTGTTTCCTGAAAAATATGATGCAAATAAGTGACTATGTACAAAACTTAGTTCTGCAGGAATAGTTCACTGTACTAGGACATGTCCATAAATACCAGACATTCAAGTAGATATAGCTTTCATTCCCTCATTTAAAATACATATATTGAGAACCTGTTAAGTAGCATTCACTGTTATGAACCCAAAAGGAGACACAGTGCTGAATTAAACACAGCAAACACTTTTGAAGACATCACAGTCTAGTCAGAAAGATTGATGTATAAACAGGTATAAAGCATTGCGATTAATGCCAGCTAATCATAGTTTAAACCATATATATATTGCTAACTTAACAGAATATAGGTGGCCCATGGTTAGTTCAGCAAACCAAAATAGCCATCAGGGACATGAGGTTGGATTGCCCAAGAAGCAGACTCTGACATTGATTTTAGCTTGCAAGAGCTTATTGAAGAGTGCTACCAGGATCAACATTGTAGAAGGGAAGGGGAGGAGGAAGCGTTAGGCAGAGAGAGAAATCAAGCTGTTACGAAGGCCCAAGGACAACATCAACAGACCCCAAAGAGGAGGCCTGCAACCAGCCACAGCTGTCTTCCATTGGGATGAGAAAGCTGGGATTTGTAACCTCTGAACTCATAAGTCATGGAGTCACCATAGGAAAGGGATGTGGCCTTAGGCAAGGTAACTGTGCAGCTGAGACAATCCCCAAGTGACTGAAGGCTGAGGGTCACCTGCTAAAAACCTTCCCAGCAGCAGGGACAATTGTGTTTGGGCCCTATAGTGACATCTGAATGGCACAACCCAGCATCCACCACAGGGACTTGGGCCCTGCATCCTCCCCTTACACCATCCTCAGTATGTTGGGGTTTTTTTGTTCTCAAAAGATCTCTTTTCGGGTTGCGTGGGTGGCTTAGTCAGTCAAGCATCTGTCTTACACTCAGGTCATGATCTCAGGGTCCTGGGACCGAGCCCCAAGTTGGAGCTTCTCTCTTTCCTGTTCCCCCTGCTTCTTGTGCTCTCTTTCTCTCTCTCATTCTCTCTCTCTCTCTCTCTCTCAGTCAAATAAATAAATAGAATCTAAACAAAATTTAAAAAGATCCCTTATTGCTCATAAGATCCTACCTGCCTTCAAATATGACATTGCCACACAAGAGCATACAAGATAGGGAGGAAGCAAAGGGACCATTAGCTCATACTACTCTCTCTTCAGAGAAAAATCTTTTCCAAAGGGTCACCAGAAGGATTCTGTCTACATGTCATTGGCCACAACTGCTGCCAGGAGACAGATAAGGTTTGCTATCCAGGAAGACAGAAAATGGTCATTGGGTAGTGTTATGGACTGGATGCCTGTGTCCTGTGTCCTCCAAATTTTATATATTGAAATCTAATCCCCAGTGTGGTGATATTTGAAGGTAGGGCCTTTGGGAGGGTGATTAGGTTATGAGCATGGAGCCCTTGTGAATGGAATTAGTGTCCTTAGAAACGAGGCTCTTAAGATATCCCTCACCCCTTCCTCCAGGTTTGGACACAGGGAAAAGATGGCTACTTGTGAACCAGGAAGCAGGCTTTCACCAAACCCTAAATCGGCCAGCACCTTGATATTGAACCTCCCAGCCTCCAGAACTATGAGGCATGAATGTTTAAACCACCCAGTTTATAACAGTTTGTTAGAGCAGAACCGCTGTCCTAAGTAGCTGGGTTGGAACTGACCCTGGTGCTATAGTGGGATGTCCGAATTGCATGGGTATTTCAAGGGTGGAGGTCCCTTGCAGTTCACCGCAGAGCCAAAGAGGGTAATCACGTGGCATCCGTTTGAGGCTTCCTTGCTCAGATTTATTCCCAGGGTTGTAGTTCTGAGGTAGGCAATTCTGTGAAAGCTAACATCACTCAGCCTCAGTTTCTTCATCTGCAAATGGGAAATAATCATTTTTTTTAAAAGGCAGTTATAGCAGTTATGGGAGATAATGGAGTTGAAAGCATGCTATAAACCTAAGGAATTAAGAAACTGGTAGGTAGGAATAGTGAGTAATATTAATAATACCACCTACTGAAATTCATTAGTGTAAACCCACAAAAACAAGAAGAACTTAATACAGACAGATTTCAATAAAACATGCCATTAATTTAAAGACATGATTAAAAAAAAAAAACCCTTAATACTTTTTGTGCAATGATCTTTGTTAAGCAAATTTGATCCTGTTTTCTTCCTGGTTAAATGTTTTCAAACAATCCCCAAGTCTTCTTGTTCAATGTTAAGCTCTTCACATTAGCAGACAGAGGTTTCCTGGTCATGCCCTGTTTTCCTCTTAGTTCCATATCTCCTAGACCCTCAATCTCCTCCAGCCGCAAAGTCCCATAGTTCCCCACACACATCAAATCTCTTCTCACATGTTGTCTTTCTCCTTCAGATGCCTGTTCCACACCTATTCACCTGCTGCCTCTCCATCCTTGACACTGCCGAGCCCTCTCTTCATTTCTCATGCCTCCTCAATTTTCCCTCAGATTGAGAGGCCATTTCTGGAGCTTGCCCTGGGAACATCACTGTCATAGCACACTCTACACTTTGTCATTTTCATTTTTGTATCCTCAACATGAAATCTGATCTCTTTGATAGCAGGAGTTATCTGACGACAGGGGTCTGATTTGTCTCTGTCCACCGCGTATGTACTGTGTTCTCAGTACATGTGTGTGTGTATTGAATGAAGGCACTTCGTGCCATGTCTCGATATAGTTTATAGATGTCCAGTGTTATTAATATCATGGAATATTAGAGTCAGGCTGCTTCAGTTTGATCTTGAATCTACCATTTTCAAGCTATATGGCCTTTAGCAGAGAGTTAACCTTTCTGTAAAAGTAAAAACCAAAATAAGAAAAAGTATGAAAGACACCTAAGAGTGCCAGGCACAAACACTCAATAAATGTAGTCACTATGACAATGATGATGATAATAGGAAGAAATCCCATGGGTAAACCTCAAACCCCTCATCTCCTCTGCTGTTAGATGTCAAATATTACTTTGAATTATTCTTTGACTCCAAGAATGTGTATGGGATTCTTTATATTATGTTAGACATATAATAGGAGACCAAAGACTATAGATTGGTAATAATAGTTAATATATATGTGGCACTTGCTATGTGCCAAATAGTGTTCTATAGGTTTTCATATACATTAACTGATTAATTCTCATCAATCCTTTGGTAGCTGCCGTTGTTATTCCCATTTTTGTAGATAATGAAACTGAGACACATAGAGGTCAAATGACTTACCCTGGTGGTAAGTGGCAGTCCATATTCAGAATCTGTTCTCTTTATTATTATAATATCACAAATGAGTAAGTGAACGAATATATCTTATCAGTTAAACACATTCAGCAAAAGGATCTCTACATCCTGTTTTCAAATCCAGTATAACTTAAAATTATCAATCTCCTTTTTTTCATAAAAATGATTTTCATGTAAAACCAACATTTTACATTACTTCTGCTTTCAGTTTTCCCACAGATCTACTACGAAGTGGAAGTGAATCACATAGAATGTGATGCTAGAACTGAAAAGGTCAACATGTCTGCATCTCTGTTTAACAATTAAGAACATATAGATTAGCATATTAGATCAAACTGGTCTTCTTGTCTGGGGCCCACCTTATAGCTAAGCGCCACTACCAACATCCCCATTTATGAGGTTCTGTATGACCCTGGACCAGGCTAATTAGGTGAAACATTTAACTACATCAGCCAATAGCAGCAAATTAAAGAGTAAATTTGAAGTATGGTAGGGATCAAAAGCCAAAGAATAAGTTGGCAAAAGAGTAAAAAGAAGGATAAAGTGTAGTCAGATATGGGAAATGAGTCAGGTGCTGGAAAGCCATAATAATCCACAATAGATTATGAAGTGAACAGAAGCAGGTCAAAGTAAGTGGTACCATTGAGATTGCTGTGGTGATTCTTTTATAATGTCTAATTAAGACATTGGGGAAATTTCCAAACATCCCAGTTACCCTTAATAACCCCTTACAAATCTGTCGTCAGTGAATTTACCTAAATCACAACTTAAAATGTTAACAAATTTAGCCAGAAACTGAATGTTGAAAGAGAAGAGAACTTACAAATCATCTAGTCATCTTTTTCATTTTAAAATAAGTCAACTCAGCCAAGAAGTTGGTCTATAATAACTCAATTAAAGTAATATATTTTATAAGATTGTAGCTGATGTAGAAAGTGATATTTCCTCTTATTCATTCTAAACTTAGTGTTTTTAATTTTCAAAGCTATCACCCCACCCAAATCTACTTTGGGAATACTATAATTGAGTAATAAGTCAAAACTCCCATACAGTTATAAACTCCAGTCTTGCATGTAAAAGTCCTTAATTTATGAAAAATTATTTTCACCATTTCATAAAGGAGCCATCCATTCACAAATGAATGATTGAATGTACATAATGAATTTCAGTTGAATGAATGCAGTGGCACCATCATTACAGTTACTTTCAGATTTCTAATACAGGACTTTGAAATGTGTGTTGCAAGTAGAGACAGTGCCAGGAATTGGGGTTGTATTGTTCCCTTCAGAATTTCAAGCTCTTTCTTAGAGATAAAGAGATTGAACAAGTTGGCATCATGAGCTTCCCAGTGTGATGCACTGAGGACAGATATTACTTATGTAATGTTCAGGAAAAAATGCTTAACCTGAATCAAATCATGGCAAAATAAGCAAGTCATATAGAGGTATATTCTGCAAAATAAATGGAGTCTAAAAGTTAAAAAACAAAAAAAGTTCGATGAACTTTTAACATTGAAGGAGAATACTGACATGATGACCAAATCCACTGTGATTTGTGATTGAAGCTTGCATTAGGAAAAAAGCTATAGGGGCATCTGGGTGGCTCAGTGGTTGAGCTTCTGCCTTTGGCTCAGGTCATGATCCTGGGGTCCTGGGATTGAGTCTCCCCACATCAGGCTCCCCACAGGAGCTGGCTTCTCCCTCTGCCTATGTCTCTGCCTCTCTCTGTGTGTCTCATGAATAAATAAATTAAAAAGAGAGAGAAAAGCTATAAATTACATTATTGAGAAAATTAGATAAATTTAAATATTGAAGGTACATTAATTAATGAAAGTGTATTAATGTTAAATTTTCTGAATATGATCACTGTATTGTGGTTATACAGAGCCTCCTTGTTCTATGGAAATATATGCTGAAGTATTTGGAGGCAAAGTTTCTTAATGTCAGGTATTAACTCTAAAATGGTGGGCCAAAAAAGTGATGTATGTATGTACAAATGTGTATGAATGTACACACACACACACACAAATGTACTTACATATACAGTAAAAACAAATGTAGCAAAAACAATGGTTGAGTCTAAGTGAAAAGAATGTGGTTGTTCACTGTACTACTTTTGTAATATTTATTTACACTTGAAACTATTTAAGATAAATAGGAGGAGAAAAGAGGGTTTAATACTCTAAGCCAGGTAGAAAACATGAAACCTGTACAAAATAGGCAGTTAAACAATGTGTCAAATGAACGAATAAAAGGATGAACATTTTAGGGATACTCTTCATGACCACCTTCATATTTCTCACCCTCATCTTTAAGAGCCACAAAAATCATCATTAATAACTTCTTTGGATTAAGACCTTATCTTATTCAAAATGTCTAGTTAAGATGAAAATATTATTGGAAAGATCAACAGCATGTATTGCCCCTTATTTTCCAGGTAAACCAATTATTTTCTTGCCACAGTCCTTAGGAAAATTACTTACTATTTTCATTCTTCAATTTTCTAACCTATGAAATCAGGAAAATAACATACTTTTTGCTGTAAATCAAATAATTGTGAGGATCAATTAGGATAATTTATTAAAATGCTCACAATTTGCACTTAATGAATGCTAGATATGATGATGATGATGATGATGATGAGGATGATGGTGATGTACAAATTCTGTTTGCTTTCCTGGCACATTTAAAGGCTATTTCCTGGCCATTCTTTCCATATCACTTTCCAGTATAATCATAATATGACAATTATGGCTGAAAAAAATACTAGGAATGTTCTTGTGCCCAACAGTGTCATAAATGTTTCACTACATGCTAGAATTTTATTCTTGCAAACTTCCTGCAGGTTGTATCTATTATTAACACTTTTTTTGATGAGGAAACCAAGATTCAGAGTAGTTAAGAAACTTGCTTAAGTATAAATACCTAGTAGGTGAAGGAGCTAAGATCGAATCCCAGTCTACCTGACTCCACACCAAAGCCTTTATCCAATGCAGTATTTTGGCTGTGAATCTCTGTTCATTTTAGCTAGGTAAGACTCCACTTTGAACCTCTCTTAATGTACATATTCATTATGCCCATTATAGCAACTCTATTTAAGTCATTTTCCCACAGTAGATTGTAAATATAGATGATAGATGATGTTGGAAAAAATAGATGATCTAAGAGGATGGACTTCGATTGAGGAAAAGAAATTTCAAATGCAAGTTTGGACTCCATCCCCTCAAATGCGTAACTTTGAAAAAGCCAAGTATGCATTTTGAGCTCTAGTTTCTTATGTATAAAATAAAACAACAACAAAAAATCTTATTTACTAACTAATGCATGAGTATGGGATAGGGAAGGGTTTAGTGAAAATCATACAAAATAATGGTTATAACAGCAAATATGATTCTCAATGGGGAAAAACTGAGAGCCTTTCCCCTAAGATCAGAAACATGACAGGGATATCCACTCTCACCACTACTATTCAACATAGTACTAGAAGTCCTAGCCTCAGCAATCAGATAACAACAAAAAATAAATAAATAAAAGGCATTCAAATTGGCAAAGAAGAAGTCAAATTCTCTCTCTTTGCAGTTGACATGATACTGTACATAGAAAACCCAAAAGACTCCACCCCAAGATTGCTAGAACTCATACAACAATTCTGTAGTGTGGCAGGATACAAGATCAATGCCCAGAAATCAGTGGCATTTCTATACACTAACAATGAGACTGAGGGAAGAGAAATTAAGCAGTCAGTCCCATTTACAATTGCACAAAAGCATAAGATACCTAGGAATAAGCCTAACCAAAGAGGTAAAGAATCTATGCCCTAAAAACTGCAGAACATTTCTGAAAGAAATTGAGGAATATGCAAAGAGATGGAAAAATATTCCATGCTCATGGATTGGAAGAACTAATATTGTGAAAATGTCTATGCTACTCAGGGCAATTGACACGTTCAAAGCAATCCCTATCAGAATACCATGGACTTTCTTCAGAGAGTTGGAACAAATAATCTTCAGATTTGTGTGGAATCAGAAAAGACTCTGAATAGCCAGGGGAATATTAAAAAGAAAACTAGAGCCAGGGGCATCACAATGCCAGATTTCAAGTTGTACTACAAAGCTGTGATCATCAAGATAGTATGGTACTGGCACAAAAAACAGACACATAGATCAATGGAACAGAATAGAGAACCCAGAAATGGGCCCTCAATTCTATGGTCAACTAATATTTGACAAAGCAGGAAAGACTATCCACTGGATAAAAGACAGTCTCTTCAATAAATGGTGCTGGGAAAATTGGACATCCACATGCAGAAGAATGAAACTAGACCATTCTCTTACACCATACACAAACATAAACTCAAAATGGATGAAAGATTCTAATGTGAGACAAAAATCCATCAAAATCCTACAGAAGAACACAGGCAACACCCTTTTTGAACTTGGCCACAGCAACTTCTTGCAAGATACATACATAAAGGCAAGAGAAACAAAAGCAAAAATGAATTATTGGGATTTCATCAAGATAAAAAGCTTCTGCACAGCAAAAGAAACAGTCAAACAAAACTAAAAGACAACCTACAGAATGGAAGAAGATATTTGCAAATGACCTCTCAGATATAGGGCTAGTATCCAAGATCTATAAAGAACTTATTAAACTCAACAGCAAAGAAACAAACAATCCAATCATGAAATGGGCAAAAGACATGAACAGAAATTCACAGAGGGGGATCCCTGGGTGGCGCAGCGGTTTGGCACCTGCCTTTGGCCCAGGGCACGATCCTGGAGACCCGGGATCGAATCCCACGTCGGGCTCCCGGTGCATGGAGCCTGCTTCTCCCTCTGCCTGTGTCTCTGCCTCTCTCTCTCTCTCTCTCTCTGTGACTACCATAAATAAATAAATAAATAAATAAATAAATAAATAAATAAATTCACAGAGGAAGACATAGACATGGCCAACAAGCACATGAGAAAATGCTCTGCATCACTGGCCATCAGGAAAATACAAATCAAAACCACAATGAGATACCACCTCACACCAGTGAGAATGGGGAAAATTAACAAGGCCGGAAACCACAAATGTTGGAGAGGATGTGGAGAAAGGGGAACCCTCTTGCTCTGTTGGTGGGAATGTGAACTGGTGCAGCCACTCTGGAAAACTGTGTGGAGGTTCCTCAAAGAGTTAAAAATAGACCTGCCCTACGACCCAGCAATTGCACTGTTGGGGATTTACCCCAAAGATACAGATGCAATGAAACGCCGGGCAGCTGCACCCCGATGTTTCTAGCAGCAATGTCCACAATAGCCAAACTGTGGAAGGAGCCTCGGTGTCTGTCGAAAGATGAATGGATAAAGAAGATGTGGTTTATGTATACAATGGAATATTACTCAGCCTTTAGAAACAACGAATACCCACCATTTGCTTCAACGTGGATGGAACTGGAGGGTATTTTGCTGAGTAAAGGAAGCCAATCAGAGAAGGACAAACATTATATGGGTCCACTCATACGGGGAATATAAAAAATAGTGAAAGGGATTATAGGGGAAAGGAGAGAAAATGAGTGGGAAAAATCAGAAAGGGTGACAAACCATGAGAGACACCTAACTCTGGGAAACGAACAAGGGGTAGTGGAAGGGGAGGTGGGCGGGAGGTGGGGTGACTGGGTGACGGGCACTGATGGGGGCAGTTGACAGGATGAGCACTGGGTGTTATACTATATGTTGGCAAATCAAACTCCAATAAAAAATATACAAAAATGGTTATGATCAACCTTATAAACTATAAATTAGGAGGCACCTGGCTGGCTCATTTGGTAGAGCATGAAGCTCTTGATCTCACAGTTATAAATTTGAGCCCCACACTGGATTAGAGATTAACATAAAATCTTTAAGCTATAAATAGATAATACTAATAACAAAATATTTACCAAAGATAAAAAAAGTCCACTGAAACTAAAACAGTATGAAGCGTATATAACAATGTGTATATATATATATGTATATATATATTAAATATATGCCTACATTTAATTTCATTTATGCTATAATGCACACTTATATAAAAAATAAATAGAAGGATGTATGTATGGATTGACAGAGAGATAAATAAAATCAATATATTTCTGGGATGGTAGTAGATTATCCTTCTATATTTCTTACTCATTGAGGTTCAGTATCCTCAGTGGTATAATGTGAATTATATCTCAGAGATAGCTGAATTAAGAATTAACAATAAGAATTAAATCCACTGGGCAACCTGGCTGGCTCAACGGTTTAGCGCCACCTTCAGCCCAGGGCGCGATCCTGGAGTCCCGGGATCAAGTCCCACATGGGGCTCCCTGCATGGAGCCTGCTCCTCCCTCTCCCTGTGTCTCTGCCTCTCTCCCTCTCTCTCTCTGTGTCTCTCATGAATAAATAAATAAAATCTTAAAAAAAAAATAATTAAATCCACAAAAGCAGCCAACAGTGTTTAGCAAAGTTTCAAAAAATCATTATTGGCCCAAATAAATGTTAGGTTAATCTGTGTCAAATCTATTCATACTTTGTCAATGTTATAAATGTATAAAGTTATATAAATATATTTCTTACTGTTTACCATAATATATATTGGTCTCCTAGATACATGCAGGATTTGTCTCTTAGGAATGGGTCATTTGCAAGTAAATTCTGAAGGTGGTAAAGGACATAGATGGAATGGCAGTCCGGGGACAAGTAAAATGATGTTAGCCTTTCATCAAAACAAAAACAAAAACAAAAACTTATGAACTATTTTCTGGGGAAGTCAAAACATCTAGATGTTCAGTGAGAATCTGTATTGCTATCGCTCAAAATGTGAGGGCAGCTGTGGCTTCCATTTTTAGCAAATTTCAGTTTACAGATTATTCCACAGAGTGACGGAGGAAGCTTTTCAAACAGACCCATGTTAACAGTCATCAAAGGGCTGAGATTCCAAGCTTATAGGCTGGGACTTCAAGCAACTTGAATGCAATGAATGGGCTTCTCCTCTGGGTCTTTCCTTACCATTTACCCAGTTGCAAGAAGAGATCTTCTCACTGGACCATTTAAGGTCAGGCATCTACTCCAAAACCAATCGACTCTGGCCAGGAATGGAGGACAGATGCTTAGCAAAGTATCATCCCTATACACTAAAGGTCTAATGATCCTAGAGCAGAGGAAGTGTGCAAATCATGCAAATGCTACGCTGCACTATACTACTGCTAGCCACTATGGCTTCTAAAAAAAAAAAAAAAAAAGAAAGAAAGAAAGAAAGAAAGAAAAAGTAAAACAATTAAATAAATTAATTTTATTAGAAGAAATTATTATTTTGGAAATTGGTGACAGATTAAGAATTGAAATTTCCTATGCTTTATAAATACGCCTGTGTATGTGTGTGCTCACGTGTGTGTAAGATCTATAAAGAACTTATTAAACTCAGTGAGTATAAAATGGTAGAGTATAGTAGAATTACAGCTTATAAGTAAATCTAAGCTATGATTGACTTGATCAGTGTCAGTGTTATTTCCTTGCAGATAGTTTCCATTTGCCAGAAATTAATGGGAACAGAATGTACTATTGTGGATGATGAGTTTCCAAAGATAGCTTTTATGCCCCTTGGCCAATCGGACACCCCACCTTGGCCCTGTTGGGCTTATTACTGCCATTCAGACATCTGAAAATCTCTTGACAATTCTCCTCCATACCAAACGGAGCCAGCACTTTCAAATGGATCTCATTAGACTTCTTATAAAACCACTACACACTAGAAGAGTTTCCATCCCAGAAGGGTTTCTTCATTCGAACTTATCAAGCCTCTATACAGTTCTGTTCCTGATTAGCAATTTGTTCTCCTAAGAGCTTTAAAGATACACCTTTATATCTCTGTAATTTCAGCCCTTTCCCATTTTCCCTTTATCAGCACATTCAAATGTATTTTACTCTTATCTTGGATCTGTCACTCAGCATATGTCAACTTTAAGAGCACTGGACTATAGCGGTGACTGTCAGTAATGTTTCAGCTTAAAAAAAAGGGAAAGGGGGGAAGAAAGAACACATGCATCAGATCTCAGAAAGCTGCCCGCCTTGATATATGGCATCCTAGTATGCTATTCTAAATTATTTCCATCAGACAAGCAAATGTCAATCTGCACTCTTGTCTGGGAGGAACATAGACATTTTCTTTGACCATATGCTATCAAATACCATGTCTAATCTAGCCGTACCATGTTTTGCTTTTAATACTTCTAAAGCTTTCATTTAGGGTTCTTCTTTTTTTCTAACTCTTCCTCCCAAAAACGCACATACTAAGCCGTACATTTTTTCTGTGAGATTTCCTTACAACCATGCTTTCTGTCTGAGGTATCCAACCATCCATTCCCTTTATGTTCAGTCCCTGGGCAAACCTTGATCATATCCTTTCCACATTTCTCTGAAGGTTCTAATCTTGCAACTGGCTCCCAAACTCGACTGTAAGCCCTCTACGGGCAGAGACTGCAATTTGCTGTCTGCGCCAGGGTCTAACGCATGTGTAAATAGCCCAGTCTGTGGTCCTCAAATTTTCCCTGTTAAATTGATAGTTGGATGAGTAGAAAGCTGGATGAATGGATTGATGGATAGAAAATACATAACTATTTTGTTTTTTTTCTTTTATTATGTATATTTTTATTGGAGTTCGATTTGCCAACATATAGTATAACACCCAGTGCTCATCCCGTCAAGTGCCCCCCTCAGTGCCCGTCACCCAGTCACCCCATCCTCCCACCCACCTCCCCTTCCACTACTCCTTGTTCGTTTCCCAGAGTTAGGTGTCTCTCATGTTTTGTCACCCTTTCTGATTTTTCCCACTCATTTTCTCTCCCTTCCCCTATAATCCCTTTCACAGTTTTTTATATTCCCTGTATGAGTGAAACCTTATAATGTTTTTTTGCTTTTTCTAAAGGCACAGGGGAAGATGCCTACACATAGTAGGAACTGAAGAGGTAAAAAAAAAAAAAAAAAAAGTAGGCACTTAGTAAACTTGAGTTAAATTGATATCCCAAATGTGAGGCAAAGTAAGTTAAATAGAGAAATATAAAAGTCTTTCAAAAGATTACCTATTTTGGTCATTTAAAAAGTAGAAAGTAGAAGCTATAAATAATAATGTATGAATTAATACATTTCAGAGGATTTGAGAATATCTATTTACATCTCATTCAGCAGAGAAGGAATTGAACTTTGACTCATATAAAGTAAAATTAGCTTTTCTAAAACTGTAGTCACGGTGACAGAAAATAGTATTTTCTTTATTCTGTGATTACTTTTAAAGGAAAGCTTGAGATATATTGGATCACATCATATTCAGTCTGTTAATTGATAGCTTTTCTCTACCTTACTTGTGGATTTGGAGTCAGAACCACTTGTGTAGAAGTTTTGGCTTTACTACCATCTAACTGTGTGTCTAAAACTATATTGAATGTAAACATTAAATGATCAAATACTTATTGAGTGCCCACTATGTGGCAAGCAACATAAAAATTTATTGATTTTTTTTTTTGATAGTTCAAGGAGAGGGTTTTTTTTTTTTTTCAAGTTTTTATTTAAATTCCAGTTAGCATGCAGTGTAATACTAGTTTCAGGTGTGAAAAAAAAAATACTAGTTCAGGTGTGGAATTTAGTGATTCATCACTTACATACAACACACAGTGTTCGTCTCAAGTGCCTCATTAATCCCCATCATCCATTTAACTCATCCCCCCTCCCATCTCCCCTCCAGCAATCTTCAGTTTGTTTTCTATAGTTCAAAGTCTGTTTTCTGGTTTGCCTCTCTCTTTTTTTCTCCCCTATGTTCATCTGGTTTCTTAAATTTCACATATGAGTGAAATTATATGGTGTTAGTCTTTCTCTGACTGACTTATTTTGCTTAGTATAATATTCTCCAGCTCCATCCACATCACTGCAGATGTGATCTTGGCAAATTTCCTAACCAGTCTATGCTTCAGTTTTATTGTCTCTAATGTGGGGAGAATGTATCTTCCTCAGGTGGTTGTAAGAATCAGTGAATTTGTGGCTGAGTAGTATTCCATTTTATACTTGTTATCACCGCTGCCATATTAGTTTCCTATTGTTACTATAGCAGATTAGCACAAACTTGGTAGCTTAAAACAGCATACATTTACTATCTCACAGTTCTGGAGGCCAGAAGGCTGAAATTCATTTCTGTAGGCTCAAGTCAGGATGCTAACAGGGCTGGTTCCTTCTGGAGATTCAAGAGGAGAATGTGTCTCCTTGGTTTTCTAGCTGCTAGAGGCACCAGCATACCTTGGTTCATGGGCCCTTCCTTGCACCCTTCAAACTCTTGTTTCCAATATTACATCTACTTTCTCTTTCATGTCAAAACTCCTTCTGTATCCTTCCTGTGAGGACAGTTATGATTATGTTTAGGACCCACCTGTATGATCCAGAATAATGTCCCCATCTCAAGATCTTTAATTTAAGCACATCTGTGAAGTCCTTTTTGCCATGTAAGGTAACACTCATGGGTTCCAGTGATTCGGATCTGGGTATAATTAGGAGACACTATTTGGCCTACCATAGCCATTGAGCTGGAACTAGGATTTCAAGAATTCTGGCATTATCGATAGCCAGTCATTTCATTAGTGTGCCATGCTGCCCCAGATAATGGGTGCAGCTTCTCATACAACAAGAATTACAAGAAAAGATAACCTATTCAGTGTAGCCTAATGAACGTAGGGTAAAGTGCCTAATAAAACCTGAGGGAAAGGTGCAGTGGAACCTCAGGAAAGTCCCAAGTACATTGACAAGGAGACCTTAGGATATATATTTTGGGGTTTATCTGCATATCTCACCTGTTTTTCTCTCTTTCTTTCTTACCTTTCTCTGCTTTCTGCAATCCCTATGGCAGGAAACTGTCACAACATAGTTTTACATGTTTACATTCAGTCCACACCACAAAACACAAATGTGTCGTTTCTCCTTTTCTTGTAAGTGACCACAGTGCTGAGGGCTGGATCACATAGTATAAATATGGGTTCCCAGTGAAGTGAGATCAGAGCTTAATCCAATGATCAGAGAACATTTTTTTTTAAGAGTTGAAGCTTGAAAGCTGAGAAGCATCTAAAAGTAACTTCCACAGCTTTCATCTGTAAAAGCTCCCTGGAAGCAGTGACTGTAGATTCTACTTTGTGTTGACATCCAGGAGAAATGTGACAGCATTTATTTGATCTAAGTCTATAAGAAAGTATGGCAAAATTATAAAAGCAACAGGTCCCAAGATAGAAAGGGAGAGGCCCCAAGAGATTTTATCTAATGACTTCCAAAATAGCTATTACATTTATTTCCTTCTTTCACGCCTTCCTGCTTTCCTTCTGTCCTTCTGCTTCCTTTCTTCCTTTCTTCCTCCTTTCCTTCCTTCTCTCCTTCCTTCCTTCTTTCATTATTCATTTTTGTCTTTTAGCCCATTGAGGAGAAAAAGTTATAAAACCAAAGAAAGGAACTAAGGTTCTTCCCAGAGACTTCCATGAAGGCTTCAAATGCTCCTCCTGGGAGCCTGGGGTGGTGGTGAAGGGGTCACCCTGGCTAAGCACACAGCTGAGGATGTGTATCAGCTGATACAGGGGATCTGAAATCACCCATACAGAATCAGGGCACAATTCAAGGCCTCGAGACAGGTTAGGACACCATAATCCTAAGCATTGGTAGCATAACGCAGATACTTTGAAGTGGGGTGGGTACTTGAATCAGATTTTCAACCCATGTAGTCATAGTGACTAAAGTTACAGACATTTAAAAGACTAAGTTTGGGTGGGCAGTTTCTATATGACATCTATTGACAAAGCTGACAATCTTAGAGGCAAAGCAGACAAGACTATTACTGTCCCTGTCATGCACTGATCAGGAGTCATGGAATGTCACTTTTTCAGGTTCAAAGACATTCCTAAACATTGAGTATTAACCTAATAAAGATGTTCTTAGAACTCACAGTAAGGACATTACACAGGAATGAGAGTTAAAATATAAATTACCTGGAACTGAGCAAAAAAGGGCAACAGAGCCTGTTGAAAGTGTACAAGTTGTAGAGTGGTTAAGGCTTTGAATCCTGTCTCCCTCACTTTCTAGCTTTGTGGCTTTGGGCAAGATATTTTACTTTTTTGAGACTCCCTTATGAAGTAATACTTGCTTTGTAGGGATATTTAAAACATTAAATTAGTTAATGTAATAAGAACTCAACCCAAATCCTTTCATTCCTCCTTTTTCTTCTGCCTCAATCACTTTTTACTGGACTCATATTCACATCCCTCTGAAGACTAGCTCATGTTAACCAGCTACCATTAATCCACCTATTCTCAGTGGACCCAAAGTTACCATTCACATAGGTTTTGTTGCTTAAAAAGCAAGTTAAACCATCATCAAATGTTTAATGCAAATCCCTTCATTGTCCATATGTTCTGAAAGCCATTGACCCGATTCCTCAAACTATTGGCAGGAAGTGCAGATCTCAGTTTTAGATGGAATTTCTGTATCCCAGAAAACATCCAAATGGCTTACTCTTAACACAAGCCATCACAGGCAACAGAGACCATAACTATAAGGAAATTATGAAATTATGTTTTCTGCCCCACAAGGTGACTGGAAGGAAGCCCATAATCAGAGATGGAAGGATGGTGAGAGCGAATCTGACTTTAATGAGGACACAGATTGGGAACATGGGAGTTGGAAGCCATGAGAGACTCAGTGGGGATACAAGGCAGCCAGAGATGGGAGGAATAGTCACTGGCATGGAAGAAACAAGGGAAATAGCTAAATGATATTTTCCAGCAACTGTGGCAGGATTGCAGAAATGCAGACATGAAGCATGGTTTGATTGTATTATAAAAAGCATAGCATATGTTCTATAGTTAATGAATCCAATTCAAAATTTTAAAATATACTTGCATGATATCTGAAACCAGAGTACACTAAATGACATCTTATTGAGTAGGTGTATTTACATAATAATAATAAATGCCACCTATTTATTATATGCCCTCAATACCTGCCATTTTATAAAAACAAATTCAGATGAATTAGAAAATAAGGAGCCAAGATAGGCATAAAATGATGTATTAGAAAACAGAAAAACAATAAAACTGACAAATAAATTTAAGAATTGCTCTCTTTGAGAAGCAAGGAATCCAAAATTGCAGAAACTGCAGTGAACCTGAAAAATACAAAGAAAGAAAGTGCAAATATATAACATTTGTAATGGAAAGGATGGGGAGTGGTATCACAGATGTCAAGGAAATAAAAATAATCATAAAAGAGTTATTTGCAAGACTAAATAATACATTCCAACATCTGGATGCAATGAATGATTCTCTAAGAAAATGTTGACTCCATAAGGGACAATCTAAGCAGTTGACAAAATTGAGAAAGTTATCAAAGATCAATGACAATCAGCGTGCTGGGGCTGATTAGCACTGATTTCTTTTTTTTTTTTTAAGATTTTATTTATTTATTTATTTATTTATTTATTCATGAGAGACACACAGAGAGAGAGAGAGAGAGAGAGAAGCAGAGACACAGGCAGAGGGAGAAGCAGGCTCTATGCAGGGAGCCCGACGTAGGACTCAATCCCAGGTCTCCAGGATCAGGCCCTGGCTGAAGGCAGCACTAACCACTGGGCCACCCAGGCTGCCCTAGCACTGATTTCTGAAAGACAACTGTGCACATCTCTTCCCACCTCCAAACTCAATGACATCATGAGAATGCACTTGAAAGCAGCCATCGTGGGAGTATTTACACTACGGAAATCAGCAAATACTACAAAGAAGAACCACTTAAAAAAAAAATTTGCTACTAGCACACCACAAATTGCAGTCCTAAAAAATATCAGGAGGAGATGAATTGACCCAAACTTTTAAGGACCAGACATTTCAGTAATTTGTAGATGTTCCAGAGCAGAAAAGAAAAAGCTTCCCAAATCTTTGTCTAGTGAGCCTTACAATGATAACAAAAAAATGCAGAAAACTATAGATTAATTGCTTCCTGTATATTAATGCAAAACAAAAAGAGAAATTAAAAAAAAAAAAGCAAAAATAATTCCACAGCTTATTATAGACTAACTTACCACAGCCAACTGGGATTCTTTCCTGGAAGGCAAGAGTGGTTCTGTAGTAGGAACAGGAACTCCATTAATTCAACACACACTAATAAATTGGTCAATTGACAAAGTGTGAGGTCTGTCCTCATGTGACTGAGGTGAGGAGATGAAGAAACAAATAAATTATTTAAGATATAATTAAAAAGGAAAGAAAAATTGTGCAACTACAGAGGGAATGCTGAATTATGTTCACTGGAAACATTTAAATTGCTACTTTCTACTGATTCAGCTACCCATATATATGCAAATATGAACAAGTATAGAAGCCCCCTCTTTGTTTTAATTTGGAGACATATATGATGTATATCTTAGAATCTTTCCATTAATTTAAATTTTAGATAATAATTATAATGAAAGAAAAAAGGGGAAGAGAAAAAAAGACATTGAGGAAGCAAGATGAAAAGCAGTAGTAGGAAGATAAATGGAAGAAGAGGAAGAGAAGATTAATAGAAAGCAAGGGAGTGATGAAGAAGAGAAAAAGGAGAGAACAAGGGTAAGAAGGAAGGAAACTGCATTCAACCTTTCTTTTCCTCCTTCCTGGTTTAAAAACTCCATAAGGAACATCATCAGTTTTGGTTCCTTGGAAAACAGCATCTCCCTCATACTCGGACAAGTGCATTAAAGCACAAAAGCTCTTGCTGCCCAGGGAGGAGGCAGGTAATGAAGGGGGTGAAAGACCCCAGCTCTGAGGTTTGTGGTGGGGTGGCCAAATTCTTGTCAAGTCAGTCAGGACCACCAGGGTCACAAGTGCCTGAACTCACCAGCCAGTGGAATGTGCCTGCTGTGCTTCTGAATGCAGCTGGTAATTGTCCCAGAGGAGTCCAGAGAAGAAAGGAGGGTAGGGCTCTTCAAAGTAGCTTAGCAGCTCTGAGTTGGCCAAACCTTCCCAAGGGGGCTGGAAACCAAAGTGAATAATCTTTTTTAAACCAAAGAAGTCTAAACCAAAGGAGGAATGAGGAAGGGGGGGTGGGGGGCTTGAGTTCTCCTGATTTGTGTTTCTCTTACTCAATTGACAGAGCAAGTACTAATATCTTTGACTCTAATATTCAGGAAATATTAGATATTGTGCAGATATTGTGTTCTGGATGTTGTACTTCTCCTCATAGGAGGAGGGAGAGAGGAGGAAAGTAAGTAGAGAGGTGGTAGTAGTTACAATAGGTGGTTGTATAATAATAGTAGTGCTGATGGTCATAGGTCACGTTGTGGTTGTAGTTACTGCAAATCATCCATTCAAACCTATTTTGACTAAATACTTCAGGTACTAGGCAACAAAAACAAATGTGATAGAGCTATAATATGTGTGTAAGACAAAGAGAAAAGACTTAAAAACTTTCTAGGATGATCTCAAATATTCTCAAAAGCTTTTGAGAGGAACTCTTAGGAAACTAAAGAGACAAGAAAAAGAGGAAGAGAAACAATACAAAAGAATACTATGAAAGCTTACAAATTGTGAACACTTTTTCTAGGTGCTTGTTATGGACTGAACATGCCCTCCCCAAATTCATATGTTGAATCCCTAACCCCTAGCAGGTCAGAATGTATGGAGATGTCATTAAGTTAAAATGATGCCAGGGTGGGCCATCATCCAATCTAACTGGTATCCTTATAAGAAGAAATTAGGACATACAAAAAAGTTACCAAGGATGCATGCACACAGAAAAACAAACAAACAAACAAAAAAAAACAAATTAAAAAACCCTGTGAGGACATAGCATGAAGGTCTCCACCTACCAGCCAAGGAAAGAGGCCTCAAAAAAGAAAAAAAGAAACAACAACAACAACAACAACAACAACAAAAACTACTGACACCTTAACCTTGGACTTCTAGTGTCCTAAACTGTGAGAAAATTAAGGTGTCTTATTTTAGTCATTCAGTTTGTAGTATTTTGTTACAACAGTGCTAGTAAACTAATACTGCGTGCAATAAAAATTTGTATAAGGGGGGAAGGAGTCAGGGTGGGATGGAAGAAGGGAGGGAGGAAGGAAGGGATGGAGGAAAGAAGGGAGGAAGGAAAGAAGAAAGTAAGGAAAAGAGGAAAAAAGGAAGAAAGGAAAGAGGGGAAAGAGGGAGGGAGGGAGGAAGGAAGGAAGGAAGGAAGGAAGGAAGGAAGGAAGGAAGGAAGGAAGGAAGGAAGGAAGGAAGGGAACAAAGGGGGAGACAGAGCAAATCTTATATGTCCTTACTTTATCAAGGTGGTAAATAGCACAATTTATTTCTAACTATCGTACATCATTTCCTAAGCCAGTATTTCTGAATGTGGTCAAAAGTAATAAAATTAGGGGGTGGGGTGGGGAGATACATTCCAGAATGTGCTTAATTTTGGAGGTTTAAATTAAACCAATTTTTCATTCTTGTGTTTCTGTCTTCTTACATAAAAGATTATTTGGTGTTGTGGTATTTGTAAGAAGTCAGGGGCTACCTTATTGATGCACATGTTATTTGCTTCTCCCTGCATTTATCCATATCTTCATACAGTCACACACACAGAGGATATTACGAGATATATGAATAATCCTCAGGATTAGTATACTGACTGCTTGCTAAAACCTGGGTGATTTAGCATTTTTTCCGTTTACCTTTTCATTTCTCTCTGTTCTCTTTTTTAAGGGGAAAAAAGTAAGATTGCAATAATATTAGTTGGTTAAAAACGTTTCCACTTGGCAAATTAAAAGGAAGATTAAAAAATCATGAAAGCATTAACATGCTGGCTATGTATATGCTGAGCATTTGGGAGCAAATCAGGAAACAGAAAGATGCCCCAATGATTAAGGTTGAATGATAGGTTGCTAAGTGTAAAGACTCATCCAAACCATGCCTTCAAGGGCTCATTCACTCACCAGTGCATTGCTCTGAAGAACTCAGCAGTGAAAATGGAGTGACTTCCTAAGAGGAGAGACAGCCAGAAATAGAACCAAGAAAAATGAATAGGCACTACATCAAAATGGAGTTGCGGGGGGGCACCTCTGGCTACCAGAATCTGACCCATCCTTCGATGTCCCACTCAAGTGAAAAGGCCAGGTCTCCCAATCACAAGACTTTTTACATTTTTGAGGCTCATTTTCTATTCTATAAAATGGGGATCATCATATTTGTTTCACAGGATGTTCATTTAGATACTGTAGGGGAGGAAAAATAATTTTCTTCTATCCTAAGTTCTTGGCTAAGACCCTCCTGTGATAAAAAGACAGATTCACAGGAGAAAAAAATGTATATTATATTTTATATATATATATATATACATATATATATATGTGTGTGTATATATATATATAGCAGTCCTATGAAGATGTGTGGGATTTAGAAAGCTGCCAAATGATTGAGGCTTATATACCACCCTGAGCTGAGAAAGGGGATAGGGGCCTGGGCTTTCCAATGGGGATGCGGGAGTTCACTGGAAGCCAGAAGAGAATGTTTGGTGCACAAAGGTTGCCCTGCCAGCAAATAAGTCTCCCAGGTAAAAAAGTGGTCTCTAGTAACAGCTCTCTTCCTGGTACAGGCCCCCTTTCTAATGCAAATTTTCCTTACAAAAGGGTAACTTCTACTCTGCTTTCAGAGCTTCTCCTGCATCTGCAATTTCTCAAAATAATCAGCTCAAAATAATCCTTATGCCAAAGAGACATATTTTGGGGTGATATATTCTGCTACCCTTCAATACAGATGTGATAGGGACTAGAAAAGCACTTTTTATTAAAGTGTAAAGTGCTGTGCATGCAGGAGACAGTGGTGGTGTTGATGACGGGGAAGAAAACTTGATGGGATTGGTGGCATTATCTTCAGAAATCTGAGTCATCATCACTTCAGGAGTTGTCTCTACTCTTCCTGCCCTCACACACTCCCAGCTCCAGCACTTTCCAAAAGGAAGTGTTGTCAGTTTTTTCCAGCCCCCATACCTCTGGCCCTTCAACCACACAAACAAGGTATTTCTCTTTTGCTGTTCCCAGTAGGACTTCAGGCTTTATTGATTTCAGGCCTCCGCACCCGCCTTTCCTGCTTTCAGAAATACTTCCTTCTTGAAGTATTCTTCAGATCTTCAGCTTTCACATCATAGCAGTGAAAGTTTCAGACTCAGTGACTCCCATTATCTCTTGTTGCAAAGCAGAGAAATGAAACCCTGGGCATTAGTGATAAGGAAGATCTACTCACTGAGCCATTGTATCTCTCGGTGTTCACGGCCACAGGCCCTCAATATGGCCAGCATTTAAGGGAAAACATGACAGAAGGGAACCTGTTCCTATGGACTGAATGTTTCTGTCCCTCCACAAATGCATATGTTGAAACCTAACCCCTAGCATGATGGTATTGGAGGTAGGGTTTTAAGGAGGTGATTAGGTCATAAGGATGGAACCTTCATAAATGCGATTAGTGCCTTGATGGAAGAGACCCTAGAAAATTCCCGAGCTCCTTTTGTCATGTGAGGACACAGCAGAAAGACAGCTTCTATGAACCAGGAAGTGGGTTCTCACCAGACACCAAACCTGCAAGCACCTTGATCTTGGACTTCCCAACCTCCAGAGCTATAAATTTCTGTTGTTTATAAGCTACCCAGTCTATGATATTTTTTTTCATTGTTATAGCAGCCTGAATGGACTAAGACACCTGTGAATGCACCGTCATCCACACATGTTCCCAGAGCACTGACTGTATGCCTGGCTCTACACTGGTACTGGGGAAGGCAGGTAGATGCATATGACTAGATAAGGGAATGTAAATATTCATGGGGAAATGGGAATTATATGATACAGCTTCAATTTGGGGCTCCAATTATGGGAGAGAAAGATAGGGGCAAAGTGTTTCTGAGCCACTAAGGAGGGAAGGGGATCTTTCTGCTATGTTCATGGCAGGTGTGGATTATTAGAAGTGAGCCTTGAGATTGGGGAACATTTAGAATTGGTGATAGCAGGTGAAAAGGTACATTTCAGTTGGGATGACAAACTTGGACACAAATTCCAGGTCGTGTCTGTGCTGGGATTTAAGAAACCAGAGGCCATAATAATAAGCATATTCTTTTGACTAATGCTAGTCATTATTCTAAAAACTTAGTGTAGGTTTACTGTAATCTTTGTAACCGCTCTATGAAATAGACATCATTATTAGAAAGAGGCAGAATGAGGAAATAGAGAGGTTGGAGTAGAATTCTGGATCAGCGTGGGCAAAAGTTAACACAAACACAAGATTTAAGGTGAATAGTAGAAATTTCAGAACAGTTTAAGTATGAAGATAAATAGTACATGGCAAAACATGAGATGGACTGTAGGGACATGCACAGTCCATCACAAAAAGCTCCATATGCCATGTTCCAGAGTTCAGCCTTAATTCTCAAGGCAATGGAATTTTTTAAAAGGTCCAAAAAGGTTTAAAAAAGGTCTAAAAAGGGGCTAATGGGGTGGCAATGAGGAAATAGATTCCAGAGACATCTAAGGAGTTAAATGGTTGGGATTCAGTAAATACTTAGATGGGTGAAGGGGAAGAAGGGATAAAGTTGAGGATGACTGTGACTCTAAGGCATCTAGCCCTGAAGACTAGATAAAAGAACTACCATTCAAGTTAGGAATTTCAGTGACAATGGTAATAATCATTGACTCTTAATGTGTCTCATTATCTCCAATCTTTTTCTGTTTCAGTTCATTTTTTATATTGTCTGGCTTAGCAAACTATTTTTGATGATACTGCAATTATCGTTATAAAGTCCACTGTTTCTTTAAAAACCTGGCATTGCAGGGAGGGAAAGAGAGAAGTAAAGAGAGGGAATAAGGAAGAAAGAAAAGAAAGGAATGTTCAAATCCAATTTCAAGCAAGAGATTGATGCTTCTTATTTCAATCTATATTTTGCTAATACTTGAAAGTAATAGTAAAAATAATAACTCAGTAGTTATTGCAACCCTATTAATAGCCAAGATTATTATTAGACCCTTTTCACAAATTATTTCATTTAATCCCCATAATGATCCTCTTAACCAATTTATCGTATAATTATCCCCATTTTTCAGATGAGGTTAAGTAATTTGGTTAAAGACAGATATATAGTAAATGGTAATTCTAGAATTTGAGCAAGGTATTTTGGTGCTCTAAGACCATCATTCTTCCACTGTGTCATGACAAATGTATTTTATAGACACACTCAAAGGACAAAAAGTTTATGTATGTCTAAGTGTGGAACTGATTTACAGAGAAACTAGAGAGAAAATGTGCCCTAGTATTCTCTTCATAACTCATGGTCTAACTTTGACAAGGTATGAGGACTGATTGATTTTCACATGTTGACTGCTTGCTCTCCAGCTGTACAAATACAATTTCTGGAACCCTAGGAGTAGCCCTAAATAGGTTCCATTTTTCATTTTGTAAAACAAGAACTTGGTGACTGCTGAATAGTAAATGTTGACAGTTGGGCAGCAGAGTCTTGGAGGAACAGCACAGAAAAACCCAATTGGTATTCTCAAAATGACACTGGACCACAGAGAGCCTACCAAGATTGAGGCAACTCCATCTGGCCAGAGAAGCCATTTGGTGGCTGACTTCCTAAATGCCTACTCTCCTTATTTTGTTTCTTCTCCATTGTCATCAATGTGAAATTCTGTTGCTGGCTTGGTCTTGATGCCTTCTTCTCTTCATTTGACTTATAGTAGCTCCCAGTGATAGCCCTGAACACACCCTCCTCTTGGACCACTAGCACTATTCAAGTACCCAGGCACTCTTTTCCTGGCACTGACCATTGGCATGTGCTTCCCATTCGATACTGTGCTAATCCAATGCACCAGAATACAACTTTGCTGGTGTGGCTATATACTGGGAGAAAATGTGGTGAGAACAGAGATGCATTGCCTAATACATCTTTACTGAATGTGTATATAAAGCTACAAATATTCAACAACAACTATGACTACTACCATCACCACTACTATTACTGAAATAATTCTAACAAAAATTACTGGCTTTTTTGAAAGCTACAATGTACCAGGCACTTTACAGACATTATTTCATTTAATCCTCCATCTTCTGATTACCTGATCCAAGAGCCTAGTCTCTTACCCAACAAAAGATACTGCCTGCCACAATCCTCCCAGGTCTTGGACAGGATGAAGCACTATATCATATTTGGGAATGAAAAGAAAGTACAGATATGTGTAATGAACAATGGGAATTAAGGCCCTAACAAGAAAAAGCTTGTGGCACAAAAGAAATCATAAAATATTTCATTAGAGTAACTTAAAAAATAAATCCGGTAAAAGCATGTATATAAGCACACATGCATAGACTCTATTCTGGGGTCTGTAATTTCTTCAGTTTTAATTAATCTGGTTCATGTTTAGTGTCTCAGAATCAGACCTCATTTTATTTAAATCTCAGCTTTACCACTTCCTGGTAGAAGGACTCCCCACAGTTATTCAACCTCTTCAAACCTTAATTTCCTCATCTGCACAAAGTGCTCAATTATGTCTCCTTCCAAGAATGCTGTGAAGATTGAATTGAAGTATTAAACATGCCTGTCAGAGAGCTTGGCACATAGTAGAAACTCAACAAATGTAAAATGTCAAAAATGCTACCTACTCTGAGGTTTATCCTGAAGCTTATATATCACCTAGGAGTGGGGCTGACAAGATGTTGAGACTCAGTAAATGTAGACTTCCTTTGTCCTCTGGGGATACAATGTCAAGGAGGCAGGTAAGAGCTCTCAGGAGCAGCTTTGGCATATATGAGACTCCCCGAGGAATCACATGCCTCCCAAAGTGCCCAGGTGTTGCCCAGGTGCCATCCTGCTGGGAGACTGCAAAAGCACAATGGCCCTGGCGCTTCCAGTGCTCCATTCTCCATCTGGATGCCCTTCCCCCAACACAACTAAGATGAGGAAGGAGGACCAGCTCATGCTTTCCAAAGTTTGGCATAAATCTCTTTCTTCTGAACGCAAATATTATGTGTCCCCTCTATGTGCATACTTGGCAAGGTTCTTTTTTATTCTTTCTTTCTTTCATTTTTTCTTTCTTTCTTTCATTATTTCTTTCTCTCTCTCTCTCTCTCTCTCTCTCTCTCTCTCTGTCTCTCTTTCTCTCTCTTCCCTGTAATTAATTTAATATATTCAAGCTTGGGATTGAAAATAGTTGGAAATGTCCTTTGTACCTCACTTTACTTGGAAATAAGGACAAAGAAAAATGAATCTCTGTGCTCTCAGTTTACATGTGCTTCACTCAGTCTATATGTCGTTAGCTAGGATCTGCTTAGTATAACTATAGCAGAAAAAGGAAGAGAGAAAACATGAATTTCTGGAATGCCCACATGTGTTGGGCTCCAGGATAGGTCTTCCCACCGTTTAATTCTTACAAAAACTCTTTAGATAGATAGGTAAGATTTAAGTAGCTCCTTCAAAGCCATATACCTAGTAGGAGGCAGAGCAAGAATTTCAAAACCAGGCCTTTCTAGTTCCAGTCTCCATGCAATAGCCACTATGAGGCTTTATATAAGCTACTTAATTTTATAAATGAGGAAACTGAGTTCCAGAAAAACAATGTACCCTGTAGCTAAAGACAAAGTTAGCATTCAAACATTGAATTCCTGACTCCTCTCCAAAGTAATTCATTTTTATGTCTGCTTACTCTCCTCTCAAGTTTTCTTATTTTTATAAATATTACTTTACCTCTACTGGTCTTGAAGAACAAAATCTGGGGAAAAAAATAGTACTACATAAATGAGAAAAACAAAAGGTTTAATGCAATGAGTGCCCTGAGAAAGTTACAAAGTTTTTTTTAGAGGAAACACCAATGAAAATATACCAGACAGGTCTACTTTATACTAGATAATCAGGGAAGGCTCTTTGAGGAAGTGATATTTAGACTGAGACCTGAAATGCCAGGGGGAAAACTGGTGCAATAGTTCTAGAGCCCAGTGAGTAAAAGGCACAGGCAGATGAATTCAAAGAGGCTAATCAAAGAACAGATATTAGATATCATTAGAAGCAAAATGGGAAACCCTTGAGGCAACATAAGTGGGATTTTCACAAGGCTATTCTGCTGCCATGTAGGGAATGAATTATAAATGGGCAAACTTGGAAGTGAAGGGAAGAGAAAGGAGGACAGTGTAGTTATCCCCATGAAAGAGGATGTTGATGTAGAGTGGAGTGGAGATGGAGAACAACAAGCAGATTTGGAATTTATTTTCAAGGAAGAGTCAAAGACAAATATGTAATCTTAATGAGGGTAAGAATTTTTTTTATTGTGTTGTTCTGTTAATATCTGTATTAGTGCCTAGAAGAATGACTAGCACACAGAAGGTACTCAGAAAATATTGGCTGAAAAATTAATGAATTAATGGGAACCAAGATGTGACTTGGTTTGGGCTGCCATCACCAAATACCATACCTTGGTAGGTTCACACAATGCATTTATTTCTCACAGTTCCAGAGCCTGGGAAATCCAGGATCAAGGTACTGGCAGATTCCATGTCTAGTGACAGCTCTCTTCCTGGTTTGTAGTTGATTGCCTTCTTGCTGTATCTCCACATAGAAGAGAAGAAGAGAGATAGCCTTTCCCATCCTCATTTTATAAGGGCATTATTCCCATCATGGGGACTCCATCCTCATGACTTTATCTAACCCTAAATACCTCCCAGAGCTCCCCTCCAAATGCCATTGCACTGGGGATCAGAACTTCAACATATAAATTTTGAGGGGACACAAACATCTGGTTTATAATATGGAGAGAAAGAGAAAGTGTGGTATCAAGAACAACACAGGTTTTGGTTTAATCAGGTAGATGGAGGGTTGTACCATTTATTAAGGATTTAGAAAAAGGTGGGGGCACCTGCAAGAATTTTGGCAGTTCTATAAAGTCTATGATGCATTTTAGATATTCAGGTGGAGATATCAAGTAAGCTTCCAGTTTATGAGTCTGATCCTCAGGAGAGAATACTAGAAGCTATTATCAAGTAGAGATTATTTAAATCCTTGGCTTGTCTGAGACAACCCAGGGAGACAGTATGGACAGAGAAGAGTAGGATTCCCTGGGACTGAGCCTGAAGCTTTCTATTTGCAAGTGAAGTAGAAGAGGAACTAGGAAAGATTAGATTGCAAGGGAAGTGTTCTCCATTATTTGAGATGGTGTTTAGTGGTCAAGTAAGGTAGGGATCCTAATATTACTACTATCCTAGTATCAGTAGTAGTAATCATCATTATCATCATCATCATCATCATCATAGCCAACATTAACTGAGTGCTTACTCTGTATCTGGCATGCGATTCAAATGCTGTATGTACTTACACATTTACTTCTCATAAATCTAAAAGGTATGTAGAATGGTTAGGCTCATTTTTCAGGTAAGAAAATTAAGACACTGAAAGATTAAGTAACTTTTGAAGGTCACATGACTGTTAAGTTAGCAACACAGGGACTTAAGCCCAGGACTATGTCTCCAGAGCCCACCGTCTTAACCTTTATCCTATATTATACAGAAAGATGGAGAAGTGACCTTAAGATTTGGCAGCTTGAAGGTCACTGGTAATATGACAAAAACCTTGAGGGAAAAACCAGACTGGAATGGGCTGAGAAAAGAAAGCAAAGCTACGTAGTAAGAACAGTGCCTATGGACAACTCTTTGAAGAAGTTTTGCTGTGAAGGGGAACTTAAAGATGAGGCAGTGATTCAAGGGGAGTATAGGGTCATGAAAAAGTTTTGTTGGTTTGTCTTATTTTTTAGAGAGAAGATAGTAGGGCGTGTTTGTATATTGCTAGAAATGATCCAGTGGAGAAGTAGAAATTGATGTTCAGGAACACAGGGCATAATTATAGAAGCAAATTCCCTGAGAGAGTGAGAGGGGTTAGGATACAGGCCTCAAGTGGAGAGTTGGTCTTAGATGAGAGAAGGGACCATCCTTTCACACAAGAAGAGAATACAGTTTGGTAATAATGTAGCATGAGTCTCAGTAGAAATGGTGATAGAAGGATAAAGCCAAGACAAGAGAGGCCCTCATATATTTGTTCATCTCTGTATTCCCATTACCTAAAGCAATAATTGGTGCAAAGTAAGTTAAATATTTGTGGAATGAATGCATCCAAGATGGCTCATTAGAGGAAAGCCTAATTGCCTCCATTTTCTATGTCATGTAGTAGGTAATAAAAGTGAAGGGCAAGAAGTGGATTTGAAGAGTAGCAAAAATGCAAAATATTCACCTGCAGAGTGAGAAGACAGATGCAGTATGGAAGGCTATTAGATTAACTAGGAATTCTGGAATACACATTGGAGTTTGTGGTTATACTCTTAAACTGAAACCAGACAACATAGTCGTGTGTATTTCAAGATGTTTAGTTATTCAGGTGCAGGAACCAAGTTGATGGGTAGTTAGATTTAACTGGGGTTAAGGTTCTGCCAGGAGAGCAGGATAGAAGGAAAAGAACAAACTATTATTGCAAAGGAGTGGTTGTAGTGCTGTGTCATGAGACCTCAGGTGGGTAAGAAGAAAACTGAGAGAAATGAATGAAATGGATATAAAACAAAAGTGGAAAGATGGAAGATCTTAATGGAGATTAAAGATACTAGAATGGGGATAAAAATGTAAATGAGACAAACATAAAGGAATTGGTGAAAGAATTGTGGAATAGGGTCAAATTATTTGTGTTGACAAAGTTAATAGCATGAACGCACAAATAGGTGTCTGAGTTGTGTGGTGGAAAAATCACTAGAGCCTGTTTTAAAGAATGGAAAGGGTTAAGTGTTGAATGGGTCATCCAAACAAATCTTGAAATCACTAAGAATGGTTACTAGGATAGAGATGAAGAAGAACAGCAAAACAGGTGTTAAAATCATCAGTGAATGCAGGGAATTGATGAGGAGGCAGGTCATTCATGGTAATAGGGAAAAGGAATAGGTGCTACAGTCAAATGGTACCATTTTCAAAGGAGTTAGGATTTTGAAAAAGGAGGAAAATGAAAATGTTTGGAAGAATGGAAAGAAGGACAGCAAACACTCAGTTCCTGGCCTGGGGAATAAAACAAACAGATCACACTAAAGATAGTTGTAGAAAAAGCAGCAGTTGCAGTTGCTGGACATGTGGGGTGACAGGTGAAAATAATAACTTTGAGACACCAGCCTAGGAATTAGAAGAGTGTGGTGCCAGCCAACTGTGGGTTCCAGAATACATAGTGAAAGCACTTAAGTGATTGTAGAACACCATGAAGGTGATGACTGAGGAGGGTGTCTGGGACTAGCAGCTCTACAGAAGGATGGAGGGCAGATCAATGCTGTCTATGGCCCTGATAATCTAGACGATGCATAATTGTTTAACATGGAAAACAAGGGACAAATCTGCCCTCCAGCAGCTCATAGAGGTGTGACAGCTCAGGAGATGAGCGAAGGCCTATTCTGGAGATAGAACTTTCTAGGGAAAGTGGGAGCATTAGCCATTCAGGGAGTCTTTTCTATTCCAACCAACATAAGCATGTGCTAGCTTCTCAGAGACTAGGACAAGACCTCGGGTGGAATGGAGACTCTATAGTGAATAGAGCATTGAGATGATGTTCTTGCCTATAGTGAATTGTGTCTTGAAGGGGGGAGAAGCCCATCCATCTTTACCAGGCTATGACCTCAGAATGGGTGCTGAATATTTGGTAATTTAATTCTCTGTTCTACATGTATATAGATCCTAAATACAGTCTAACAAACATTTTTCTAATTATATTTAATCCTACCCTGTGTGTAAGTATATATTTTTGTATACTATCATAGAATCTTTCTATACTTTAAAGCCAGGTAATCCTGCGTTTGAATTCCTTCCTTGGTCTTTAAGAACTAGGCAGCCTGAGTGGATATTGTCAGCCCTTCCTTTCCCTGTATCCTAGACCCTAACATTTCAGTGGACAGCCACTGACCTCAGATGCCTGTGTGTGCATTTCTTCGAAGGTGGATTTTCTCTAAACCAGAGAAGAGACCACTCTGCCCCAGCCTCTCAGCAGACTAGAAGAAACAGGAGACTAGCATCCCTGGGAATGGCTCTTAAGCAACGACTCACACAAGTTCATGAGTGACATCCAGCTTCCTTATCTCTCAGGTGGGATAACCCAGTAAAACCAGAGTTTCACTGTTGGATTAAGCTCCAGTGGGTCCTAGTAGACCATATTTCTACTTCTCTACTTCTACAGGTACAAAGACTTCTTGTTTCTGGGGAACCCAAACCAAGACAGTAGCTCTCCAAGTTACCAAAATTCTCTGAGCCTGTTTTCTCCTTTGAAACCCAGGACTAGTAGTACTTTTATTTTCTATAAGTTCATTTCAAATTTTAGTGAAAGACTGTGAATGAGACACTTAGTATGTTTGCTGGCACAGAGTGGCCCAGGGTCAGGATGAAATGTCCTTCCTCCTCTTCCTCACCCTTGTAACGTTCAGGATGCCTCACAGCACAGAGAGGCAGTGAGAGAGGCAGGACGGGTTAGCTAATCAGTAGGAAGTGCAGAGGTGACTTTGCCCATCTGGGAAGAGCCCTGAACTAGTCTGGATTTCAGTAATGAGGAATTTGGCAGGAGTATACTTCAGGTACCTTGCAGGCTTATTTATGGTGACTAAGTTGTTTTATAATAATAAATAATGAACTATTTAAATAATAGTTTAATTAATATTTAAAAACTATTATTAATTACATAATAATAAAATCACATTTATGGTTTCAACAATGCAGCAGGCATGTAGGAAGTGAAAGAAGTAATATCTGCGGGCAGCAGCCACAGGGACAATGTAGAAAGAAGATTCTAACACATGTATAGAAGCTTCTGGTACTTTTTATCAAAAAGGATTTTGTCTTCGGTGCTAGGCTAAGGAATTTGATTTCCTGAAGGCAGATTTTTTTTTTTTTTTTTTTAATGAAAGTGTTGCTTAAGGCCCATCCTGCCAATCAAAATATCAGAAATGAGCCATAAACACAGGCAAGGGAGTTGAGTTCCTAATATGTGTACAGGGCCTGAAACTATGGTATAATGAGCCAGTTTTATCTAAATCTCTTCTAAATGTGGAGCTGGACATTTTCAAAGGCCAGTGTCACCTCTCATGAATGAAAGAATGAGTCTCTTTTCCCACATTTCTTTGTCATTGAGGTGATTTGCATGAAAATGGGATTCCTATTACTTCTCTGCTTCTTGGGTTTGTTTCTTTCTTCAGAGCTGAGAGTTAGACTGTGGCAGGCCAGCTTCAGGCATTCATAATTAAAAATAAGCAGAGACTTAAAAGAACTCACTGCAATTAAAAGAGTAACCTCTGCATTCTGGGAACTGGGGAGCCAACCTGAGCTGTAATTATGTTATATAAAATGTGACCAGGAGCTCAAAGGAGAAGCAGCAAGAGCAGGGGAGCACTGGAGAAAGGAAAGCTGGGCCACTGAGAAGGGTCATTAAATTGTGGAATCAAGACACACACAG
Source organism: Canis lupus dingo (assembly GCF_003254725.2). NCBI lineage: Eukaryota > Metazoa > Chordata > Mammalia > Carnivora > Canidae > Canis > Canis lupus. The sequence goes on from NC_064263.1 coordinate 19,020,476, forward strand.
TAATGTGGAATAAGCAAGTTTTGCCCGATGGCTGGTCAAGGAAAGCACTGAGGATGGAGGAACCACAGAGGTCCTAGATGAGGATGCTCTTGGAACAGTCTCTGTTTTTTTGAATTCCATACTAGCATTGAGAGGTGTTCTCTACCCCTCCTCTCTCTATCCCACCCCCACCCCCTTCTTTTGGTTCATGCATTCTTACCCAACTCTATGGATCTTAAGGGTAAGAACAGCCAGAGACCAAGGACTCATGGTGCTTCCTCAGTGGCCCATTTGAGCAAATATCTGCTGAGCACCTACTAAATGCCAAGCCCTATGAAAATAGAGGTGAATAAACAGGATTCTCCAGGAGTTCCTACCTCAGAGTGAGACAGAAGGGTAAAACAAATTAAGTATAAGAGATTGGGATGAATACAATAATAGATACATCTGGTGTAATACTCTGTCATTGAACCCCTGCTCTGTGTCAGACCTTTGGGAGTGTTGTCTCTGTTCCGTATAATACCCCCATTCAATTAAATGTATCCATTCTGACTGTATTAATTGAATGATGAGAAAGTATCATGTACATGGTATTATTACTAGATATTAACTCTCAGAGATCTTAAGTGCCTTGCCAAGTTATATAATTAAAACATGTCAAGCCTGGGATCTTTCTGGTTCTAAGCCCACGCCAAGCTCAAAAATCACATAGAAGAAGGGACATTTGTTTCTATATAGAAATAGGCATGGTTTGGAGAGGAGAGGAAATAAGGAAAGTAAGTAAAGATCTCAAAATAGAGGTGATGACTGAGTCAAGTTTAAAGGGTTTGCCAGAAAGTCCAAAATTGGGTAAAATAATGTATGGACTCACTCTGTAACTCTACTTTATTCTATTTCATTATACTTTAACATGCATCTTCTGATCCATTTTCTTGCTTATAGGAGAAATGCTCCATTTAATGCTGTTAAATACCTGTGCCCTGGATACTTTAGGTAAAACAGTTGTCATATATATGCCCAGATAATAGTGAATTTAGATACTGCATATAGGTGTGGCTATGCCATATGTATGTTGCCGAAGATGAAGGTCATATTTTCAAAAAGGAGAACACTGTTTCTTAATATTAATTCAATCATTCATTCACCACATCCTTTATAAATGTACATTCACCTCAGGCAGGGAGCCTCTTGGAGTTCAGAACTATAATCTCCAACTGCAGGCATGCCTGCATGGCTCATTCAGTTAAGCATCTACCTTCAGCTCAGGTCAGGATCCCAGTGTCCCAGAATCTAGCCCCATGTGAGGCTCCCTGCTCGGTGGAAAGCCTGCTTCTCCTCCTGCCTCTGCCTGCCACTCCCCTTCTCCCTCCGCTTGTGTCCTCTCTTTCTCTATGTCAAATAAATAAATAAAATACTTATAATCTCCAACTACCCACCTGACAGTTCCATTTGGATTTCAAGAACCTTCAACACCATGTATCCAAACCCGGCTTCATCAGTCATCCCAATCACTTCTCCTCTTATTGCAGGCTTTCTTTTTCTTTAGTGACCATGGTTCTTGGTCATAATGCTTTGAAGAACAGGTAGACCAGATGAACAGTGGTGGGCAGCAAAGCAAAGTTTACTGAGCAATAGTACAAAGCTCCAGAAAAGGGAGGGGACCTGAGAGGATTGCCACCAGAGTTTCTAAGTCTAGGGGTTTTTATGAGTTTTCTAAGTCTAGGGGTTGACAAGCTGTTTTAGTCTGATTAACCCTCCATGTGCCTATCGTCCTATCAGGTTTTTGTCCACACACTCATCTACCTATCATATAGTCATTCAGATGGGAAAGGGGAGAGAGCTCCTTCCAGGGTAGTATAGAATAATAGGATGGGGTCTTCTTCCTTTTAAGGGTACTTTCTTCTTAGAACAGGGGCTTCTTGCCCCTGCCTGCCTTTCTTCTGACTATCTTCCATTATTCTCATGTTTCCAGTCTTGGTTGGACATATCTCCATTCACACTTCTATCAGAGCTAGGATCCAGGATCATGTATACATCCTCCTCATCTTCAGACACCCATTCTGCAAATTACTGTGACCCAGCTCTCCTCTCTCTATTCACACTATCTTTGTTCAGACTGTCTCATATCTTATCCCAACTTTCACATGACCCTTCTTACTAGTATCCTCAGCTCCAGGCTTTCCCCACTTTAATATTCCCTTCATACCATGGTCTACTATAGAACTATGTGTATATGGCTGTTTCCTTATATAGGCTCTGTCACTTGCAGACCAGGGTGATGTCTTCCTATTCAGCATGTATTCTAGGCACCTGACATAGAGTAGGTGCTCAGTAAATGTTTGTTGCTTGTTGGACCCCAGGGTAGGGCAGATGGAGAACAAGAGAAGAGCCAATATGTAAGGGCATTCATGCCAAAATATACATCCTCTATGAAATTATTTATAATTAATGAGGGACAAAAAAAAAAAAGCAGGGCTTCTTAGAAGGGTAACAACATACCTTCTATCTCTGGAGAAATGGTCACTTCCTTATATGGATAGCTACCATTTATCACAGGAATTTTCTGCACTAAACAATAATGGGAGTTAGTGAGTGAATGCATAAAAGAGAGTAAGAGACAGAAAGACAGAGAGAAAGATTAAGGGAAACATCAAAAGCAAACATTCATTTCAGCACTTTATATGTGTCAAGTTTTCTTTTCTTTTTTTTTTTTAAAGATTTTATTTATGTATTCATTTGAGGAAGAGAGAGATAGAGAGAGAGGCAGAGACACAGGTAGAGGGAGAAGCAGGCTCCATGCAGGGAGCCTGATGTGGGACTCGATCCTGGGACCCCAGGATCACATTCTGGGCCGAAGGCAGACACTCAACTGCTGAGCCACCCAGGCATCCCTCAAGTTTTCTACCTTGAAATATATATGTATATTCTGCTTTTAATCTATAACAACCATGGTGAAGTTGGCATTATTATGAGATAACTGAGTCCTAGAGAGATTCAATAGGTCATACAACTAGGCCACTAGAGCTGGATTAGACCCTCAGGTCTACTGCGTTTGAAGCCCAAGTCATCCCCTAGAGAAAGTTTTTGATGCTAGGATGGTAAAATTGAATAGTTAAGATGGCATGAAGAGTCCAGGCGTGCCTGTCTTTTCTGAGTTGGCCCTTTTATATGAAAGCATCATTCAGAGGCCTGGGTTTGGGAATAAAAGGAAGACTGGCTTTTGTTATCTGAGTGCATTTGACATCTCCATCTCAAATACCTGTTATGTTCTGAAAGTTGTAGAATAACCATTTCTCGTTGACAGAATTTAACAGAAATGGCACATTGCAGCATCAGAAGAGGAAATAGGAAAGAGAGTGTTCAGAGAATAAAAGCAGAAGTGATGGAAAAAGACAAGCCAGGGTAGGGACCAGAGGGAATGACATAGGAGTTCGAGACAAAGAGCAAGGAGATTTTTGATCCTAAAGTTTGGAGTGCCTGCCAAGATAAAATGTGCTAATATTAAATGAATTAGAAATGTAAAAGTTTGGGATGCCTGGGTGGCTCAATGGTTGAGCATTTTGCCTTTGGCCCAGGGTGTGATCTCGGAGTCCCAGGATCAAGCCCCACATCTGGCTTCCTGCCTGGAGCCTGCTTCTCCCTCTGCCTGTGTCTCTGCCTCTCTCTCTATGTGTTTCTCATGAATAAATAAATAAAATCTTTTTTAAAAAAGAAATGTAAAAGTTTATATTTGTGCTACAATTTGACCTTAAAATGTATAACTGTTTTTTTCTCAACATAGGACTATTCAAACTATCCATATCTACATGTCAGGCACAGATTGTCCATCACAGATGCAGAGTGAATATGATGGATATAGTCCTGGATAGTGGAGGATACAGACAAATAAAATAAAGGCTGGTGGGGAAATATTAGACTGGGACTCTGGAGCAATGGCTGACTCTTAAAGGAAGAGAGGAAAGAGGCATGAATGACTATGATAACCATGTGGAATGGAGACGGTACTGAGCTTTGAGGGACTGGTCTCTATAGCTGAGCAGGGGAACTTGGGCAGTAATAACAACTGAGGCAAGGCAGGTAATTTCTATTTCACAAATAAGGAAACAGGAGAGTAGAATCGAGTGAGCTGGTTGTTGCATCATTCATTGTCAAGCCACACCAGGGTCCAGGAATCATAACATATTCCCTGTTAAATTTTTACAGAAGAGATTCTTTCTTCTTTGAGGTTATCAAGACTGATTTTCAGACTGCAGAGAGTAGAGCAGTCATTTCTGAGAAGAAAATGAAATACAAACAATTCCATAGCCCATTGGTGGTTTTGATGATGACCTCCCGAATCTATCATCACATATTCTAGACTCAAGTTCTGGCTCCAGTACTGGTATGACCAAGTAATTGAAAGTCACTGAGACTTAGTTTCCTTATCTGACTGATCCGTCGTTACAACATACACATGCACACAAACACACATTCACATAATTAATGTTAACATTAGGGAAGAGAGTGGTATGGAAAGTTGACAATAGCTAAAAAGTGAAGGTAACAGTGTAAGTTTCTAGGAACAAGAATATCTGTGAGTTATCTATTTCTTTTTCTTTTTTTTTTTTTGCATATTTTTTTTATTGGAGTTCGATTTGCCAATTCATTTCATTCTTTAGCAGGAAACATTCCTTCAATTTCCAAACCCAAGTCAGAATCATTCTCAAGCTTCCACATCACTCTGCACAGGCTTGGTATATACTACTTTATATTTGAATATGCTTTTTCTATATTTTCCTCTTTGACCACATTGATCATCTTGAAAAGAAGTATTTTGTTCAGTTCTTGTCTGTAATCCCATGGCCAGCACAGGGTATAGAGTTAGCCCTTGGCCATTTGGTTATGAATTCTATTGAACTAGAAGTTCATCAAGGAATACTATGAAAACTCAGAAGGCAGAGTGTAGAAGTCTAACCTGTCCAGTACTTTCCCCAAGTAAACAAAACTATAACTGAAGCAAGAGAGACTAAAGAGGTCAGCACATTGTCTCTGATAGCAGTGCTGAATGGGACGAGGATCTGTGGGAATAGCCAGGCATATTTCAGGTCATTAATCACATGAACATGCTGGTTTTGTGTGGCATCTCTTTATGTGGTTTTCAATGTGTCAGATATAACCTGGAGTTATCCCAGTTGGATGGCCATTGACTTTGGAGAATTTTATAGTGTTGGTTTCTTTTTCATGCGAGTGATTTGGGTGATTAACATATCCTCTCAAAATAGGTACATCTACTCTCCTGAATTCAGCTTATTGAAATAACTACTGTCTTTTGCAGGAAAAAGTCCTCTCTGCCAGCTTTTATCTGGCCTTCCAGAGAGGCTGAAATGTTACAGGCCGTCAGTCACATATGGTTGGACAATTTGTGCTCTTCTCTGTTTTCACTTTGTATTTGCATTTTCATTTCTCTAGTATAGTTTTTCCTGTAATGGAGTAGCTGGTGACTGACGGGGCAAGGAGGTAGGAGTCTCATACATCAGTTGAATCAGAGCTGCCTGCTGCCTGGCATGTTTCAAGGCAGCCACGTACAGCATTCTTTGGGACCTACCGTCCTTGGGATACAGGGCTTAGTGATGAAGACAGCAGGGTCAAAAGGGTGAGCCTGTGTGTCATATAGAATTCAGACATAAAGCCTCCTTCTGTAGGAAGCTTTTTATTTTTTTGTTCATCTTATTGTTTTTGTTTTGTTTTGTTTTGTTTTTGTTTTTTACAGGTTTTTGTATGTGAATATATAGCTGGGCTTGGAGGTAGGTGAGAGGATACTAGAAATGCAGAATCTGAGGAATCAAAAGGATATTTGAAGTTACAAAGGACGAAACCCATTCTATTTTGGATCTCCTCAACAATATTCCTTTCAAAGTTCTCCTAGTCTTTCCCTAAACGTATCCAGGGTAGAGAATTCATTACTTAGTAATATACACAGAATCTTCTCTGGGCATATTTGATTAACAGAAGAGCATCTATCTTTCTCTCACTTCTACTAACTACACATATAGCCTTTTAAAGAAGTTAAGATACAGATGGGATTGCCCCATGTCTTTTTCTATAAGGTAAATGTTGCTTATATAACATGATTTTGGTTTCCTTCAAGGCTCCGTTCATCCCCCTCTGACTGTATTCCAGCAGGTCTTAAAGGTCAAACATCAAACTACCTACCTCCATGAAGCATTCTGACATCTCACTGCCATTAATTGTCTTAGTAGAAGCTCGAGTAGTAACCCATCAGAATTAGTATGGTTTATGCCAAAGGATTCTGTGGTTCAGTCAATTATAGTATCTGTCTCATGGAGCTGTTGCTAGTTTGTTCCTTTGGGCTGCCTTTGACCATGGGCACGTGACAAAGATGATTTCATTGACTTTAATTATGATAAGTACTGTTGCAGGATTTTGCTCACTCTCTGTTATATAGTATTACTGTAGCTGTCTGCCTTGAACACAGCAGGGCTGGGGGCATGACCAGATATTGGGCACTGGGTGAGAAGAAGAATGATTACCAGAAGATTCAGTAAGACAGGTAGACCAGGAAGAGAGACATCTATGGGAATCATTATATTTTGGAGAACAGAAAGATTTTTTTGGTTTGGGTTTTGTTTTTTTCTCCTTCCCTCCCCTCCCCTCCCCTCCCCTCCCCTCCCCTCCCCTCCCCTCCCCTCCCCTCCCCTCCCTCCTCTCCTCTCCTCTCCTCTCCTCTCCTCTCCTCTCCTTTCTTTTCCTCTTGAGACCATTAATGATACAATTCTAGGTTCTATCCTGCCCACTGTGGCAAATAGGTCTTATAGATATACAGAGATAGGGTCTAACCACCAGAAGATTAGCCAGGCTAGGAGTTCAAATGGGATAAAAATTAGAATATGTAAATTATAACATACTGGACAATTCTCAGCTGATTGTTTATTTCCTGAGACCAAAGAGCCTAGAAGTGTACCTAGGAAGCCCCAAAGCCTGGAATTACTAATAATCATTCTCAGAACATGTTCTTTATTATTACCAACACTTTCTACGTTTCCTGGCACATAGTCGTTATTTTATAAGCAATATGTACTGCATCTTTTAAAAAACTCCTAGTCCTTTTTTTGTTCTCAATTTGGTGGCATGGATATACTGAGAATGACTTAAAAAATAACCATGACGTGGAGTGCTTTCTATTTTTTTTTTGAAAATTAATATATATTGGACTTCTCTAGCACTACTGTTGTATAATAAAAGTATAAATTTGCTTTTTATCTCTGTTTTCTAGCATAGAGATCCTAAAACCCTTGGAATTTCCTGAGTTAGGAGTGTCTTTTGTTACTCATAAAGAGCCCCTTTGGAACATACCTGAATCAATGCTAATGAGGTTGCTCAAGGAGAAGCCTCTGGATAGCTTCAGGATATTGACTAAGCATCAGAAAGACCAAAAGCACGCATATAGAGTGAGAACTACTTTTTCAGCCTCGTGCATAGTTCTAACAGGTGTCTGTGAACCTGACAGGTTCTACTGATGTGGTAGAAAGTTTGATGTCTTCATACAGAGGTTCTCTCATGTACAAAAACAGTGGCCTAGTATACAACTAATATTCAACGTGCATCCCTCACAAATACCATATATTCTGAATCTCAGATTTCATGGATATATATGGGATACTGTTATCAGTTGAGGTGTGCCCCCCAACACCTCTCCCATTCAGATATTGAAATCTTAACCCCCGGTATCTCAGAATGTGGCCTTATTTGCAAATAGGGTCATTGTAAATTTAACACTTAAAGGGAGTTCATAACAAAGTAGGATGGGTCCCTAATCCAATGCAACTGGTATCTTTATGAAAAGGAGAAATTTGGACACAGACAAGAGCACAGGAGAATACCAATTGAAGATGAAGGCAGATATCAAGGTGATAATATTCTATAAGCCACAGAACACCAAAGATTCCCAGCCAACCGCTGCAAGCTGGGAAAGAGATCTGGGGCATAGCCTTGTTTTGATCTTGGACTTAAATTCTCCAGTACTGTAAGACAATAAGTTTTTACAGCTTAAGCCACTCAGTTTGTGGTACTTTGTTACGGCAGACCCCAGTAAACAAATGCAGATACTAGTATTATATTGATAGGCTTGATTTTTAAATAAAGTTTAAAATAATTAAATATGATAATAAAGAACTTGGTATGGAGTCTGACACAAAATAAGTGGTCGATTTTTATTCATAAACATCTTGAATAAGTAAATAAATGGACAAATTAATTTAAAATGTTTCCATTGCATCTCCACAATTGTTGGAGAAACAGAGATGTTGACCTCAAGGAGAAACATAGCAATTATTATAAAGGTCAGAGTCTATCCCTGGAGGCTGAGAGGGTTTGATGTATGTTTCTCTATGCTCTTCTGGAACTGTCTATGCTCCAAGATCAATGCCTGCAATGTTTTCTTTTGTTGCTTTGTATTTTGAAGAGATCATGCAAGGAAAGGCAGCTTTGATTTGGAAAGAGAGATGGCTGAGTTCTATTATCTAACCTGGTTGTATTTATTATTTTCATCCAACTTATCTGTTCTATCGGAGAAATCCTAGACAAGACACCCATTATTAGCAGGGGAAATGGAGAATTTACAAAAGGTACTGGATCTCTGCAAATGTGGCCCCTTTTTAAACACATTCATCTTGAGAGTCATCTTGTAAAAATCATCATCTTGTAAAAATCAAAGTGTTCAAAGAAAGCGATGAATGTTGACATCCAAGAACAAAGATCACAGTTTGCACATAAATTTGGCAATGACTAAAGACAAAGAATACCTGTTAACTGAGAGTATGGGCTTGTAGGTGTTTAAATTGGATCGCATTTTCAGTAGAGCAAACAGGGAATGTGTATCAAAGCCATAACAATGTGTATTTTTTATAAAACTCAGCAATTTTATTTTATTTATTTTTTCATATTTTAAAAGATTTTATGTTTAAATAATCTCTATATCCAACCTGGAGTTGAATTTATAACCCCAAGGTCGAGAGTCACATGCTCCACCAACAAACCCAGCAATTCCATTTTAAAGAGTAGATCTTAAGGATATTGAGTATGCATGAAAATATTGTGTAGGATGTTTATTGCAATGTTGTTTATAAAAACAAAATTGAAAGTAATTTAAATGGTTAAGAGTTAAGGTTAGATTAGTTAATTAAACCAATTGTTAGATTAATTATTAAAAGTCATATAATGGATTTATATGCAGACATTTGAAAAATGACATGGTAAGAGGATATCTAATTAATTAAAAAGTATGATATATTATTTATTTTAATATTGTATACACATCCATATCTATCCCTAAAGAAATGGCATTTTATTCCACAACATTTATGAGTAGGGCATGTTACAGTCCTGTATTTCTCTAAACAAAATTAAGTTCTCTACAATATCCACCTGCTTTGCTGGTGCTACATCCGTTCTTAGACACTAGTGAGTGGCATCCATAAGATGCTTACAGGAACCTTAGACTTAATGTGCTGCCAAAATCTGGGGGTGGTATTGCTTTCTTAAACCATTTTAGAGATGATCAACAACCCAAGCCCATTTCTTCTTTCCAAAGCTGGTGGCCCTACACACTGATCATGAAGATATTTTACTGCAGCTCCTAAAACCATGACTCTTAGTATAAACTCCCTCTTGCATCTATATACTACTGTCTGAGAGGTCCTGCCACAGCTCACAGAATCTTTGTGGAGACAGTATGCTAATCCTTGACAGTAAGGGTTAAAAGTCTTCTCAGCCTCAAGGCTTCTTACCCTTTGAGGTTGGGACATCTTGTATGTTCTCAACTCCAGGTACTATCTTCAGGTCAAACTGCCCCATACAGTCTTCCTTACTGAGTCTGAAATCTTTGTTTCCTGGGGGTGTGGGCTGGGAGATTGTGGTAGGGAGCAGCTCATACCTAAAGAGAGAAAATTCTGACTTTTCTTTTTTGGGTGGGAAAAACAGATGCTAAAATCAGTTCTTTCTCTAATAACCTATTATTTAATCAGCTTATTGCAACAGTCAGATGACCTTGGGATGAGCTCTTTTCTTTCCATAGGACCAAGAGCTACTTGCTTACATTTTTCTGCTTCACTTTCATTATCTGTACAAAGTGAAAATTTTAAATATGACCTAATATTACCCACCCACAAGTAGCTATCACAGGTTGGGCATTCCCTTGGGAAGCCAACTGAGACAGAGGTTAGCTTGTAAAACTTTACTGAGGAATCTTATCTGGAGGAGCATCAGCAGATAAAAGATGGCAGCTGGCTTGAGCAGAGAGAGAAGTTACAGCAAAACCAGCCCCAAGAGGAGCTCCGAAACTGCCCTTCACAGCGTTCCCAAGTTTGAGTGAGGAGAGGTAGCCCTTTCTTCTCCCAAATGGGTCAGTATTGGATGAAGGCTGGCCCTGGAAGGTGATGAGGATTTGGGAGGGAAGCTATTCTTCACAGTTGAGACAATTCTTGGTGAGAGCTGACAGCCAGCACTGTCAGCAAAGCATTGCCAGCAAGCCAACCTCACCAGCAGTTGGAAAATCTGTCCTTCAATTCTGAAGGAGAGCTCTGGAAGGTGCACAGCCTCTATGATAGTGGTAAATAATATGACATTTACAAACAAAATAATGCCTAGTTCCCAGCACATTTTAAGAGCGCCATAAACATTACCATGTATTTGCTTCTGCTTTATTAATACTCTTGGAATATATATGCTAAAGTGTTTAACTTGGTGGTAGAACCATGGCTACTTGCTGTTTTTTTCTTTGTGTTTTTCTATGCTTTCAATTTCATAGTTCTCTCTTGCCCTGGGCCACCTTCCAACTACCTGATATAGATATGGGCAGATGTCAGACTTACTGAGTAGCTGAGCTGTATCCTTTGAAGTAGGAGGAGCAACACATCATTCTACTCATATTTCTTTATACCACTTTTATTACTATTGATTCCTATGTCCAAGCACATTCTCCCAACACCTTACAGAATTTGGACTTTCAGGAGTACTTCATAAATGTTTATTGAATAAATGAAAATAAAAATACAGTATCATCTCATGTACTTCTTGCATACATTCCTTCCTCCATTCATTTGGTAACTCCTGCATCTATTTATTCACTTATCCATGTGTTTATTTAATAATCATATATGAAATTAATATCCTGGGCCAAATATTATTCTAAGGGCACAGCCATTGCTAAAAGTAGATGTGATGACTTTTAGATTGATGTGATGACTCATGAGATATTGTATGTCAGATGGCCTTATAATCTTTAAAATGTAATATTAATTTTTATTGCTATCCATGGACCCCTGTCTTATTTGTGGGGCATATTTTTGTGTTCCTTTTCATAGGAAAACATCTAGAACAACATGTATTGTTTTTCTCTTACATATGTACCTACCAGCAGTTTCTTTCTGATACCATGTCAAAGGTCCTTCCTTAGCACACTTGACCTCTTCAGATTGCATTGCTGGCTTTCTTAAGCATTAAATAACTGGAGGAGAACCACTGGTTGAGGTCAAATCATTTATCAGGATCAATAGCTTTGAACTGACTCTGGGTAGATGTGGTACGCTTTCCATATTGAAAGGTCAGAATCTGTCAACTAGCAGGAAATGCTCTAAGCTCAAATAATGCATGTCAGGATAACATAAAACATTGATTGCATTATCCAGGGGCCATTTTGAAACATCCTCATTCTTTGGGTCTAAAATAGCCACTAGATGGCACTGCTATTTCAAAATGGATTATCTTATAAAAGAATGGAAGTACCATTACCATATTCAGCCCCCCTCTTTATCCCTGTCTTGTTAATGTATACATTATGCATGTAAACTGGACTCAAGTATCTGTTATCTCTTATCCTGTCAGTTTTTACATAAAATATGGAAATAGTAATGACACTTGGTGTTCTAGTAATGGGTAGTATTTTTCTGTATGATAAGGTATTGTGTGGACTTGAAAACCTTGTATAGATATTAACTTGTCTACTTATTGCCAATAATGTAAGTCAAATGAATATAAAGTTATGAAAATGGAGAATGTATCTGATAACTATTTCAACAGCTAAGTTTCGTAAGTTGTAAGATGACAAGAATGGAAATATTGAAAAACTCCCTAAATTTCTATTTCAAAAACCCAATTGAGAATAATAAAAGATATTTAGGGGGGCTTATCTAAGTATTGCATTATATAAGCTCTAAGCTTTCTTAATTCTAGGTATACCTTTGGTCTTTAGCAAACATCAGAAGAAAACTCCATATGCATTTGTTGTAAAATATATTGAAAACATTATTCATTGTTATTTCATATATGTAACATATCAGGAGACAAGTATCCATTAGAATTGAGTATAAGGAAAATGATGAACTGGTCTACTACATTTTAGCAGATAAAAACAGATTATATAATATATTATCTATCTATCTCCTTGACTACCAGGAGACTCAGAACCATTTTTAACATTCATCCCTGTAACTGTCCTCCTGCTTACAGTATCCTGATTCTTCTTCTTTTCTATGGTTCCAGGTCTGTTTCTTTTATGGAAAATTTAACATTTGACTTTTCTTTTTATGATCTATCTCAAATCTTTTATGGAATGGGTTAGAATAATGACCAGTAAAAAAAAATGATAATTATTTAAAATGTGTTTTAAAATGCTTTAATTTCTCAAACCAGTAAAAGTCACTCATTTTCTTTTTGCATGATACCCTCTAGGTATTGAAAACAAAAGTAAACACAGCCTTTAATTAGAAACTGATGTTGTCAGAGAGACAAATAAACCATATATTGTTAAATTGCTTTGCATGGTATTATTTAATTTAGTGCTACGGTGAGTTTGAGGATATCACAAAAGACTCAAAGAGATCCCTGGGTCAGAGAGATATGGAATGGCTTCATGGGGAAGTAGGGTTTAAGAATGTTCTCAGGGTCAGAGAGTATTTAAATCGGGCAAAGAAAAGATGGGAAGAGAGATAAGAACCCACCTGGTATCTAGGGAACAATTAATCTGGCTTTAGCAAAGAGTTTTTTGCATAGTCTGAGCATTGAAAGTAAGATTCTGAAGACCTGAATGCAAGGCTGAGGAATTACTGCTCCTTATATAAATGTAACCTGTGTAAAATGCAGGCTAAAATCGGTAGCTCCTCATAATCCATGGCCCTTTAAATAGAGCACCTACCTACCAAACTAATTGCTGATTCTTAAGTACCCCCAGGCTGCTCCTTGGGCTCCACAAATAATTGAAAGACCAGGTAATCAAAAATGATCAGCGTGTAGAAGACATCTACAGCAAAACTCCTGGAAACCTGTTTTGAATTTACCTTTGATGAAGTCCAATTTAGTTGAATATTGACCATTTAAAAATATTCCTGTTTTTATGGGATCTGTATTTGTGCTATGCCCAGGTTGGTATCCCTCAAAATTAAGGTAATATTCATGTTCTCAGTTTCCTGGAACTTACTTTTCTTTTTTTCCTTTGTACTATTCCAAAGACTTAGTTCAAAAAAGTTAATTGTTTTTGGATTTTCTTTTTGGATTTTTTTTCTTTTTAATTTATTCTCTCTCTCTCTGTCTTCCCTCCTCCTCCCTGTTTCTCTTTCTCTTAAAGAGTGGAAAAGCATTAGGTATCAATGAACTTATTTAATGCACCAGAGCAGTTGACTATTTTACCTATTCAATGCAGAGAGTCCCTTAGATATCTGAAATAATTATACCTGTTTTCCCCAAGGTAAACAGCCTTTGTTCATCAACTATGCCTTATATGACATTGCTTTGAGCTGCCGCCCTCATAGCTATCCCTAGACACCCATTAATTTTCTCTGAACACGTTTCTATTGCCATATGGATATACTCTTTTTAAAGTACAGAAGTCAGATCTGACCACAAAAGAAAGCAGGGTCATCTCCCCTATTATTCTAGTTATTATTTATTCATTCTCATTCATTCATTCAATAAATATTTATTAAGCACCTATTATATGCTAGGCATTTCATCTAACAGATAACTGTGTCTCCTCCCATGGAGCTTACAACCTGAGGGAAAGAACAATATGAAAGAAAGCATATTGTTCATGCAGTGACGATTATGTGGAGGCTGTTTTGGGAGTATGGAAGAGCAGGAAAGCGGTGGTCAGGGTTGTCTTCCTTAAGGAAAGCTGAGACCAAAAGAATGAATGAGTTGGAAAGATGTAGAAAAATGGAGGAAAAACAATCCAGTTGTCTGGGATGGAGTAAGGTGTTAAACTTTCTGTGCCTCAGTTTCCACATCTGTAAAAAGGGAACAATAACAAAATCTATCACCACAGAGTTGTGGGAAGTAAATGAGATAAAGGAGTTAGAAGAGAATCAGCCTAATGATGGTGATGGGGATGACTTTTTATTGTAGAGAAGGGAGACACATGCTAGGCGTGGTAAGGAAGCTGAATGGAGAACTATGGGTCCGGAGGCCACATAGCAGAAGAGTGGGAAGAGAGGCCATTTGGACCCATGTGAAATAGAGCAGAGGCTTTTTGGATGTGGGTCTGCCTTTGACAGAATGGAGCATACTCAAAGAGAGAGTGCAGCAAGCTCCCATTCTCCCCATCCTGCCCTTTGCTCCTCTTGCTTTTTAGGTGACCTGGTTATAATGGAAATGCTGTGAAGTGACTTTATCATTTTGATTTGGTGATATTGCTCTCTCTCTCTCCATTCATATTAATTTATTAATATTAATTTATTCTTTCATATTAATTTATTCTTTAATTGGGGTGATACCTAAACCACACAAAACAAGTGCCCTCTTACCCCCTTGGAATTACTGTCAACCTTTTTGTGCACGGGTATTTGTTAGTGTTTCAGTTCCCCTTCCTTCTTCCAAGATCAGCTATACACAGTTAACTCCTTTAATCTTGTCTCACCCAGTTAGTCCCATTTTCTTAATCATTTTTGTTCCTCCTCTCACTATTCCCTTGAAAATTGCTTTATCTCATGGTCAATTTATCACATAGCCATTTAATTTTTACCAGGCACATAAACCCCTCAGTGGAAATAGCACTGAGAAGCATATTTGCACTCAGTGAAGCTCCTGCTTTCTTGAGTATATTGCTCACTCTTGCCTTATAGATTGGTTTATATACATAGCTCAAAAAGTTGAGTACCATTAGAAGGATTCTGTTTGCTAATAGCATTGCCATCTTGCCTATTCGGTCTGAGAGGAAGAAGGACCTTGCAGAGAGTAGAGCTGTAAAAAGAACCTGGACTGTAGCATTAGGCAGACCAACCTAATAGTGATGCAATTGACTCAACCTCTCTGAGCTATAGAGTCTTCTGTATTTGGTGCTGGTTATGCAGTAGTTCTAGCATCACATTTGCAGGGTATAAATCTCCACTCTGTCCCCTGCCAGTGCAAAGACCTCAGCTGACTGACTTAACTGCCCTTTGTCTTAGTTTTCTTATATTTGAAATGAGGATAATGACCATACCTCTGTGATAGGGATGTTGTGAAGATGAACTACAAAAACCTCATAGCCTTGTAGGAGGTGAGAGCTTAGTAAATATTCAAATTATCTTCTGTAAAATGGTACAGTAAAACTGACCTAACAAGGTCATGGTGGACAAGGTGATTGTGGATCATCTAGCTATTTTAAAATTTCATAGATTCACTAAATAGAAACTTTCTGTGTTTCACATGTATTTACTTTCATGGATGCACCACGTAGAGTTAAATTGAAAAAGACAATCATCACATGACTAGTGGAGGATACAATTGGCTAATTACCACTTCCTTAAAGGAATGGTTGCTTTCTAAGGTTTGAAGCAATATAAGAAACCACAAGGAAAAGACCGTCTTACTCGGTTACATACAATTAAAAAATGTATGTACGAAGGAAAATAAAATCATAACAAATTAAAGAAAAAAGAACATACTGGGAAAAATATTTCCCCAGATATACCAGAGGAAATTGTTATAAAAATTAAGTGAGATGATATATGTGAAAATGTAGAGTTAACTATAAAACATAATAAACATGTTAATATTATTTAAAATTATGGTACAGAGCAATTAAGTCTTAAGCACCAGGCACGTAAATTTATATCTATCTGATGCTATGTTGGACCTCTCTGTACCTTATTTTTTTAAGATTTTATTTATTCATGAGAGAAACAGAAAGAGAGGCAGAGATGGGGGCAGGCCCCCACCTTGGACCTTAAGATCCCCCTAATTCCATGGTTTAGGGATGATCAAAGCCTTAATTAATGGGAGAAGTCCCATTAATCTTGTGTCATCCCTTTCCTCATAGCTCCTTACTAAGTTCTAAGCACTTGAGTTTCCTTGGGGCTCTCTTTATAGTGTCCCATGTCAAACACAGTCCTTCTTCCTCAAACGAACTCACTCCACAGATGTTTTGAGTATAGAAACCTTAAGATGGAACTGGAGGGTATTATGCTGAGTGAAGTAAGTCAGTCGGAGAAGGACAAACATTATATGTTCTTATATGTTCTCATTCATGTGGGGAATATAAATAATAGTGAAAGGGAATATAAAGGAAGGGAGAAGAAATGTGTGGGAAATATCAGAAAGGGAGACATAACGTAAAGACTGCTAACTCTGGGAAACGAACTAGGGGTGGTAGAAGGGGAGGAGGGCAGGGGGTGGGAGTGATTGGGTGACAGGCACTGGGGGTTATTCTGTATGTTGGTAAATTGAACACCAATTAAAAAAAAAAAAAAAAAAAAGAAACCTTAAGGAGAATTTGGAGTGTTACAGGAAGAAACAGGATGTCACTGCCAAGCGTTTGCCATCTTTTTTGCCCTCCCACTCCTGCACTCTCCTCTCTCTTTCTCAGGAACAAAGGCCTTATCTTACAAGGATGATTTCTTCTCTTTCTTTTAAGCCATGAAACCCACCTCAAGTGGACTTATTATGGCAATTTCTGAATAAAGAAGGCCCTCTTCCTAAGGTAATTCTTATATTAGCCTCTAAGAGGATTAAGTTTTCTCAATTTAATTATGTATATTATTTTAAATCCCCCCCAAATACTTGTAAGTTTTGGCCATTCTTGTATTTGGTGCACAGAGAAATGGAAAAAAAAAGAGAAATGAAATACCTACTCAAAATTAGACATCAGGAGGTGACCATGTGGCCTTAATAACAATGAAAGCAGTGATATCTAAATAGTATATATATAAAAGATATATGTGCAAATAAATGGGAGAAAATATTTATATCCCAAGTGATTTGAACGATCAGTTCTCATAATGAAAAATAGAATCTTGGGGCACCGGGGTGGCTCAGTGGTTGAATGTCTGCCTTGGCTAAGGTCTTGATCCCGGTGTCTTTGGATCAAGTCCCACATTGGGCTCCCCACAGGGAGGCCTGCTTTTCCCTCTGCCTATGTCTCTGCCTCTCTTTCTATGTCTCTCACGAATAAATAAATAAAATCTTAAGAAAAAATTAGATGCTCTACTCCTTTGCTTCTATCAATATAATAGCATTATTTGTCTTACTGATAATAACGGTAACTATAATAATAACACATAACACAAATTGAGTGAATATGGACCAGGTACCATCCTACGTGCTGTATGTATATTGACTCACTTAATCCCCACAACAATCCAACCAGCTAAACACTGTTATTTTTCCCACTTTATGGCTGAAAAGCAAGAGCCCACAGATAAACAACTTGCCCAAACTCACAAACTCAGGGACACCTGTAATCCAGTTACTTCTAACCTCTGTACTAACCCAGAATCAAAATTCACTAGCACTTGCAGTTAAAACCTTAAAAATCATACCATAGCAAGTCTCAGTTTTACATTCTTTAAGTTTATGAAATATTTCATTTAAAGCAATAATACCAAGTACTAGTGACATTGTGATAAAACTGGAGAGATGCATATGGTGAGTGGTCACAGATACTTGGCCTTTTTGAGAGACAAAAATATGATTCATATTCTTTCACTTAATAATTTATCTTTGGGGAATTTATTGTAAAGAATTATATATGTAAATTTATTTAAATTTATATATGATGAAGATATAAGCCATGCTACTCATTGCAGCTTAAATATCTGACAGCCGAGTAAATAAATTATAGTATATCAATGCCATGGAAAATATAATGTGATCATTAAAATTTCAATTACAAACTATACATTTACATAGGGAAATTTGCATGTATAGTGTTAAGTAATAGAAATCATTGAATGGAGATATGTATTACATTACTATTTAAAAATATGTGTGCTGGATGCCTGGGTGGCTCAGCAGTTGAGTGTCTGCCTTTGACTCAGGGCATGATCCTGGAGTCCTGGGATCGAGTCCTGCATTGGGCTCTCTGCATGAAGCCTGCTTCTCTCTCCGCCTATGTCTCTGCCTCTCTCTCTGTTTCTCATGAATAAATAATTAAAATTTTTAAAAAATAAAAAATAAATAAAATAAAAATATGTATGCTTATAGACAAAGACTTAATAATATAAAACATATGAAGTTAAATTGGTGAAAGACAAATAATTTTTAACATGTTTATTTTAAGATTATTTTTGTGTTGTAAGTTTATTTGCATACTAAAATAAAATTGGTAGACAATATAGGGAATCAAAAGGAGGATATGACATGCATTATTTATAGCTACTCTAGAGAAGGAATCTCATCTTGGAGAGGAACTGAGGCCAAGCTTATCATCAGCATCGATGCTCTAAACCTCCTCAAACGAAGTAGCTTTACCAGCCATCCTTTATTACTCGGTATCCCTCAAGCATTCCTCTCCAGAGAG
This sequence comes from Canis lupus dingo, assembly GCF_003254725.2. Classification (NCBI taxonomy): domain Eukaryota; kingdom Metazoa; phylum Chordata; class Mammalia; order Carnivora; family Canidae; genus Canis; species Canis lupus. Next base: position 19,039,221 of record NC_064263.1, read on the forward strand.
CCTTTCTGGAGCAAGAGTTGTCAAGGGGAAACTGACAAGCTCAGCTTCCAATTTCCTCATGAATTGGTACTCTTCTGTGTCACCATTATGATGACGTGTCCTATCCTTTATCCAATTCTGTTGGGGTTGCCAGAGAATTGAGAATCCTTGTAGAAAACATTAAATAATCTTATCCAGAAAAGTTCTTGTCTAAGCTGCATTTCTCCTCCAAATTCCTACATTGCCCTGTTTCGAGGCATGAAATGTCTTACATGTAGATTGTCTTTTCACAGAGACTGAGAGTTCCTTGAGGACAGATAGGACCTAGCTCTGTTCATTTTGGTGTCACCAAGTTATAGTGATTTGCTTCACACCTCCCTCCAATTCTGAGTGCTTTTTCCTCTTTTCACTTGCTAAGTCTTTCTAGCTCTGGTTGTAAGGTCATCTCTCCGTGGAGGTTCCCAAGTCTGATCAGGCAGAGAGAGGACTTTATGTTTCTCATTCATGGTAACACTCTACATACTCTTTGCTATATTTCTGATAGAGAATGTTTCATTCTACAATGGCAATATCCTGATAGTTATTGCCAATTATACAGCTTAGACACTTGGCAAATTCTTAAATATAACTACATAAGGAAGAAAGGGAAAGCCTTTGCATTCATCCTACCCCCTGCTAAGCACCATTTATATAAAGTATGCTTTATATATCTCTTGATTTTACCAGCTATGTAAACATTTATTACACAAGGAGTCTTACCAAACATACTATTCAATAACATGCCTTTTTTTCCTCACATAAAAATATCCTATGGATAATTATTCATCTCAATTCACATAGATTTAGCTTATTATTATAAATAGATCCATAGTATTGGCACACAATAACTTATTTAATTTTATATCATTGGATATTGAATTCAATTAATGGACAGTTGCATTCATTTATTCTGTTGTATTCAGTTATTCACTATTTTTAAATACCACAGTGAACATTCTTACATATACATCTTTCTTCACTTGTCTACTTGTTCTAGGACAAATGTCTAGAAGTGAAATTGCATATAAATCCATATACATATTTTAAATTTTAATATACAACATTTTAATTAACTAATGTAATTAATTAACTAATTGAATTAATTTAACATATTAATATATATTGCCTACTAAAAAGGCTGTAATAGTTGAAACGCCCCCATGAGATTTTATTAAAGTCATTGGTTTCTTATACCCTGGCCAGTATTGATTATCTTTATATTATAATTTAAGTACTTATTTCCCCACCTTCATACTGGCCTGATTTTATAAAGGGCAAGGATGGTTATTTATCTTTTTTTTTTTGACATACAGTTAGTTTTGTTTTTAATACATATGAACATGTGGCTAATGGAAGGCATTCTATTTCTAAAATAAATGTGAACATTTTAAAGTGCTAAATTGTGAAGTGATTCTATATACTCTACAATGTACGTGACAGAAGGATTAGGGACATTGGACCCACAGAAATGGCAGATGTAATTCTAGTTCTGTGTCCTATCACTGTACCTGAGGCAGGGCACACAAACTCTTGGAACTTCAGTCTCTTCTTCAGCAAAATGAGCACAATAATCTCTCTAAAATTCTTGTAACAGCATTTATGTAAGGATTGAATTTAAAAATTACATAAAATTTGCTACTCTCCATGAGGCTGGCAAAATAGCAACATTACTATCAACTGGTTGCTGATTATAAATGTAGACTCTTAAACTACCTATTGAACTAGAATGTGCATTTTAACAAGATCTCCTCCAGGTGATTCTTATCCAGTGTAAAGTTTGAGAGCCACTTAATAGAAAACATTAAATACAACATCAGATGCAAAACATGTAATCAATGATATAATAATGACAATGATGATGACAATGATGTAATGTACATAAAGTACCAGCACTTAATATACCATAGTATAATTTTTATTAGTTTTTTCAAATTTAAAATAATAATCATGGGCTTCTGCAAAATGCTGCATTTCTTTAATATATGCAAAAGTTCCATTTGGGGGTGTTAAGTGATGTGCTATGCAGTGGAATGAATGTGATTTGCACTTGGCAGTTCATTTGGGAGGCAGTGGAGCATGGGCCTTGGGAACCAGAAGGGGCTGGATTAGAATCCTAGCTCTGTTTCTCATTAGCTGGCAGGTTCCAAGCAAATCACTTAATACCCTTGAGCTCTACTCTTTTCAGTTGGCTGCATTGAGACTCTTAATAGTTTACTTGAATAATACTATGAACACAACTTTGGCATATTTCAGGGGTCAGGAATAATATCTGTACCAGTTGCTGTGTGATAAGTGCTGGATAGTGCTCTAAATGCCTTGAGCAGTTATTTAATTAACTCCTTGTGAAATCCTCTGAACTTATTATTTGTTATCATCCCCATTTTATGGAAGCATAAATACTCTCAGAGTTAGGTTAATTCAGTTGCCTAAGTATACTAAACCCAGATGGGGTGATGACATAGCCTAATCCCTCCCTCTCTTCATCCCTCCCTCCCTCTCTCCCTTCCTTTTTTCCTTCCTTTCTCTCTCTTCTTTCTTTCTTTCTTTCTTTCTTTCTTTCTTTCTTTCTTTCTTTCTTTCGTCTTTTCCCCTTTATAATGCTCCCTTCAGAAAGTGATGCCTGAGCTGAGTTTTAGGAGAAAATAAGAGTCTGGTAGGTGCTAATTCTGATTTACCATCTTCCAAGTACCTTTTTTTTTAATTTTTTTCCCTCTCATATTCTCTACCCTTCTGTTTTTCTCTATTCTTTCTGTCTCTGGAAATCATTCCTTGTTCAACTGGTGGTACCCAGAACCTCAGTATGGCTTCATCAGTGATGCTGGCATTATATCAAAGATCCATGATCTGAAGAGTATTTCTTTCCTCCTCACTGTCTCGTATTTAACAGAGCTTTTAGTAGGTTTATATTTCCTACACCTGTAGATAAGAATACTTAAAATACTTATGTTGAATAAGTATCAGGCACTGTTCTAAGCAATAATTTCATTAATTCAGTCAGTCTCTGTAACAACTCAATGGTATAGGTGCTAGAATTATATATCCCTAATTTACAGATGAAGACACCGAGGCCAGAGAATTTTTGTGACTTGATCAAGGCTACTCAGTTGATGAAGCTGAGATTCAAACCCAGACAAACTTGCTATTATAGATTCTATCCTTTTAACCATTATACCTATTGCTTCCCTCCTGACTCTCAAAACAGTATTGAGAGATCAGTAGGAAAGTGTGAGATTCACCACTTTACAGATGAGCACAAATTTTCAGGGTACTATATGATTTGCCCAGGGTTACATAGATCTAGATGTGGAGTAGGGATTAAGATCCATGTCTCCAGGTAAAAGGCTAGCTGAACCAGAAAAGGAAACTCAGGACAAACAGCCACAGAGGAAGCCATGATGGAATTTGAGCAGAAACTGAGATCTGCAACATGCCCAAAGAGAAGGGCCTGCCAGATTCTCTGTTGGATTTAACTTGTCATTTATGAGTGAAACAGTTGTCTTCCTTCTTCCCACATCCATTTTGCCATCAAACGATCAGTGTGATCCTGCATCCGGAATCATGTTTGACTCTGAATTTGCAAAATTTGTTTTTGTTCTTTAATTCAGGGTTCTTCTGCCTTTTCTAACAGGCTGTCCTTTCCCTTTACATCATAGTCCACTGAGACTATGCTAAAAGAAAAAAAAATAACCCTCCAATGAGCTTAGCAGTGTTCCTTTTCTCTGTGGTATGTTCTTAACATGTCATTTCTGTTTTCTAATTATTCAATCAGTTGTTTTTTCCCCTCTTTTTAAAAATCGACTCTCTTCCCATTTTCCAGATCGTATAGCTTATAAGTGCTTTCCATTTTTCTTTGATTCTGGGCTCTAATTTGTTCCCCAAATGTCAACTGTCAGCATTTTGAGAATCAATGTTTGATTTTAAATATTAGATCCTGCCTTTCTCTTTTAGTAAAAAAAAAATAACAATAATAAGTGGGAGTCCATTTTAGAATTAATAGGAAAAAAATTTTTAATGTACAAACCATCATTTCCATTTAATCTGATTTTATTTTTAGTGTAAAGTAAGCAGGGAAGGTATTATCTTTTTTAATAGAAAAATAACTTGAGCTTCCAAGAAATTAAGTAAGAGAAATTAAATGAGTGACTAAAAGAAGAAAGCTGCCATTCTGCTAGGCCTTCTTATTTCTTTTTCTGCATAATATATGGAGAGAAAATAAGCTAGCACTTGCACTTGAATTGTCCCTATCCTTCTTAGTCTCTGTGTAAACTTGAGTGTACCAAACACCCTTTTCCAAGTAGGTATATGTATTAGTTAGAGTAGAAGTGATTTAAAAGTATATTGCCCACACTTGAAAACAAATTCAGCATTGGGATAATTTAAATAGCTAGAATGCTTCTGGTTTAATCAGGTAGGTGGATAGTGCTAATTTTAATAGGAAGAGAGAAGGTGAGATTAGCCAACTGTCATTTGATCTTGTGAATCTAGGGTTTAGCAGATTGGGTTGGGTAGCAGTTGTGTGTTCCACGGTGTCTCTGTATTGCAAATGATGTATTACCTTCTCTTGAGTGACCAAATGCATTCCTTAATCCAGGAAGATACCACTGGGCTCTTCAATGTGGTTCCTTTAAAACATCCCATTACAATTGCAGTATTCCAGCAAGTCCCCAAGTTACCTTTGTGATAAAAAAGATACTACAAAAAGGAAGTTATTATAGTGCGTAGTAGCCTCTGCATGCTCAGTAGAAGTCATGAGAAAGGACTGAATTGGGTAAGATAGGACCACTGATCACAATAGACAGAGTATGTGGAGAAAGTAGTTGTGTTGAGTCCTGGAGTTTTAGAGAAAATGGGCTGGTGTGGTGGAAAGTGTAAGTCAGGGGACCCCTACTGAGTCATTGCTCTCTTCTGTTTGTAGGTTCCCCTCCTTTCTCTTTGTAATGCTAAAAATGAGAGGCCGGATTACAGTCCTATGGTTCTAGTAGTCTAATTGAGGAGCTAGGGCTCAGCAGGTGGTAGTGTATCTGGGGCTTCTATGACATGGAACAATGTCTTTGGCTCATTTTCCCTTTAATAAGTGGATGGAGACAGTAGTGAATCTATGAAGACACAGTCCCTCCTCCTCCCTGGAGGGAGAATGAAATATTAAAAGACTTTATTATTGTAAAGAAGCAGATAACAAGACAATCAGGACCATTAAAAATTGACAAAGCACCAAGCCCAGATAAATTACATGGCATCATGCTGAAGGCAATGACAGGGGAATGGAAAAAGCCATTGGCAGAGATGCCTGGAAGATCAAGAGACCCCACACACAGACATAAGCATTATCTGCAGTCTGAAAGCCAGGCCCAGGCCCATGTATGAAGGCACTGTGATGCTAAAAGGTGCTCAGATTACATTTTCCCAACTGGATCTTCTCGTGCCCTTGGAAGACGTTCTCTATCATTTCATCATGGCACCAGTTACACTGTTTCTTATTGGCTTGATTTTGTCCCCCAAAAGAATGTGGACTTCTCTAGAGCAAAGCCTTATTTTGATGACTGGCACAGAACAGACATTCAGTAAGTTTATGGAATGACTCAATAAATAAACAAAAGTAGTGGGGCATGCAAGCTTTGGCTCCAGTTCCAAACTGAATTCCCTCAGAGAACTATATATTTTAGGGAAGATGTTTGTAACACCTTTCTCAAATTAAACATTTTAAAGAATCTTTATTCCTGCAAGAAATTGGCCAACTCCTAAAGGGTTCTAAAAACAGTATGACTTTTGCAAAATAAATTTGAGAAGAAAAATCACATGACCAGTAAAGGCTAGCTACTATGTGTATGGGGCTATTCTTAAAGGCTTCATTTTCAAGTGCGTTCAAAATGTGCGTTTCTAGATAGTAAGTGTTGTGATTAGTTTCCCTGCCTTGATTTACAGAAGAGGTAAAATTCAGAGGTTAAGTAGATCATAATCACAGAGCACAGAGGACAGATTGGACTTTATGCAAAGTATGTCTAAGTCCAGAACCCATTCTCTGTGTATTATTCCCCACTTTGTGAGATATGTATTCTCTGTGCATTATGTCCTAACTTTATGAGATACTGGTATTGTTAGGCCCTTGGCATAGAAGGCAATTAGCATCATGTCAGACAAGGCTCATGGTCACTGTCCAAGTTAATTTGTTGTATGTATTAAATGATAGTGAGTGTAAGAGTGCTGTCCTTTGAACATGCATGATAAGTTCTGAACTAGGTCCGTGTTCTGGAACTCTGGCACTATTTTTCAGACAGGCTCCTTCTTCATTATAGGTGTCTAGATGGAACTCTGGCAGGAGAGAAGGAAGATGCATGACCATCCTCAATGAAAAAGGAGACAATTGAGATTTAGAAAATATGTAGCGTCTCAAGATCATACTGGCCTAAAAAAAAGAAAAGCCTGGAGTTGATGCACAGCCTCCTATCTCCTTGTCCAATATCATTTCCACTAGTCCTCAGCTCAAAGCAACCCTGAGACATTACAGATCTTAAGGGGTGAGGGAGCACATGCTATGGAGATAGATGGTCTTGGATCTGAATCCTGACACTGACACTTACCAGTCGTGTGACCTTGGACAAATTGCTTAATATCTCTCAGGCTCAGTTTCCTCTCCCATGTAATGAGGGAACTAATACCTACCTCACTGAGTTGCTCTGAGAATTAAATGAATCTGTGAATTAATTAACTTATTCTCTGCATTGTACCAGAAAGGACTCAAGGTGGCTTACAAGGACATGATAATATGATTTAAGAATGGAGAAGAAAAGAAATAAGAGTAAGGCAGGCAGATAGGGGACTCAGTCCAATACAATGGCTAAGAATAGGTGCCCCATTTTCCTCAACGGTGTCTAGTAGCCAAACCCAGACGGGAAGCATTGACAGCTATATTGTTTACAGTATTCACAAAGTAATAACAGACTCATGACTTACAGGGAGCATGGCTATATTTAAGATATAAGATATATTTTATATTCTTATATTTAATATATAAGGTATACTTACATATATTCCAGGTTCTAGGTACTGCATTAGGCAGTGCAGTCAGTACTAAAAGGCAGACATGATCCTTGCCCTCATGGAGGTAAACTTTCATGATTTCATGATGTCAGTGTAATGTCACATCCATGATATCCTCTTTACCTAAAAATACAAAGAATAAATGAATTGCATAAAATTTTACATGTCATTCTTTGAGCAAAGTGTTTGACACACAGAAAGTGTTTAATACTGGGTTGTTCACATATTAACAGATATTTATTAATCTATAGCGTCTATGTTTATGCCTTTTCTAGGCACTGGGGATATGCAGTGTACAGACCAAACATCCTGATCTACGTCCTAGTTGAGGATAAAGATAAGATCATTATGTAAAATATGTGTTATAGCAGATATTGATAAGGGATGTGTGGTGAAGAGTGCTGAGCACAATTCAAAGAGAATGGCCAGGGGAAGACTCACTAAGAAGGCAATGTTTGAGTTCAGACTTGAAGAAAGAAAGGGAGGAAGCCATGAAGGTTCTAGAGAGTATTCCAAACAAAGAGAACAGCTAGTGCAAATGCCAAAGGCTGGTGCATGCCTGGCAGGATCTATGCAGTATTAGGGAGAATTCCTCCAACTGAAAGAAGTAGAAACTCAACTCCAGACAGGGTAAGCAAGATATTTACAGGAAAGAGATTTGCCTGAGTGGTTCATAGAATCCAAAAATTAGATGCAGGACAGCAGCCGTTCTAATTTGGGAAGCTCCAAGGCAGAACCAGGCCTAGTCTCCCAGCAGGCTTTCTCTCTCCTCTCTTCTCTAGACATTGGCTCTGTCCTCTTGGGGTTCTTTCTCTATGTAGATGGAACATGACATGGTGCTGGCAGCTGCAGCCACATTCTTACAGCCTTAGAACCAAGCAGTGGAATAGCTATACTTTTCCCTGCCTGCTATTGCATAAAAAATGTCCAAGCCCAAAGGTCACTGTGGATGTAGAATGGGACATCGTATGATTGGCTGAGCCTGGGTTAGGTGTCCACCAATGTGGTCTGTTTAACAAAGTCTGACATTGAAAGGGGGTAGAGAAAGGGAACTGGGCTCATTCAGAGTGTACCAAAAAGTCCTGCTCAAAGTAAAAGACTATCCCTAAGAAAAGCAGTTCATAAATGTCACAGGAGAGACTAAATCCTCCTACCCTATCAGAAATCATTAGCATCCTAGTTAATCTGACGTATGAATAAGAGCTTGGATTATTCTGTGTTTCTGTGGATTCCCAAGAGATATTTTGGCATTTCTCTCATCTATACAGAGGACATTCTGTTCATTGTCATATGCATATAATGATCCTATAATCTAAAACGCTTCATGCTTATGATGCTGAGTGGTATGCTATAATTTACCTCTCCTTTGTTGTCATTAGAAAGTGCTATGAGCTTTCAAACAATTGAAAAGTAGGCCACAAGTACACAGAAAACATCCAATAATACACAAGTTAATTTTAAGCATGGTCTTTTTTGATAACAATAATTATGATTGAAAAGCAATTTAAAGAGCAAAAGACAAAAATGCATGTTATATAGTGAGGAGATTTTTGTGAGATATTCTGGGGGCAAATTGGCATAGATTTATATAATGAAATAATGAGAACTAGGGGCATGTTCCCACACTGTGGTCATTTTAATCAGGATATGACCATCTGCCCCAAAGGATGGACTGCCTCAAATACACACATGTCCTCTGGCTTCAGCCAAAAAGAAACAACAGCAGATGTGATGGCTAAGGAGGTGGCAGATATTGAGCCTAGGATATTTATTTCCCTTCCTTGGTTCTTACAAGGATACCTCTATCTCTCTCATTCTCTCTCTGACTCTGGAAAATCATTCTCTCTTTATGGCGTTTCAAGTTCATGCAGCTTGGTGGGAAGAGTGGTGGTGGTGATGGCTCACAGATATTATGAGCCCCAGTGCACTGCCCTATCCCCTGGCTACACGTTTGTAAACTATTTTTCATTAAACTCACCTCAGATTTCCCAACTTGAGAGGCTATTTTTTGTCAGTACACTAACCCACTCCCCACAGCCAAATTCTTGCTCACTTTGCAAGTGCATTCTAATGGTATTAATCCTATTCATCTTGACTTGAGATATGTCTGTAGTCAGATCTGCTTCTTATTTTCTTACATTTTTGGTAATTCTCAGTCTTCATCCTAATATACCCCCTGAGCCTCCATCTCTGCCTAATTCCTCATTTTTAAATCCTTTTTTAATGCCACCTCCAATAAGAATTTTTCCTTGAGGGGCACCTGGATGGCTCAGTTGGTTAAGCATCTGCCTTTAGCTCAGGTCATGATCCTGGGTCAGGTCCTAGGATCAAGCCCTGCATCCAGCTGCCTGCTCAGCCAGGAACCTGATTTTCTCTCTCCTTCTTCCCTTCCCCTTTTTGGGCTCTCTCTCTCTCTCTCTCTCTCTCTCAAATAAATAAATATTATATTTTTTAAAGAAGCTTTCCTTGATTCACTGTTAGATGCAATCTTGTCTTCCTCTAGACTCGTATAGTTTTCTATCCAACCACTACTGTGGCACTTATTTCTACTCTGTACAGATTTTTGTTTGGCCCACATCTTATCTTCATTAATTAGCTGCTGAATTCATGTCTTCAGGATTCACTTCCCAACAAGAATGCCTTGCACATTTAAAGCATTCAGGAAATGATCTGTTGATTGGAAGAATGAATAGATTGCTGAATTTCACTATCACTTAAGACAGTTAATATTAGACAACTGCTCCCACATTTTAATATCATATCCATTAATTCCGCTAACATCTCTGGAGGACCTACCACATGTCGAGAATTGTGCTAGGTGCTAACTATTTCATGGCCATAAAAAACCTACATATAGAGAGTATATATTCATTGATCCTACAAATTCATAAAAAAATATCTCTCTTGATGTGAATTTTTAAAATCACCTGTGCAAAAATATATAGGGTCCTTAGAACACATCTTCATTAACCCTCAACTCTTGTTCCTGCTGTGCTGAAATTAATTCTCCATTCTCAATAGTATGGATGGTAATTTCAACTTAAATATAGTCTATACCCATATAGAGCTATGAAGCTCATATCTCACTGGCTTGTAAGAAAATCATGTAAGGAACTTTAAAATATAGATAAATTCTTGTCTCATTAGTCCTCACCTCTACCCCAGAACTGTTGGATTGGCATTTGGATTGAGAATAGTGACTGATTTGAATCTTACCACCTTCCCCCTTTCCACCTTTCTTCAATTATGACTCCATTAACTCTGCACTTGTCTGAGGATTGGTGTTCAGGAACCATTGTTTTAACATAAATTTTATTTCTATAGAATCCTTATGAAGAAAATAAGGGTTTTTTTCTGCTTTTAATGGAGATTCCAATACATGAAGTAAATTGGAGAAAGAAATAAACAATAATTTTGTTGAAGTAGGAACATTAAGACTGTCTAAACATATTTAAAAAGTTTCAATCCTAAGCATAAGCAATATGGAAGAATAGGAAGCTCAAGTCTCTCTTTCCTCCAATGGAGACACCAATTCAGCAATACATAGACCATTTCCTTTGTGAAAAATCCAGAAAAGTTAACAGGTAGCTACACCCCAGGCAGCATGTAACCAGCTGGATCAAAGTCTATAGGAAATTTCATGGCATTTATTTGCCCAAGTCCCACCACTAACATGGAAAAAATGGAAGAGAGCCCCCAATTCACAGCATCTCCCTGGGCAGGGAAAATGTTGAAGCATTTTTCCAGTATTTCAAATTTTCAGAGAACTGCGTGGGGGATTTGTTTCGATCTCATTCATCTTGGATCATTGATGGGACCCAGCATACTCTAGATGCCTAGGGTAAGGTCTTATGAGAACAAAATAGAACAGGGCAGGGGATGCACAGTACAGCATACAGAAGCTGATGTAGCTCGGTGTCATATTCCTCAGAGGGGAGAGAGAAGAGGGAGTGTGTATTCATGTTCTGGCTTTTCAGGGAGCTGTCTGGATTCTGTCTCACCTGATTCAGAGTGCTGACCTGACCCAGGATACTGTAGAAGCCAAAGGGCCTCTGAGAATAAGTGCTGGGTGGCTTGGGCAGCTCCAGAGAACCTGCAGTAGTGTCAACAAATACCAGAGAGAGCAAAAGATTACAAACTCCTAAAAAAGAAAACCTGCATATCCCTCTAATTGGGAATTTAGTACAAGTCAACAGAAGATGCATCCAAAGAAAAGGTTTGAGTGGCCCTGAGAATATTTAGATGGGTTGATTAGTGAAAGGTTTTTGTTTTTATTTTTCCTGTAAGAAGCCAGGCTGTAAGTAGTGGGAAATGTGTGTGTGTGTGTGTGTGTGTGTACATGTTTGTATGTTCATGTGTTTTCAAATTCAAGGACACCAACACAGAGTAAAAAGCACATAAGGACAGGGAAATTTGGCCCAATCAAACAATTGCAACAAAAAAATCTTCAGAAACCATCCCCAAAGAAGTTGAGGTATATTAATTACCTGGCAAAAAGTTCAAAATAATTATCATAAAGATGCTCTGTGAGTTCAAGAAAATGATACACAAACAAATGACAATATCAAAAAGAAAACAAATGTAAATTAAAAAATAACAGAAATTTTGGAGCTGAAGAAAATAATAACTGAATTGAAAAATATAATAAAAGAGTTTAGTCACACACTTCATCAAGCATAAGAAAGAATGCAAATGCAAATATAGGTCATTTGAAATTATCCAGTAAGAGGAACAAAAAGAATAAAAGAAAAGCAAATGAAGAAAACTTAAGAGATTTATGGGTACTATAAAATACACCAATATGTGCATTATGGGAATCATAGAAGGAAAAGAGACAGAGGAGGAGTAGATGCTTGTTTGAAGAAAAAATGGCTGAAAACTTCCTAAATCTGGAGAGGAAATGGGCATCCAGATTTAAGAGACCCAAAGGATTCTGACTAAGATGAAACTAAAATGATCCACACTGAGACACATTATAATCAAATTGTCAAAAGTCAAAGACAAAGAAAGATTTTTTAAGCATAAGGAGAAAAGCAATTCATCATGTACTATGGAGACTCACTCCACAACACTCAGCAGATTTCTCAGCAGAAGTGTAGCCAATCAAAAAGGAGTAGGATGATATATTCAAAGTGCTGAAAGAAGAAAACTGCCAACCAAGAATGCTAAACCTGGCAAAACTGTCTTTTAAAAATAAAAATAGAGACTTTCCCAGAAAAAAACAAAAGCTAAAAGAGTTCATCAACACTAGCCCACTTTATAAGAAATGCTAACAATAGTCCTTTCCGTTGAAATAAAAGGACACAGGCAGGAACACAAAAGCATTTGAAAATATAAACTTTGAGGGGGTACCTGGGTGGCTCAGATGGTTAAACATCTGCCTTTGGCTTAGTTCATGATCCCAGGGTCCTGGGATGGACCCCCACATTGGGCTTTCTGCTCTATGGGAAGCTTGCTTCTCCTCCCTCTGCCTGTTGCTCCCCCTGCTTGTGCACTCTCTCTCTCTCTCTCTCTCTCAAATAAATAAGTAAAATCTCCAAAAGGAAAAAATATAAAACTCGGTGATTAAGTAAATATATAGACAAATACAGAATATTATAATAATGTAATGTCAGTACATAAACAACTTTTAACTTAGGCATAGAAGTTGAAAGACAAAAGCATAAGTAATAACAATAACTATAAAAATATGTAAATGAATACACAATATAAAAAGATGTAATTTGTGACATCAATAACAAAGTGCGGAAGAAGCAATAAAAAAAGGTAGAGCTTCTGTATGCAATTTAAGTTGTTATCACCCTAAAATAGACTATATTTTGTATAAGCCCTATGGTAACTACAAAAAAATAACTTTTGTGTAGCAGATACACAAAAGAAAATGAGAAAAGAATAAAAGCATGTCACTATAAAGAAATCAATAAAACACAAAGGAAGATCTCAAGAGAGAAAACAGAAAAGCTATAAGACAGAAAAGAATTAACAAAATGACAATAGTAACTCCTTCCCTATCAGTAATTAAGTATAAATTAAATTTGTCAATAAGAAGATATGGAATGGCTGAAAAAGACATTCCATACAGATGATAATTATTAAGAGAGCAGGGTGGCCATGCTGATATCAGACAAAATAGTCTTTAAGTCCAAAAGGGTCACAAAGACAGAGGACATTATGTAATAAATAAAAGGGTCAAATCACCAGGAAGATATAACAACTATAAATATATGTATACCCAATATCAGAGCACCCAAATATGTGAAATGAATATTGATAGAACTAATAAGAAATGGACAGAAATACATTAATAATAGGAGATTTTAGTATCCCACTTTCAATAATGGGTACAACATTAAGACAGAAGATCAATAAGGAAATAGGACTGGAACAACACTCTAGACAAGATGGCATTAGCAGACCTATTCAGGGTATTCCACCCAACAGCAGCATAATACACCTTCATCTCAAGCACACACAGAACACCCTCTAGTAAACATACCATGTTAGGTCACAAACCAAGTCTTAACAAAGCCTTTTTTGAAGACTGAAATCATATCATGTATCTTTTCTGACCATAATGAAATTAAACTAGAAATCAATAGGAGGAAAACTGAAAATTTCACAAATATGTGCAAATTGAACGACGTCCCCTTGAACAACCAATGGATCAAAAAGAATGAATCAAAAGAGGAATTAGAGAATAACTTGAGACAAATTAAATGAAAACATAACATAGCAAAACTTATAGGATCTAGCAAATTGGTACTAAAAGGAAAGTTTATAGTGGTAAATACCTATATTTAAAAAAAGAAGAAAGATCTCAAAACCTTCTCCCAAGAAGCTGGAAAAACAAAAACAAAAAATTAAGCCCTAAATTCCAAAGTTAGCAAAACAAAAGAAATGATAGAGTAGAGCAGAAATAACAATACAATAAGGTCCATATATGAAAGCCCCATAGCTAATATATCCTACTCAATGGTTAAAAACTGAAAACTTTTCTACTGAGATTAGAAACAAGGCAAAGAGATTCACTCTTGCTACTTCTATTCAAAATAGTGCTGAAAGCCCAAGCCAGAGCAATGAAACAAGGAAAAGAAGCAAAATACATTCAGATCAGAAATGAAGAAGTAAAATTTTGTTCCAGATGACATCATTTTAAACGTAGCAAGTCCTAAAGATTCCACATAATAATAAATGAATTAAAAGTAAGATGAAAATGAAGTTTCAGGCTACATAATCAAAATAAAATATTAGTTGATTTTCCCAAAAGGAAATTAAGAAAACAATACCATTTGTAATAGCATCAAAAATAAAATACTTAGGAATAAATGAGTGGAAAATAGTATACTGAAAACTACAAACATTGCTAAAAGAAATTAAAGAAGGCACAAATAAATGGAAAGACATTTTCTGTTCATGGATTGGAAGACTTAATGTTATTAAAATGTACTTATAATAATAATAATTATAATATAATTAATAATTAATAATAATGTAAAATTATTATCATCAGTAATCTACACGTTCAATGCAACCTTTTTTTCGTTCAATGCAATCTGTATCAAAATACCATTGGCGTTTTAAGAAAAAAAAAGTATAAAATTCATATGGAACATAAAGAACCCCAAATAGCTGAAATAGTCTCGAGAAAGAACAAAGCTGGAACTCTCAACATCCTAACTTCAAAATATATTACAAAGCTACAGTAATTAAAACAGTATGATACTGACATAAAGGGAGCTGTATAGACCAGTGGAAAAGAATAGAGAATCCATATATAAACTACATATAGAGAGTCAGCCGATTATTTAACAAGAGTGCCAAACAGCACAATGGGAATGGGACAGTCTCTTCAACAATTGTTGTGAGAAAATTGGATATCTAACTAAGAAGAATAAAAAGGCAACCTGTGGAATGGTAGAAAATATTTGTGAACCATATATCTGATCAGGGGTTAATTTACACTATATATAAGGAACACCTACAACAAAATTGCTAATGAACAAATAACCCAATCAAAAACTGGGCAAAAAGCTTGAATAGACATTTATCCAAAGAAAACATACAAATAGCCATATAGAGGGCCAATGTGAAAAGATACTTGGTGTCACTGATAATCAAGGAAATGCAAACCAGAACAATGAGATACAACTTCACACCTATCAGGATGACTATTGTTTAAAAAAAAGAAAAAGAAAAAAAAAAAAAAAGACAAGTATTGTGAAGGATGTGGAAATTGGAACCTTAATATACTATTCATGGGGATGCAAACTGTTGCACACTTTATGGAAAACTGTCTGGAATTTCCCTAAAAAATGAAAAACAAGTACCATATGATTCAGCAATTCCATTTCTAAGTATTTATCTGAAGAAAATAAAGGCACCAATTTGAAAAGATACATTCCCCTCACATTCATTTTGGCACTATTTATATTCATCAATGGATAAATCAGTAGAGAAGATTTGATATATACTTGCAATGGAATATTATTTGGCTTTAAAAATAAAGGAAATCCTGCAATATGTGACATCATGGATGGACCTTGAGGGCATTCGGCTAAGTGATATGATAGAGAAACACAAAAGCTGTATAATCTTCCTTATATGTGCAATTTTAAACAACAACAGCAAACTAAGTTCCTAGATACAGAAAACAGATTTGTAGCTGCTAGAAGCGGGGAGATGAGTGAAAGGAGTCAGAAAGTGCAAACTTCCAGTTATAAAATAATTAAGTCATGAAAATGTAACGTATAGCATGGTGACTGACTATAGTAAATAATACTGTACTGATAATTGAAAGTTGCTAAGAGGTCTTGAAAGTCCTCATTACAAGAAAAAGTTGTAACTATATGTAGTGACAGGTATTAACTAGACCTATTGTGGTGACCATTTCATAACACGTACAAATATTGAATCATTATGTTGTACAACTGAAATTAATATAATGTTATATATCACTTATAGCACCATTAAAAATAAAATAGTATCTTAAAAATAGTTTTTATATTGATTACATGTTGACATAACACTTGGCGTAAGTTGAGTTAAATAAAATCTAATAATGGGCACCTGGGTGGCTCTTTTGGTTAAGTGTCCAACTCTTGATTTCAGCTCAGGTCATGAACTCAGGGTTGTGAGATCCAGCCTCATGTTGGGCTCACCCAGTGCTCTCCATCTCTAAATTAATTAATTAATTAAAATAAAATGGGGAGTATAAACTAATATTTTATAGCTTTTGAATTTACAAGGAGATTTCACATACATTAATTCCTTTAATCACTGCAGCCATCTCTAGAGGAAATTATTGTTTATATTACTTTTACTAATAAAGAAACTGCATCAGAGATTTAGTACCTTGCCTAAGGCTATAACTAAATCTGTCCCAGGAATCAAACCTAGAACTCCTGAATTCTGTGTGCCAGTGGTTTTCAAAGTGGGGTTCCTGGACTGGCAGCATTAAAACCACCTGAGAACTTGTTAGAAATGCAAATTATTTGGCCTTACTCAAGACCTATTGAAACAAAGTCTCTGACAGCCTGCCTTTCAACAATCCCACAAAATGACTCATGCTCATAAGGTTTCAGGCATGTTATGAGAAACAAATTAGATAAAAGATCTGAAAGGAATATATAAGGGATAGACAAACCATAGTAGCATTATTTGTTCACTCCCTCTTTCTTTTCTATTATTTGTCCTCTGAGGGTGGAAATACTTAAATGTCAACAAAATAGACAGGAAATTAGGACAAAGAGCAAAATCATGAGGTGGCCACCTTGACTTGCTACTAATAATACCAAGAATCAATGACTTGACAATAATAGCAATTGCTGTTTTCCCTAAATGGTTCTTGATTTTTCTTTCCATGTAAACAGTGATTATGAAATTGAATTCCCATAATTATGATCAAGGAGTGGTAATGAAAAACTATTTTTTATGAAAAAAAAATTATCTATTTACTGTAAGCACTGCTCTGTAGGATCTGATTCTGAAGAACTGTTTTATCTCCTGAGGAAGTTTCTTCCCAAGGACACCACTAAGTGAAGGCTGCTTGTTCCTCCCACATTTCAATCCAGTTCTTTGCATAAAGTGAGCCCACAGGAACTTCAGAACAAATGAACGAACGTACCACTAACCACAGGCCAGGAGTATAGAGGTTCAAATTCTTCTAAATCCCCAAAGCTTCCTCTAAATGATTACTTCACTCTCTTTGAAAGTGATTCTACTCTACCATCCTGGATGTCTTCTAGGGTATCTACTACCTTCCTGGTCATTTCCTCTCATTCATTATAAATACCTGGTATTTGACTCATAATCTTACCTTATACCCAAAGCCTTGTCATCATATAAGTTGTTTTTAAAAAAAAAAAAAAAAAATCTAAGTTTTGTGAGTCACCCACACAGCATCCTGCAATCTCACCTTCTAAATGTTCCAAATTCCAAATGCTTTTGTCTCAAACAACCTCAACCATAAACTACTTGCCTACCCTCTGGGTCTAGACCTGGCCACCACTGGGATTTCTCTACTCTGTTGTATCAAATTCATATTACACTCTGTCTCCCAGTCTTCTGGTTCTTATACTGAATGATTCCCACTATAAACTCACTGAAAACCTCAAGACATTCTAGTAGTTCTTAGCTCCTTCTGATTTCACCTGTTTCTTTTGAAGCTTATAGATGCACGTGATATATCACTTTTGTCTCTTGACAGGAAAGTGACAAGATTTCATGGGATTTTAAGGTGATGCATGTAGGAATGAGTAGTGACATGCTAACTGGACTAGAAGGTGAAGAGTCTAGGGTTAGGGAGAATGCTAGTTTGTTGTGTACAAGTTGAAGTATGGGTTTTTAAGGTCACACTCAGCCTTGATGAGACAGGAAAAAGGGAAGTTCAAAAGGCTACGTAGAAGAGATGGTATAAAGAGAATCAAACATGAGTTCTCTGAGGGCGACAATCTTATTTGTTTTGTTCCTCATTGTATACACGATTTCTAGACATTGCCTATTTCATACATAATTTATTTGTTAATTCATAGGGATGTGTTAAGGATTAAATGGAGATTGTATAAAGCTTCATAAAAATGAGTATTCCAAAAGATCTAGGCAAGACTCCTTATAATCTTGCCTTAAAAGTTGCACAGCATCACTTCTCCTGGATCCTACTGATGACAAGTCATAGGTCCAACCCAGATTTAAAGGGAGGGAACTGTACAAGGATATGAGTTCTAGGAGGCATTATTCATTAAGGAGAAGGGAATCTTTACAGAGTAACTCAAAACTCAAATAAAAGCCTTAGTAGAAGTGTTATTTCTTTCCCTCTTCTTTAAGTTCTGTATAAAACAAAGCACAGAACTCAGTGCTGCAGTGTCATCATATGTAAAGAAACTCATCCTGAACATTGGAATTTCTGTTCTAATATTTGTGGGGTGATTGGGTGGCTTAGTCAGTTAAGCAACCAATTTTTGATTTTGGCTCAGGTCATGATCTCAGGATCATGAGATCAAACCCTGCATCAGGCTCTACACTGCACATGGATCCTGCCTGTGATTCTCTCTCTCCGCCTCCCTCTGCCCCTCCTCCGTACTCTCCCTCTCTCTCTTTCTCTCTCTCTCTCTCTAAAATAAATAAATAAAATCTTTAAAAATAAATAAAAATAATTTTAAAAAGAAAAGAAATTCCAATATTTGCTAAACTTGAAAACATTCAGAGGGATCATAATACATAGTTTCTGACAATCCTTTTCCTATGTTCCCAACCATTCTTAAGCACTCTGAGAGTCCTGAGAAAGCCCTGCATGCCTTTGCCAAAAACATCCTTTCTCTCATTGATGCCATCCTGTGGCCTATCTTCACCTATCACTCCCCTCTCTCTGCTGCATGCCACTCAACAGGTACTATCATTGTGTGCTCTTGACATAAAGCAGCACCTTTGAGTCATTCCTCTTGAAAGAAATGTCTGCTTATTAGAATAATAGATTCCATCAAAACCAAAATTTTATTATTATTATTTTTATTATTATTGCCTGTTTTAAGGATAAATGGTCTTTAACACAAAATATCTGCTGGTGCAGTGCATGAGCTAAAATCGTAATAATCACAGATATGGTCGAGTATGATTATATTAATATTTTTGCCAAACACTGACTTGGCCTTGATGAAATTCTGCTTCAGGCCTGTCCTTTCTAGAGGGACCTGATCTCTCTACTTAAGCATGAATGACTGGAAACAAAACTCCTGCCCCACCCTTCTGTGAGGCATGGTCATAGGCAGAGAAGTGAAAAGAGCATGGCAGGCAAGGGTTAAGAAGTCTGTGTCTGAGTATTGATCTCTTGTGTGGCCATGAGAAAAGTTGCTTGGATTCCAGGGAAATGCTTCTCAGACTGACTCTACTCTGCATGTGTATCATCTGTTTATTGGGGATCGTTTATATGCAAATCCTGATTCGGTAGCACCAAAGGGGGCCTGGGCTTCTACATTGCTAAGCAGCTCCACATGATGCTGATGCTGCTGGTTTATGAACCCCGCTAGAGGAGTAGCTCTAGATCATTCTTCTCTCATTTGGGAATGGGAATAGCTTTATGTATTCATCTTTCTCCCACTTAAAAAAACAAAAACAAAAAAAACAAAAACAAAAACCAAAAAAACAAAACCTTTGTTCATTTTCTAAAAAAACCTAAAATCCACACTTTTTGCTGTATTCCTTAACGCAGCTTGTGAAACTCTTTGAATCAGGTACAACCTCATCTCCAACTACTCTCTATTTCTCCTAAATCTATAGTACTCATCATTCTTCTTCATGCCATGTTCCCACACACCTTGACAGGTAATCCTCTTCTTTTAGAACATACTATATGCTTAGCTACTAGGCTGAGCTCCTTCAGCAGTGCAAATTAGCATCACGTTAATGTTTGTAGCCCAAAACATATGTTGGCAAATTGAATTTAAATTAAAAAAATATATATATATATAATTTTTAAAAAGAACACAGTTGCGTTGTGTTACATCTGAGCAGATTCTTAATCTACTTGTCAGGGCAGTGACGCTCCGGTTAGTGTCCAGTGGGTAGAGACCACGGTAGATCACTTTGTGGCATTTGAGTTGCCCAGAGTGGGAGCAACGGTCTTGTCTCACTCTATAATAAAGATTAGGCTGTCAAGTGGCTAACAGTAATGTGGGAGTCTGAGATGACAGCAGGATTGAACTGCTGCATGCAGAAACCTATGGAGGAAGAAAATTATGAGGAGGTCATGGTACACCTGAAGCATTCCCTTTGAATGATGTAATATGGAACCTACGTTGACCAGATGAGTTACCAGAAAAGGAAAGAGAGAACCTAATAGGTATTGAACGCCTACTATGGGCTAGATGTTTTTATACATTATTCCATTTACTTCTCACAGTGATTCTGCAAGGAAAATATTGCCATAAGAGTTCTAAAAGTAGTTATCATATGATAAGCACTTTATCCACATTATCTTACTTGGTGTTCAAGCAGTATTACGTTATACTCTTACACATCATTTTATAAATTTCTATCTGATATTTGCATTTCAACATGTATCAAACTCATAAGAACTCTCAAGGGTTAGTTTTCTTACTAGGCCTGTAAGTTCCTTGAGACTCATATTTTACTCAGAGTCACACTTCTCAGAACCAAATATGCTCACTCGGTTTTAGTTGAATTGAATTTTTCTACACTAAGTTGTCTTAATATCTCTTTAAGAGTTGAGAAGGTGTACTCTTTATTTTTATATTCTCAGTGCCCTGTACAGTGTTTTTGCATTCCAGGTAATTTATAAATGGTTATTAGAAAAATATGTGGGTGGATGGATGAATCAGACAGACCAGGAAAGAGATTAGCAAGTTTCCTCCACTGGATTTGAAGGTGAAAGAGGGGATAGGAAGTTTAAAAAAAAATAATGGGAAAGAATCTTGAAAGTCAGCGTCTAAGTGAAATGTTTGAAGAAGATTGTTTTTGCCATTACGTGCAATTTAGGTGAGAACATGGAGGTTGGGAAGTGATGTATGACACCCTGACACAAAGTGCTATGGTGTTTCTCTTCATTGTTAGGATTACTTGTGGTCACTTTATTTCTACCATAGCAATGATAGCCTCTTCCATGCAGTCTATATCTTTTGGATCCAAATCAATTTGATCAAAATGGTGACATGAGGATAATATGACTTGAGTTGTTCCCTCAAGCAGCTTGCTAACAGGAAATAAATATATTACCTTTATGAACAGAGGCAACCCAAGACTAAAAGAGAAGAAATACACTGAGATGGGCCATAGGCACTCACAGAAGGGAGAAGTTAAGATAATTGCACACTGTGGTCCGCTTGAGTGGACACACTGCCCGAGTGAGTACACAGAGTGAGGGGAGGTTGAGTCAGGAGCTTGAACAAAATGGAAGAATACTTCTCCAAAACAGAAACAAATTTTATCCTCAAAGTAAAGATAATGAAACTGAAGTTCAGAAGAAAGACGGAGTAAATTGGATGAGTGGTGTGGCCAGAATTCAAGTCTAAATTTCCTAATACCAAAACCCAGAACCTTCACCATTTGGCCAGTCACCTTCATGAATTAAGGTGATGTTGGAGAATAGAGAAGAGAACACAACTGGGAAGAAATTGATTAATAGTAGTAATACCAGTAGGAGGTACTTAGAGAGCCCCATTCTCCTCCATGCACTTTACATACAGTGTGACTCACTCAATCTTCACAACAACCCTGTCTTACAGATGAATAAACTAAAGCCCAGACAGGTTGAATCATTTGCCCAAAGTCACATAGCTGGTATGATTTGAGTTCAGGCAATTTGGTTCCAGCATGTGTTTTGAAGTAACAGCTGCAGAAAGAGGGAATAGAGATGAAGAGGGATTAGTATTTTCTAGATATACCAAAGTCTTCCAGGAATGAATCCGTCAGAACTAAGTTCTACTAAGGGTCTCTCTTGAGTCAGAAATATGATCCTCCCTTCCTTGCTTCTCTCACTCTTAAAAACAGGAAAAAAGAAGGAAAGTAACTAAAAAAAACAAACTGTAATTAACATCCTTATCACTTGAATTCAAAACAAAAATTTAAAAACAGCTAAAAGGACTCCTTTGAAATGAAAAGGAAACTATTTTAGATTACAAAAAAAAAGTATACTAATTAAAAATGATTGATATGTTATTTTGTTAGTGACTCATCTTACCTTGCTACAGTTTCATTCATTTCTTGTCGACTAATGAGCTCATTGAAATAAAGAAAGGAATTTAGACTGAACTTTAATTTTCTTTAGGGTTTCACACATGTTTACATTTCATTTTAGTTATTAAGCAAACCCTATAGTTTACTTCTCTTTTCCTTTTAATTTGAAGCTAAAAAGACAAAGAGAAGAAGAACTCATAGTCTGGCTGAGATATAGGCCTTGTTTGTTGGTGTGTGTTGATAGTTTGAAATAAAGGAAATTCTCATCCCTTATTAATAAACACATTATCATCAAAGAAATAGAAACATTGGCCAGATAAGGTCACTGATAGTTGGTGGGGAAAAGTCCTCAGTACAAGCAAGTTTTACCACTTTTTTTTTTTTTTTTTCAATATGAAAATAAGACTGGAGTTAAAATGTTGGTCCTTGTTCTGCCTTGGTCCTTTTTAGCCATGAGATGGCATCCCTGAGCCTCCCCCAACTTCTTTGCTATGTGGAACATAGGGGTCCTCTGGGGTACACAAGGGATGATGTGGAAGAGTGCTCTAAGATGTATGATGTCACAGAATGCGTGACCTTTTTAGTATTACTTCTAATTTCGGAGCATTTCATCCATGGGAAAATAGTTTAGGCAGTCACAAGCTATTAAGGAAGGTCCCACCTCCAGATCCTCATTCCCATTAATGTGACATACACTGTAGTGGAAAGAACAAGGCAGTATAAAACTGGCTCGCTGACTTCTTTTTAAATTTTTTTTATGATCAACCTTGGAGGGGTTTATCAATTTTATGAATGTTTGCAAGGAACTTAATTTTAGCTTAATTTATCTCTTACCATTTTAAAAAATTCATTGATTTCTGTTGCTTATTTTTTCTTCTGCATATTTTGGGTCTCATCTCAGCAATGTCTGTACACTGGATGCGACACAACTCTCACATCCCCTACCCTGTGCAACCATTGATATTTCTGGTTAGTTCTCAGCCTCACAGCAGCTGTGCAATGTTAGGCTCATCATATGCTCATTCTGATCATGCACTGCCTCACATGTGATGACAGTCCTGTACTTCTGTGATTCACCCCCTGGATAATTCATTCAGCCTCCCATAACCTACTCAAATTCAGCAGCAGCCCCAGATCTGGTCTTTACTTCCTTACCCATGCTGTCTTTTTGTTCCACTTAGCTGTGCTGCAATCCAGAAAAAACACTTAGGCAGAAAGCTGGAGCACCTTTTTGGCTCACCTCATCTCTCAAAGGCCACAGTCTCACATTCACCTATTGTCCAGTGACTGGAAACAGTGCCCTTGTATGTTCTGTCCAGTTTTATAGTTTTTATTTTTCAGTAGTAGGAGAAGTTGAGTGCCAGTTAGTCTGTGTCATGGTTAGAAACCAAAGGAGCACTGTGTTTCTAGGAAGTGGGAACATTGGGGCCTAGTTATGGATCACTTCCAATCTGTATCCCCCATCTTTATTAGTTTATCTGCCTAATTGATATTAACATCTACATTGAATTTACGCACAGAGTCTTGGTGAAGACCAATTTAGATAATGGTTGTGGAAGTGTTTTGCATGCTAAAATATGTGTTATAGGAACACCTGGGTGGCTGAGCAGTTTAGCGCCACCTTCGGCCCGGGGCATGATCTTGGAGACCTGAGATCGAGTCCCACATCGAGCACCCTGCATGGAGCCTGCTTCTCCCTCTGCCTGTGTCTCTGCCTTTCTCTCTCTGTGTCTGTCATGAATAAATAAATTTTAAAAAATCTTAAAATATATGTATGTGTTGTATAACAATCATGTGACATTAAGCATGAATATTTTTCATTAAGCACATATGTTTAAAAGGATTAGTCAGTATAAAAGATGAAATAAGTGTTTTCTGGCATGTCAGAAAGGGAGATAAGAGCAGGGGAATAGCATTTATAATTAATTACTATGTGCCACATGCTATACTTGTGGCTTTATTTGAGCAACCCTATAAATACACATGTTAATTTTATTCCCATTTTACAGATGAGGAAACAAAGGCTCAGAGGGGTTTAAATCACTTACATAGTCAACAAACGATAGATTCAAAGACTGATCCATGGATTGCAAAGCCTGTGCTTTGGAGGTGTTTTTCAAAGATTTCTTTCTCACACTGAAGGGCTTTGTATAAGCATCTAGACCATATCGTTGAACCCCTGATATTTGCCACCTGAAGAATGAAACATAGCCTATTATGGTGGCCTATTTTCTTCTCAGTGCTGTATTTTTTTTTCCTTTGGACTTGTTGGAAGTTTATTGTATAAATGGTTCTGAGGAATGTGAGAATTATTAGTGATAGCTGTATCCTCAAATAACAGAGTCAC
Source organism: Canis lupus dingo (assembly GCF_003254725.2). Classification (NCBI taxonomy): domain Eukaryota; kingdom Metazoa; phylum Chordata; class Mammalia; order Carnivora; family Canidae; genus Canis; species Canis lupus. The sequence continues at coordinate 19,063,810 of NC_064263.1, forward strand.
TCATTTGTGTGTGTGTGTGTGTGTGTATGATATTGAGTATGAGTATGTATGTGTGTTTCTGAAATTGCTTCTAAGTAAATCCTCTCATTTTTTACACCAGAAATCTGGCTTTAAATAAAACTATTAAATGTAGTGTAAACATTACTAAATTGGGATGTTAACATTTAAAAATTGTTCCATGCCTTTTTAATGTGTTTTGCTGTTTTCCCTGCCTAATTACCATTCTTCTCAATATTTATATGTTAACATGACCTTTTTCTGATTGAATAACTTCAATTGGGTCTCAAGTGTTCACAATATCTTACTTTAACAATTAAATTATGTTCCAAAATGATGAACAAATCCTATCACAGGAAGAAGCAGGCTGGTGTAAAGGGTGTGACATCTGTCAGAACCTCACAATCATTGTTTTTACAAGTAAGAAACAGAGAACATAAGAAGGAAGTCTGCATGGACAGTATTTGAATAGTTACCATGTAGGCACTGTGCTGGGAGTTACTTCATATACATCATCTCATTTAACATCCACAAAAATCCAACAGGGAAGAAATTGCTATCACTCTCGACGGTAATTGACTCAGAGGGGAAACAAGCTCACACAGCTCACTGTGTAGGTGGAGAAGGGATGTGCCTCCCACTTCTTTCTGATATGCAAGCCCAAATTTGTGTGTGTGTGTGTGTGTGTGTGTGTGTGTGTGTGTTATACAAATGACATTCAATGTCTTCTTAAGAGTGGAAGCTTTTATTAAAAAGGTTTATTTATTTATTTATTTATTCATTTATTTGGGGGGTGGGGAGAACAGATTGGGACAGGGGCAGAGGGAGAGGGAAAGAGAAAAATCCAAAGCAAGCTCCACACTGTGGAGCCCAGCGTAGGGCTTGATCTCACAACCTTGAGATCATGACCCGAATTGAAATCAAGAGTCAGTAGCTTAACTGACTGAGGTACTCAGGCCCCACTAAAAGTGGAAACTTTTTGATTTTGAGAACTCGAATGTATAAAACAGATCCTTTGTGACTGTGGAACAGTCTCCTATCCCTTCCAGTTTGGGTTCTCCTTCTCCAGCTCTCCCATCTGCTCTATAGCCCACCCCTAAGTTACTCACCTTAATTCTCAAAATGGAAATTTCAAACTTCCAGCCTTACTTCCAAAAAATAAAAATTTACTCTGATGTAAGTAATTAATGGTCTGTGTTTCAAACTCCAATTATGATTCTCCAGGGAGAGTTTAGAAATAACTCAGAGGGGCATCTTTAAGAAGAGTGACCAGTCTCTTATGGTGACTACTTTTCATTCATATAGTATGTTTGCCAAACCATCCCTATGTCACTTTAAAGTTAATCATATGCTATATAGAATGCAAGATGGATGGTTCTTTATCAGTTTGGCCTCAGATTCAACAGACATTTATTAAATGCCAGTTATGTGCTACTCACAATGCCATTTGTTTCCTCGTTCATTATCTTACACAAATTTCTGAGGAGATTGATGTCACATAGTGAAGGCTCTACAAGTGACTCTAACTAGTGTTAGAGTCAGACAACCTGGTCTGCCCATCTAGGCTCTACTACTTGCTACCTATGAGGTCTGCCTTATTAAATACAGAAATAGTGGTAGCTATCTCAGGAATATGTTACGGAGTATTCAGTGACATCACATCTTTTGGTATCAATCAATAATCTTAAAATTCCTTGATGAAGGCTAGTTTTCTAGTAGGTCACAGGTACATTTCAGGGGCACATGGCCTTTGGATTTTCTTATTAAGTTATGCTGGGGTATAATCACATTATCCAGGGTGTGTTTTACTTTACCTCATTCACTGTGACCATGCTTCATTGATTCATTGTCTTTACTTCTGTCCATTATAAAGATCTGCATTCCCAATTTGGGCTTTTTCTTAGAATAACTGCTTCTTTTTTTAATGATACCTCTTCTATAGACTTAGTGCTTTAACCTCCTAAATTCTGCTTATTAACTCTGGTCCTCATGCTGTTCTTTCATAAACTTTCTGACACTGAGCTAGCCACCATCTTATCCATCAGCTGTTATCCTCAGATAGAAAAGTGATCTCTGGACTCCTCATTTGCACAGTGGAATAAACATTCTCAAGACAATCATTTGCATATACATTATATTTGAAATGATCATTTGCTAAACCTTCCTAGAGACAAAGAAGGAGTTGGTTCATGACTCTCTTGTGACTTAAGATCTTTGAAGGCAGGAGTGAAGAACTTGTTACCACCTACAATGAGTTAGGCATGAAAGAGTATTTATCTTACTCGCTTCTCACAGTGAAGTTGAAAAGTGGGTGATGTTCCTCCCGGTTTATTGTTGAACGTGAAAACGCGCTGGCAGTGGCTCATTTGTGTTACTTCTCTCTCTAAAAGTGAAGTAAATTAAAGGAGAAAGAGTCATGAAGAGCTAAAAGCTTTGCCACAGATTACCCAAACCTAGAGCAAAGAGTAAACATCAGAGACACTCCAAATCAAAGTTGTTTTGCCAAGCCTGTCGATAGTATTTTTTGTGTGACTTAGCAAGCATGTAGTACCACAGAGCCTTTCAAGCACTAAGCCATTATTAATGCCCACTCCAGAAAAAAAGGAAAACAAAACAAAAAGGAAGAGCTCCTGTTCTGTAACAGTCCATGGTCCTATCAGAACTGCCCACAAAGCTAGTTTGGGAACTCAAAATACTGTTAATTAGCTCTGGTAAAAATCATGTTGCTTATAATCAAAACCATTCCAAGTCTTACAGAGCTAATGTTCAGATGACAGATAGATATATAGCAAATAATCATTTCAAATAAAATATATTTATATGTAGTTAGTTCTCACTATGAGATCTCCGGTGTGAATTGGGAAAAGTATGAAGCCAAAGGCCTGAGGTCTTAATTGGCTTGAAAGAGGGTATTCTTTGGAATCATAAGACTTGAAGCTGAGATTTGGATCTAGCAATTTACTAGTAGTATCATTTTATGCAAATCATTTTTTCTTCACTATGTTTGGTTTTCTATAAAATGGAGGAAAACAGTAATAAAATATAAAAAAAAATTCCTGTTCTTTTTACCTCTCAGAAGTGTTCAAAACATCCCATGAGATGATGGGCATGAAAATGTTTTATGCTGATTTAGTAAATGGGCATGAAAATGTTTTACATTTATTTAGTGAATCAGTAAATACTTATTGAGTACTTACGTGTCAGATACAGTTAAGCTCCAGAGTAGTATACAAAAAGAATTACTTTTGTTGTGGTTGTGGTATTAGCCATGAATTGTTTCCTAGTCACCAGAGAATAACTGTTGAATATTCATTCTGGCACCTAAATCCTATTTCTAGCTTATCTTCACATTTTAGGAACAACATTAAGCCATGTGCCATCCCCTGAACATCCAAGTCCACTTACATCCAAGTCATTGTTTCTCTTTGAACACTTGCTTTTCCCTCATAATCCAAATCATGCTCATGGCTCACATGCTTCTATTGAGATTAAACCCAAGTGAATTTAGCCCCCAAGTCATCTTCTTTTTTATAATATATGCCTTTTCTTTTCAAGGCTTCTCAAATTTTAATGTGCATACAAAGCACCTGGGGATCTTGTTATAATGCAGATTCTGGGAGTCTGCATTTCTAACAATCTTTCAGGTGATGCTTGAGCTGGCAGTTTGTGAATCACACTATGAGCAGTAAAATCTTAGGATACTAATCCTGGACTTAAATAATTCATTGCCAATAATGCACAACTGTATTTTCTTAAATTAAAATTTACTGGTAAATTCCCCTCTGTGAACACTCATGTAAAGGAAAGTGCCTTGTGGTTTTCATGAAATAAGAGATAGGCGAGCTTAGATACATCACATTGTATCCCTGGGCCTAGTTTTCTCATCTGTAAGACAAGAACCTGACCAATTCCTCACCCCCAAGTGTCCCAATGAATATCTTCAGTGCACTGCCTAAGTGCACTATACAGTCCTTTTTAAAAATAATTATTTTTCTTTCACTGATTTTACCTTTCCTTTTATTTTTAAGCCTCCTTGAAAGCTCTTTCTATGGGTATTATCATGGAACTAAAAAAATGTCAAGAGGCAATTGGTGTTTTTGGTTGTCAGAGTCTCTGCTAAATTAAAGGTTAAATATTCCAAAATCAAGGCCTTCTGAAGGAAATCAATACCCCTGAGTGCCACCAGTTATTATCATCTCTTCCTCAAGTGCCATGCTTATGATGCATTTCTTTCTGTCTACCTTTCATAAATTTGCATCTTTTCTCTTCTTTGTGGCAGAGTAACAAGAGCACAGATTTCAAAGTCACACATTTTATTAAATGTGGGCATTATAATTCCAAGACAGTTAGCCCTTCTGAGACAAAATTTCCTCATCTGGAAATCTGTGAAATGAAATTAACAACAAGAATAATAATAATACGAGGAAGAAGAGAAAGAAGAAGATGGATAAAACTGTCTAAGTTTTATGAATGTCAACCTCAACCAGACACAGTATCTGGCTTGTAGCAGTGGCTTTGCGGGTGTGAATTCCTCCCACAGCCTATCCTTAGTCATCCTTTCTCTTTCTGTTTCTTGTACTCTTTTCCAAACTTATTATTCTCCATTGGGCTTTATTTACCTTCATCATCCAAAAAATATGTGTGTGAGTAAATGAATGAATAGGTAAAAGAAAGAACTAGCAATGTGAGTTACAAGGATAATACTTGGCATTTTTATTTTGACCTTCTATCTTTTAAAATCTCTGAAGCATTTTCTTATTTTTTTTTTTTTTTGCTTATGACATTCTTGTAAAACATTTTTTTTTTTTTTTACCTTTCTTACTGGACACACTTTATCTATGGTTCTTGTGTTCTTATGCTTTGTCAATATAACTGAGAGCTTCCTGAGGGCAAAGACTAGTTCTTAGTCATCTCTGACATGGAAATGTTGGGGTTCAGAGCCAATGGTCAAGAAAGAATTCTTAGGATGTTTTCATTGCAAAAAGGTAGTTTTATTCAAGCATGGGAACAAGACTCATGGTCTGAAAGAGCTGCCTAGGGTTGTAATGAGTGACTGATTATTTACTTTCAAGTTGGGAGGGGGTTAGGGACTGCATACATCTCTAAGAAATTTGGAAACAAGGTTTCCTGGACCTTGAGGGGGCTAGCCATTGTTAGGAAAAGGTCATTTATTACTGTCTAGTACAACATTAATCATGAGACTCTTCAGATGTATATCAATGGGCCACATGCTAGGAGGATGATTGTTAACGTGTATCTTGGGGAGGGGGTAGAGATAAAGGAAGTTTCCAAAGGAATTTTTATATGTTAAAGTAGACTTACCAGATCTTAGAAGATCAGCCTAAGACTGCCTTTGGCCCTTAGCAAAAAGTGTCAACATTGAGGCAGCTGAGTTCCCAGAGGAAGGTCACTCTGCCTGTTTCAAGGACTTGTCAATGGGCTCTAAGTAGAAAGGAAATTTAATGTTTTCCTTTTGCCTTTTTTCCCCACATCAATCTCTGCCTTAGCTGTGTTAAGCACAGTGCTTGGCACACACAGTTCCCTCAAAGATGTTTTGTTGAATGAATGTATGTGAAAAGGAAAGAAGGAAGAAAGGAAAAAAAAAGAAAGAAAGAAAGGAAAGGAAAATGAGTTTACTTTTCTAGATTGAAAGTGGCTTTTCTTACACGGTGCCTGGCACATACTAGGTGCTCAAAACATATTCATCAGAGAAGTATAATTGCCGATTTAAGCCTTGGGTAGATTCCCAAATGCCAGGCAGGTGACATGAAGTGTTTGATTTGGAAACTTGCAATGACTAACACTAAGAGTAACTGGGGAAAATGGAGAAAGAGAAACCATCTTTTTTCAGGTCAAAGATGTCAAGCTTTCATGTCATTGTCCGCCCTGCCTCTGCAGGCTGATGGTTGCCAAGGCAACAGTGGTGCCAAGCCTTCGCATTCACGGAGGTTTCCATTGATAATTGCTAATGTGAACAAGTGCTGGCTTGCACTTTACACCTGCCTGGCTTGTAAGTCTACCTTAATTGGATGTGCCAAGATTGAGGAAAAAGTAATCTGCCCTTTCAAGACAACTGACAGGGAGATGAAGTGTTGTTTGGGCCTTTATTGTTACAATTTTGCTGACAAAATTACTATGAACTGTCTTCTCTGGATGCATAGCCTGCGTTTGTTGACAGAACCCTAGTGTTTATCTTCTAAGGGTGGTATATTAAGTCAGGGGAAACTTTGATGAAATGTTTGGAGCAGTTTTGTTGGAAATTCACTTGTGTGTGTGTGTTTGTGTGTGTTTTTCTTCTCCCCAGTTGCTGTGGGGAGAGTTGTGGCATTGAGGAGAAACCTGAGGATATGGGGAAGTAGAAGGGGGTAAAAAGGAACCAATTACCTACTATGGCCAAGACATTGTGTCGGCCTTTCTAAGGCACTGGTCTTAATCTTCCCCATTCCTACGAGGCAGGTGTTAAAATCTCCAGGCTACAGTTCAGAAAACTGGCTCCTAAGGTGAATTTCTCTGTTTGAAATCTCAGATGGAAATGCAGACGTGTTGTCAGGAATCAAAGTCAGGTCTTCTTGAGAATAAAATCTGTTCCTTTATCTATTCTTGTCTCTCAGTGGGGATTTGGACAAGTCACTTCCTTCCTAACTATAATTTCTCCTTACTGTTCCCGTTTCTGCTTTGTGAAGTCTTCCCAAAGCAGTCCCCTCCTTTCTGCACGGAGAGCTCTGTTAATATTTAAACCTATTTATCTCTGTTTAGAAAACATTGACTGAGAGCCTACCAGGTTTTAGGGACAGTGTTAGGTGCTAAAGACACAGACGAATAATTTGAGTTATTTTATAAGAGCCTACCATCTAAGACTCTAGATTCTAGGAGAGGCCATGGAGGAACAGATGGCCTTCAATTAGAGAGAGTTGGTTAAAAAAACGAAGTCTGCATGTGTACTGTTGAGCATAGAGGAGAAGAATTTTACTAGGGAACGGGGCCAGCAAAAGCACAGAGGAACAAAATAGTATGCCTGGGCTGAAGAACTGCAGACCATTTAGCATTTTGAGAGCAAGAGGTAACTCTGGAGCTACTGGAGAAGCCGACAATGAAGAAGGGGCTTGTGATGAAGTGTGGTCGTAAACTCAGAGATATGAGATTGGTCTTCTTCTTTGCAGTGGGGAATCTCCAGTGACACATTTATGGCCAGGATCAGCAAAATTTTTCTGTTAAAAGGCCAGAGACTAAATATTTTAGACTTTGCAGACCCCATATGGTCTCTGCCACATATTCTTCTTCCTCTTCTTTTTTTTTTCTCCCTTTTTTACAACCTTTTAATAATCTAAAACAAAACAAAACTTCTTCACTTGCAGGTATAAAAACACAGGCTACAGGCCACATTTTGCCCAAGGTGGTAGTTCACTGAATCCTGCTTTATGGCTCTGTCTCCAATGTGTCACAGTCCTCATCACCAATTTGATTTCTCAATTTCCCTCTTAAAATTTAATGCATGGTTAAGATCAATATATATTATCTCATTTAATCTCCATAACAATCTATTTATAAGTTATAAAAGCTTAATGATTCTTTTAAAAAATTAAGTAAACCCTGAAGACAAGCAGGAACACTTCATAATTGTTCAATGCCTTTTCACTATTAGATATTTGCTAAATTTTTAAAAGGTAAAATGGTTGGATTTTTATTGTGGACATAATTTAGCCCTACAGGACTTAAATTCTATTGTGCATAAGAGCTACCAAACAGAGTTGTATACTCTTAATGATGTATACTGTACCTATGTGTAGAATAAGGATTTCTTAAAGTCAGTTTAGGATACATGAGATTTTTCACTCAAATGCTGACTTCAGAAGGAAATTTTCCCCTACTAAGGTGTGTTTGGTGTGTCTCACAATATAGTGAGACAATTAGTTCTCCAGCCCAGATCTGGAATCTCTAAAAATGCAATTTTAGAAGTCAAGTCACATATTAAGCTGGTGATTGGTAAAAACAAAAACAAAAAAAACTAGCATGTTTTCACTTGCACTATGGCCAAATCATACCTCTGCCATTCTCTACAAGCAAGATTATGTTGTTATTGCTCTTGTTTATTTCTAATTTAAATGCAAATCTTTTTTTTTCTACTTACCCCTATTCAATTCCATTGCCTTAATTTTAGCTCCCTGTTCAAACAGTTGAGGTTATCTTGAATCTTTGCTCTACCATCCGCCACATTATTTGTCCTTCCTAATTTCCTAGCAACTCAGAGTTGGAGGGTCCTTGCAGCTCTTCTATCAGCTGAGGTTTGGGTTGGCACTACAGGGCCTGTCAGTAAGCCACCCCACTGTGTGTGTACTTCCCGTGGTGGAGAATGGGGAAGGGAATCAATACTTTCCACTGCATTATTGAACAGCTCTAATTGCTTTAAAAATGGGGTAAATGGAAGAAGCAAACACACGTTGACTCTCAGCAATTTGTGTATATAATGTTATCTTATTCTCCAAACAACCAAGTGAATTAAGGATTCTTATATTGGCTATCCAGATGAGAAAACTGAGGATTAGAGAGTGTGCATTTGTTTGTTGCCCTAGTTGGTAAGAAATGCAGATAAAATTCAGTGCCTCTCTGACTCCTAAGTCCAGAGATAGTTCCCTGCTTCCACAGGTGCCTCATTATCGCTAAAGATCTTTTCTAATGTTGGACCAAGTTTCCTTTCTTTTATGCTATGTTCTCTGTGCTCTCCGGAACAATGCAGAATAAATTAGCTCCCCCTTGTTCTGCCTTTGGTTGTTAGAGACCATTATTCATAGTCAGGGTAATGCAGCAGCTGACAGACTCTCAGGAGGATGAAGAAGTGGACCTGGGGGGTTAGCACAGCATGGGGCTATGGACACAAGTTTTGACACAAGACAAATTTGGGTTTGAATCCTGGCTCTTCTAGGTAGTTTGTGACGATGGTCAAGTCATTATCAGTTCTCTGAACTTACTTTACTCGGTGTAAAATGAACAGTATAAAAAAAAAAAATGTTTTAAAGAGCCCTACCTCCTAGTGGTGTTGTGAGGATCACTGAAGTGGTGCTGCCAAGCATGACACAGTGCCTTGTAGAGTGAGTGCTGCCTTAACAGTAGCTTTTGTGTCATTCCAGAGTATTATGGTTGTTTTTTTTTTACAATAAACAGTGTGTTCATTTGTCTGTGTCTGACAAGGCAATACTCATTACTTGTAACTATCTTTTTCTTTGTTACTGATGAAAACATTGAATAACAATAGTTCATTAATACTTTCATATTTTCTAAGTGCCAGAGGATGACTAACATCACATATATTACCTCATTTCATCCTCATAATATCCCTGGAGGGTAAATGCTATTGTTATCATGCCCATTTTACAGACAGGTAAACTGAGTCTCAAAAAGTTTATGCAGTTTGCCCAGGGTCGCGCCTCTAGGAATTCAAACCAAGGCAGGCTGGTTCCAGCATCCTGCTCAACCGCCTCAGAGCAGCCTAGGGCCATGGAAGCAGAGACGTCATCTCACTCTCATTCCAAATGCTACTCAGCAATTATTTCCTCTCATTATTATTATTTTTAATCTTTCCCCAAGTCCCTGATACTTTGCGTTTTCCATGACTTGGCCTAGCTCCCAAAAATGCAAAATTAATTCTCACTTAATTTTTCTAATGTTGGACCAAGGTTCCTTTCTTTTATGCTATGTTCTCTGTGTCGTCCAGAACAATGCAGAATAATTAGCTCCCTCTTTATCAAAGAAGATAAAGTGAACAGTTTATCTTCTTTGAGCCTGTTCCTCCATCTATAAAATGGAGATAGAGATACATAGTCATCTCTTCTGCGAATACTAAATATAGTAATTCAAACCAGGTGTCCAGATCATCTGGCACACCTGAATAAGTTCTCTTTGCTAACTACCTACAGCATTTGCATTAAAAGAGAAGATTCGGCAGGATAATTACTTAATTTGCTTGCTCACCAATGCCTTATAAACTGCCTACTAGATGTAGGGCTTGGTTTCTACATTGGATGAAACAGAAAATATTATGCTATAACATTTTAGAAACTGTAAGAATAATATGGATGGTCTGGTGGGAACCTAGAAGGTCAGGTAGGGCTTCCCAAGACGGAGAGGAATTTGATCTGGGTGTTGAAGAATGATTAGGAGTTATTCAGACAGCAGGGGGAGAAAGAAGACCTTCTAGACATAGTCAACTGGGAACAGTAATAGAAAAATTGTGAAGAATGCAAATATTGGCTTATTTACCCAGTCTGCTGGTCTGCCATTCCTAGGAAATCACACCTCCCGTTGCTTCCTTTTTTTCCTGCTAATTTTTATTTTACAAGCAACATAATAAAAATAAAGAAGTTAAAATCAATGCACCAATCTAATGCATTGAGTGCTTTTCTTTTTCTGTTTTGTTTTCTAGTCGTTATCAGTGAGATTCTATTAAATTTTATCTTTTTATTAACCACTCACTATTGTTACAAATGCTTTGTTCCTATTTTTGATATTTATCATTACTGGTTTCCTTTCAATGACTCTTATTTTATGTATTATGTTTTATATTTTTTAAACTTTGAAAAATTCCAAGGATAACTATCTTGAGACATTATCATAAAGTAGCCAAGTGCACAGACTTTGAATAAAATGCCTGGGTGGAAACTGTGATGACACAAGTACTTTTTTTTTTTTTTTTTTACCTTGGATAATTTATTGAAACTCTGCTCTGGTTTTGTTATCATTGTTATTATGTTGCTTTTTTCTCTCTAAATGAGAATTAACAATAGCTACTTCATATTTATTTTCACAAAAATGAAACAGGTCACAAAGGAAGCACTGAGTCCAGTGTCAAGTGATTAATGATGGCTCTGATTATTAACATATAATGCCTATTTTTTTTACATAAATATAAATATATATGTGAAGACGTTTGATTGATTTGATTCTTAGCCGGGAACAAAAGACACATATTTCATTCTTTATTCCAGCCCTATTATTGTCTATCTTCTGCTAAGAATCTTACAAGATGGCCCCATTAGCAGATAGTTTGTTCATTCATTCGTTCAATTTGCTGAATGCCCACTTTGTCCTAAACACTGTCGTAGGCTCCTATGAAGCTCGTGGTCTGGATGGGAGTAGATATGCATATGTGACAATGCGATGTGATAACCATCTGTCTACTGCGAGGACTGTGTGAGGCACTGTCAGACTCAGAACTCAACACTTCCTTTTGGTCCCCTGGAGCCATCCCCCCCACCTCCCAGGGAGGTAGCCCCAGCCTCTTCCACTAATCCTTACCCCTGTCTCCAGCCATGTGCATGCTTTCTTCTGGTTCCCATGACCAGAAGCTCTTGTTTGGTCTCAGGGTCTGTGCACATGCTCCTCCTCTGCCAGAGACCCCTTACTCTTTACATGTTGCATTTCTCATTGTCATCTCAGCATAAATGTCATTTTCTTAGAGAGCCCTGAGCCATCTATTGGCCTGTTGCTCTCCTTTTTCTTTTTCCATTCTAGCGTCTTCATCATTATCTTCTTAGGACATGTCAAGTATATAATTGTATACCATCCCCTCAGGCTGTGAGCTTCATACAGAGGCCATGTTTGTGTTCATCTCCATTCACACAACACTCAGTAGAGGTGAATGTAGAAAAGACTCTGTAAAATATGTCTTCAAAGGATAAAAATCAGGGAAGGTGAAATACATGTGCATTGAGACTCACCCGAAGAGGGGCGTCTGGGTGACTCAGTGATTGAGCGTCTGCCTTTGGCTCAGGTCATGATCGCGTGTCCTGGGATTGAGTCCCACATCCATCCCCTGACAGGGAGCCTGCCTCTCCCTCTGCCTATGTCTCTGCCTCTCTCTGTGTCTCATGAATAAATAAATAAAATCTTAAAAAAAAAAAAAGAATCTCACCAGAAGGGTTAAAGTTCACCAGGGATATAAGGAGAAATCGTCAGTGGTGAAGTGTCATGTTTTGGAAGCAAGCACACAAATTTAGAATCCATTCTTATGTGTCTTCAAATCCTGGTCTTGCTACACCTACATGAACTCGCGCAAATCATCTCAATGTTATGACCCATCTCACTTGCATCTGTGAAATGGAGATAATAGCACCAAGTTGTAAAGTTGTTGTGAGAGGTCAACCTAACGTATCCAAAGTATGTGGGTTGATCAACAAATAACGTTATTATGTGTGTCCTCAGATGTGACAAGGAGGATCATGAATTGTGTGGACTGGAAATATTCTGGCATAAAGAGTTCCCTTGTCTCAGTCTCAGAGGGGAGAGACAATGGTCTGACCTGAAGCATTTGGCTGCTGTGAGGAAAATTGAATTGTTGCAAAGTCTTCAGAAGTACAAAATGCCTACAGCAAGTTTTTGAAGGTCAAAGATTTTTAGTTTGTTTTTCACAGCATCCAGAAGATGTAAACTAGTGGTTCCTCCTTATCTCAGGCACTCATCTCAGTATCACACATGTGCTAGTTCATTTAATCCTAACCATCTATGGCCTGTGATTTCCCCAGCTCTGCAAATGAGGAAGCTGAGACACAGAGATGTCAAGAAACTTCAGGACCATGGGGTTAGTAAATGATGAAGCTGGACTTCCAGCCAAGTAGTGGGGCATCACCAGTGCACTGCACCACCTGTGTGTGCCAGAAAGCCCTGTGGAATTTGAATTGTTGCATATATGGGTTCAAATCCCTACTCCACTACTTACTAATTGTGCTGTGTGAGGCAAGGGTTTTAATTTCCCTGATCCTCTGTTTCCTCACTTAAAAGAGAAAGACAACGATATATAGTTTGAAGGAGGTTGTGATATTTAAACAAACCAGCATATGTGGTTGGTAGGTGCCAACATGGTAGCTGATGCTTGGTGAAAGTGTCTAGCATTACTACTCACGATCGTACTAAAACCTGCCTGTGGGTTTTGACGTAGCTAAGATTTTATAAGTCTTGATGGCTGTTAATTGAGAAATATGCATCCGTGACAGGTAATCAATACGCTCATTTGGCAGTCAGGTTCCAGATGAAATAAAGCTAAACGATGATGCAATTAGAATATACAAACAAATCCCCCACAGAAGCCAAATAAACTTGACTGTTTTCTCCATCCTAATCATGCCACCGTGTTTGGAATACATCTGGAAGGCATTTTCTCGGTAAATCTGGACCCAGCTAAATAAATAGAGCTTCTTCGTTGGCTGTTTGCTTACCTGCTTTCTCCTTGGAGCTCAGTTTCCCTCCGCCCAAGTAGACAGCACGTAGGCCTGACTCCCTCAGTGTGAAGGACATGCCACACACCTCACTGACAAACAGTGTCCCCTGAAATTCACTTTGTCATTTCTTTCCTAGTTCTCAGACACAATGACAATAGCTGGCAATTTAAGTGGGGAAATAGTTTGGGAGGCAGGTTCTCAACAGTCTCTGGCAAATCTTTCTTAAAAAATCCTTTTCCTTTATTGGAGCATATGAATTACTTAACAACTATGGGCCTGTCTTTGTGGTCACCCTCATACCAACCTGCAAATTTTTTGTTCTGTATTCACAACTGCAGCTTACTAACTTGAAAATGCATCATAACTGCCATATGCCAATGACCATAATTAACCATAACCTTAGCCAATGTTTTAGCTAAAACAATAAACAATGATTTAAAAATAGAAAGAAAATCCTAGATCCTCTACTTATTAGCCCTGTGTCTTGGGCAAGTAATGTTAGTCCATGGGTCTCTGTTTTCTCAGCTTTCAAAAGAGGATGATTATAGTACCTGGCACTCAGTATGATAGGAAGTCCAAGGGATATAATAATAGTAATAATAACAATAAGCTCACATGCATGCTAGTTATGGTTATCATTGCCACCCTAAATTTTAAGTCAAATATCAGAAATGAGACTAATTTGTGTCATTTAACTTTTCCATAGTGCTTTCTGGTAGGCTTGGGATATGGCAAAGAACATGAGCTGTAGGGTCCTACAAACTTGGATTCATATTTTGTCTCTACCCCTTCTGCATGACCTTACATAGTGACCTAACCTCATTTGCAAGATCTTTAAAGAGTTGTTTATGAATATGTGACTCCTCCCAGAAACTTGGAATTTTAGCTTGAGCTAAAGCAAGAAAACTTGTGTGTTAGAGTACATAATCGTTATAATGTACCCATGAAGGTCTTAATGCTAGAATGATATGAAACTGCTTGCAAAGTAATTAGTCATAAGACCAGTAAACTGGTCCTCTTGGTATCATCTTGTCTAATGCATTCATTGTGTAGAGGAGAAAACCCCAAGGTTCTAAGAAGTTAAGTGACCCATCTGAGATGACAAAGCTAGTAAAAGGCTGAGCCCAAGAAGTGAACCCAGTTATCTTAGAGTGATCAGTATTCCACCTTAATCAGTCAGAGCAGAAGAATGAAATAAACAAAATAGTTATTAAGTTTAGATTAGAAATAAAGGTTGAAAGAAAGGCAAACAAGGAAGGAAAGGAGGGAGGGGAGGCGGGAAGGGGGAGATAATAATGAAATTGAGTACATGGCATCATTTGGGGTGTGTGGAAGTCCAGTGGTGCAGATTATGGTGGAACCTGTGGTATGAGGTGGTGAAGAGGGTGCTCAGAGGTGAGTGAGGTGGACTCAGGTCCCAGCTCTGCCTCCACAGGGCTGGGCAGTCTGCAAAAAGGGACTTCACTGCTTTGTGCCCAGGTTTTCTGGTATCACACTCTCTAATCTGTCTGTTGTAAGGGCTAAAGAGATGATTGATATAAAATTATTAGTACAGAGCTTAGCACATAGGAAATATTCCAGGCATTTAGCTGTTCTTATTATACGTGAAGTTGAGTGTTGTCTCTCTTCTATTTTTAAAGCTGTTGTTTTGGAGTCATTAAGATATCTTGGTTTGTTTTGTTTTGTTTTGTTTTAGTTAAATGCCATGGAGCTAACACTATGAAAAGGTGTTGGAAGTAATTGCAAAAGAAGCAAAGGCTTGGGAACGGGGCTGCAGAAGAACTGAGCATCAATGTATACAGTACCTCCTAGGACTTAAGGCACTGTGGAGAGTGCTTTCCTGTCTTCTACTTAATCCTTAGCACAAGTCTATGGGATAGGTATTGTTTCCCTCATTTTACAGATGAGGAAAATAAGAGTCTGAGCAATTAAATCATTTGGCTGAGGCATTTCTGACACACAAACCTTTTTCCTCTCCCTTCCAAGGTATAGTCCCTCCCCACCTATGTTTCCAGAAATCATTAGAAAAAAAGATCTAAGAAAACCACCTATTACTGGTTATTTGTTTCGTTGGATTTGGTTGGTCAGTTTTGGTTTTTAGGCAGCCTATTGTTGTTAACCGTCCTGTATCATTTCTATGAATAACTCTCATTCATTTTCCCATCCCTTATTGCCTTCTGAAAACTGTGAATCACCAGATTTAAAAGTAAGAAGTCTCTGAGTTTACATGTTTTTCTGTGTTTTCTCATACGTAGGATAAACAGTATTGCTGCTTACAAGAAAGCTTGAGTTACAACATTCTTCTTGGACACTGATGGAAATGTCTAACTAAGGTAAAATAATATATTCTTTAATTGAATATTATATATGACTAAATTTATTATTATTTGCTCAAGTGTTTGTGATTTGCCGAAACATGTCGGTAGACAAAGGGAGAGGGTAAAACAGTTTCTTGTGCTCTTTAGTTTGAACAGAACCCTGTGGATTAGAAAGTGGCATTCTCAACAGACTTCTGTTAGTAGGGTCTATCACAGTTAGTAGAGGTGATTGGCATTAAATGTGTAGATCTTTGAGTTTGAATGGATTGGTTTTCTTCCTTGTATTTTTTGTTTTTTGTTTTAATTTTTGGAGATGTCCAAAGGAGAGGACTGAGCCTTTATTTGTAATGCTAAGGGAATGCTTAGCCCTTCAAAAATTCTTGCAGGTCATATTCCCTCTGTTTAAGTAGACTGAAATAGATTGCAATTAAAAATGAGAAGAACTATATTTAAGTAAGGTTAAGTAAATTGTTTATTGTATAGGAGGAAAAACTTTTCCTCTATCTCCAGTTTAATACCTGGAGTTTAGAGATTAAATTGACAAAAGACAAATTAACAGGAGAAAAACATTCTTTACGTGTGCAAACCACATACACATGAGCATACTCCATGAAGAGTAATTGAAAAGACTGGTTATAGTTTGGGACTTGACTTGTATACCTAACTTAGTAAGAGAAAGACAAGGGGAAGGAGAAGCTCCTAGGGGAAGAAAAAAATGGGTTTCTGTAGGAAAGACAAATGGGGTTTTTTTTGGCGAACAAACAGAAGATAAGAAAGTTTGTGATAATACTTGTCTATACTGGAATGAGTGGTCTTTCCATCTTCTTCAGGGCTTTAAAACTCCCCAGGAGAGGGGATTTAACAGTAGATTTACTTTTGGTTTCTCTTCTGAGAGCTCACCCACCCTGAGGAGACAATTTATGGCTGTCCTTATTTCTCTGAAATTTCTGCCTTTAGTCATATAAGGGAAGATCCAAGAAAGGCGGCTTTTTTTTTTTTTAATCTGTTGAATCTCAAATGCATTCAGCTTACAATAATTTTTATGCCAACTTTGCGGTCCCAAATAGGTCCCCACATCAGCTATCAGAAAGTATACCTACTTTTGTCTTTTTTGTGTGTTAACATTTCCCTGTCTGTTATATTTGTAGGTTGGAGTGATCAGCATTTAGCAGTGTATGTGTGAAAATACAATATCATATTTTAACAGAAACTCATAAGGATTATTGGATATTCTATACTCTTTCATATTTTAGTCCTTGATTTCAACCATAGCTCATGTCTAGGAGAGAAAATTCCAAAGGAAATTATATGGCATATCCCTGTGATGGTGACTCTTTCAGGGTGCCAAGAAGAAAGCTGATACCTCATCTCATAGGAGATTATTTTAGAAGTAGCTGGAAGAGTAAGGAAACAGAGAAAACCACCTGAGCAATAACATAGGCAGGCTTTATGAAGACGAGGAAGGATATTCAGCATTTAATAGTGGCCCAGATGTATAGCCCAGGCTGTTTTCATCCTGCCATACCTTTGTAACTGCCTAGAACCCCCTCTGACTGTAGCCAGTCTTCCACACTTGCAACTCAGAGAGAGACGAGCCCTGCTCTCCATTCCAGTTGTTACAGATGCCTTGCTTCTGTCTGTCTCACAGCTTCTGTGCCATGCTGAAATGCACCACACTTTCATATTACCAATGTAGAAAGAACAGCTTGAGTTGGTTTGTCGCTACCCATTATAGGACATTCTAGTGAAAAGAGTCCTTGTGTAAAACATCCTGTAGGTCCCTGGATTCTCCTATGTCCACAACACAGCTCTTTGTCTATACCTGTTGTAAAATATGTGGTCTAATGAGTTCTGGTCAGGGTAACAAATATATGTGGCTTCAACATGACAAAATGAAAGAAATAGTCTTGGGCCTCTTCCAAGAGTATCAGGTATTTGTAGAATTCCCATTAAGGGGATGCTGGTTTTTAGTTCGATCAGACCATTGGTCACTGCTTCCCCATGCATAGCAATATACTTTAGGAACATTAGCAGAGCAGAATTTCCTTGGTTATTATGTGGGGACATGACTGAAACCTGTTTGGATTTATCTAATTCCTAATTTCCATTGAGTAGGAAAACACAAACGTGGACTATGAAGAATAAAAGGTAAGCTACAACTCTATGAGCAGCAACAGAAGGAAAAATCTAAGGAAAGGAGTGGTACCTAAGAAAGAACTTCAAAGGGATACTTGATAGGAGGGTCCAGGGAGGAGAAATAAATGACCCCAGGCTTTCCCATAGGTCTAACTTTAAGAAGATATGCTGGCAATCTTTGAAAAGCAAAGAAGGAACAATGGAATGTCCTTTTCTATAACTCAGAGGTCCAGAGTCTGAGTGTAGTCAGTAAAAGACAACTTTGATAACACCTTTGATTTATCTACCACTAAAGGATTAGAGTGGATAGGAGAGACCTGAGAGAAACACGAGAGAGAAATGAGTCAGAGAATTAATGAGTTCCTAAGAAGAAAGTTGATATAATCCCCCTCCCTGCCTCAATCCAACCTTCTGATGACTTGGAGTAATCTAAGATTGCAAATACTACTGTTTCTCCACTTTTCTAAAATATTCCTCTATAAAAACGAATAACAACAGATTTTTTCTTTCACAGAAAAAAAAAGAAGTAAATGGATAAGATTTTTCTCATTTTAAAACTTTCCTACTCCTGTTTTCTTTTAAACCTTTGGGACTGGCTCTTATTCTGCCTTCCATGTGCACCTGCCAATGACCAAATTAATGAAAAAGCTGTAAATGATGTTAGTGGAAAGATTCAGAAATAAGTGATTGTGCTTAAGTCATGATATATTTTTTTATAGATTTGAATTGCCTTACTCTGGTTTTCTGTTGCATTTACACACAGCAATCTAGTCATATTTTCTCCTCATAAAAGTCATACATACTTTAGATACTGGGATTAACTGTGTCTTTTGTACTAGGGCTGTGTAACGATCATGGTGTTGTGTGACTTCCAGGTGTTTTGCCACCTGGACGACGTACAAAAGCACTGGTCAGGATCATAGTTTCCATGTGTGACTGCAACACGTGGAATATGATATTTGTTATTATTGACCGTGTTTCCCAGAACGTCTTTCTGAAGCACTTCATTAAGAGTTCTCAGATGCAAAAGCGTGTATTTGTCCAGGTTTGCCAGGCAGAGAGCTGATGAGTCTTGGGATGTGATAGGCTTCAGGTCACCCAATCCCCACAGAGACACATGGTACTCTCAAATAAATGTGAGCCCAATAGTTGCCCAGGATGTACTGGGGGTGACTTCATCTTCTGGGAAACTGTCCCTAGTCAAAGGGCAAATGGATGACCTGACACTACTCTTACAAAATCGAGGGTAAAGACACTACAAGAACAGTTAACTGGGCCTGGGAAAGGAAAACTAGAGACGTGATCAAAAGTATTTATTGAGTCCTTCATGTATCCTTAGGAATAAGATCAGCTGAAGAGCAAAATCTCCATGCTGATCTTTTGAATCTAAAGGACCAGTTTCTGGGAAGAAGGAGCCAAATTGCCTCTGCAATTTCAAAGGAACTGGTTTGCATCAGGTCTTGAACAAATGAGGAGAATCCAGGATGATCTACCCCCCAAAAAATCAAGTCTTTAGTTACCTCTGTGGCCATGTGTGTGTAAAACAGGGGGGCTAAGACCCTAGGAGAAGCATCCAGTGATTAAAAATTCTCTACTAGTGACCTGTTGCACACTTGGAGTTTATCACAGCTCTGAGTGTATGTTTAGTGTGATATACTCTCTCTGAATATCTCTTCCTTGTTTGAATTTTCTGCCACTGGAATATCTGTAAGGTAGTGTGTTTGTAAGTCAGTCCTAGCGGACACACTTCAAAGGTGGTATCTGTGTGGTTCATACAGAAGCTGAGCTTCACCTGTTACTTGTCTGCCAATGTCAGGGTATTCATCAGCACTGACTGAGGTGAGCCCTATGGCCCTAGTGCCCACAAACAGAAGCAACGATTTAATCACCTCTGAGTTGGCGCCAGGTATCTTCAACCTTCAATTGCATTTCCTGGCCCTATCTGAGCACAGAGTTGGCTGAGGTGACCCTCCCTCACCCTTATGAAACAGAAGGTCTCACAAATCTTTTTTTTTTTCTGACCTTTCTCCCAGGAGACCATGTAGTGCCTGAAATGCTGTGTGCAAGTTTTTGCAACTTTTGTCCTGTAAGAAAAAGTATTTGGTATTGTAGCTTATAAGCAAAACCCTAAAATCAGTCTGGGGAACACCGACTGATTTGCCACCCTTTCCCCACCACATTTGTAAATAAGGAATCAAATAGACCTTCCCCTGCTCCCCCAAACACATGCCGCTCTTACCTCCTCAGCACTCCAGCAGGCAATCTTTTCTCCAGAATTGTCAGGAAAGCACTGGCTGACAGGTTGTGTTATTGCTTCTGATCCCATTGGTCACATCATGTAACATCTTAACTCCTAACCTAATTCGATGGATGCAGCTTGACAGGGCATAACATGGATGCTGGTCCAGCTTCCCCAGTGTGTGTTTAAGACCCCACC
This sequence comes from Canis lupus dingo, assembly GCF_003254725.2. NCBI lineage: Eukaryota > Metazoa > Chordata > Mammalia > Carnivora > Canidae > Canis > Canis lupus. Next base: position 19,083,906 of record NC_064263.1, read on the forward strand.
TCCCTGCAGGCTACTGGAGCCTGCACAACATTCAAAACACTTCAGAGCATATTTCTTGGTCAAAACAGGTGCATAGCCTATCCCTAACTATAGAGCTAGATTCTTGGAAATAACTGTGGCCATGCTTGTCTTCTTGTTTAAGAAGGTTTGAGATCTTAAGTCAGTACAAGAAAATATAGGGTTTAGGGGACTGAAGTTATGGTGATCTTTAGAAAGCATTTTAATTTTTTCATATTCAATACACTTAATAAATCAAAAAAAATGGCAAACTCAATAAAGAGAATATCAATTACATTTTTTAAATTTCCAATTTAAAATTGGAGAATTGAACAATTCCATTTCATGTACTGTCTCTTCCCCAGGAGACACTTTTATTTTATTTTATTTTATTGTAATATTTTATTTTTTATTTAAATTCAATTAGTCAACATATAGTACATCATTAGTTTCAGATGACATTTTCAATAATTCATCAGTTGCATGTAACTCCCAGTAGTCATCATATCACGTGCCCCCCTTAATGCCCATCACCCAGTTTCCCCATCCCTCCACCTACCTCCCCTTCAGCAGCCCTCAGTTTATTTCCCAGAGTTAAGAGTCTCTCATGGTTTATCTCCCTCTCTGATTTTTTCCCATTCAATTTCTCCTCCTTCACTTTTGGTCCTCTGTACTATTTCTTATATTCCACATATGACTGAAACCATATGATAATTATCTTTCTCTGACTTATTTTGCTCAGCATAACACCCTCCAGTTCCATCGACGTTGATGTAAATGGTAGGTATTTATCCTTTCTGCTGGCTGAGTATTCCCAGAAGACATTTTTAGCTTGTGTATTTGTTTTACTGTGTTGTAGATTACTGTATGCTAAGAGAAATTTCTGTGTTTGGGCTTCGTCTGTCTTTCTGATTCAATGGTCCAGAGAGTTTGCTTCCTGGGTACTCTCTATGTGCCCCAAATGTGGGCTCAAAGCATCTGCTGTCAGCTCCTGAATACCTCCAGTGCCTCCCTCCTACCCTTCGAGGTGTAAGGGAAAGAAAGATACATTCAGTTACCTTTCCTTCTGTTCTGCCCCCAAATTAACTCTTTAAGTCTTTTATCTAGTCCAACTCCAGTTATTTTCTGATGACTTTGGCATAATCTAGAGATATCTAACTTTGAGTCCCGTCTCTGATGTTCACTAGCTGTGAATTCTTGGACAAGTTACCTAACCACAGAAGCTTCAGTTTCATCATCTATAAAATAGGGTTATACTCTTCAATTACATTGGGTGGTCATAAGGATTACGTGGCATGGAGAATATAAAATGTGTAGCACAATGTCAGACCCAGAGGACATGCTCAGCACTAGTCATGTTTAGGAGTCATGGTTGCAGTGCTAACAAGTGTGGACTTTGGAATGAGACTCATCCGTTTTCATTTTCCACCTCTATCCACTAACTACTCTTAAGACAAAGCAAGCTTCCTTGTCTGAACCTCACTTTCTTTATATATAATAGGGGAATATAGTACAGTGGGTCCTTTCATAATAAGATAAGTGGTTCATAAAAATTCAAACCTATAAACCAAAGAGCTACGTTAATGAAATAACTGGAGTGAGCCGTTATAGCCGGCTGGCTGGCCAAAAGTTTAGAGTCCACCTGGGCAGTCCAAACCCTTCCAGCTTCTGATTGTTGACTTAGCGCCCTCTTTTGGCAGTGGTGGAACTTCCTGCAGTTAGATGCGGCCTATCTTGTCTCAGCCTGTTGAGCCAAGAGATCAGAAATCCAGGGTCCCATCTTTAGATTCCCTGATTTCCAAACAGGATTGACTGACATTTTTTTGACCAACCTTATCTCCATCCAGCATAAAATAAGAATTTTATCCAGGCTCTGTGTCTATCTGAAAGTAGGAGTTAGGCAGAAGGTAAGAGCTAATTACATATGAATTATAATATATATGAAATTCCGATTGGCATAATTGTGATCAGTATTTATATATATTATATATTGATATGTGTGTATATTATATATTATATATATGAAGTCATTACATTGGGGCATTTTCTCATGGGACTTTATTATATCTATCTTTAAATTTTTGTGTAGTTAAATGAGATTACACATTAAACAGGCTGTCTCATTTCATTTAGACTACTATAACAAAATATCACAAACCAGTAGCTTATAAACAACATAAATTTACTTCTCACAATTCTGGAGGCTGAGAAGTCCAAGATTAGGGTGCCACCGTGTTCGAGTGAGGGCCATAGCTGGGTGCCTTTTCACTATATCCTCACATGGTAGAAGAGGTCTAGGGATTTCTCTGGAGCCTCTTTCATAAGGTACTAATCCCTCTCATGAGGAGTCCACCTTCATGACTTACGTACCCCCCAAAGGCTCCACCTACTAATACCATCACTTAGGGGTTAGGATTTCAACATATGCATTTGGAGGGACACAAACTTTCAGACCATAGCATGCACCTAGCATAGCTCTGGCATATTCTTATTAAATAATAAGAAATGTTATCTTTTTAAAATGTTATTATTGATGAAGGTATAACACACAAGTTGAAACAAAAGTTCTTGAGGTTTCTAGAAAAGTATAAAGAAGAAAACTGGCAATATAGACCAGAATTTCCTCTACCAAGAATTACAAGTTGGGAAGAGATTACTGTAATTCTACAATATTAGACTTCATAAAATTTACCACCTAAAATAAATACCTGCAGTTCATGAAACAGATTTGAATTAAATATATATGATCAGCCCATAGCATTTTGGCTTTAGCAGATTGACAGCACAGGCATGTCTCCGACCTTTACACACCCCTCTGGCAGAACTTATGTGACTCCTTACCACATAGTCAAGACTTGATATTGATTTTAATAGAATTTCACCTGCAGAGAACTAAATGATTTTCCTCACATCTATATATTCTGGATGAGTCCTGACTGCCAGAGAAGGGGCAGCTAAGACAATAGGGAAGATCCCTTCCACCATAATCTCTCTTTATCAAAAGAAAACCGTCTTCACCAAAAGAAGGGACGGGTGCTATACTGGGTTTCCTCGGATACAGTGTTGGTGCTCAAGGCACAGCCATTGTAGCATAATCTTTAAATCATTCTTTGAATAGCAGTTTTAGTTCCTTTGCATAACACAGGTCTGGAGTCAGAAATGTAAAAGACAAGTGGCAGTCGCTAATTCTAAGATGTTCAAAGAAGAAACAAACAAAAAAACAGACACATGTAAACATGAATCCCACCAAGAAGAGGGTGGGCTGGAGATGAAAGGGCTTGGAGTCAGAGAGACCTGTGAAGCTCATGGAAACTTCACAATGAGAGAAGGGACAAGGGTGCTGGACAGGGGCTGTGTAGTAGAAACAGAAGGGGAGAGAGGAAAATTCTGAGTTGAAAGCATAGGGGGAAGCGTAGCAAAGGAGACAACTAAGAAACTCGGAAAACCAAGGCTCTACGAAAAGAATAGCTTTGAATTTTCCAAATCAAATTGGTTGCATTTCTCCCACTGTCAGATCAATTTCCAAGGAGTCTAAGTCTCTGGTAATTCATTTCAGCACCTTTTAAAGCATCTGTGGTGATCAGTTGCCTGATGCATTAAGAAACAAATGACTGACGGGATATATGTATTTTTAAATGTTGTGTTATTTCTTTTCTTTTCTTCTTGGTCTTGAAGTGCTTTAGAAGTTAGAACGAAGCTGTGAGTCATATGCTGCCTAGCTAGGGAGGCAGGAGGAAGAGGAAGCCATTGCCAGCTGATAGAAAATCAGGTTTTAAGTCCTATTTGTTTTCCAGTGTCTCCATGATGTGACATTAGGAGATGATGGCTGCAGTTACAGGAGGACATTTGTTCCAATGATGTTCATAAATATACTTTGTTAGGCAGTTCTATCGAATCCACCTGCTTTTCCTTCCCTCTCTAAGGACAGACTGCTTTTCAGATGTTTGATTTCTTTCTCTCAGATGGGACTGTGCTGACTGAGAATCTGAAACTCAGTGTGAGACATGGAATATTAAATCTACCTGCAGTATTTGTGTGGGAGGGAAAGGCAAGGTGGGGGATGAAGGGACAGCGGAGGGAATGCTAATCCCGTAAGACAGCTTTTGCATTTGAGGTGAACACTAGTGTGGCCGGGTGGTCATTGGAGGCTGGCATGAATGGAGAGTTGGTTGTTGAAAGTTTGGCAGATCTCTTTTCGTTCTAGATTGGGGCTTTGTTTTTTAGATCAGCAGAGATGTTGAATTCTTTCTTCTTGGAGTTTGTGAAGAACTTTGGGGAAGAGATCATACAAAGAGATTAAATGGTCTTTATCTGTGAGCTGAGACTACCATTACTCACCTAGCAAGACTGTTATAAAATCAAATAACGTGGAATATTTTTAGCCTACCAGCTTCAGGCATTAGCTGGGCTAGGGTCCTGAAGGATGTCTGTCTTCTGCCTCCTTTCTATGAGTGCCTGGTGCATGAGAGATGGCTCTGTAGTGAAAGTGTGACACATTAAAGTATACCTCAATGTATAGACAACTCCCTGGGGATCTTGTGGAAATTCTGATTCTTACTTAATAAGTCTTTATCAGGGACCAAGATTACGCATTTTTAACAAGCTTCCAAGCAATATAGGTGTGAATGGCCCTTGGACCATGCTTTAGTAAGAAGAACCTACCAGAATGGGGTCATCTGATGCAGTAGGCAGGAGGAAATGGAGAAGAGGCCTCTACTGTGGAGTCTGGACTTGCAAGTGAAGTTGGGTGCTTCAAAGGATACTGTCCAACTATATCCAGTAAGTCAGGTGTAGAGGGGGCAATTCCTATAGCAGAGGAAGTTTTGTGCTCTTTGTGGGACTTGACTGTGGTGATGAGATCAATACTAGTCTTGAGACGATCAGGAAGCGAGGGGATCTATGTCATCATCCTCATGTGTGAAACCCCAACTGCTCCCGATTATCTTTGCATTAAAGTCCAAATAACTCACCATCTACCATGTCCTTCGCGAGAATGCCTCTGGTTTCTCATACCGTTTCCTTGCACACCCCTTTTACTTTTCCACACGTGTTACACTTCCACACATACAGAGTCTTCTGCCTGGAATGCTCTTTGCTTGCTGCTGCTTTGCCTATCTGGCAAACTCCTATTCATACCTTTTGAATTCCTTTGTAAAATCAGCTTCTCTGTGAAACTTACATTGATAGCCTCTATATATTAAATCGTTAGCCTTATTTCTCGGGACTGAAGTGATCTTTTGCTGTATGTCTTTTTCTCTGTAGCCTGAAAGGCCCTTGAAACCTGAGTTTTTGCTTTTTTAGCTGCCTCTGTCTTTCCTAGGGCCTAGCACAGTGCTGGGCAGTGGCAGTCACTTAGTAAATTCTACTTAAAGGGAACAGAGGAAAGGTAGAAGAAACAGGATGCAATGATTACAGCTGCTCTGGAAAAGTGCCTGTGAGCATGAAGGGTTTTCTCTAAGAGAGCCTGGGAATAGACCAGAGAGGACCTTCCTGTGAAAAAAGTTGCTATGCACTAAGCAATGGTGAGTCTGTGCATATATTGTGCAGTATGGGCTGTAGGAGCATCCTAGGTGAGAGGGGATGACCCTATCACTGGGAAGAGAAGAGACTGGTGCTCTGTGATTTTCTGAAGTCCTTGTGCTCTGAACAACTGCTAAGCCCACTTTATCTGCTCCACAGACATAGAGTCTTCTTTTTCCTCCCCTAGATCCCACCGTCGCGTAATAAGTAGTTAGGGCCAATGCTGAATCCTTGAAATCCTGCTTAGCATTTGGGACAGAAAGACATAAACCTGAGTTTCATCCAGTCATGGAAAACTTACATTACAAAAAAGAGAGGAGAAATAGAGCCTCTTCTGCATGAATTCTACCCTCAGAGCCCAGGGCTTGCTTCCTCTGTCTCTGCTTCATCTGAGGTCATTGACCATGACTAGTTTTCCAAATGTGCAACCGGAGTTCTTTGGTCCTGAGTCCATCAACTGTATATAGGTAAGGCTTTATATATGGTGTTTTGCCAGCACCCTTTTGTCAAAACAATTCATGGTACCAAATGATGGAAAATGCTCCTAAACGGACACTAGACATGAATCCTTGCTGTGCCGTATGCAAACCGTAAGAAGTGGGGTAGTTGGACTCTCTGTACCCCGGATTCTTTATGTGTTAAGTGAGAATAACAATCTCTACCTCAGAGGATTGCTGTAAGGATTTTTAAAAATGCTGTTTTATTCTGTTGCTTCTATCTCTTTCTTATAACACCCATGCCAATAATATTACCTTGAACATTATTAAAAAGCAACTTCCTCAATTACTTACTTAGTTCCACTTCTGGCTGACTCAACCATATACTAAAATATAAGGTTACCATAAAAAAATGACTTGGTACCAGAGAAGAAAAAGATGTAAATATCAATGCAATAGAATAGAGCACCCTCAAAAGACCTAAAATCTATACCAGCATATAAAGAGTAGTGACTCGACACATGTGACATTCATAATATTTATCATAAGCAAATCAATTTACAAAACAAAGATTGACACATTGACAGACAAAATGGCCAATGAGGGTATTAGAAAAGAAATTCACAGAAAACAACAACGACAACAACTGTGGCCAATAAGTATATCAAACTCTTTCCAGGCTCTCCTATTATTATTTTTTTCATACAAGGACACTAGTACTTAGAAGACGTAAGTAACTTGTCAAAAATCATTCAAAGGGTAAGTGGACCATCCCAGCATGGACGTGGTTTCTTCTAGTGTCTTGTCTTTGAAAGAATATTTTCTTGCTATTGCTATTTTTGTCTGTTTTTCCTTTCCAAATAAAAAATATGTCAACTTCTTCTTGAATTTTGAAATTAAAGTAAAATAAAATGTGAAATCCTGCTGGAATATGTACTGGAATTGTGTAAAATCTATACATTAAAATAAAAAAGTTGAAACCTTTAATAATGACAGTTTTGTTATTTATACATCCATCTCTTATTCTTTAAATGGAAATGTTTGTTTATTTCTTCTCAGCCAGGAAATCTTCTGGGTACAAGTGACAGAAAAATGAACAAAATATAACCGGTACCCTCAAGCACTTTCTTTACCAGTGTAGCGGGTAGACAGATACATAAATAAACAATCTTAAAATTAGCTTTGTTGAGTACAGCTACTTATAGTAAACGTGTTTTGTTAATTGTAACAAATACTATCCGATTTATAAAATGCCTTTGGTGTATAATCATGCCATCTGCACATAATAGAGATTTACAACATTTTATCTAAAATCCTTAAGGCCAGATATGTCTTGCAATTCAGAGTTTTGAATGTAATATGGTGCATATTCCAAATATTACCAACAGCCCCAGCAAGGTCTGGGAAGAAGCCCATAATCAAACATATTAATATTATTTCTGCAGCAGTATAAACATTCACATTAAGTGGCTTTATAGCAGTTCAAATCAGTTTGTCTATCAAATGAATGATGAAAAGTGCTCAATTTTCAGAATATTTTGGATTTCAGAATTGCAAACAAGATTTATGGATCTACGATACTTTTTTCTTATTAATATGTATCAATTTTTTCTCCTTTTCTCTTATTGCATCAACTAGATCTATTTAAATAATGTTAAATAGTGGGCAGACTGGACAGACTTGTTTTATTCCCAATTTAGAGATCTGTATCTGGTGCCCCTAATAAGGAATCATTTGGTTGAAGGTTTAAAATAGGAATATTCACCATATTAAAGAAGAATTATTTTATTCCAACTTGAGAAATGAAAATGTTAAATTTCATCAAATGTATTTAGGGTATGTTGAAGTAATTATCTACTTTTGTCTTTTTATTATTAGTCTACTGATAAACTTTTATTGCATTATTCAGTTTCCTTATATTGAAACTGGGTGCATTCTTATTGGGTTATTGAATCAGCAATATTAAATTGTTAAACTGTATTGTGAAGTAGTTAATTTACAGTTTTGAATCTATGTTCACAGTTTAGATTGTTTTGTTTTCCTTGTTTTCTGCATAATATCTTATTACCTTTGGGGATCAGGACCCAATCTGCCTTGTGGAATGAATGAAATACTTTCTCCATCTTTTACACTCTAGAATATATTATGATGAATGCCTTTATGTATCTCTTGAATACTTTGAATTTAATGACCAAAAATCTCTCAAGATCTAATGTCTTTTGGGCAAACAGTTTTCAAAGAGTTTTCCATGATTCTTCTTAGTTCTTGGTCGGCTCTGATTTTCTATTTCTCTGTAACTTTCCAAACTTGATTATCTTTTTATTAGATTGGGAAGATTAGAAGTTAGAGGAGGCATTCTTACCCTGCCCAGCTGTGAATGCATATGTCTTTGCATTGCAGAATTTATGAGGGTTTTTATTTGCTCTTTTAATTGCCTCGTTTTTTTTTTGTTGTTGTTGTTGTTTGTTTTTTTTTTAAACTTGAGACTTCATTATAAAAGAGATTTGATTGGCCCCAAATGTTCATCAATTTATCTTTCACTGCACTCTTTGAAATGATGCTTTTAAGATCAACTGGGTTCCCAGAAAATCACTGCCTGAAAGAACATAAGAGATCACCTGGTCTACCCTATTGATTTTGGAAATGGGAAAACGGAGGTCTCGGCTGGTAAGATAATTTACACAAGTTAAGGTGTCTAGAACAAAACCAAGCTCCACTTAGCTAATAAATGCCTTTTTGAAGTAAGCATAGCAATGGAATATCATACAGATATTTCCTTTTCTTGCTGAATTCAGAACCATTGTCTATGCCTGTATCCCAAGTATCATGCCCTCCATTATGTGTGTGGATAGGAACACAAAAGCCTCATGGTGTCCAGCAACCCAATGCTTGTGGCTGCCAGCCATTTAGCTCTTGTCTCCAGGGATAGGGAATCAAATCGATCAAACTCTCAGTCACAGGCACACTATAAAAGGAAAGACAGGAGCAATCGCAAGCACTGTCAGTAATCCTGAATTCTTCTTTCAGTTTACATCACTTGTATTCATATGAAACATTGCCCAAAACCCTTTTGAGGGTATTACTTATTAGTTTCATTAATCATATAAAAATTACCAAAACAAGCAACAGTAAAGGTTTGACTTAAAGGAGAGAGAACTATATTTGCATAGGTAAAGATCAATCTCATTGATTATGAAGATGGCTGTTTATGTTACACTGGATGTCCAGTACCTGCCATACTGTATACTAAAGGCATGGAATTATGCTGTGGCCAAAGAAAATGTAGGTTCTGATACTCACTCTTGCCTCTATCAATAAGCATGACAAGAGTGGCACTTTACTATATGCACACTCAAGTACAGAAAATGAGTCAGTGAGTTAATCTGATTCTCCAAGAGCTGGACTAAATGAAACTTCTGTTATTTTCACGGTATTCACTTGAGACCAGATTAAATGACTTTTGCTTTTAAATTTTTTCTGGGCAGTGGAAATCACCATGTCTGTTTCTTCTTGCATAATGAATATACAAAAAAAATTAAATTTGCCATGCTGAAAAACATGAATACTAAAAATACATTCTCATCTCCTGTCCCAGGGGTCTGGGCCAGCATAGTCAGACAGGCCAAGGCTTGAAAGGGCAGAGAGCTTATCTGAAGGATGGAGAACAAAGCACCAGTAGGCAAATGTGTAAGGAAGTCCTCCTCTGAGAAACTCAAGGGATTAAAGCTTTTAAAATTTGGACTATCAATGGTTTTGAGTATTGAGCCCAAGGCAGGAAATTGGGGTGGGTGGGTTTGCCAAGCTGAGAAGGTCAGTATCTACATTGACAGAGTCTGAATTTTTTAAAAAATGAATAAAATAAGAATATTTTGTGATGGGGACAGATAATTAACCGACATAAAGAGTATAAAGCACTTAGTACAGAGGCATGGCATATAGTGCTTTTAAGTGTTAGCTATTATTAGAAAACAGATTTTGAAATGTCTTATTTTCATTCATTTAAAACTTAAAAACAAAAGTATACACTGTCTTCCTTTCCATCATCAAATCTTGTCAGCTAATGCCTACAAAGTATTTTCCAAATCTGATTAATTCCTGCCACTTCCAGGACTTCTTGTTTAAACCATCATCATCTTTCAATCACAATAGCTCCCGGATTGGTGTCTCCATTATCACTGTTGCCCCGCACTGTGTCCATCACCAAGAAAATCATCCAAGTCCCTTCTTTGCTCAGTCCTTCTTTGCCGATGGCTTTCTAGGGCACTCAGCAGTGGACACAAATCAAACCAAAGCTTCTTAGAAACAATTACTCTGATGACCCCAATACCCAAAATCTTACCTTTTCCTCCTTCTCTGTCCTTTTGCTGTTTTCTTTTTTTTCAGCATCCATATCTTTTTAACCCAAAATTTTACTATACGTTTTATTGATTTTCCGGTTTGTAGTGTGTTCCTCCTATAAAATATAAATTTCACACAAGCAGAGATTTTATCTGTCTTATTTACTCTTGTGTCCTCCGGGGTCTGGCACCTACTATAGTAGGTGCTCAATAAATATTTTTGGATAAATAAAGAATACAAAGGCCTTTCCTAGTACGTGTATTTGTATTCGGAACAGCATGGCAAATATAATACAATAAAGTACAATAACAAAAAAGTAGATGCAAATGTTAGAAGAAAAAATGTTGACAAATAAGAAACTAGGGGAAGAATTTTCCATGAAGTTCATTTCATAATCATGGTTTGTACACTTGCTAGATAGGTTCTATACTTGACTTTGTCAAGACTTTTTAACAATCTACTATGTACCAGGAAATCTCTATATGTTGCATATATATATCAACCAACTCCAAGGAGTTGATATTATTCTGCCCTCTGCTTATCAGAAAGCCATGGTAACTTGTTTACTATCACTCAGATAGTGAAAGCCACAATATTCAAAAAGGATGTTAGCAATGTTGTCTCTCAGGCTTTCCCATGTCCACTGACACATTATGAAGGATTTCATTCCTTGCTCCACTGCTTTCTAGCTGTGTGACATTATTCAGATTAGTTGACCCCTCTGACTTGGTTTCTTTTGTAATATGAAAGAAAGTAGACTTAGTCTGCCTAAACTGAAAACGTTGTTGCCCATTTAGAAGAAATAAAGAATATGAAACAATAATTAAGGAGGTAAGCTCTATCGAAGACTGGCAGAGAGAAAAATCTTCTATAGTGGGAAAACGTTGAGCCAATGGAGAAAGAGAAGCTGAGAAAATAATGAGAAGAGTTTGAGTCCTGTATCCAGTCATTCCTGAGGCCAACCATTTACAAATAGTAAATCTCCCAGTTTTACTAAAAGTAGCAGGGTAGCTGTCATTCACAATATATACCTGCATAATTAACCTAGAACTCCCTACTGACCTCCTAGGATCCTTGCTGATATAGCTCCCATTATATGGGAGCCTTTTCTGCTAACTCGATCTATACACATTTTTGGCATCTGACACTATGGTCCAGAAGAGTAATCCTAAAAAAGACTGTCTGCCTTCAAAGAGTTCCAAGTTAATCATAAAAACAAATATTTAAAATAAATATATGTATATCACACATGTGTGAAGTGAAATTGGCTTTGAAGAAATTACATTTGAAATGAGCCCTGAGGGATATATCAGAGTCTACACCATCTCTGATTTATTTATACAGATCCCCCTTTAAATCAGAATTTAATATCTTTTGCAAATCCAATCAATGTTTTAGGTAATGTTCTTAGAGGAAAAAATGGCATTTCAGGTCAAATGGTCATGTTAGGCTCATAAATATATACTAAAAATGTCATATATCTTCTAGTGCTACCTGTCCATGAATATGTACTCTACAGAAGTGGTTCTTTTCCTTTGGGGACTCATACACATCTTAGAGAAACTAGTATAACACTTTCCACAGAAAAATGTGTCCACAAAAACTTTGTATACAAAATCATGAGTTTCTTGGTACCTGATTTAAATTCCTAACATGCAAAATGAACCAGTGATCCCTTCAGTAGGCCTCTCTTTGAGGTCGGGACTACTGAAGTCCGCCCACAGGTAGGTGCTAAGTGCTTCTGTCAATAGGATCATGGCAGAAATGAAGAGTGATGTGCTAAAGAGCTTTACAAATATATACCCTAATGTCCTGAGGTTATAACTCACTAGATGAAGCTTCTAAGGAAACTAAGCTATTCAACCTGACTTGAATTTCCAAGAGTGAGCTATTCTCCAAGAAGCCAGCATCTAGCTCAGGAGTCTATCAAACAAATGTGAGTTATGCAGACTCTAACTGTAGGGCATTGTACATTTCCTCTCCACTGCTATACAAGATGCTTCCTAGCCATAGTTATTGAATTAATCAATCAAATTTTATTTTTATTACACCATTCTGGAAAATCCACTCATACCTCTTTCCAGTAATACTGAAAAGAAAAATAATCCATACCACCCAATTAAGAATAAAACATATGTCTTCTTGATAATGTCTGAGAAGTGGCGGGTCCAATGGCCATTGGTTTTTGAAGTTACTCAACATCAAAGGCAAGATAAACTACCAGGGTAATACCTGTAAGCAGATAAGTTTCATTATAACCACTGGGGAAAAGAAAGAAGAAAGAAAAGAAAGAAAACATTTTAAAAAATGAGAGGTCTCTGATGTCCTAGTGTCTACAGCCAGATGCAATAATAATAATAACATGCATTTATTGAGCACTTTCCTTTCTACGAGTTCAAAGAGCTGTACCACATAATATTCAATTTACCCATACCACAGCAGCCTGATTTATGACTTCTCCAGGGCATGGGGCTTGAGAAAGCAAGATTGCTCATCGATGGTCTTAGCTGATTAAAGTTGCTGAGGCTGTATTTCCTGGCATTAGAAGAGAGAGATCTAAAATCTAGAACAGGGGAGTGGAAGATGGTTGTTTTTGCTAACATAGAGTAAGGGCATAATGACAAAATGAAGCTATCCCCAGAAGAGAACCCACAAGAGGCTCTCCTGAGTGGCATTACCCTGTGAATGGGCCCAGGCTTTGGCTGGCATTGCCAGCCTTTTAGCTCCATAAATTCTTTCTTGTTAGTAGACAAGGTTTGATGTAACTCAAAGGACTTTCTGGACTATAACCCAACTCATAAGATGCAAATGAAAATTCAACCAGAATATCTTATATAGCAAATATATGCTTTTTAGTTACTAAGTGGCAGTGTTTGCTCACCAGACATCTGTCTGGTTTCCCACTATCAAAAACGAAAACAAAAAACAAACTTGAGGACCAAAGTAGTGGTTATTCGATACATATGGGATCAGATCAAAGGGAATTTTTTCTCTGTTCCTCAATGTCAACGGTAACTAGACTTTCTCTCTCTCTTCATCCCACCTCCTTTCTACCTGCCCCTCCATTTTTCATTTGTATATATAAGTCTTTGACATATGATTTTCTCCACCTACAATACTCTATCACCCCCCCCACACACACACACACATTTTGCCAACTCTTATCATTCCATAAATGTCAACTCCCCAGGAAGTGTTCTCTGAGGCCCAATACCAGGCTAAATTCCAGTATGTGCTCCCACAGCACCATGGACTTCTCTCCACATCGTAAGAATTTACATACATTTATGATATAGCACTTAAAATGTGGCATAATAGTTAATTTATATTTCCCGTGACACCGTAGTTTCTGTGTGGACAGATAGGTGTAGCACCTTATTCATCTTTCTCTCCACAGCACCATCAGGTATCTAGCATTTTTAGCACATATTGAGCTCTTAATAACAACACAAATTACAGCTAATGTGTCTACAGCATTCAAATGTAGCAGATACTGTACTATGCATTTTGCATGTACTATCTTATAAACTCTCTGCAACTTGCATTTATGTACCATGGTCACCATTTTCAGAAAAAGAAAATGAAGCTCACAGAGACCATCACTCTCTTAGTTTGAGTGCCCCAGAAGCAAACCCTTGAAAATAGGATTCAGATGCAAGCAGTTTATTTGGGAGACAATCCCAAGAACTGTACTCATGATTTTCATGACCATTTTTGTACACATGTGTTAAATAAGTAGAAAAAAAGAAAAAGGAAAGCATAAACAAAGTGAAGAAATAAAGATTGTCACAGAGGATTTTTTTATCAGAGCTAAAATGAGGTTTGATGAAGCTGCTCTGTGTAGCAACTGGAATGTTCATGCTTTCTGGATTCAGCATGTCTTCCCTTGGGGATTGCTATACCACTCTGTCAATTTTCTTTCTCTTTATACTTCTCTGATAAGAGAACTCCTCCATGTTGACACTCTATATCCTTTCTTCAGATATGATAATATACTGATTTGGAAACAGTCAAGTCTTGACCTATCCAGAGAGTCATGATGTTTCTATGGTGACCACCCATATATCAGCTCTCAGCTGGTATGCATTGATTTTCTTGATCAAGAGCTCAGTTTACTGAGGGCACAGTTTATAGTTGCCAAAAAGCCCTGTATCCTGCCCATATGTTTCTTCTTTATTCTCTCCTTCTTTCATGCATATCATCTCATTCCATGTCATTTCCAAAATTAATTTGCAGTCCCAAACTTAATCAATCTATTTTACTGGTGAGGGAATGGCTCACCTCTCATAATGCAATAGCTTTGTTTTGAGAAGAGTTGCTTGTTAATTCAGTCTTTGTCAATCAAATCCTTTTGTAAAACAAAGAATTATCTCCTGCAGGTTATAATCTCAACCACTGCTATTAGCCAGGATTTGTATGCTTTCTGCACTTTTGTTTATTAGTGAAATAAATCCTCAACTTCATTTCAACAAATATTGATGGAGTACCTACTGTGTGTCAACCGACTGTGGTGGTGATCAAAACATGAATAAGATATGCTTCTTGTTCTTAAAGTCTAATGGGAGAAACAGACATAAAAATACAATGTCATTATGTAGTGAAATGTGTTATCATAGAGTTAAGCATAGAGTGGTATAAAAAAAAAAAACATGTACAACATAAAACAGAGAGCCAACAGGAAGGGCAAGAAAATCAGAGAGATTATGCACAGGACATGTTTGTGACATTAGGTTGAAAAAACAACTCTTGCAAAGGTTCTAAGATATAAGCATGCATATTTTATTCGATTGACTGCCAAAGTCCCTTTGATCAAAGAGAAGGTTGGAGGGTAGGTATACTGGCCATTCTCCATCTGCTCTCCCACCTCCCCACCACAAAAATATTAGCTCAGGTCTGTGCTATGAAACGCCCACATCTCAGATTACCTTTCTAACTTGGACTAATTCCTCACTGAGAGCCAGGTGGGTTAAATGCAGACTCTTTCCTCAGGTAAGAAGTCTGAACTTTATTCTACAGGCGAGTGACATTTCAAACTATGTTCCATAGACAGGGGTTTAGAGAGGAGGAAATAAAGCAGAGAGCAAGGGACAAACAAGTGCTGTCTGAGTTCTTTACCTGAGCTTCAACTGAAGTACCTGTGCTCATTCCTGCTTTAAGGTGAGACTTATGAGGTAAATTTTGCCCAACAGAGGACATGAGAGGAAGGAAGGAAGGAAGGAAGGAAGGAAGGAAGGAAGGAAGGAAGGAAGGAAGGAAGGAAGGAAGGAAGGAAGGAGAGAGGAAGGAAGATGGGAAGAAGGGAATAAAGGGAGGGAGGAAGAGAGGAAAGAGATGGTAACTTGGAGGCATAGAATTTGAAAGGTTTTATACAAAGGAGTGAAATGATCATGTTTGTGATTTAAGAAGGACTTTTGGTCATAAGAGTAGGACGTGAAATGGAGGGTGTGAAATTGAGAAAGGAATACCAGCAAGGAGGCACTGTAATATCTCAGATAGATGATGAGACCCAATCTAGGACTGTATTTGTGGTTAGGGAGAGGAGGGGTCGGAGTCAAGATATTGTTAAAACATATAATTGTTAGTGAGGCATTGCCTTCTGGGAAAATAAAAATATGTGCCAGAAGCATTGTTGTAAAGATCAAATACTATGAAATATGTTTTAAACGGCATAGAGTAGTGCAAATATTAATCATGAGTGTTATTTCTACTAGATTATAGCTCTCTTTATTCCTATTCAGTATTCCTTCCACAAGCCCCTCCCATGATTCATTGTAAATTGAGCTTTCAACTAATTGGATTTGCTGAAAGCAATAGAGAATGCCATTTGGCTACTTCCTCTCTAAGGAATGTTGATATTCAAATCTCCAGGTCATTATTTAGCATCCCCAGTTCCAACATGGGAAATTTAAAATTGGATCTCATGTTAATCTCTAAAGCAAGCTCTCATTTGCCTCCAGAATGAGCAAATATTTGAACTTGAGAAGGAGGATCTTTTCTGCAACCTACAACAAGCCTTTGACCAAAATTATCCAACAGTGGTAGATCCTGATATTCTGTAGGAGAAGTGTACTAATTGTGGCTTATACCCTATGTTATTAATAATGAAAATTATGATAATGAAAATTATGATGATGTAGGTGTTAATTGTTATATATACCATCATTTAGCACCTCCTCTGTGCCAGGAAATATGCAAAACACTTTCTATATTAATCATTCGATTTAAGCCCTACAATAATGATCAGTATCATCACCATTTTATACTTCAGGAAAATGAAGCTCAACAAATGTAAGTAACTTGTCTAATGTTATCTAATTAATAATATATAGAAGAGAGATTTGTTTCCAGCCTAGTCTGCCTGGCTCCAGATCTCATACTCTTTCTAGATGAAAGCATCAAGTACCCAGAGTTCTTTTACTACTCACCCCTCCCCACCCCCAAATCTCACTAAGAGAGTCCTGGCCCTATGTCTAGGCAAAAAGTTTTGCCTGAATACTCTGGTTCTGTCACAGTAGAGTGGATCTTCTACTAGACTGGATTGACATTGGCTGTCAATACATTGACCAGGCCTCCATAAGGGTCTTACACAAGACAAACAAGGTGGCATCGTCTGTCACTCTCAGAAATGTGGGTTTAATGTGTCAGACTGGTGGGAGATGGTGACATTCTTCTAGTTTCATGTTAATGTAGACTTTAGACAGAGAGAAATCAGGTAAGAGGATTCATAGTATGCACCCAAGCTATTTTACTGTGACCTGAAACCCATACACTGAAGTTATACAGAGGACTTGAGTGGATTAATGGTAGAACCAAGCCAAGTTTACTCATGAAGTTTTCAATTCTCTGGCTCTATTTCCAAAGAAGAATATGCCTCAACAGTGTGGTCAGTTCCTTTTTCCAGCTCTTTTTCTCAACTACTTAAGACTGAAGGCTTTAGGGGCCCCTGGGTGGCTCAGTCGGTTATGTGTCTGCCTTTAGCTCAGGTCATGATCTCAGGGTCCTGGGATTGAGCCCTGTATCAGGCTCCCTGCTTAATGGGAAGTCTGCTTCTCCTTTTCCTTCATCTGCCTCCCCTGCTTGTGCTCTCTCTGTGAAATAAATAAATAAAATCCCCCCAAAAAAAAATTAAAAAAAAAAAAGATTGAAGGCTCTGAAACCAGACTGCTAGCATATATAGCCCTGATCAGCCACTCCCCTACCACCTGGTCCTCAGTGAATTTTTTAATTTCTCTGAACCTACTTTTTCTTCTATGCAATGGGAAAAGTGACAGCATCTTTATCATGGGGTTTTCAAGTGGATAAAAGTTTACATTCATGAAAAGAATTTATATTAAAATAGAACACAAAATGAGAGCTTGATGCATATAGATACTAATATCATCATATATACATATGTATGCATTGTATACATATATATTTTCAGGTTATGGAGAGACAGCATAATGTAACAGAGAATGACTCAATTTGGAGTCCTGTTTTGAAACCCCTCCTTGTAAGTTCCCTGAGTCCCCATTTTCTCATTTATAAAATGTGGAAGGACAAACACAGCTCATTAAGTAATATAATATGTATAAAGAGGTTAACACAGACTTGACATTTAATAAATGGAAGTTATTATTCTGGAGAAGGATATGGAGGCCATGGAAGCGTAGGAGAGATGAGTAAGAGAGACAATTTAACTGTCATTTCTTCCCCTTTTTCCAAGAATATATTTTAAATGTACTGCTTAGCTCATCTGACCCTCAGTTTCCTCATTTGTAATATGGAAATAATAAACCTGCTGATGCGTGTACATTTTATAATGACAATGTAGGTGATAGATAATTGTAATTTATGTGGATAGAAATAGAGATGCAGGTGTACACATAGAAGTAAATGTGGTTTAAGTGGCTAGAACAGTGCCTCTTATATAATGGTTGCTAAATATATTCTGGCTTTCTTTTTTATTCCTTTCCTTCTTATTCATATTTTCACATCCATATCTCTAGATCCTGGATTACTTTTCACTCCATATTATAATGATCCAGATTGATCTTGACCCCTTTCTATACTAGATTAATTATACAGTAAAATCATTGGGAATATGAAATATCTGGTTCATTTTGTGTCTTTCACAGTCCCCACAAGATACCTGACATACAGAAGAGAGTCTACAGATAGATGTTGAATGTGTGTTGCTTGTCAGTAAGTGGAGAAAAAATTCAAATCATACTTAGCAACTGAAGGAAATAAGCAAGATGATTATGAAGAAAGGTGTGAAAATATTGTCTTGACTTGAATATGAGGAACAAGAGTATTAGCAGTATCGATAATGGTCATAAGATTTAAGGTAAAAGGAGATGATGAACATACTGATTATCTACTATATTTTGATATACAATAACTTAGCTAACTAGTCAACTTTATGACCTATGTCATGATATTTTCTTTTCCTTCTAACTTTAGCCATACTACTACAGTAGTCTGAACACTTCTGTATAGCTCCCTTCAAATATCCCATGTAGGGCAGCCCTGGTGGCTCAGTGGTTTAGCATCGTCTTCAGCCCAGGGCCTGATCCTGGAGACCCAGGATCGAGTCCCATGTCAGGCTTCCTGCATGGAGCCTGGTTCTTCTTCTGCCTGTGTCTCTGCCTCTCTCTCTCTCTCTCTCTCTGGGTCTCTCATGAATAAATAAATAGAATCTTTAAAATATATATAAATCCATGTATAAGTTGTATATGCTACTTAGTATGTGTAGATGGTGGCCATAAAATGGAAAAGGGATCACAATCCTACCAGGCTATAACCCAACATCTGTTATGATTTTCGTTGGCCTAGATTATGATCTTCTTTTTTTCTTTAAAAATTTATCTATTTGAGAGAGAGAGAATATGAGCAGAGAAGGGGCAGAGGGAGAGGGAGATAAGCAGGCTCCCTGCTGATTGGGGAGCTTGATACAGGGCTTGATCCCAGGACCCTGAGATCATGACCTAAGTTGAAATCAAGAGTTCGATGCTCAACCAGCTGAGCCACCCAGGCACCCCTGGATTATGTTTTTGTTTTAATTGATGGGCACAAAGGGTTTAAGGAAACAATCATTTAAATAAAAACATATGTAATTTTGAGAAGATAGTTCAGCCTGGATCCAGGACTAAGTAATGGAATCATTTAGTGTCTCTCACTTTGAACTTGTTTACACAGAGGAAACTGTTTACAGATCTAAAGGCTTAGGAGGTAAAGGGCTTTGGGGATTCACCTGGACAATCAAGAGACTCTAGGTTGTTGACTTCTATTTCTTTTTGTTTTGCACCTTCCCTCTTCAACATTCTACCCCTTCCCAAAAGGATAATGACCTTTTTTGCTATTTCTGCTTAAAATAGCCTCGATTTTCTTAGGAGTACTATGAATACATGAAATATCCTAGGCTCCTGCACAGTGTGTAATACATTTTCATCGCAAAGTAGTAACTAATAATTACGATGATAAGTAATATACTTGGTATGATATATACGAGGTACTCTACTATGAACTCCCACTTTATTTAGTCCTTATAATCACTAATGATTTAGATACTATTATTATCTGCAGCTTAAAGATGAGGAAATTGTGGCTTATTAAAGTGAAGGAATTTGCCCAAGGATAACATTTAGCAAACAGTGGGTCTTGGATTTGAACACAAGCAGTTTGACTTCAGAAACCATGTTATACTGCCTCTTTATATGTATATTTTTTTACTATAGAATTCATGATTTTACTGAAACATTCACCCTACTCCTATTGAGAAATATAGCAGGTAAGTGTTGTGCTGGGCAAAGAGAATACAGTCAAATAAATGCCCTGTATTCTCTAATACTTAGATTTTAGTGCCACATGTGTAGTGTGCTTTCTTTCCTTCAGGATTCTTCAATGTTTATTGAACATCTATTACTTTCAAGACTCCAAGCTAGATACCAGGAGCTCCTCCCTCAGTGACCTTCTAATCTAGTGCAAGGAAGTCAATTACAATGTGTTCAGGGAACCATTATGACCCCATCCCCGGTCTCACTCCGCTTTACTCTGTGAGGACATTATAGAATTGTATTTTTTGGGCCAGATGCATCATCAGAAATTCCTCAACATAGAGCTCCAGTCAAATACTACCAATTAATTGGATTTAATATTTGAAATGAATCCTGTTTGCTACCTTTATCTAGTACAAAGGCAGATCTGGAGCTATATATGAGCCAGAGGAAGAACTCAAGGGGATCATAGAGTTCTAGGATTGGTCCTTAAGGATCACCCAATCCAATCCTCTAGCTTTTCCAATAGGGAAATTAAAGCCCAGAGAAAGATAGTAAGAGGGACAGAGTTGGGAAATCCAGGCCCTTTCTACCAGACCACAGTATGTTACCTCTACCTGCCACGTTCTCAACAGTGAAGTAGAGGCAGCCAAGCCTGGGATTTCCTGTGGAGCTGAAGAAAATGGGCCTTGCACTGATTTTGCAAGTACCTGCAAAACTTTCCCAATGAGGAGGCCAATTGACCTGGGGTGAGGAGACACTGGGTTCCTTCCTAGAGTCTGGTGCTGATCTGCTGATTTTTATGTCATTTCTTTTAACTCATCCTTTTAATTAACATGTTAAAAAATGACATGTCTGTCAGTTCATGCCAAGTCTCCCACACCTTCAGCTTGGCACACTAGGGTATGAACTTGGAATTTGAGGTATCTTTGCGCAAAAGTTCAAAATGCTAAAATAGGAAGCATTAATGGGTGGAACCACTATGTGTGCACTTACCAGGATCAATTTTCCACTTAGACAGCTTTTGCCCAGTTGTACTAACTACTAACCAATCTATACTTCCTAATGGATCAAAGCGGAAAGGTCAGGAATCATAAAATCATCCATTTCCCACTCATTAATATTCGAGTGTGGGCTCTTGAACCTGCCTCACACTCCATGACAACAAAGACTTATTTATAATCAGGTTACAAGAAGATGAACAGCTCTGACTATATAGAAACATGGGTTTGTAAGCAATTTTCTAAATGAATGAATGAACCAAATAGTACATGAAGACATGATAGTTGACTATTGACATGAGGAATTATGTAAAGGGTCAGAACTGAGGAGACACGAGTGTCTCACTCACCACGTGACAAATCTAAGGGTGTCAAAAAACTCAGTAAGCAATATAAATAATACTTAATGCAATATTTATTTCAATTTAAATTAATATAAAAGTTCATGGTAAAATATCAAAATGTTAAAGACAGAATCAGTTGTAGTATGTTTACAATGAAGAGAGGTATATTTATATATTAAGTAGAAGATAGGGGGACTTTGAATAAGAAAAGAAAAACAGAGCTAAAACCCTGCCTCTGGAAATCATTAGCTTATAGCCTTAGGGCTTTTCATTAGCCATTGGCCTCAGTTTCTTCATTATTAAAATGGAGATAATAGCTTCCATTTCACAACATTTTTTAAGGATTATAAACACTTAGGACACAGCTCCCAAGTTTGTGTATTTCATTTATTTAGTTAGGATTATTTGGAACACTTACAATGTCCCTAGCATCATGGACAAATTACAAAAATTAGAAGCAAAAAGAGGAAATAGAGGAGGAACTAACATGGTTTGAGTTCCAGATACCGTATCAGACACTTTACTAAACCATTCCTGTTTGGATGGAGACTGAACTGAAGACATTTCTACAATGGGGTAGACTCCCTCTGGACCCAGACTGAATGCCTTCTAGGGTGAGAAGTAGCATCTAGTGAACAACTACTTCATGATAGGATTTTCACTCTTAATCTAATTGAACTCATATAGACCTTGTGTGTGTATGTGTGTGTGTGTGTGTGTGTGTGTGTGTGTGTGTAAGTATCAGCTGCCCGTGTTACAAGTAAGTAAACTTAAAATTCAGAAAGTCTGGGTTAATTTTCTGAGATCACAAAGCTAATCAAGAGCTGAGCTGGTTTTCAGGTTCCCAATGAGTTGTTACCACTAACATACTTTTTTGTTTATATGTACAAAGTAGAAGCCTCAAAGGGGAGACAATCTTACACAAAAAGTAGAGTTTTACAGGAATGCTAAATAGGGAAAGATTTAAAGAATAAATAAAAAGTACAAAGAGGTTTAATCTCTTTAAATTATCCATATAAATCCAAGCAATATGTGGCATGCATTAAGTACCCCATTAAATTAAAATATGTATTGAGACACTAACAAAACCAGTGTTTTCTTGGAGGAAATTAAGAATGAAGTATGAAAATTGAAGTAGACTCAGAGACACTGACTTAGAAGGTACTAAAATAAAGATAGGTGAATAAAAGGTCATCCACAGAGTGGGGAGAACTATAGGTAACCAACTCACAAGTTATGCAAGGGTTAAGTGGAATAATGTGTGCAAAGATCTGACCTATAACAAAGTAACACATACAACTGTTGTTGTTAATATTTTTATTTGGAATCAGATAGATCTGCATTTGAATTCCATATGTGTCATTTATGTGCCATCTAAGGAAAGTAAGCTTTGATGTGGATTGAGTTTTTCCAGTTTATAAAACAGGAACCAAAAGAAGCATCTTAATTTTTGTTTTTAAGATTAAATATCATAAGATATCTATAGACACTGGCTGAGTGCCCAACCCATTCTAGATATTCAGGAATTGGTGGTTGTAGTCGTTGTTGTTGTCATAACAGAGAAAGAAAATTGTTTCAAATAAAGTTGACAGTACTTGTTTTTGCCTGCTAAGAGAACTGGCAGCATGAGTCATATCAGTGGGAAAATAAATGTCAAAGATATTCCAGGACTGTTCCAGAAAACACTTGGGGAAGTAGAAAGAAACCCAAAATCTTAAACCTGCTGTCATATCTTGTGAGTGGCTGAAGGGTAACTCAGATGTAGATGGACTTTCCCCTTAGCAGATATAATGAGTTTTGGATACGTAAAGGGAGGCAGGTGGTAGAAAATTTCTATTCTGATTCAGTATAACCTCAAAGCTTACAAAATCACAACCATCACCCAGAGGCATGTCTCTATACAACACACATCTGGATATTCCTAAACATCTGGATGACTGACTGCATTTTTTTTTTACACTTTTACCCAAACATTTGGGATCAATATCAGAAAATAGGGGCAGAATAATGACTTCAGGGAAGCTGTCAGATTGAATGTCTATAATTGAAGTTTGGAAAAGTAACACCCGGGGTCTGCTATGTGACAGAAGAGCTGAGAGAAGTAAATTGCCTGTGAGCCAATAAGGAAGGCAGGTGTGATTGTGATTATGAGTGATTTTAGTCCTCCTAATTGTTGTCAGGAAACCTGTGAGACATTGGAGCCAGGAGGAAGGAATGACTGACATCTAAATGATGAGTTCCTGGAGCCATGTGTCAAAGAGACCCCACCAGGGATAATTCATTTCTGGATCTAGTGATACCTTATGTCTTGGATGTAAGTGAATAAGCAACACTTCAGCCATTTGACCTAACGTCCAGAATTGGATGTAAATAGTATTATCTAGAATTCAAAGTCAGTTACTGGTGAGACAGGCATCCTTGATAAGAACAAAGTCATCTGAAATTACATGCACACCTTTTGAAACATCTCATGAAAAAATTAGGAATTAACAAGGCTGACAGCAGCCAAGGTGTGGATAAGGCAGCAATACTCCAAAAGTACCTTAGTTCATGCAACCAAAAATGTTAGTGCTAGAAAGGACTTGGATTATCACTACCAGGGGTCACAGACAAGCAGCCTGAAGATGAATTAATTTTCCAGGGGATAGATTTTCTTTGCTATGCTGAATGTTAAAAAAAAAAAAAAGTATATAAATCTCTTGGGACACCCTTTAATTAGCCACAGTCCCCACCACTCCTTCTTGTCTTCTTCCTGCATTCGGGTGCTTTTCCACACTTACTTTAACATTACCACACCACAGAAAGCATTTTAGTTTGCAAGACTTGAAACTCACCCTTTGTTTTGAAGATAAGGAGTCTGAAGAAAATTTAACATCACCACCTATTTTCAGTTTGGCTGTGTACCCAGCATGGGGCTAGACGGCCCATTAAAGCATTTATCAAATACTTTTGAGCACCTGTTACATGCCAGACTCACTTCTAAGTCCAAACTATATAAGATGCTGCAATCTTTGCATTTCTGGAATATACAGTCCAACTGAGGAAACACCTAGAATAGTTTATGGTATATGTTCTCTGACGCTTGCCTTCTTGCACCTTTGGGCTTTCAGAAAATGAAAAATTACTACACGCTCTCTTGTTGCTCTTTTACCATTTTTGGTTTCATAGTGTTTTTTTTAAGATTTTATTTATTTATTCAAGAGAAAGAGAGAAACAGAGACACAGGCAGAGGGAGAAGTAGGCTCCATGCAGGGAGCCCGATGTGGGACTCAATCTTGGAACTCCAGGATCATTCCCTGAGCTGAAGGCAAATGCTCAACCCCTGAGCCACCCACGCATCCCGATTTCGTGTTTTTGAGCTGCTGATCATTTCGACATGAACTGGAAATGGTTTTTACTGGAATGGAGTTCAGGGGACAACAAACATCCAAATCTCTACACAGAGTTTTCAGGGGAGCCCTTGTGGCTTTCCTAGGAGACCAAGAAATGTGGTTTTACAGGAAAAAATTCCTATTTTTTAACCTAAATTCACATATGAATAGACCATAACTCAGGAAATACTTTCTGGCTGCTTGTGAAGTGTGATAATATGCTGATAATCCTTGCCAGACATTTGCTATATCCATAAGATTGTCATATTACAACAGCTTCATAGTGAGGCTCTATTATTATTTTTGACAGATGAGGAAACTGAGGCAATGGCGTTAAGTTCACACAACTAGTAAGTGGAAGAACCAGAATTTAGATCCAAGTCTATATGCTTGCATAACCTTTCCATTACTCCACTTGTGTCCTCTTCAGTTTTGCCAGCCAGAAGAAATTGTTCCTGTGAGAAGAGGCAGAAACCACAAGGCCACAGCCTTGTCTTTATCCTATAAATATCAGAATTTCACTCTACTAGCTATGACAAAGGAAATGAGAGTCCAGTGAATGCTTCTACAATTTAGTTTCATCAAAGAATGGCTGGGGCCAGAAGAGATGAAGATTTGTACCTCACTCGGCATGGTATTCTTTGCCCTGATGCATTATAGTGACCACAACCTCTGATTATGTGTGGAAAAACTGGGAGTGTGGGAGGGAAGAGTACTCTAGACACTCCAGAAAGAAGAACCCTTGAAACAGATCGACAGCTATTGGGTTTTAATTTGCTAAAGACTTTGGGATTACAATGCCATGGGGAAAATAGTGCAGGGGTGATGGAGAGACCTCAGGTGACTTTAGATGGATGGGGTTTCTCAGTTTCATGAGCCTAAGACTACAAAAGCCAACCATCCCCCCCCCCCCCCCCATGAGAACTATCATTAGCCTTCTGGGTAGTAAAATCTTCTCCAAGATCCCAGCAAAAGGATGTTGGTCATTCTTGGATTTATGTGGTAGTGTAGACTTTTATCTTTTTTCTAGGTTTCATAGCTATTTTATTGGTGTGATAGTTAATGGTAATATTTTTGGTTGACCTTTCCAGGATACATGGTAGGCTTGAATTTTCTGGCTTCCTTGTATTTGAGTGAGTACAGTTCTGGCAAATATGTTTTGAGCCGCAATGTAGGACTTTTTAGAAATCTCTCTTTCTCCTAAGTATGCTCAATATGAATTGCTTCGACAAAATGGTGCTGGCAAAACACTGTATATAAAACCTTACCTATATACAGTTGTTGATATGTTTCCAACTATGGACTCAAGACCGGTTGCACATTTGGAAAACTAGTCACGTCTCTGCTTCCTCTGTCTCAGATGAAGCAGAGACAGAGGAAGCAAGCCCTGGGCTCAGAGGATAGAATTCATGCAGAAGAAGCTACATTTCTCTCTTTTTTGTAGTAGAAGTTATCCATGACTGGATGAAACTCAAGTTTATGTCTTTCTGAGCAGTATCTTGGCTCTTTCTTCTGGTTCACTGGCCAGCAACTTTCAAGGAAGTGGCTTCTCCATTAACCTGAGCGTCCAACGGTCTATAGTTAGGCAAAGCATCTTCAACTGACCGTCGTCACAGTGGACTTCCAGAATGGATACTATTTTGTTTTCTTTAAAGCCACTGAGAGTTGGAGGCTGTTTATTTCTGCATCATAACCTAGCCTATCCTGAGCACTAAAACTGAGCAATTGGGAGAGGCTATGTGAGGTAATATGAGATAGAAGCCATTTCATACTAGAATTTTCTTAAAGACAGTGTATTACTAAAAAATAAATAAAGGCTCTCTATTTTGAGATGATACTTTACCACTTTCAGTTATTGAGTGTTACCAGCGCTTTTTTTTTTTTTTTTAAAGATTTTATTTATTTATTCATGAGAAACAGAGAAAGAGAGACACAGGCAGAGGGAGAAGCAAGCTCCATGCAGGGAGCCCGAGTGGGACTCCCAGGTCTCCAGGATCAGGCCCTGGGCTGAAGGCGGTGCTAAACCGCTGAGCCACCCGGGCTGCCTGAGTGTTACCAGCTCTTAACAGACATTCAACTCATACGTGGTTGTGAAAATTAAGCTCAAATTTCTTAAGAAAATATATACATGCATCTAATCAAGATTTATTTTTAAACATCAGTTAAAAGTAAAATTTCGGTGGGCATAAAATATGAACTTAGAATTACATTATGATATGGTCACATTTGTACTGAGAATTTTTAAATGGCTTCCTTTTGCATTCATGACCACACTAATTCTTTAGCCTGAACAAAATAAATCTCTCTGTGACAGAGTTCCACATTTATTACTCTAACCTCTTCTCACTACCAGATCCAGCTACATACTTATTATGAGCATGAAGAGCCCTTCATCCCCCAGTGTTTACACATGCTGTTACTTCTCCCTGGAGCACATTTCCCTTCCTTCACCTTGCCATTCTCCATTTCTTTGACTTTCATCTTGGATATAATCACCTTCAGTAAACTTTCCTTCTCCCATTTATAGTAGGCCAGGAGTTCCCAAACCTCCTCTAGATGAGTATGAACCACATTGCATTGAAATCATTTGTATATTGGTTAGCCATCCTTACTAACCCATGGGATCCTTGAACATAGAGGCTGTTTTGTTCCTAGAATATCCCAGCTGCCTAACATAGTGTCTGGCCCACAGTGTGAGCTCAGTAAGTATTCCATGAACTAATAAACATAATTAGATAGAATAAATAAATGTATCAGCTTAAAGGCTATATAATCTAAGTCACAAAGTCATTCTTTGGCCAACAAACACAGTATGAAGTGTCAAAACAAGTATTTGATTCCATCATTCCTTGATTTAAATCAGGCATTTCCTCTCGATAAGGAAATTAAAGAATGTGTGATCCTATTTCTTGCCAAATGTGTTGTGCTATAAAAAGACAACGAAGAATTAGTGAATTTTGGGAAGTGTGAATCTTGCAAACGATTTAAGATCGTTTTGGTATGAGACCATAAAGTGAAGTAAGTACCATGGTGTAAGGATAACTATCTATGAAAGTACTTTAGTGTATGTTTGCTGTGTGCAAATTTTAAGCACATAGAAATAAAGTGAGGGCAAATACCTGTACTTAAGGAGTATGGAGTCCAGTGAGAAAAAAGAAGGACACAAGGAATTCTAACAAAAGGAAGAAAGGGTACATGCTAGCTCAGAAGCACAAAACAGACAATGCTAATCAACATATTAAAAAGGGAAAGGAAGCAGAAAACCTAAAATTAAGCATCAATTAAATATTGGCTATTTTATACATAAAATTTCATTTACTCCTAAAAAAAATGACATGGAGTCATTTTGCTGAGATGAATAACATGAGGCTCAAATAGCTTTTATAAAACCTACCCAAGGTCACACTTGCCCCTGGTAATGTTGGAATTGAAAGTCTGGTGGCTAGACCATACAGCCCTTCTTGTGATCACACCACGGTTTCTCTAAGCACACCCTGCCAACTATGAACTTCAGCGTTTCCTGGAGTGCTTTTAAAAATGAAAAATTGTCAATTTTGATTCACAATGTCTGGAACTGGAGTCTGGGAATCTGCATTAAAAGACTAGTTCCCCATATACAATCTTAGGCATGTGGGGAGTACCTTTGCATTCATTAAATCACATTTCTTCCTAGCTGAAGAGACTTGAAGGGAAGCCAGTTTAGCCTGGCAGTATATGTCCCTTATCTGGAGATAAGGGAGACTAAGACTTTACTCATCAAAACAACAAACAAATTAGAACCCTTATCTTTATTCAATAATGACAGTCATTATAGGTACAACAACAATAATAAAGGAAAACAACTCTTTTGTGTTCCAGATCCAAGAACATGTCTTATTTAGCACTAAATCTGATTCATCGCTGATTACCCAAATTAAAAAAAAAAAAAGTGAATAATAGGTACTCAACCAAAGTTGGTTGAATAAATGAATTTACCATGTAAATCTATTTCATCTGTACATGGAAGTTAAAAAGGCAACTCCTTATGTTTTCCTGCAAAATGCTGTTCTCCAAAGGAAAATGAAAGCCAATCATGACAAATGCTATCACTTCAATCAGAATCACTACCAGAATCGGTGTGGGTTTCTGTTTGATAATAAATGCACTTTATCTCTTGCCTGTTTCCAGCGATCCCTAACTTGGTAGTGATCTTTAATTAGGGGATGTCATACATTGAGTTCTCAGCAGTTACTCCAGATACTCTATGGGTCTCTGCTGCAGATAAGAAAAGCCATAGATTCCAACTGTGAAGCTCCAAAGTCCTTTAGCCTCTGGTTTGTACATGGTAGAAAACACAAGCTGTGATCTTGATAAAGAACTGGAACATTAAAAAATGTTAACCTTTTTCTTTCTCGTGATTCACAGTATCCCAGTAATCGTCAGCAAAATCTAGCAATATAAGTGATTTCTACCTGGACATTCTTCCTTGGATATCTCACAGTATCTCAAAAGTATTATGTTCAAAGTTGAACTCATGAGGCTTGCTTCTGTTGTTTTCAGTGTCTTTAATATCTCTGCCATCCACCAAAGCACCCCAGCTAAAAATCAGAGAGTCATATAGTATCTTCTTGCACCATCCTCACATCTAATTAGTCTCCAAACCCTCTCCATTTATATCTCCTAAGTTCTCTCCTGTCTGTTCATCTGTTTTACCCCATCATCATTTCCTTCATCTAGGACACAATTCTCTCTGCAGCTTGATTTCTAGTTGTCCCAGGTTGAGTTTTGTCACATTATAACCTACTTTCCTCAGTGTTGTCTGTTTTTGGACTAAAGCTCAGATCTGGCCATATGTATCATTCTCTAGGTTCAAATTTATAGCTAAATATATATATATATATATATATGCATATATATCATATTATATATATAATTCATCATATACATATGTGTATGTATATGTAAACAAACACACCCACTATTTCAAATCTACCTGCCTTTGCACATATTGTTTTCTGTTTCTGAAATGTCTTTCCTCCTGTGTGTCTAAATTGTTTCCATTCATTCCATATGCACCCCAAGCATCCCCACCACGTGAAGCAATCTTAGCTATCCCCTCCCACCTCTCCCATCAGTTAGTTAGTCCTTCTCTCATGACTCTTGTTCATATGTGTGTGTGTTTCTCTGTTAGCATTTACTGCACCGCCCCGTGACTGCATGCTCATTTATTTTACTCCTAAATACGCTGTGCATTTCTTTGAGGAAATGCACACAGTGCATTTCCTAAATAAAATCACACAGTGTGATTTTATTTTGCCTCTCTTCTGTTTCTATTAGGGTGTCTGGTACATAGCAGGTATATGTTTCCCAAATCTGTTGCATTACTTGAGCAACGCAGTATATTAGTTAGAGGAAAGAAAAACATTTATCCAAAATACTTAAGCAGTGGTCATTCTTAACAGATGATTTTTTCCCCTGTTTTGCTCAGATTCCCATACCATTTCTCCTATTGAAGACCATTTGATAACTAATGTAAGCTGTATAGGATAAAGTCCTTATACCTAAGCCTGAAGTTCGATGCTTTCCACAGCTTGGTCCCAGGTTGAATATTCAGCGTCCCAGCACCCAAACTCAGCACATACTATACCCCCTATAACAGTGTGTTGTGTGAGCAGTTTCCCAAGATGCCCCTAAAGGAACTACTGGCTATTAGCTGAAGTAAACAGCCACATCCCTGTGTCACCTCTAACGAGTGCCTCAAACAGATACAGCTGTAAGACAAACCCCACACACACCTGAGGCCCATGACTCATCCAAGTGTGAGATTTAATTTTCAGTGGAGGGTATTTGGCTATCTAGACATTTGTCACATAAAACCTTGCACTACAGTTATGGCCTAGAGCAAGAGGTAAGCACCAGAACACAGTGTTTATCTGGCATCACGGAAAGATTATGCATGTCCTGAAACGTGTGAGAACTTGGCTTTGTATGTGAAATATAGATGACTTCTCAGCATTATATTCT
Organism: Canis lupus dingo; assembly: GCF_003254725.2. Classification (NCBI taxonomy): domain Eukaryota; kingdom Metazoa; phylum Chordata; class Mammalia; order Carnivora; family Canidae; genus Canis; species Canis lupus. Next base: position 19,114,675 of record NC_064263.1, read on the forward strand.
CTTAAAGGGTGGGAAAGTGCTAAGGACAAGAAAGTCCTTAGTGGAATGACTGTAAAGCAATGTTTTTTATTTTCTTATTTCCCTAAAATTTACTTTTCAAAAACAAAATGTAAAAGAAAAATAGATTTTATATTTATATGCATTTAAGTCATTTAAGTGTTTTGTCAAAACATGTGCCCAAGATAAAAAGGAGTTTTTATTAAAGCACCCTTTGGGATAGTATAAAATGGCAAACAACTTTAATGTCCATATATGGTAGATTTCATAAACAAATTAAGTAATCTCTGTGCAACAGGAACACTATGCAATCGATAGGACTGAAGGTGTGAAATAACATGTGCTAACCTGTGACATTGTTTATGAGGAATTTTAATAAAACATACACAATATAAACTGATTTCCAGCTTTAGAAATATGTGCATAATAAATGCATACATAAAAATACTAGAACGATGAATATAAAAATGATAAAAGCCACTACACATGGGTGATAGGATGACAGATAATTCTCATTTTCCTCTTTTTCATTCCTATATCTTCTGTTTTCTGTAACAGCACCTATTACTTTGTTAGTACTCCTAGATTTCTGTAGCAGCTGCATTTCAATTTCTTACTCCATTTCTCTTCCTTCACTTTCTCCTCCCTCTTGTGGCCATACTTCAAAATAAGCCGAATTCTTTGAAAAACAATAAGATTTAGCCAAGAAATCCATCATTTTGAAAATAACCGTGTTTGCAGAATGCCTGACCATTTGGCAGAGTACATCTGTGCTTGGGCTATTTCAGTAGTTTTTCTTCATATAGGCTTTGTGAGCCCCTCCAGAGACTCCCATTTTCTATTGAAAGGAAATAGGACGCCTAGTGTGGCATTCATAGTTCTTCATAATCTGGCCCAAGCTTTCCAGGTCACTCCTGTCCCAGCATGGCCTGGATTCTCAGCCATCTTAGATTTACATAGGACATTCCCTCGGCATGGAACATTCTTCCTCCCTCTTTGTCCTTCTATCTTGTTCATCTTCAAGGCAGAGCTCAAATTCCCTCTGCTCTGTGTTCTGTTCCAGCCCCACTTCAAGCAGAATTCATGGCTATTTTCCTCTATGATTCCTCCACACTTCCAATGGTGTGATGAAGCCAGTCTGTAAAGCTTATGAGGGCCAGTTGTTAAATATTCAATAATTTTTAAGCCTATTTTTAAGTTGTTGGAAGCTTTTAATTTTTTATTTATTTATTTTTCAGATTTTATTTATTTATTTGAGAGATAGAGAGTTGGGGTGGAGGAGATGCAGAGGCAGAGGGAGAGAACGAGAATCCTCAAGCAAACTGCCCACTGAGCAGGGAGTGTGGCTCTGTGCTTGATCCCAGGACCCTGAGATCATGACCTGAGCTGAAGTCAGATGGTTAACCAACTGAGCAGCGCAGACGTTCCCTGTTGAAGCTTTTTAATTGGGAACTTGAAAATTGGCTGGGGTGAAATATTTGCACCAGGGACATTGGCAAATGAGGGCTTAATTTCCCCTAGACAGTCAGTTTCCCAGCACATCCTTGCTCTGCACATGCCTTCATTACAGTACATGTCCATTCTCACCTGTTATAATTAAAGAATCATTCTCTCCTATGAAGTTGTGAACTCACTGAGGACAGGGTCAATGTCTTAATCTTTCTACGTCTTAGAACCTAGGAGGACTGGCATATGGCAGGTGATCAATAAATACCTATTGGAACAGATAGAGTTGCTTTGACACACATTCACTAAATTACATTTGGAATTAGGCTATAATCTTTTTTTTCTATCTTTGATATTCTTGTTTCTCATTTCCAAAGCTAACAAGATTTAGCTAAATAACATTCATTTTTATTAACATTCTTAAATATTACAAAATAATTGACTTTTTCAGTGTGGCAGTGATGGTGATTAGAATAGAAAACTCATAAGTATATCTTTCTTTATTATATATAGATACGATTACCCTCATATCTTTACTTCCAATAGCTTTGCTTAATAAAAAATCTAAGGAGAGCCTCAGGAAGGCATAATATGATTTTAATATACTTAGCTTCAGAGAACCTCTGATGGTTAATTAAGAAACTTTCATCTTTGAAGTAAAATTAGAAAAAAACTTATTAACTAAAGGATGCAGGGTCAATAATAAGACAGCTTTCCTTTTGAACATTCCATCTAATCAATCCTGAGAGACTTAAGACAATTATATTTTATCAGAAACGCAGAGAAATAAGCACCAACAAGGGACACCGAGTGGCTTTGGGCATTCCGTACAAAACAGTCTTAGGAAATGATCAATCCCTTCCTAATCAGAGTCATTTTATGAGATGACAAAAAAAAAAAAAAACATTATTTACAAAGCCACAGGAGTGAAAATTGCAGTCTAAGGATTAGGAGGCTCAGTGTCTGTATTTGAAAAGCTGTCATATTTAGGTGCATTCTCTCAACTAGAAGGCAGTCCAAAAAAATGCAGCATTCATCCATGCAATTGTTCGTCTGTTTGTCTGTCCACATACTCATTTTTATGTTGGCTATAATAAAAAGTGAGCAGGTATGGAATTTCAACCCACTTGGTTTATAATACCAGCCCCACAACTCACCTGCTGTGTAGGACTACACAAGTTTATGTCTGTGAAATAGTTTTCTCTCTTTAAACAAGTATAGTGCTGACCTCATAAAGTTGCTGTGAATATTAAGATGACATGTTTCAAGCATATAGTAGACACTCAATAAATGTTATTGCTTTGACTCCTACCTCCTTCATTTTTATGCAGGTTTCTTATAAACATATGCTCTCAACATATTGCCCTCTCTTTGAGACATTTGTCATCTGCTTTGTAAAATCAGATACAGAAATGTGAAATTAATAGAAGATAGCATATTGTAATGAGGGGAGCACTAGATTAAGAGAAAGGGATACTATGTTCTAACCCTATATCTGCTATTGATTTATCATATGGATTTGAACATGTCCTCCAAACTCTCTGACCCTCATTCACATAGCCAATATTTATGAATTACCTATCATTCACCAGGCATTTAGCTAGACATTGGAACTCTAGAGAAAGGTAACCCATGGTCCCTGAGCTCAGAAGCCACCATACAAGTGAGGAATACACATGCATTGCAAAATAAATAAAACCTGATAAGTTCTATAGTGACATTGCCTATCAAGTGTCAAAGGATGAGGAACATGTCCAGCTAGCTTACACTCATCTATGAAAGGGAAATAAGACTGCTTATTTCTACAGATTTTTGTGAACAGAAGATGAAATTAAGTATATTAAAGCAGTATGTAACCCAGCGAGTGAATACTCACTTTTAAGTGAAATATGAGATTATGTGGTATTTCCCACTTGTGAGTAGGACAGGGTATTGTTTTTGTTTTTCTTTGTGGTTAGTACATTGTAAGTGCTCAACAAATAGATAATGAATGAATGTATACAAGAATACAGAAATACAGAAATTCAGAAAAGTGAGTGAAGGGTTAGATTATTTGCGGAGGACTTAAAGGACTTGGTGGATCTATAGCCAAATTTAAAGCATGAAAAGGACTTGAGGAGGTAAGGAGAGTATGCGAACAGATAGAGAACAGCCTGAACAAAGGTTGATATAATAATATTATAATAGCAAATATGCTTTGGGTATGAAATAAAGGTTAGGCAATGTGGTTTATGCTTCAGCCATTACTTATGTAATCATTACAAAGGACTTCCTTGCAAATTGAAATTATTTTTATTTTCCAGTTTAAATTCAGGAAAGGTATCACCATACTCGCATAAAAATTGAGTTAAGAGTTAGAATTTGAGCCCAGGTCAGTTAGACTCAAGATTAAAAGAATGAATGATCCAGGAATTTTATAGGGTACAAATTGGCTGAACTGGTGCTTCAGAGTACAATCTTCATCTTTATGGCAAAGTGCTCTTCTGGTTTTCCCTTGGCAACTAAACTGCCCCTTCCTTGTCTCCTTCACAGGCACATCTTCCTCTACAGTTTAAATCCTGACCCCATCTCAAAGAATAGCTCCAATATTTGTCCAGATGTATGAATCAGGAACCTAAGGATCATTCTTTACACCTCTCTGCTCCTCCAGCACCCACTCCATGTGCACACACAACCCTAAAACTCAATGGCTTAAAATGATAAGTGTTCATTTCACACAAATCTGAGGATTGGTGATTTAAGTCTCTGGCCAGGTGGTTCATTTGGTCACAGCGGGCTTATTCACCTGTTTCCGGGTCATCTAGTTGTTGCCTGATATAGAATGGCCTCGACTGGGATGACAATAGTGATTTGGCTTTTCTCCTCATAGCTTATCTTCCTCTGGCACAGTCTCATGGCTGTGGCAGAGGGTTAGAGTCCAAGCAAGCCCAGTCACACAGGCACTTTTCAAACCTCTGTTTGTGTTATGTTGGCTAACCATCCATTGACCAAGGCAAATGACGTCTGCCCCTGACCCCTCAAGCTTCATGTCACCCTGATTCCTTCACCTCCTTAGTTGCAGTCACCTCCACTCTTCCCCACTCATACTCAGAATTTTGTACATTTTCAACCCATCTAAAACACAATCCTCTAATGGCTCTCTGCTCATCACCAATGATCATGCAAATCTTAGGTCATATATCACTCGCTCATGAAAGTTGAAAAGGACAAATAATTCTCTAATAAGCTCTCATGACACCATATAATCTTCTTCAAAGCTCTTATCACTGCTGAAATGTTATGTATATATATATATATGATTATTTAGTCATATTTATTTATTTATATATATTTATCATATTTATATACGATTATTTAATCACATATATATATGATTATTTAATCTCAGGTTTCTCAACTAAAGTCAATGTTATATGTAGACAGGAATCACACCTGTTTTTACTCACCTTTTTGTACCCCCAGCCCCCAGTTTAGCTCAGTACCTGACACACATTAGGCAATCTGCAAATAATTAGTGAATGAATGAACAAATAAGTAAATGAATATAAATAATAAATATTAAGGATAAATTTAAAGATTTTAAAATCAAAGTTTTTTAAAACTAAATATATACATACATACATAAACAAAACCACTTAGAATTTTTGTTAAAAGTAGTCCAAGCTAAGTAGTTCTTAGCTATTCCTGAAACTCATCTTGCCCTGTACTAAGAAGAAATTAGTAAAATACAAATCTAATCTGGTCATGCCCTAAACAAGGTTCTTCAGCAGCTCCCATTGCCAATAAAATAGTTAAGGCTAAGATGGCAAAGTAGGAGGATCCGAAGATCACGTCGCCCCATGGATACACACAGGTAACAGCTATATTAGTGCAATTAACCTGAGAAATGACCTGAGGACTTATCAGAACAGACTCTCCACAGTTATAGAGAGGAGGCCACATTGAAACAGGTAGGAAGGGTGTAGTCTTGGTCAGGAACGAAACTAACTGCCAAGACTAACACAAATGGGAAAGAGGGAAAGACAGCACAGCATGTAGAAGGGGGAGGAACGAGCTCCACACCAGGCACCCACCTGCACTGGAAAGATCAGCCTCCATAACATTTTGCCTTGAAAACCAGTGAAGCTTAACTTCATGACCTTGTGCAATCTTCAAGGCTTAACTCCAAGTACTTTAAAAGTCAGCAGGGATAGTCAAGGCTCTAATTAAGCCCCAGGTGGCTACCCTGACTCACCCACTGTCTGCCTCTCTGCCTTGTCCTCACCTAAACAGCACCCATTCATAGTGTTCTTATGCCACCCATGTCTTTCTTCTCCATTTCTGTGTTTGCTGCTCCTACTGACCTCTTCTGCCCAATCAACTCCCAAGTCATCCTTTTAGCTCTACTCTAATATCATTCTGGAGAAGCTTCCCCTAACATCCCCGCCCTGCCCCTAGACTGTGTGTATATGGCTCCTGTTGAGTTCAAACAGCTTTTGTATAATCTCCCATTATTACAGGTCATCACTTTACATTCCATTATACCAGGGCTCGCCCCCTTCTCTGCTCCTCCTACCTTCTCTATAGGGAGGTTCCACCAGAGCAGGAAGGAACATTTACTTCTGACTTAGGATGAGGTCAGTCATGAGTAGATGTGCAATATTTGTCTGCTGGGTGAATGGATAAGTGAATGGATGAGGAAGGACCAGCCACCTTCCGTTTTGGATTTAGGAAGAAATGTAAAGACTGCTGACTGCAGAAACAGAGGCAGCTAAGCAAACTAAAGGAGCTCAGAATCCATTTCAGGACTGTTCCCTCTCTCCTCCAAATGCCTTCTTTGTGATTAGGGAGAAAAACTAAAGTTACTGACTCTGTGGATTTGATAGAAACCTGAAGGTGACCTGCTAGCTAAGCTCTCATCTGTCTGCAGTGCATTGCAAGGGCGGGAGGAGAAGAAATACCCTGCTATGAAGCACAGTGAAGGGAACCTGTTGTTTGGGGCTGGACTACCCTGCATGTGCACCCCGGGTCTGCCACATATTAGCAGGGTGACCTTGGACAACCTCTCTTTGCCTGATTTTTCTTCTTAGTAAAATGGGCACAATATTTTATGAGGACTAAACAACATAATGTAGCCTATTTACTGTGTTTTATAAGGATTAAATGGCATAATGTAGTCTATTACTGTGTTACTTGCTGACCCATGATTAATAGTAAATTTTAATATGCTTCTTCCCTCTTTCCCCCCTTTCTGTCTTCTAGGGGGAACTAAAGCATCTTGGTTCATCCTTGGAGCAAGGGATTGGAAAGTGTCTCCTTCTTCTTAGTGAGAGGAGGACCCCTTTTGTCCCTCTGGACCAAGTTCAGTATCAGTGACTACTCCCTCCCAGCCTTCCATCTTCTCAATAGTTTGTGGCAGGATTTTCTGTTTTGCATTTCCAATTCATTACTTCTAAAGAGAACCTTTTAGATGAATAAGGGGGAAAAAAGAAAAAAGAAGCCTCAACATCTATTCTGTCAGAAAGAGAAAGAAAATTCTTTATTTCCATTTTCTGCCAGAGAGCTGATTCAGCAGCTCGCCACCTTCCCCATCCTAACTCCATTCTTTTTCTTTATTCTAGGCCCTGTTCTCATTATCCACAGCGTATCTCTGTCAGCAACTTTATCCTCCCCTTTTAAATAAGGAGCAACCCTTTTACTCCCTCTTACTATTGAAGACTTGCTGCCAGTTTGAACAAGATTGCCCTACCAGGTCCCAGGGTGTCACACCAGGTCTACTGCAGCCCCCCTCCCGTCCCTAGCATGGGATGGGGTTTGTCTCTCCCCACCCAGCTACATCCCTCTTCCTGAGCCAATGACATCCTGTTTGGCCTTTGTGAAGACCGCACTACTGAGCAGAAGGCAGAGTCCTGATTTAGTCCTGCTGCCCTGTGATTGGTTGTTGGTATATGTTTCCCTGCCTGAAGTGACAGTGCAGCTGGACTCTGTGGCCCACCAGGCTAACAGGAGCCCACTTAGCCGAGACTCTTATCTGAGCCCAACTCAGTCCAGGCAGAGGGACACAGCCTATGCAGCCAGCCTCAGTGAATCCAAATTCCTGCCTTGGCCGCTTACTAGTGGCCACTTAACTAGCCTTGGGCAAGGTAACATGAACTTTCTGAGACTAAGGGGTTTTCTATGTAAAATGAGGATAACCTATGATGATTCAATGTTTAAAAAGAGAAAGAGGGCAGTCCGGGTGGCTCAGTGGTTTAGCACTGTCTTCAGCCCAGGGCATGATCCTGGAATCCCAGGATCGAGTCCCCCATTGGGCTCCCTGCATGGAGCCTGCTTCTCCCTCTGCCTGTGTCTCTGCCTCTCTCTCTCTCTGTGTCTCTCATGAATAAATGAATAAAATCTTATTTTAAAAAAGAGAGAGAAAAAGAACAAGAGAGAATGAGAGCAAACAAGGGGGCAGGAGAGAGAAAAATAATGCCAACCAGAGTTCCTGACACTTCTTGGCTACCAGGTAAAAGTGAATGACCTCCGTCTCCACCTCACATATCTCTGTAAGGAGGTTAGACTCTCTCCCCTCTGCTTCCTTAGCTGCTGCTATTCAGTTGAAGTCTACTTCAATAGAACTTTCTCAGATGCACATATTGGTCTGTCTTATATAAACTGTATCTCTAACTTTTTACCTTTGGCTTCAGTAAGAAATGTTCTGTCCATCTGCTCTAGCCCCAAAGGAACCAGTTGGGTAGGTCAGTCTGTCCTAGAGCTGATGGAGTAGTATCGAATGCACAGCTTAGGTGTTACTCCCTCCAGGAAATCTTTGTCTATTAGACTTAGTTGCAGATGTGCTTGCGGGCAGTGCAGTGCCTCAGAAGCAATAAATACTTCCTCATCAGACTTCTTAGTGAGCTTAGTATAATTTGTTATTTCCTGGTCTTCTTCCACACTAGATTCTAAGCTAGTAGAGGAGATAAGGATTCTGAGCTCCTTGCACCGTGGTTGACATAGCTGGCACACAATTAAGAGGTGTTTAATGAATAAATGAATGTCATAAAAGGAACAGGATGAAACCTACCTGGAGTAGTTTGGGGAAGTGACTGCATTTCTTTAAGCTAAGAGGAGCAAACTTAATCTTCTTGGGGAACAGAAATGACATTTATTCAACTCCACTATGGTCCGAGAAAAATTAGGGTATTTTATTTCACTCAGTTACTGACTTAATTCCTTCATATCGTTCTCTCAACTTTGATGCCATATTTTCATGCCCATTCTACAGACAAAGAACTGAAGGACTGAGAATTTAGATCACCTACTTAGGGATGCAGAGCTAGGACTCCGAAGGTCAGAAATTCAAACAGTGGTCTCTAACACCACGTCCCACTACCACTTACAATTCGTAATTCTTGCTTGCAAAGGAGCTATCGGTCCCTCTGCTCTTGGAAACCAAGGCTGAAAAGGAATGAATCTTTTCCTATGCTAAGTGACAACTTTTTAAAGAAAGCTTTTACCTAATGTGAAATGAAAACATTTTCTTTATGAGAAATATGCAATCCATATGTGCGTTTATATTTCAAAGCCCCCAATTTACTAGGATTTCTCTAGGCTGTTTTTGTCAGGGTTTGAAAAATAGCTCCCTGTGATTTTTTAGATGTGAGTTAATATGGTGATAAGCACCATAAAGTCTCTGGGAATAACACATCATTAATTTACCTCAGAAAATAAGACTTCAGCGACAAATAAACCTCATAAGGGCTCTGTGGTTAAAGTAGCTTGGCGAGCAATGGCTATTTGAATTGAATGAAATTAAAGGTAAAAAGAGTGCAGCAAATGTACTAAATAATTATTTTATGCAGCCGAACAACACATAGCCTGTTTTATGAAGGGTCCTTGACTAAGTTGAAGGGAAAAACAAATTACTGGAAACATTCCATTTTAGTGGGAGGCAACATTGTGTTCTGGGAAGAACGTGGAGTTTGTAGAAGGCCTAATTTAAATCCTTGCCTGGCCACTGATTAATTTTTTGACCTCGCGAAAGTAACTTTCACTTTCAAACATCTTGATATCTTCAACTGTAAAATGAGAGAACTGAATTCTAAGATCTCTCCAGCCCTATTGACACTTAACTTTCTAGAATTCCAAGGATTTTATGTCACATAGTGATCAGAAACATGAATATATTCTCAGCGGGGAATATGGTTTATTAGACTGAAATGAACTCAAGGGACTCAGGCAGCAGGGTGTTCAATAATTATACATAAATTTTGGAGTAAATTTGACCTGGGCTTCAGTCCTCACCCCTCCACTTATTGGTCATGTGATTTCAGATCAATTTGTTCAACTTTTAAAGGCTCGAATTCCTATAAGATTGTATATAACACTTCCCTCAAAGGGTTGTCATGAGGATTAAATGAGATAAAATATATAAAATTCCATGCATAGTGCCTGTCGCACATCAGATACGTAATACAAGTGGGCCTCTACTGTAACATAAAGAGCCTATCTTAATGTCTTCCCTGGTGGGGGTGGAGGCATCTTTCTAGAGATGTGAGTGGCAGTGAGAAGCTGAGCCAGCTCCTGGGTGGTAATCTGTGGGGTCCAGGGAGTTCTCATGAAGCTTGCAAAAAGTTTTTGCAGTTATTAAAGCCAAAACAAATCAGAAGTGTATGGAGTGAGTCAGGGACAGATGTCAGTGCTGTAATCAGACTTGGGAATCTGACTAAGGACTGGAATCATAAATTTGGGAATCGACAGCATATGGGTAGTTTTTAAAGCTGTAGAATGAATAGATCCCCTAGCCACTGGTTCTCAACCTTGACTACACATGGGAACCACCTGGAGAGCTTTTAAAAAACACTGATGCTTCAGTAACCCTCAGAGATTCTTATGTAATTAGTCTCAGGTGCAGCCTGAGCATCTGTATTATTAAAAGCTCCCTGTATATTTCTACTATCCAGCCAAAGCTATGAACCACTAACTTAGGGGGAATGTGTAGACAGAAGAGATTCAAAGACTGAGTTATGGGCCTCTCCCAACATTTAGAGTCCTTCATGGTAGGAGGAGCCAGTAAAAGAGAGGGAGAATGGGTCATCTCTGAGGCTGAAGAAAAACCACAGAATTCAAGAGGGAAAAGAAGGGAGGGGTTGCTAAGGAAAGACTATTTAATGCTTCTGAGAGGTAAAGTAAAATCATAACAGAGAAGTGATTAATGGGTGTGCTGTCATGGAAGTTCCTGCTGGAAGTAGCAGAGGAAGTTTCTAGGAGTGGTGAATGAGAGCCCTGTTTTTAACCTCATTTTGCCTTCCTTTGATGCCAAGCACAGGGCTGGGCATATGCTTGATTGAGGATTGGTTGAATGGGCTCTTAACACTTATTATATTTAAAAACCGTTTCTGGAATAGGTTAAATTTTAGTATAAAATAGATCTATCTTGATACAGATGCCATTAATTCATTAAATGATGGATGGTGCTTCACTTGAAAACTTTATGCCATATTCTCATTATGCTCAAGTTACTAGACTAGATTCAGAACTGCGATATAAAGCCATAAACGTTGTTCCCTGGACAACTTCAAGAGTCACTATTTACAGAGACTACAATGTAAATGACATTTGGAGTCCCGTGTGTTCAACCTGCATACTTATACATGGCAGTCCTGACTAGAAGCTGCTAGAAAAAGGTTTGGAAAAGAATGAAAATGATTTTTATCATGTGTCGGGGGCATGCTTTCACATTCATATTCTTCGACTTCACACTCCTCTGAACAGTAGGGTTTATTATTTCTCCTTTTTATAGATTATTAAAAATGCAAGACTCTAAGGAGTCCTAGAATATACAGGTAGTGGAGCCAGATCTCATGTCAAGTTCATACTCACAACAGTGAGTATCATATTGTGGCTCTAATGCAACCCTATGGAAAATAAATACTAGTTCAATGAATATTTATTAAGTACCTAGCATTGTTAGAGACCCTTGGAATAACATCATTAACCCAAAATACAAAAATCCCTGCCTTGAGGAATTCTTAGTTTTCTTCTTATTACCACTCTACCTGCTGGCTCATCCTGAATATCCACTGGTTTGAGCAACAGACCTGAGAGTCTGGGCTGCACAACATACGGTCTGTGACACTAGGCAAGTCACTTTGCCTCTCTTCCTCCGTTTGCACAATGTGGCCCAATAAGCCCTGTTTAGAGTTTCCAGGTGTGTTGTGGTTGAGTAAATAGAAGTCTTCCTGTCACCAGTAAACAGGAATGGAAATAGATTTTAGTGATAAAGTTCAATCGGAGCTTAAGGCAAGAGATTCCAGGCTGCACTGACAGATGAGGGAAGGCGGTGGGTTGGAAGGCCCAGGTTGCTACCTGAGATATCAGGGCTAGGCTTGCTACAGGAGAAGATGCTGCTGCTCCTGCTGCTTTGTTCAATACCCTTGATGACCTGTAATTAGTAACTCCTTCTCCTTAGTCTTTTCCTTGGCTTCCTTCATGGTCCTGACGAGCATCTCCAAAGGGTTCTCACCTTGCATCCACACTGTGGTGGTCTTGGTCTCACTGGTTTTCAACCCAGCTGGCTGATCAGTCTAATAATACCCAGCTCATGCACTATTTTGGCCACATGGCCTCTTGATATCTTGTAGTAAGATATCAGTCTCCATCAGAGCTCAGTAGCATCCCAACCACTATTGTTCAAAAGAGGCAGAGTTCTCTCTGCAGCTGATGGCATGCCCTTAGTCCAGAACTACAGGAGCTATGCTGCATCTCTCCTTTTGGGGTTTAACAGAGACTTCTTGTAGCATCTCTCTCCACAATGGTTACTTCTAGTGCCACAGAACTTGAATCATATTGAATCATATTGTTTCAAGCAGCATGGATGTTTCAAATGCAGCTACACTTTTTGAAGAATCCTTTCTCACTGTGGGTCCTAACGAAAAAGGGTATAAATTGTATACCATGAACCAAAGGCTCTGTTTTTCTAGTAAAAAACAACATTTAAATACCAGCTTAAAATGCTACTGAATCTTGGTTAAGTTTGAAGTAGTTTACTAGAATCTACAGGGTTCCATTATATTTTATGCATGGGTTAAATTAAATGAGGGATATCATGGGAGAGAAGAGGACTACCAACTTTGCATTATATCCTTAAAGTCACTTTAATCTACTCAAGACACAATGTTGACTTTTTAAAAATTGGATCGTGGCTTGCATACAGCTAAATTCACCCATTTTAGGTGAACAATGAGTTTTGACAAATGTATATGGCCATTTAACCACTACATCTGTTGTGTTTCCTCATGTCCCTTTACAGCTGATCTTCTCCCTCAAATAAGTGACTTGTAATTTCCAGATTTGATGGCTTTTCTGGATGTTTTATGCATTTTTAAAATTTGTAATTTAATTCAATCAGGACAAGAGGATGCGCTCTATACTATGGATAATTATTTTATGGCCTAGATTATGGTCTTATTGGTGAAAATTCTGTGTGCACTTGAAACTGTATTCTGCAGTTGTTAGTAGAGTGATCTGTAAACATCAATTTGGTTAAAGGGATCGATCTTCTATATTTTGTCTAATTATTCTATTATTTACTAGGAGAAGGTGTTACAAATCCCAAATATTACTTAGCTATATAAGTTTTGATGTCATACATTTTGAAGTTATCTTTTACATGAGTTTATTTTTATAATTTTGCATTTTCCTGGAGTATTGACTTTTTTTTTTTTTTTTATCGTTCTGAAGCGTTTCTGCTTGTCTGTGGTAAAAACTCATTGACTTGGGGTCTATTTTGTCTGATACTGATATAGTCACTCTGACTATCCTCTACTTACATTTTATAATACATCTTTTTATTTTACTTCTAGTCTTATTGTGCCTTTGTATTTAAAGTCTTTTAGAGACATGAGATATTAGATTATTGCTTTTTCATTTCATTTGGCAATCTCTGTTTTTTTTGTATATTTATATACAATGTAATTTTATAATGATTGTATTTAGACCTACTGTTTTGCTCTTTTAAAATTTGCCTAATTTTTTATATTTCTGCTTCTTGCCTTTTTGCATTAATTCAATATATTTTAGTATTCCATTTTAGTTGCTTTATTGGATTTTTAGCCCTATCTATTTCATGATTTTAGTGCTTACTCTAGAGATTACAGACAAATCTTAAACTTATACCAATATAATTAGTTAACATTTAATTACTTCTGTTAAAATAAGAGAACATTATAGCAGTGTGTTTAACTCCTCCATTCTTAGTGCAATTATTATTTTTCTTTAGTCTTATATACTTTAAAGAAATTACTGATTATGTGTTTGAGAAAGAGGGAGAGAGATAATGTGATTTTAATATTTATCCACATATTTACATTTCCAGGTGTTCTTCATTCCTTTCAGTTGGTGTGAATTGCTGTCTACTATCATTTCCTTCAGGCTTCAGAACTTAATTTAGCATTTATTGTAACTAATTTATTGTTGCCAATAAACTATTTTCATTTTTGTGTATATGAAAATTACTTTCATTTTTAAGGATAGATTTATTATCCTTAAAATTTTCAGTTAATAAAGGTTTGTTTTGGTTTGGTTTACTCATCATTGTCCCCTTAGAATTTTGAAATATTTTTCAATGTCTTGTAGCTTCTGTAATTTCTTATAAGAAATCAGTCAACTTTCTTATCTCATGCATATAGCGTATTTTGTTTGCAGGGAGGGTTCTTAAGGTTTACTTTTTATTTTATCTTTTAGTGATTTGACTTTAATATGTCTAAAGACAATTTTCTTGTGTTTATTCTACTGAGGGTTCATTACAATTTTTAATTATTATATATTTTAATATGTTCATTTTTATCAATATTAATCAGAATATGCAACCAAATTTAGGAATCTAGTTTTATTTTTTTTTAATTTTTATTTATTTATTCATGAGAGACACAGAAAGAGGCAGAGAGAAAGGCAGAGATGGGACAAGCAGGCTCCATGCAAGGAGCCCGAAATGGGACTCAGTCCTGGGACTCTGGGAACACAGCCTGAGCTGAAAGCAGACACTCAATCACTGGGCCACCCAGGCATCCCAGGAATCTAGTTTTAAATTTAGTTTCCAGGTATTATTCTTCAAATTACTTTTATTTTTTTCTCTATTTGATATTCCAACTAAATATATGTGAGGTTACTTTTCATTTTTTTCATAGATATTTGAGAGTCTACTTATTTTTCTTCCAAATCTTCCCTTCCCCACTCCCTTCTTTGGATTGGGTAATTTCTTTTGTTAATCTCTTAGATTTACTGCTTCTGTCTTTTTCCATCTCAATCTATTGTTGATACCATCAAGATAATACTTTATTTCAGCTATTTCATTTTCCTGATCTAGATTTTCTATTTTTAAATAGTTTACATTTTGCAGTTGAGATTTTTTTTACCTGTTCATTTATTTTAGCATATTTTTTTACTTCAGCATATGTTCTTTTAATTCCTTAAATATATGTAAAATATATGCTTTGAAATTTTGTCTGCTAAAGTTACCATCTTATCTCACACAAATTCAGTTTCTATTGACTACTTTTTTTTCTAAATAGAAGTTATAGTTTTCTGTTTCTTTGCCTGTTTACCAATTTTTGGTTGAAAGCTGGACATTATAGATAATACCCTATTGGCTCAGGATATGTCATGTTCTCCTGATGGTTATTGGGGTTATATTACGTGGCTAATGAACTTGGATTCAAATTTCAAGCTTATTTTTCCCCATAGCAAACAGCTGCTGATGTCAGTCCCTGTTACCTTTCACTATTGATCTTTTAGTCTGGCTCTTTGTATAGCCTCCTTGTGTTTGAGAAATTGTGAGATCAGGCATTGGGAAAAGACAGTGTTCACTCTCTATGGCTTCCTTACTTCTAGGGATATCTCACAATTGCCAGTTGTTCTGCCAGCTTTGGTCTTTGTTATTTTTTTTTCTTGCATTTCAAGAATATCCAGCTTCAGATTGTTGCCAACTGAAATGATCATGGTTGGAGAATGCACTTAGTAAAGAAAGCATCAAATTCTTATACCTGGTTATATAGCTATCATCCATGAGTAGATTTCTTTCAGGTCTTCTTTTCTTCCTTACTTCAGAGACCCCTATGTTTTCTTCTACATATGCATGGTTCATCTGCCAACTAGGAATTTAGGCAGTTTATGCATTGAAATTAAGTCTCACCCCTTCTAAGTTTTTTTTCTTTATTTATTTTATCTGCTAGAATTTTCTCTTTAAATTTCCAACTGCTTTTCCATCTCTGAACAGCAGTTTTTCTTACCATGCTTTTCTGCAGCAAAGCTGCATTTGTGAAAAAAGTAACTCTCCAGTCTATTTTTGCATATTTACAGGTTTTTAAAAAATTTTATCAAGGGGCGCCTGGGTGGCTGAGTTGGTTAAGCATCCAACTCTTGATTTTGGCTTGGGTATGATCTCAGAGTTTTGAGATGGAGCCCTGCAACTGGCTCTGAGATCAGCAGGGAGTCTGCTGGAGAGTCCCTCCTCTGCCCCTCCCCCCACTCATGCATGAGCTAGCTTGCTCTCTCTCTCTTGCTCTCTCAAATAAATAAATCTTTTAAAAAATTGTATCCAGTGTTTTTATGATTGCGACATATAGGTTTTCATCTGACCATTGTGTCTTCCATCATTACCAAAGTCTAGCCCTGACTCAGCAGGGCACTTGCATGATGAAGTTGGTCTGATGTGCCTTGAAACCTGCCTTAACTGAAGGCAGGAATCTTCCTGATCAGACAGGAACTACTTTCAACAACTTCTAAAGATTCTTGAGTTCAGAAAAAGTGTCTATAATATGGTTTTTTACTTACTATCTTGGCTAGGATAGGAGCTGGTCTAAGAATTTCAGGAGCTTCTATCTGGGCTTTCCTACTACTGTAGCTCTTACTCTAACAGCTAATATCAAGGAGCATTCTGCCAAATTCTGAGGATATCTTTTTCAATTCTATAACCAGAGAACCAGGGAAGTGATCACAGGACAGTTAAGTCTACTGTGAAATAAACCTGCAGCAATACTCCATTTATTACTTGATTCCATATGCCTCTACTGTAACAGAGACCATGATAGCACTTTAAGTCCCCAAACATCACCATCAACTTGGACCCATATATTTTCAAAAGATCTGGGTTTTAGCCTTTCATAGTTTAAAGTCACCTATGAAATAATTACAATTTCCTTTGGGGAAGAGTCACTATTGTATATATTTGCTATGGTGCTTTAGGCCTTGCTCACATGAGGCCTTTAACTCCTATTCTGTTGATGAAAACTGGGCCTAAGAACTAGAGCAAATCCACTTGAGAAATGGACAGAAGACATGGCCAAGAAGCACATGACAAAATGCTCCACATCAGGGAAATATGAATCAAAACCACAATGAGATACCACCTCACACCAGTGAGAATGGCTGCAATTAACAAGACAGAAGACAACAAATGTTGGCGAGGATGCGAAGAAAGAGGAAACCCTCTTACACTGTTGGTGGGAATGCAAGCTAGTGCAGCCACTCTGGAAAACTGTGCGGAGGTTCCTCAAGAAGTTAAAAATAGAGCTACCTTACCACCCAGCAATTGCACTACAGGGTATTTACCCCAAAGGTACAGATGTAGTGAAATGATGGGACACCTGCACCCCAATATTCATAGCAGCAATGTCCACAATAGGCCAAACTGTAAAAGGACCCATGATGTCCATCGACAGATGAATGGATAAAGAAGATGTGGTCTGTATATACAGTGGAATATTACTCAGCCATCAGAAAGGACGAATACCCACCATTTGCTTCGACATGAATGGAACTAGAGGGTATTATGCTGAGTGAAATAATCAATTGGAGAAAGACAATTATCATATGGTTTCACTCATATGTAGAATATAAGAAATAGTGAAAAGGATTATAAAGGAAGGGGGAGAAACTGAGTAGCAAAAAATTAGAGAGGAAGACAAACCATGAGAGACTCCTAAGTCTGGGAAACAAAGGATTGCAGAAGGGGAGATGGGTGGAGGGAAAGGGTACTGGATGACAGGCATTAAGGAGGGCACATGATGAGATGAGCAGTGGTGTTATACTAAATATTGGCAAATTGAATTTAAATTAAAAAAATAAAAGAACCAGAGCATGTCTAGAAACTTGGCAAGACATCATGTCTTTTCACTGGTTCAGCTGGACTCAGCCTTCTGCTCAACCATTTCTGATCTGTTGGTTACATATATTAAGCAACACTCTTGTCCAATGTCCATCAATCTTACTTCTAGAAACATTAGGCATTATAGGCCTCTGCAAGGTTAGTTCCCCTGGCAGCTTTTCTGCCCTTCTCCTCCTTACAGTGAGTATCACCCGCTTGCTTCTGTAAGTTAAATGCTACCACTTTGCTTTTTCTTTGATTTTGTTCAGCTGGGGAGTTCAACTGGGGAGTCCAGTTCTATACCAGTTCAACTGGGGAGTCCAGTTCTATACCTGCATCTATTACTATCATCCCACGACTTCAGAAAACAGCTATCACTGAGTTTCTCAACAATACTGATGTCTCCATAACCAGAGCAATCATTTTTACTTTAGCAAATAGAGTGCTTTCTAGGCCCTCATGAATAACATAACTAGATGGTAGGTCTTCCAATCCTATACAGCAAACACACTATAAGCATGTCCAATTATCTTTTGAGCCCTTCCTCTACAGTTTATCATGGCAGTTCTAGCATTTATGTTTTATATAAACCAGTGCTCCACTATGAAGGGAAGTCACATGGTTAATAGTGGTAGAACCAATCCTGCTATAAGAAAAAGCTCAGTTTCTTTCATCATGATAAAAAAAAATCATAGTTTTATTTTGCTACAGGTTGATTTTTATTATGGTTTTATCATTTGGTTGATTGGCTGGTTAGTTTGAATTAAGTGAACGAGTCTAAGAAGTTTTGGGTTTTATCTCTACAAAATTTTCTAAGCAGATGAATTCTTTAGAGAGACAGTGACAGTTTAGAAGTATTTATAGAATCAAGAGAGAAAAGTGAAGTGGGTTGCAGAGGGTGTTACAAATGACATGCTGTGATTGGAAAATAATAATAATAAACTCCTGTTGTTCATTTGTACAAGGTTTGAAACATGTATTGAAGCCCACACTCTAATCCATATGGATTTTCATTTTCTCAAAAAACAATAATCGTCTTGCCTTTGTCTGAGGGGATTTGAATTGCACGAGTGGTGTGTGACTCCACTGGTTCTGCAAAGAATAGTCATGACTGAATGGCCTCCTCTGGGACTCTACTTTGGATTGAAATTCCAGAATAATACTGGCTCAAAGCTTGTTTTTAGCCCTAGAAGTTAAAAAGAGAGTCCAACTACATGAAGACACAGGTGTGTTACTCATACACATTGACTCAGGAGGTTTTAAAAGCATCTGTTTCAGGGCTGTATTTTCACGTTGGTCTGTGTTACTGTGTGTACTTAGCCATATCTCTGGATCTCTGTGCCTTCATCTGCAAACTGGGAGTGATAATACCTAAGTTGCAGAGTTATTGAAAGGTTTCTCAACCTTGGTACTATTGATATTTTGGGACAGATAATCATTTGTAAGATGCATAACAGCATCCCTGACCTCTCCTCACTAGATGCCAACAGCACTTTCCATCTAATCACTCATGTCAACCAAAAATGATTCCAGGTGTCTACCCTCAGCCCTGTATTGAGAACCACTGTGTTATTTTAAAGATAACAACAATATAAAAATAACATATTTTGTTTATTGTGTGTTTATAGTGTGCCAGACACTATTCCGAGAACTCTATATGGCCATGTCATTTCATCTTCAGAGCAGCCCTGTGATAAGATGGGTTGTCTTATCATTATAGTTTTGTAGAAATGGATACTAAATAACAAATAGGTTAACTTTCTAGGGTCAGAGTTGAACTCAGGACTCTTGATCCAACAGCCAGAAGTGCTTTAAAGCCATGCCAAACACAGTGGAGTCTCCTGAACCATAGTAGCAACAGCATCACCTGAGAGCTTGTGGAAGATGACCTCAAGTGGACTGAATCAGAACCTTCATCTTAATAAGATTCAAGGATTCAAATCTCTAAGAGAAAGAGAGAAAAGAGAGACCTTTTAAGAAAGTAGTTCACAGGATTGTGGAAATACAAGCCTAAAATTGCAGGGTAGGCTGACAGAATGGAGACCCAAGGAAGAGCTGAAGTTTGAGTCCAAAGGCAGCTTGCTGATATAATTTCTCTGTGCTTGGGAGAGGTCAGTATTTTATTAAGATCTCTAACTGATTGCATATGTCCCGCACACATTATGAAGGGTAATCTGCTTTACTCAAAGTTCACCAATTTAAAAGCTAATCTCATCCAAAACATGTTTTCACAGAAACATCCAGAATAATGTTTGACCAAATATATGAGTAGTATGACTCAGCCAGGTTGACACATAGAATTAACCATTATAGTGTTCAATAACTATTAGCTTCTATTGTTCCTGTTAAATAGATGAATAGAAAAGTAAAACCTGTTTTTTCCCTTAATCTTTCCATTTTACTCCCAAGGTATTCAAATTAAAGTATTAAGAGAGTTGTAGAGTCATTTTGTTGGTTTCAGGGTTCTAAGATCACTTCTGATCAACTAGAGACTGAGTTGTGAAGCCTGGAGGGAGGAGACTGGATCCAAAGGGCACATTGGATCAATAGAATTAAATAACACCTTAAATCCTGACAGATCAGGCTCTAATCGCAGCTCTGAAATTTCCCAGGGTAACCACTGGCAAAATGCTCTCCCTATGTGAATAAGAACAATAAACACATTGCAATGCTCTTGTGAGGACTGAAGATGTCCTCTCAAATACACCCAGCTCACTACCTACACAGAGCTGGAACCACTGGCGAAGAAGTGATTCTCACTCATTTGTCTGTCTTTCTGCCCTCCCTGCCTTCTTACCTTCTTCTTCCATCCCTTCCTCTCTCCCTTCATTTCTCCCTTCCTCACTCTCTAGTTTCTTTCCTTCCTTCCTTCCCTCCGCCTTCTCTCCCTTCTGCATTTCCTTTCTTCTATCTTTCTCCCTTCCTCCTTTTCTTCTTCTTCTTCTTCTTCTTCTTCTTCTTCTTCTTCTTCTTCTTCTTCTTCTTCTTCTCTCTCTCTCTGTCTCTGTCTCTCTCTCGTCCCCTCCTCCCTGGCTCCCTTCTTTCCTTCTTTCCTCCCTTCTTTCTTTCCATCCTTCTATCCATCCATCTTTCCTTCCTCCCATCTATCTATCCTTCCTCCCTTCCTTCCTTCCTTCTGGGCACCTTTGAAAAGTTAACGGATACCTTTTTATTCTAGATACTAGATACTAGATACTAGATACTATTCGAAGGCTGGTGGTACAAAATAAATAGAAACATTATTCTACTTTCTGTGGTTCATAACATAGTGGGGGACACAGAAAGGCAAACAGATACATGTGATGTTACATGAAGCTCTGACAAGAATGAAGATGTATATACAAAAGAAGGCCAAAGTCGGACTGAATGAATCAAGAAGGCTTTGGAGAGGTGTCAGTGTTTGACAAGAATCTTGAGGGATGCATCAGAGCTTGCCTGGCAGATGAAAGGAGGCAAGATCCCTTTAGGATGCATGGTCATGGATGCCTTTCCTGGCAAGAGTGCAAGGCCCTTTGGTTTCTGGTGGCAGGGAGAAAGGGCTATAGGTGGGATGAGAAGAGAAAGCAGATAGAAGCGTTCGATTTGGAAGGGACTTACTTGTCACATGTGAGAGTCTGGACTTTTACCAACAGGCAATAGAGAACCATGAAATAAGGGAGGAACATAGCTAATAATATTTGTATTTTAGAAAAGATCACTTTTTAGCATTGAGTAATGTAAGAAAGGATGGACTCCCTCTCTGTCTCACACTCAATACTCCTGACATCAACATCCTTTTTGGCTCATTCCAACCCCCTCATACACACACACAATTACCTGGGAAGGAGTCCAGGTAACCTGGAAAAGTCAATTTCTCTCTTATTAAGTAATCCTGAGTCTCTCATTCCAGAAATAGCCAAAACTTTGGTAATAGCAGTTTCTGAAGTAGCTCTAAACTTAGTCAAAGGAAAAATAATGGACTTAGAAAAGAAGAATTAAAGGAGGCTGTTTTTTCAGTCTTACCTTTTTATTTCCCAAGCATGTAGCAATTTTGATTCAGTGCAAAAGCAAAACTGCCTTGTGGATAAAGTCACGTACTCTGTTAAAGCTCACCAAAAAGCCCCACCGCAAGTTATGCAATGGTAAATGGATGCAATGTTAAATTAAAGCCAAATTAATGGGGTAGTAATTAATTAATTATTATAATAACTCTCAGAGTTGGAAATCACTCAAGTCTGTGCCCTAGAGTTTCCCATGGGACTCAGAAGGTGGAAATATCTTGGCTATGAGACAAAACTGAAAGATGAAAGCCAAAGTTGCAAAATAATATGTCTGGTCCAAGCTGTCCTAAAGAACTGCAGTGTGGTTCTCTGCTCTTCAAGAACAAGATAACTGTAGAACCAGTATATCTAGGTCCCAAGGGCCCTAGAGGCCAGGCCAAGTAGGCAGAGGAGCCCTTCACAGTGTAGTGCCCAGAGCACAGTCAGGGGAAGCAGGTATACAAGCCTGGTCTCAAATCAGCTTTGACACTGTACACTGCTCAAGTCACATTACTTTACATCTCTGAGCCTTTTGCCTAATCTATAAAATGTGAAGAAAATCAATCCCATAGTCTTGGTTTGCAATGAAAATGGGATGGTGTATAACAAACATTTACTAAGCAGTTAATGCCAAATAAAGTGTTTTTTTTAAAATAAATAAGTGAAGAAATATGTGAATGAACATCAAAGTATTTTTTTCCAACTTCCCAAGACCAAAGGTAAAGAAATATGGCATATGATAGAGCAAAGATGACTTTAGCAATGAAATTTGACCTGATAAGCACTAAGGTTCAGGATGTGTGTGAGGCCCACTGGGATAGTCCACCCCATGACTTGCAGTATTCCCCCTACTAAGAAGCCAGGCCCATGAAGTATCTACCCTTCTAGTTCTTACAGTTAAGGAAGTGTAACCATTACTAAGCTATGGCCTTTCACTTACTTAAGTTAGATCAACATTTGGAGCAATTGGGAAATGTGCCCTTTTCATGGAAGTGGTTCTATTTCAGGAAAAAAAAAAAAGCCACTAAAGAGACCATAAAGGTCTCTGATGTTAACTCCTTGTCACATTCTCATCAATAACTATTCTAATGTCCAGCTGCTTTCCTCCATCCCCACTCCCGACCAGCAATCTCTTATGTTGCACTCTCTAATCTGAGCAGATGGCTTCCTCTCTTAAGGAGAGAAGGGCTATCTGAATCCCATCCCCCCAGTCTCTCTTATTTCCATCTTCACGCTGCATCTCACCTGTTCTTCATCTCTCCTCTCTCCCTTCCATTTGAGAGGAGGCAAACATAAAGTGAGTTGCAACACGGTAAAGTGCAGGATTATAAATACATGCAGACATTAGAAAAAAATTCCCATTCCAGCACTCACTGCTCACGTAAAATTGAGTCTCGGTATTTTCATCTGTAAAGTGGGGAGTGTAAATAGCTAACTGCCCTTTTCTCAAACAACATAATATATGTGAGCTCGTTGGATGGTAGTTATTAAAATTAACGCTCACTCAGTAACCATTCTTACACACACACATATTCACATGAATTTAATCTATGTGAGATGGACTCCCATCCCCCAAAATTATGTGATTTGGGCCTTCATCTAAGCAAGGTCATCAGTTTTTTGTTTTGTTTTGTTTTTTTGTGGGGAGTGAGGGGAAGGAGAAGGAGAGAAATTAAAATGAAGTGTTTTCTGCATATTTTAAGAGCCTCAGCCCTTAACTACCAACTATGTTGCTTTTTTGTTATCAAATATGTCTACTTCCTACCTTCCACTTCCAATTTCCACTTCCAATTACTTTTCCTCCCTTACCTATTTAGTTTGTCATCTCAGGCTCATACACATTGCGAAGATTATCTCAAACGTCATCCATTGATTGACTGATTCCACAAATGTTCATTAAGCCCGTCTACGTTCCAGTCAGGAACATCTTAGATAAAACAAAATAAAGCAAGTTAATAAACAAATGAACAAATAAACTAAAAACAACAACCACACCACAAAACAGAAAAATCAACTGTACTTCAAATCTGGGATAGAATGAATATGCCATATATATTTTTTATGTAGAGGCCATGCGAATCATCCAGTATATTAGAAACTTACTGTTGTTTCTAAATAATTCATTTGATAAGGAAATATAAGTGTATTTTACTTCTGGAAACTAATATTGAAGCAAAACCAAACAAGGAATAATAATAATAAAAAAATGGTAAGATAATCTTCCAGAGCAGCCACTGTGACCTGCCTGTAGGGTCTTCCTCGTCACTCACATCAGTCTCTGTTTTGGAGAACACAAGAAATGGCCCTGAACCCCACCCCCACTGTAAGACTCACTTCTCTGTGTTAAGCCAAAGAATAGCACTGGATATTTCCGAACACTCCAGAGGATGAAGGACCAAAAATTCAAAAGAAATAAATGGCATGATTCTTCAGTTGGATAAACAGGTCTTCTGTCCACCCTCACTTCTGGGACACCTGTGAATCACAGCTCAGCTGACAGTCTCTGCTGAGGCAGATAAGACAGGTGACATAGAAGTGTGGCCTTGATGCTGAGAAGGAGGCAAGCTAAGTTAGAATCGCATAGCATCTTTATCCTCACAAAAGTGATGTCTTACCTTATGTGTGAGTAGCTGACCAACATGTCAGTTCTTGAAAACATCAAACTGAGAACGACACCCTCACTAGGACTCTTTCCTTCTAGAAACGATTCTTGCTTAAATTGGTTATTTTAAAAAAATTGCTACCAAAATGATAAATAAGACATTCTCATACCAATTAACACCCTCTTGATAACACTTATCTGAAAATGGGAAATTATTTTTTATTCCATCTAAACAGGAGAAAATGTTTACAAAGTTATTATTGAATGTGAGAGCTCTGTCTTACTAACTCCACCTGCCAACAAGCTTTTTTGGAAATAGGAGTAGGTAATTATCTTATTCACACTTATTTATCAGGCATTTTGCAACAACACTTAGAATTTGGGGAAGAGACTCTTGTGGGATGATGGGCTTTAGCAAATGTGTAGGCTTTGTCTGAGGGACCACTGCTGGGCACATTACTCAGAAAAAAAAAAAAAAAAAAGAAAGAAAGAAATCTCCAGTTTTCCCAGACAATTTCTTTTAAGTGGAGGAAAGATAGTTGAAGAAGAGGATGGATATGAAAAATAATCTCAAGAAACTCAATAGATTATTCTTTCCCTTTTCTCAGAGCCCAAGTGCCCTGATGAAGGGGAGCGGTATTTGTACATGGAGAGGCACTTAAAGGAAACTGAGAAGACTTTCTTCAACTTACACAGTGAGATGGTGAAGTTAAATGAGGCATGTGTAAGGAATTTATTTAAGGTTTTCTCCAATCTAGTATCCTCCGTAAGGATGATGGTGATGGTATTTGCTACTTGCAAGAGTATTTTAGTGAGGATTAGTTGCCTCCGAGATGCAGAAACAGATTTAAAAACTGTGGGAGGCAGCCTGGTCCATCCAAATCAAAACAGCTATTAACCTGTGCTTTGCTTTGACTTAGTGTGCAAACTACCCCCATCTTATTTTCTTCACATACTTGATTAGCACCTTTCTACATCCACCTCTTTGCTCTAGTCTCACTTACGTGTTAAACTTTAGTCTCAGTTACAAATTAAAAAGTTTTTTGGAGGTAAAAGTCCCTACCACTAAAATAATTTGCAAATCCTAAGAATGGATAGTGTCTAAGGGTACCTGAGGTTTTTTTCTAGTCTAGGATTCTAACTTATCAATTGTCACCATGTATGATGGCTCGGTAAAAAGGGATTTTATCAAACTCGTGATCTTCTCTCTGCCAGCTGGGCTACTGTTCCTCAGAGATGCCTGCTCTTGAGAGTCAGCTGAATTCTCAGAATGAAGTTCTGGTCATCAGAATTCAAGAGTTTCCTGTATTTGGTAACATTTCCTTTTGCTCTTGTTTTGTTTTATAAAATGCTTTTGGACTAAAAAGTCTCAATCATACTAAAGTAGCAAATGAAGGCACAGAATATTCTAGGAGCATCAATATAGCAGTACATGCCTTTTCTCAAGCCCCAAGCATGCAATGAGAGTCATCATCATGCCTCTTTTCCTGACAAGGACATGAAGACCTGAGAACATAGTGATTGCACAGGACAAGTTGGAGAGTGAGCAGCAGTGTTAAGATTTAAGCCCAGGACTTTCTGGGCTCCATGCAGGATTTATTCACAAGGTCACATTGTATGCCACACCACTCTGCTTCGGCTGAAATCCCGAAGTTTCAGACAGCTCACCTGAAAACCCAAAGTTTCAGACAGCTCACCTGAGGTCTCTTCAGTGCCCTGGAATTCACCCAGTAGGCCTGTGACCTAAGCCAGTGGTGTTCCCTGAGCCACAGACTTCAGAAAGCCATTGACATCCACTGTACCCAGAAGTGAGGAAAAATCAGGGCCTCTTCTCAAAAGTTAGGGGTTCTAAGGATTATTGGAGATTTTAAACTAGTTGAGAAAAAAATCAAAGTATATAAATGAATGCAATTAAACAGCACTCACACTGAGCTCAAACTTGGGAACAAATTTAAATATAAACTCCAAGTTATGAATCAAAATGACAATAACTATCATAAGAACTATTATTTATTGGTCTACAACTATACATATGTCCTCTCTCATTTAAGCCCCACAGCAAAGTCTTCTGCAGCTGTGACCTCTGAGGAGGACATTATACAACCCATTTACAAATAAGGACATGGAAGAACAGCTAGGCCTAGTAACCTACTAATCATCACACAGGTAGTACGAAGTTCCCACTCTCTCTCCCTGTGGGAAACCCATTGTCATTCCATTATTCTGTTCTAACTTTCTTCTGATAAAAGGGTAGGTGTATCCAAATCTGTGCTTTATCCCTGAGTTATTATACCTTAGGCTTTCAGCTTTTTCTCTTCTGGGACCAGATCTGATGGAATCTCATTACTGTGATGATTGAACCAAAAGGACTTTATCTTTCTGCATTTGGTGCTTCATGCCGAGAATGACATGAAGAAGAAGAAGAAGAAAAAAAAGCCCCACATCCATTAGCATCCATGGTGCTCAGGGAATATTTGTCAACGTCTGGAGACATTTTTGATTGTCACAACCACAGGGAGGGGGAAACTACTGGCATTTAGAGTGTTGCTAAATATTCTACAAAGCATAGAATAGTTACCCAAAACAAAGAATTATCCAGCCCAACTGTCAATAGTACTGAGGTTGAGAAATCTTCCCCTAGTCCTGATGCCAGGCACTTGGCTGATTATAAGTAAGCAATCTTAATTTCCTGCCCATCCTAGTTTAAATAGCATCTCCTGGTCACTATTCCCTCATCAGACTCACTGATATTATCTTATGCTTTTGTTCACATAGATATTATCTGTTCCCTGATGCAGATGTAAGCTCCAAGAGGGGCAGGATTGGGTTTCCCTGACCAGAGTCTCTCTAGGTCAAGGCATGTAGAATACAAAATTGATTCATATTTGTTGACAGTGAATGAATGAAGGAAGGAATGAATAAATACTCTGTGGAATGCTAAAACAAGTTACTTCTATTCTTATAACTGCACACAGAGACCACAGTTCTCCCCTTTTCTACAAAGTGTGCTTTGGACTTTGAGAGACTGCCCTGGCTACAGGCCATTAAGCAGCACACATTCGGCCTGCTGTCCTTTATCCTCTGAAATTTTCTGGGCAGTTTCACAGATCTGAAGAGTTTTGTTGAACCTCGATGCTACTCTGTGCTTTTCCTAACTAACCACATAACTGCATCCTAAGATCCCCATCATTCATGATTCAGGGCTAAATACTTATATCTACAGGTGCTTTGCACTTCCACGGTCTAAAACCTTCAGAGCCAAGAGCCTTGAGGAATTGAAGTTCCTCTGAATCTCAAGTATAGAAACTAGACGTTTGTGATGCCACTCTTCCCAGCCTTAAATAAAAGTTTGCCAGGAGGGGCGGGTGGCTGGAGGGGTGGAAGTCATGGGGAGGGGTAGTTGCTCAGCTTTAGGCCTGTAGGAGGAAACTCTGTGTTGCAGCCCTGTGCCAGGACTTGTCAAGGGGTCTGGGGGAGGGCATCCAGGGAAAGTTGGGCCTGTGGTGTGTGGGAGCCACTGGAACATGTCCTAGAGGAAAAGTCAGGAGCCCAAGGTGAGTCAGAAAAAGATAACATGTGAGCACCCTGGGCCACTGAGGAAAGGCTGGCTCTGGGGAGAAACTGAGGTCAGAAGGAATACAGACCTAGGAATAGATTAAAAATCCAGATCTTGGTGCCTGAAATGCATCAAGCAGTGAGACTGAAGAGGAAAGAGCAGGTACCTAGACATAGGGCCAATGGAGGAAAGAACGGGAATAGGAAGGGAGTGGAAATGAGTGTTCACATAGTGTGGTGTGCAGTATGCTAGATCTCTCATGCTGTCTCGAGAACTAGACTTATACTCACTTTCTTATAAAGGAAAGTGAGATTTTTGAGAAGTCAACTTCTTCTCTTTCTTGAACTCCACAAGGAGAGAGATCAGATCAGTTCAGCTTTATTCACTGCTGTATCCACAGTGCCTAGAACATGGGGCCTGCCCAGGGCAACTTGCTGACTGACTTGAACAAAGTTACCTCTGGTGAAGGGTGAATAGCAGAAAGAGGGCATTCAAAATCCCGTCAGCAAGACACAGCCCTTTCCTGTACTAGACTGCCTTCCTTGCCAAAATCAAGTCATAAATCAGAGAGAAGTTAGCAGGAGCAATGATGTTTAGGCACTAAATCTATTCAAAATAGAGTCACTACTTCATTTGTCTCTGAGTCTAAAAGGTCTAGCACTTGGCTTTTGCCATTTTTAGAAAGATTCAGTGGTTTCACCATTTCCCTCAGCTTTTTTAAAGAGAAGAAATATTTTTAAAAAATTGGAATTAGATTGGTTTTTAGCCGATTTAATAAAAAGCTGAAAGATGAACATTAATTTCAAACTGCTCATACATTGCAAGTTGGCTGTGACTTCCAAATTGCATAAAATTATTTTAGAAGCAATATGTATTTATTCTATGACTTTTTATAAGATCAAATAAGCACCGTTTAGGTATCAGATGGCCAGTTGTTATGAGCACTTCATCATTATAAACTTGGACTTTTCTTTGGTTTTTCAAAATAATTTAATTTAAAATGCATTTATTGAACAGCCTTTATGGTTAAGGCCAGAAGCAGTAAGACAGGAGGATAACAGGATCTGCTCAGGTTGTATTCTCTCAAAGCACCCACCAAGGAAGGAATCACTAACAAGCAAGAGGGCGTGCACAGGGCCAAAAAACTGAACACACCCAAACCGTTGACTCATGAGTACAGGTGGGTTTGCAGTTAACTGCAGTAGCAAAAGTGCTACTGGTGATTGCCCTCGTCTACTGGCACAGAACCTCCCATTTCCTACAAAACGATCACAGGTATTTCTGGAAATTTCTAGACTATTGTGTGCTGTCTAGGATTTCCACTCTAGCTGACCACTGTCATTCCTCACTGAGTACTGCTCCTGATGGCGAAACCTGTACCAAAGTATCTTGTGGAATGAGGGAGATTGCCTTTCTGTCTCTTTTATATGTGTTCCCTTCTATAAGCAAGAGCCTGAAATAAGGATGTTTCTGTGTGCCCCTAAACCACTCACCAAGTTTTTAGTGAAACAGGTCTTCTATTATTTTGCTTATTTTCATTTAGAGTAGTATGAAGAGTATAGATGTTGGAGACAAACTTCCTAGGATCATGTCCTGATACATCACTTACTAGTTGTGTGACTTACAAAATGACTAATTTATCTGTACAATGAGGAAGATAGTAATTCCTAGTGTAGTAGTTAAGATTAAATAAATGAGTATGTGTAAAATACTGAAAACAGTACCTAACACATAGTAAGTGCTATATTTATATCAGCCATTATTATCATTAGTTAGTGAGTAATAACTTTGCATAAATAGTGCTAGCTTGATTATTGTATGCTTCACCATGTGCCAACAAGTATACCGGACATTTTGTGTTTAATCCTCTCAGTAGCCCATTGAGGCAGGAATTACTGTTACCTCACCTTCATAGCTGAGGAAGCTAGACTTAGGAAGGTAAATAATTGAGCAAATGCACACAGTTAGCACTCGGACTTCACTCCTGGCTGGTGGACTGATGCCAGCATCTGTGTAACCATGGGGCAACAGGAATGGTATATCAAGTGTCAGCCATTCTGCGGCACTCAAAGCTTCTAACCCCCTCCAAAGGCCTCAGCCTTGATCCCCAGTAAGGCATGTGCATTCTTCTCCCTTTTAGCTGAGTTCTCTCCAGGAGGCACCTCAGATCCTCCCAACACCATGATGTTTGGGGGAACCTCAAGTCACTCCATGGAACTAGAGAGATGGTGAAAAGGAAAGCATGGAAGATGAAGCTGAAGAAATGAGGAGCCAGGTCATAAGTGTATGTGCTTCTCAAAAGTCTGTACTTAACCCAACATGCCAGCATTGTCCACACTGGGCTCTGTGAACAACTCCTGCTTCTACATAACAGATGCCATAGAGAAAAAGAAGGAAGAATTTAGTGATTAAAATAACTGCATGAAATTCCAGGTTAACCAAAACATGTTCCTTTACTATAGGACTTCTCAGAGCTTTAAAAGATCCTGATATGTATCCCAAAAGGGGGAATGTTTGCCATGGAACCCTTCATGCTCACCACTTCATCACTCCCCAGTCTGAAGCCCAGAGTGTTCTCAGGACAGATGTTTCCCAGAACGGCTTTATGGGACAGCTCCTGAAATGAAAAGATATTAGTAAAGGGTTCTATCAGCAGAACCACAGCGTCAGATTTATGATAATAATTCTCGCAGAAGTACAAAAAGGTCAGGCTTAGAGGCCAGAAGACCTTCCAAAGACAGTCACAAACTCCAGTGAAGAGAAAACAAGGTTTTAAATCAAGGCCACAGGTGAAGAGATGGGCAAAGAAGGGCCGCCCCCTTCTGACTGGTTCTCTGACTCTGCCAATGCGCTACCCTCACACTCCTCACCCTGCTTCTCAAACTCTGTTCTCCAGCTGCCCTGAACTTCTAAATTATCTGGGCATCTTTACAAAACCTCTTTACAAAACCTCTTCCTTCCACTTAATGACTCCCCAGAGCACACGTGCATCTGCCTGCGCCTGAAGAACTTCTGTTCATCAGTTCAGGTGTCACCTCTGGGAGTCTCTTCCTCAAGAGGCACCTCCTGACCCTCCCAGGCCTCCATAAAGCAGCTCATGGCTTACACAGCACTTGTCCCAGGTTGCTTGGGAGTCCTGTTATTTGTCTTTCTCACTCTCTAGACTTTGAGATTCTACAAGGCTGGAACCAGGTCCCACTCATCCTTTTGCTTCCGTCACTGAGCTATAGGAGTCAAGCACATGGAAGTGGTGCCATAAAGTTAATTATGTGCACAAATGACTTGTTTAGTCTTCATAATAATTTGGGGGGTAGATTTTACTTCTCCCACTTTATGTATAAAACAGAGTGCCAGGTGGATTAAGAAACTAGACTAAGTTCATATAGTTCATGATCACATTCAAGAGAGCTAAGACCATCTCCAAAAAGCATTAAATTTATCTTTGGGCAAAGGAGAAAAAGTAGGGACTTCTAGGGTGACGTTAAGTATGTATCCTGGAAGGCTCCCACTGCAACCCTATCTCCCCTCCATGACAGACCCCAAAAGTTTCCTGAGCTATGGCCACTCAGAAAACACTGAGCAGCAGTGTGAGGCTAGAGACAGCACTGACGGTAAAATGGGAAGGTTATTGATAGAGGTATCAAGTAAGTTCAGAAGGGGCTTGCAATAATTTAAAATGTAAGTCTATTTTCAAATTCAACTATCACAAAGTATCCATTATAAATCTGCATGTCCTCTTACCTTCAGGGAATGGTCCAGCTTTTTAAAAAAATGTCATAGAGAATTGGGTTTCAAACAGCTGACAAATGAGGTCGTGTTTGCCCACCTGAAGCAGCTAGGAGCAGGAATAGCCAGAACGTCAGTCTTAAAAAGCTCTGTGGGCCCCATTCAGGCGAACAAAATGCCACGGATATATTCTAAATGGGGATGTATGTTCATCCATAAAATACAAGGTTAAGTGCCAAGAACTAGGCAGAGACTGGAATGGAACAGGAGCGAGGAGGGTCCTGAGTGTTCGCAGGGAATGTTAGAAGAATCCTCTCAACTCACCTGCCTTTATAGAATTTTGCGTGCATTTTTTGAGAATGTAATGAATGAGACAATTCCAAGTCACTTAAAGGTGTAAGCTGAAGCATGTTCCACAGGCAGAGCACCGAATTAAGACATCTCCAATGCCAATTTGTTTGATTTGTACAGCACCCCTACGGAAGGTGCATTATTATTTCTAATTTCCAAACCAGGAAACTGAGTTTCAGAGAAGTTCCCTACCTTGTACACAAGGAAACAAGAATTGGCCCCACATGTGTCCTAAAACAAACAAATAAACCAATATTGCATACAATATTACAGATATTACATATCAAGTATTTGCCCTGTCTCCCTAACCCTACTCCCAAGGAGCACTTTTTTTCAGTATGCCAAAGATAGCTCCTCACTTTCCAGAACTGGGAGAGGAAAAGATTAAATTTAAGTGAGTGAAGCTTGTTAAATGCAAGACTATTAAATGCAAGCTTTTAAACTGAGGTATTGATGTTAATATGAGGTATTGATGTTAATATGTTGTTAAAAAAAAATATGTTGTTTCTCAAAATGGCTTGATGATGGCCTAATTCAGGTAGACTTCCTGTGGAATACTAAGTTTATAAATCAACCAAAGGGCCACCATTTCTGATGTTTGCAATTTAGTTTAGCAGAATGTAATGTTTAGAGTCAAGGTTATTTGGCAAAAGGGACCTCCTGAGTGTTCAGAAAGATAGTAGCCAGAAGCCCTGGTTTTGAGCCTTAGTTCCTCTCTTGAAGAACACAAAAATAAAATTGGGAACAAATAAGACAAAAGATATAAAAAATTTTTCCTTTTACTAAACTGAAGGGGATTCAAAAGGTGATGGTTACAGTTTCAATTTTACCCTAAGTTGTGGCCACTGGCAAACCTTAATCTATAAGTAACCTGACCTCCCCATCGATGAAAGTCTTTTCATAAGAACATTAAGTTGCTTATTTTCTAGCTGATGCAGTTTTATTTACACTTTTGTTTTTGATGTCTGTTTGTCTTTTCTTTTTCTAGACAAAGAGACTGCATGAGCAGAATGGAGGGGCAGAGAGAGAGGGAGGAGAGAATCATAAGCAGGCAACATGCTCAGCGCAAAGCCCCATGTGGGGCTGGATCTTATGACCCTGAGATCATGACCTGAGCTGAAATCAAGAACTTGCCATTTAACCAACTGAGCCACCCGGATGCCCCTCATTTACACTTCCAAGAGTCAGACTACCTCTAGCCAGTCCCCAATATTCAGTCACTCCTTTGTTCCTTCATCAAACCTAAATTCACCTCACAAAATGCAGAGTTGTATTAGTATTACAAGGTTAATGATAGGGCCAGGTATAAAGAGAGGCAGAAACACAGGCAGAGGAGAATTTGCATTATTGCAGTGTTTCATCATTTTCTGGGGTGGGCCTGTACCAGGTCGCCCTCCCACACACACCTGGGAGGGTAGAGTTGGGGGAAGCAGAGTGGTGGAGAAGAAGGTAGATAGGGTTAGACTGCAGAAGGCAAAGTTCTTGTAGGCAAGGAGCTGCTTATAAGCTAGAGAAGATAATATATTTGCAAAAAATAATAAAAGTGGCTCCAGCAGCACTGCACTGGTATAGGCCAGCTGCCTCTTTTTCTGGAATTGGTATATTAACCCCTACCTGGGATCCTCACTTACAATTGCATCTTTTCCAATGTGTATAGCACCTTGGCCCCCAGATCTGATTATTTTGTATCACTTACAGCCCCAACGGGAAACAAATGTCATATTAAAACTAGGTAATTCAAGGTAGATTCAATAAGGAGACATTCAAAATGGTGTGGATGGGGATGCTTAGGTGGCTCAGTGGTTGAGCATCTGCCTTCGGCTTGGGGCGTGATCCTGGGGTCCTAGAATTGAGTCCTGCATCAGGCTTCCCGAAGGGATCCTGCTTTTCCCTGGTCTCTGTCTCTGTCTCTGTCTCTCTCTCTCTCTCTCTCTCTCTGTGTCTCTCATGAAAAATAAATAAATAAATAAATAAATAAATAAATAAATAAATAAATAATTTAAAAAATGGTCTGGATGGACTGTACTGCAGCACACTGTTAGTGACAGTGAGATGCACCATCCTTAAGTGTGGAGTGAGGAGGAGGGAGATGTCACTGGAAATGGGAAGGAAAGAGAACTACCAAGCTGGTTTCTCCGAGGGTCTGTAATATTGGTAGAGGGGTAAAGCATGTCTGAGATGACTATGCCAGAAAGGAGCACAGGTACCAAGCTTCACTCCCCTCCATCTTTCCCCTCACCTCCTGTTGGGGCATCAGTTGGGCAAACCAACCAGAACCAGAACCCGAGGGAGACTTGCTGTACTGACAAACAGCAGAGTAGAAAGGGATGGCAAGTGGATCTGCAAGGGCAGCAAAGGTGTCCAGCATAGACCCTTTACTTAGAACCCATCTGGGAGCTGGAAATGCAGAGGAATGGCATTGTTTCCACCCTGGAGGAAGCTACTGTCAGCAGAGAGTTTGGAGATAAGAAAGCTACAAAGGAGTCCCCAACTCGATGAATGCTGTAAGGAATTTATTTCATTTATCTCTTCTTTCATCAGACTTTCCCTGGAGGCCTCCTCTTTGACAGGCAGATGCAGGCTTGGAGGACCCTGGGTTGCAGGGATATGTAAAAGACGCAATCTATACTGTCTGTGAACTCATTATCTGTTTGCAGAGAAAGACGTGCAAGGGGTAAACCACAACACACAAAGCTCCAGGGCCTTCCTTCTCTCCGAGTATCCGAAGGCCCAGCTCACAGAGCACAATTAGTTCTGTCCATCTTTGCATATATTTGGACGGTAACTGGTTTAGACAGCGGCCTCTGTTCATTAGGCTTAGCAACTTTCCATGTCAGTTAATTTGATTAATATCAGAGAAAACTCAATTAGACTTGTCAACTTTTTGCATATGACATTTAATATCTATTAAAATTATGTCACCTCCATCAGCCAGGGGACCTATTTTCAGTTTCTCCAGACTGTCTACTTAAGAACGCTTAACACCCAAGCAAAGGTGATGGAAAATGTTTTCCTATCCTTTTCTGCACACATTCTTAAAGCTGGTCTAACGTAATTATGTAAAAACAATTCTCATGTTTATTTGTCCCTTGCTTCCATTTTCTTAGAGAACTATACTTGAAAGAAGAATATACAAGGCTGAAGGTTAATTGTCCAAATAGTACTTAAGGGAGAGGCAAGGAAAAGGAAGGTTTATACAGGTAGGGAGAATCCTTAGGTTAGTGGGCTTGTTGGGGGATTATTCATATACTCGGTTGTCACTTCCAAACAAGTACACCATTTCTGGGTTAAAATGAGGCTGTGAACTCCACAAAGAATATTATTGCAGTCCATAATAAAATAGAGAAGAATGTAAAATTCTATTTACTAGTGGAATTTCTTTATAGTAGAAGCTTTAAAGCTCTAGATGGAATTACTACAAGATATGTAACACACGTGGAAATGTAACTGCATAACCATATCATTTCAAAGCAGGAAAGAAGCCTAGGGATCTCTGTATTTAATGTCTGCGTTTATGTTGCTATTCTACAGTAACTTTTGTTTTTGGCATCTGTTCCACAATTTGCATCTTTATCTACTGGAAAATTCAAATAATTAGCTCCTAAAAAAAAAAGGAGTATATATCAGATCTGTTTGAAAGATCTCTTTCAAAATGCACACACAGTTGCATCCTGCTATCCTGCTGCAGAGTTTGTGGTGGAGCCCAGAGCCTCCATTCTCAAACATAGACACAGGTCATTTTAAGAGGCATCTTCACATAAGAAAGAATGCACTAAAATGTCTTCAAGTAGTCTATTCTGCTTCATACTCCTGGGCATTTGATCAGGCCCTTTCATGACTGTTTCTCTTGCTTGTTTGCCTGGCAAATGTCTAACCCTTCCCTGAAGTCCACCAACCTCTCTAAAACCTTTCCCATCACCCTCTGTATATTTTATATACTTGAAATGCTTGCACTATCACAGTGCCTTGTAATGTACATGGTACTTTTTTTTTTTCTTTCACACCAGTCTATGAGTTCTTTGAAGGCAGGAAACGAGTCACATCTTTGACCTCTGAGAGACAGTATCTATCCTACAGTATGTGCTCCATAAATGCTTGTTGATTGGAATTGAATTGAATAGATATTGAATACATTTAGGTTATCACTTCCTTGGCTTTGTTGCTCCTATTAGACTCCATTCAAGGATTATTTATACAACAGTTGCAAATTTAGAGATCCCATGTGGTTCAGGCTAATTGTGGCAGTACATTACTAAAAAGAAAAGGAAACAAAAAGTCTACCATTCTAATTTTACCGGCATCTGTAAGAGACATTAAATGAGATTCAATTTAACTACTGACACGGCTTGCAGATTTTTCCCTCATTCTCCCCCTTTTTTGTAATTTCATACCTCGCAGACCAACCCCCAAGTCTTTCCCTTTCGTTTTCCCTAATGCCCAATGCCCTACCCACAGGGGTTCTCTTTTCCTCCCTTCCTCCTTTCATGCTGTCACTGTTTATCTGTCTCTTCTCTCACTTTTCTCCAAAATAAGAAGGCAAGCACTATACCTGTCCTCATCATCCTCTTCCCACTGTTGTCTCATACCTCTCTGGTCCCAGTTTTGTAACCTGATCTGTGACTCGAACAAACTAATACTTCTCCCCCAGCCTCATTCCTCACTAATGGATAGTCCTCTAAAGATTTGTATTTTTAAGCCTCAAAATGTCAAAATAGGGTTACAAAATGAGTGATGTTTTTTTAAATGTTTACATTTCATGAACGATCACATTTAAGATAAAAATGGAAATGTGTTCCAAGAATAATTACAGGATTTATAAAAATCCTTATTCAGAGTATGCCACAGGCAGTGTGTTTTGATACTAGAACACATGTTAAATGTTTTGGGTTTTGTTTTTCTTTTTCTTTTTTTCCTTTCTTACCTTCAATACATCCAGTGTATCCCTGCATCTGGCTGTCTAACCTCATTTAGAGAGAACATCAAAAAGGCTTCATTCGGGGATTGTTTGTAAAGGAATAGCTCACACCAAGTTTTCCATCTGACCCTAAATCCCACCGCTGCTAATAAAGATCACAGAGCAAAGTACACCTGGAAATATTTTGTGTCAAATCTGGGTTCAAATTATGGCTCTTCCGCTTCTTAATTTTGTGATCTTAGGTGAGCAAGCAGCAAGCTCTCACTTCCAAAGAGAGCTCTTCTGCCTTTAAAAGAGAGTGTGTTTTTATTCCCTGAAGGCTGACTGTTTCCCAAGAAAGGGTATGGACGTTTGAGTGCCTGACTCCATCAGGAAGGTAAATACCAGAAGGTCCCCTAGGACCTTAGGTAGGGTCTGGGGGCAGAGGACTTACTTCCAGCGACAGACAAGTTACTCACTGGCTGTACAACTTCCGACGAGGTACTTAGCCTCTCTGAGACTCATTTTTCTCATGTGTTAAGTGACAGTGATAAAAGAATGCATTTCATATAACTATCATGAGCACTAAATAGATGAAATGAGATAATGTATGAGCATATTAGCAGCACCTGCATAAATTGACTATTAAACCTGTGTGTGTTTAATAACAATCGGTGTATCTGCCCTTGCTTGGAGACTTAGCATGCTTAGAGGGATGAAAGAAGGAGAACAAGAAAAGTTAAGGGAAGAGATTTGGCGGTGACAACCTGGCAGTGATCAAGTGATCGGCCGGGCAAGACGCCAATATCAGTACCTGTGTTATGCTGCAGGGGGCACAGAAGAATGGCGAGGACTCCCCTGTTGTCTGCTCAGTTCCTTCATATAACCCATGCACTCGAAATAGTGTCTAGCGCATAACAGGTGCTCAATAAACACTTGATGAATTCCCCATGTTAAGTAGCTAGCCATCTTGTGTACAGTGGAAGACCAATCACTGCTGAAAGAATAAAAATAATAAATGTAACTAACATTTATTGATCCTTTCCATATTTGTGCACTCTTCTAAATTCTTTATATGTGTGCTTTCATTTAGTTGTCGCTTGCACACTGTGAACTAGGCACGTTAATTAATGCCTTCTTTCAGAGAAAGGAAATGAGGTACAGATAAGTTATATGATCACTCAGCTGAAAACTGGTGATGCCAGGATTCTGCACCAGCCACTGTGACCTAGGGCACGTGAGACTTAGGAATGCCAGTGATTCTCTTTGCTTCTACTTTTAAGTTCAGTAATATCCCCAGGGGTGGGGTGCGGGGTGACAGTGGTTTTGAATGAAAAATAGGCTCAGTTTGCTCATTGTTATTAGAGATCATAACTTGTCCTCCCTATTATAGAAAAGAATTATTTTGAACATCAATAAAGCTAATGTGAACTACTATAAAGTATATTACATTTTACATTCTCTATATTGTAATGGAACTAATAGAACATTGACTTAGGAGTTCACAGACCTACATTCAAATTTTGGCCCCTTTTTATTAGTTTTATGGCCTTGGGCAAGTCACTCTGCCTTGCCTTTCTCATCCGTAAAATAAGAAATATTATACTGACTTTTGGGGTTATGATAATCATAAACGAGACAAAGCATGTAATAAGCCAAAAAACATTGCATGTGTAGATAGACAAGGACTAAATGTGCTTTTTGTTTGTTTGTTTTATGTAGACTGGTTTGTATGGTCGGTGCCAATAATTAATCAGTGACTACTGTGGTTTCTTTAAATGCAGCAGGACTGTGATTATAGTTTCTTGAGTACCTACTACCTGCACGTCTCACATAGAGAAGCTCAATAAATACAGCTCCTTATGCCCACACCTTCAATCCCTGAAGTCACTGCAGGAGATTCAGCTCTACTTCTTAGCACAGTGTGCTCCCTCTGACCTCATCTAAGTAGTCCCTCTGACTGCTTTCTGCCTCATCATCTGTAAAAGTAGCATGCGTCTCCAGACTTGTGTTTTAATGAATATTTATGGTGCAATTTACACTGGTGTGAGATACACAATGGCTCCTTTCTGCATTGTTAAAAGATCAGGAATTTTGTGTATGGGGGGAGTTGTGGGTGGGTAGTATTAGTATCTAGTTTCCCTAGTTGCCATTAAGAAAATGTGTGCTGTAAAGTTTAGTGGAGTGGGACTCTAGGGTCTGATTCATGCAGCAGAAAAGCGCCTTTACAAAGACTTCTGTTTTTGTCTTTCAGTTACACATTTTGTTCCAAGAAAGTGCTGATCCCATTTGAGTTAAATATTAACTTTAGAACATTTTAGCAACTCATTAAGTCCCTTCTTTTTTTTCTCACTTCACTTTCAGGTGGAGTTCATTATAGCTAAGCTGGAGGGAGTCCTGTAATAAATTCAGTCTCTCTCATACACACACACACACACACACACACACACACACACACACACTGTCCTTGTAAGAAGCATGAGACAGAATTATTCTGTGTGTGGACAAGTGGTTCTATGGGGCAAGAGATATTGAGCAATATCTGAAGATATTTTAGGCTGTTACAATTCAGGAGGTGCTACTGGCATTCAATAAGTAGTAGCCAGTGATGATGCTAAATATCCAACAATGCACAGGAAAGTCCCCAGCGATGAAGAACTACCCAACCCCATATGTCAGCAATGCCAAATTTGAGAAACACTTGTGTAGGCTAAAGAGAAGTATTTTATCAGTGACTCTGTTTCTAAGACTATATATAGCCACCCCTGGAGAAACCTAATGACAAGTTTTACACTAATTTATTTTCTGGCCTCAAGGACCTTGAGACCAATGTTGAATGTTTCTAAATACTTGTAAGCCTAAGTTTGGATCCTAGTGATTCTATATTTTGACTATGTGACCTTGGACAAGGTCTTCACATTTCTGATACTGAGTTTTCTATTTTTTTTAAGTGATAATACCTACCTTGGAAATCTTTATGCAGATTACATATGGTAATGCATTTATAGCCCTAAACATGTCTGATACAGCAGAGGCTCCTAAAAAAATACTATTACTCTATCTTTTTAATAATCACTTAGCTGAAAGGATTATCTGAGAACCTTGAAATTGGCTTACAGCCTCCAAGTATTAAGTTTCCATGAAGACTCAGGACTGCTCTTCCATTCATGCAATATCCATTGTCAAGAGGAGACTATAAAATGGAGCTATGTGCAGAGAGTTGTGAGAGCATCCCAAAGGGGCATGTAACCATACCTAAGAGAAGGGGAAAGAATCACACAAGAGGAAGATGACTGAGTTATGTTTAAGTTT
The DNA here is from genome assembly GCF_003254725.2 of Canis lupus dingo. Classification (NCBI taxonomy): domain Eukaryota; kingdom Metazoa; phylum Chordata; class Mammalia; order Carnivora; family Canidae; genus Canis; species Canis lupus. The sequence continues at coordinate 19,154,683 of NC_064263.1, forward strand.
TTAAGACTCTAAGTGAGTTATCTAACATAGTCTCGAATATCTGTTAATTTATTCTACTTTCTCACTGGCTTTAGTCTTTATTCCTTGAACAAACTGTTGATATTCCTATCATTAGCAATTGCATTGATAGTTTAATTAAAATTTGAACATTCCATCCAATTTTAGCCACCTGCTGTCTTTTATATCCACTCATATTTCAAAACCACAGAATGTTCCCTTTTTTTAGAATTTGGCCATATCTGCTGTGATTGGAACAAGAAGCCCAGAAAGGGTGTGTTGATGGAGCTTGGCAAATGGCCATTGATCTGGGTTCATGGCACATTTGTGACTTCCACACACCCAAAAAGTATAGATCCGGAAAGGTATCCTTAATTACAACAATTACAGGGAAATCTCTAGTTGAAAGTATTTACTGTTAGTGACGTAAGGTCAATCATCTCATTACTTATGAATCTATTTGTGTTCCTGTTAGCAACTGAGTTAGATATTTAGATCAATGTATTCTTAGCCTGCAGTTTCCTCTTCCTGATAAACACACTGAACTCACATTGGAGTGGTAAATTATGTTTAAATGAGAAATGATATACCATTTACGTGGTCACCAAATAATGATATTTCTGATTTGTAGCTATAATAGAAAATTAAAAGAGATGAAATTGCAAACTGCCACAGTACACAGAAAGATTTGATGAGAAAGGTTGGAAATAACTCCAGGATTTCTACCTGAGTTTGGAGTATTTACTACTGTGTGTCCTTTGAATCCTGTTCAGTTGATGAATGTATGGAAGCTTTACATTCATTGTGTGCATGTGTCTCATGTTCTATTGTGAATACTTTAGGGGTAGGATCAGAATTTAGGTCACCTTAGTACACTCAATGCCCAGCACTATACTTGGCATATACAATAGGCACTCAATAACTATTTGTTGAATACGTTATTTGTTTATGGACTAATATTAGGACCTAGGACTCTGTGGACTCCATAGCTTATCACCACTCATTCATCTAGTTGGCCAGTGTAATAACTTGTAATCATTCTTGACTCCTCTCTCTTTTTCCCACATTCCATATCCAACCCATTAGTAAATTATGTCAGTACTACTTTCAGAACATATTTTCAAATCTGTTATTTCTCTCCACATCTACTTCTTCCTCTCTCATCCAAGTCATCACAATTTCTCACTTGAACTGAAGTTCTTATCTGAACTTACTCATCTCCCAGGGATCAGATTGAGTCAGATGCTCCTCTGTGCAACATCTTTTAGAGGCTCTTTACCTCACTTACTATGAAAGCTCAAGTCCTTACAAAGAAAAACATGACATGGAACATTGATACCTCTCTCTATCATTCACTCTATTCCAGCTGCACTGAACTTTTTTGTTGTTCTTCAAAATACAAGCACGTTCTCATTTCAAAATGTTCACCTTTTCTGTTTCCTATGCCTTGATTAGTAGTCTATAAGAGTTCTCTTGACTCATACCTTTTCTTTCTTCAGTTCTCTGCTCTGTACCACTCCACCTAATTATAGTAGCCTCAATCACTTGTTATTTTATTTTTTTGTTTTACGGTTAATTTATAACAGTTATGCCATCCTTCCATGCCAGAGTAAATACTGTCTGTTCCCTAAAATGTAAACTCCTGTGAACAGGGACATTTTTAGTTCACTGCTGAAAAAGAGTGGCCTTGGGAGCTGTTCAGTCATATGCTGAATGAGTTAATGGAAGGAAAGGAGGCCAGTGTATTTGGACCATAAGTGAGCAACAGGAAGAGTGGACCACAGTAGGTAGTTCACAGATGGCAGCTCATGTTGGTCTTCAAATCATGCTGTAGAGTTTAGATTTTAAGGGTCAATAGAAAAGCCATAGAAGGATTTTATGTAAACCAGTGATAAGATATAAACTATGTTTTAAAAATATTAGCCACATTATAATAACATAAATAAATGAGCTACTGGGGACATAGTGGATGAAAGGAGAGCAAGAGTGGGAATAGGGAAACAAGTTAGAAAGTTCTTGAAATAACACAGGTAAGAGATGAAGACAGTGTGGGCTAGAGTAGTGGCTATGGAAGATAAAGAGAAGTGAATGCACTTGGAATTTGTTTCAGAGACAATAGGACTTGACATCAGACCAAATATGGAGCAAGAGAAGGTAGAGGAAGGGAAGATAATAACTATAGTTACTGTGTGGTTTTTAGCTTGAACAACCTAGGGAATGGGCAATGTTACCTATCAGGAGGGACTGAAGGAACAATAATCTTGTATGAGGGAGTCAAAACTCTATTTCGAACACTTTTTCTTTTTTATTTTATTTAAATTTAATTAATATAGTTTATTATTAGCTTCAGAGGTAGAGGTCAGTGATTCATCAGTTGAATATAACACTCGATGCTCATCACATCATGTGCCCTCCTTAATGCCCTCATCCAGTTACCCCATCCCCTCACCTACCTCCCCTCCAGTGACCCTCAGTTTGTTTCCTATGGTTAAGAGTCTCTTATGGTTTGTGTCCTTCTCTGATTTCATCTTATTTTATTTTTCCATCCCTTTATCTATGCTCTTCTGTTTTGTTTCTTAAATTCCACATATGAATGAGGTCATATGATAATTGTCTTTCTCTGATTGACTTATTTTGCTTAGCATAATACCCTCTAGCTAGGGTGGCTCAGTGATTTAGCTTCGCCTTCAGGCCAGGGTCTGATCCTGGAGACCCGGAATCGAGTCCCGCCTCAGGTTCCCCGCATGGAGTCGCTTCTTCCTCTGCCTCTCTTTCTCTATCTCTCTCTATCTCTATCTCTATCTCTAATCTCTCTGTCTCTCATGAATAAATAAATAAAAATAAAATCTTAAAAAAAAACCCTCTAGTTCCATCCACATCATTGTATATGGTAAGATTTCATTTTTGATGGCTGAATAGTATTCCACTGTATATATAGACAACATCTTCTTTATCCATTCATCTGTTGATGGACATCTACGCTCTTTCCATGTTTGACTATTGTGGACATTGTTGCTATAAACACTGGGGTACAGGTGCCCCTTCAGATCATTACATTTGTATCTTTTGGCTAAATCCCTAGTGGTGCAATTGCTGTGTCCTAGAGTAGCTCTATTTTCAACTTTTCGAGGAATCTCCATGCTGTTTTCCAGAGTGGCTGTACCACCTTGCATTCCTACCAGCAGCATATGAGAGTTCCCCTTTTTCTGCATCCTCACCAACATTTGTTATTTCCTGACTTGTTAATTTTAGCCACTCTGATTGGTGTGAGTTGGTATCTTGTTGTGATTTTGATGTTTTAAATATTTTTTCAAACATTTTGAGTTTTAAGTAACTACTAGCTATATAAATGAAGAAGGTCAGAGGCCTTGGATATATAAGCCTGGAAGTGAAAAAGATCTGGGATATAGTTATAGATTTGAGATCCATACAATGATAGATGATACTTAAGATCATGGGGCCAAATGAAATTATTTAGGGAGAGATATAGAGAAGAAGGCCTAGTCCTCATTCTCACTGAAAATAGAATGGAGTAAATACTCTGGCAACCATTTTAGTCTATTCCTTAAGCAGGTGACCTAAGGAGACGTAGAAGACAGTATATCAGGAAATTTAAACAAGAAAGAAAAGGTCACAATAAATAAAAAAAAAGGGTCACAATAAAAAAAGAAGAAAGAAAGAAAAGAAAACTCAAGTCTGTGTTAATGAGTGAAGGAATCAGAGCTGTTTAAGGAGGGAAAGGACATGAAGAGGGTTTTGGATAGTTTAGAAAACTACAGCAAAGAGTAAAGGTCTCAGAGAAGTTGAAGAATTTCAGAGTGGTTATATTTGAGAATGTGATCTAAATATTCAGAAAGTAGCCAGAGAATGTGATACTTTGAACATCTATGCCATCATGTTGCCTTGCCATTTAGCAGTTTATTTTCAGCCTCTGTTGATGTGATTGCTCATATTGACTTCTATTATAAATCTTTATAAATTTATGTATGTGAAGATTTGTCTCTTTAAGATTCTCTAAATGTCTGATGCTAATTATTCATGACTAGCAAAAGGCTCTTCCACTTCTTTACCCACCACTACAATACTCTTTTCCTGCTCTGAATAATTTGTGCCCTTTTACTATCTTTGCCCACTTCTCCTGAATTTCCCAATGCAGGGAGCAAGTTACATGTATTGTGGGAAGAACAACTTCTTGGTTAAGGTCCTAGCCAAAAAACAGCCCCAAGCATGCAGCACCATGTCACTTCCTGTATATTTCTGTTTGCTGTTCTTTGTGCATGAACATCTCCAGGATAATCCTATTTCATTCCATTAGCCTATATTACTACCTAGAACAACCAACAACCAAGTAGGTGCTAAATAAATAGTTGTTGAGTCATTAGTGGTTATATGCCTTTAAGACATGCCTCTTTCACCTCACATGTTAACCAAAAAGAGAGCCAAAGCTAATGTTTGAGAATATCTAAACAAAATGTGATCTATAAATTTAAAAACACTCATCCTCTTAACAATGGAGAATTTCTTGAGCAAACATACTGTGGACATTTGCTATTGTTTTCCATGGGTTTCTTTTTTCTTTATATTATCTAAAAGTAATCATTTATAATGTATGACCTATTTATATGTTAACACTATTTGTTCTTAAAAAATAGTGCATGATTTGAATATTTGCTCCAGCCTATTACTGCTTCACTTGAAAACACACACACACACACACACACACACACACACAGAAATTTCATTAAAATCTTTGTACCTTTGAGGATTATCATTATTTAGTCACTTCCTCCTGTAGGAAATCCTGGCTGTTCGTTTGTGGCATAATAAGTAGGCTGATTCCAACAGTTAGACTTCTGAGGGACAAAGCCCAAGGCTCACCCTTGTTGCAATACCTATAAGAGTGTCTGACCAACAATAGTTGCTCAACAAATATTCCTAAGTAAATGAATGAAGAGACAGTCTCTTTAAAGGAGCTGCATATCTTACTAGTAGCAAGAAAGAATGGAGAGCTGAGAATCCAGTGATATTTGCTTGTGAGTGTGCATGTGTATGCATGAGGGAAGAGTGGTGCCAAATTGGAGAAGATCATGTAAAATCAAACCAGAAGATCATATTGTAGCAGAAAATTAAGAGCTTGAGAAAACGAAACAAAAGGAATACGGCAATCCTCTTTGACTGGCTGACCTAGTTATTTTCTCTTCATTAGCCTTTGACAGTCTCTGGAAGGTGATCATTGTATTTAATGGTCCAGAAGAAGAGAAATAAGCATATTTAGCAGTGACATTTGTGAACATTAAGAACAAACTTTGAAGTGGACAGAGAAGTATTCACATAATGTCTGGATAAATGAGGCCATGTAGAGTTTAATCATTAAGGGTATACATCTCAGGGTATTGAGGAAAAGGTTTCTTTTATGATAAGGAGAAACAGGCTGTGTAGAGTGGTTTGAATGTTTGTATTCAACCAGCAATGATAGGCAGACCCTCCAATAAATTATTAACCATGTTCATTCAACAACAACTGGGTACTCACTGCAGAGCTAGTACAGTTCTTGGCACAGGGGATAAAGTATGGACTAAGTGACGTCTCCTGCCTTCATGGAGTTTGCACCCTAAGGAGCTAATGGATTTGTTGCAAATATAAAACACCCAGGCTACCTGGCTTACATATGAAGGGGAAAAAAAGTATATCATATATTTTTGCACTAACATTGGAAAATCGATAATAATTTCTGTTTGATGTTGACAACAACACCTGTTGGCCCATGTCTACAATTCTGTGTGACATGCAAATGCTAGAAATTTAAATTTCAGAAATGTCCCCAGTGCTCCAAGACCAGAAAGAAGAGCTAGATATTTTATAAAGTACAGGGCCCAATGATAGTAGATATTCAATCAATGTCAATTTGCTTCTTTTTTTTTTTCTATCACGTCTCTTTTTTCTTTATAAAGTTGTCTGAGTGCTGCCACTTGGTTTAAAACTGAGAGAAGCAAAGACACATTAATGGAGACTATGAGAAATAAGATTTAAAGTATGTATTAATGTGGGTTATTTTATTCAAGTGAGTAACCTAGTTCAACCCTAATGTGGAGAAAGGCAAAAGAGAGGAAGAGATCCCCTTCAGACATGATTAACTGTCAATCATTCTTCTGTTAGTGGCTGAAGGGCAATGGGAAGTGCAATAGTTCTGATCCTGCTGATTAAATCAAGAGCACATAGGTTTGAAGGGCAAGGATGGAAGATTAAGTTAAATCACAGAAATTCAAGTTGAGGAAATAACAATTAAGTCGGTCAGCCTATCTCCTGCCAAGGAAAGGGAACATTTTTAGAGAACCACTTTGTCACCAGTGTAGTGTTGACAATCGAAATTCGAAAGGCTCATTCGATTGATTCATTCCACATGTATTTACTGAATGCCCACTGTATACCAGAAACTGTTCTAGGCATTGAGAGTAAAGCCATGAAGAGTCAAAGTCTGTATCTTCATGAAGCTTATGATATATTCTGGAACTAGATGATAAACAAATACATTAAGTATTGGTAGGGACAGTGTGAAGAAAAATAATTTAGAGTTAATGCCCAGAATGTTACTTAAACTATATTCCATTGGTCAAGTAAGTTACTGAGGCCAGCAAAGATTTAGTGGGAGGAGAAGTAGAATTGGACTCCATCTTTTAAAGAGAGGTGTGGCAAGAATTTAGTCTTCTTTAATCTGCCAGACAGCTGTGGAGAACATAAGCAGGAGAGCTAGAAGGTCTGACTAACATTTTAAAGGGCTCACTTTGACTACTATATACATAACAGACTTGGGAGGAGAGGGCACAAAGGTGAAAACAGAAAGATCCATTGTCCGTATTTCATCTTAATTTACTTTGACTTTTGGGCCTCTCAACTCTCATTAGCAAAGTTATAGCAAAAAAAAAAAATGATGGCACATATCTCAGGATTGCCTGCATATTGATTGATTTTCATATAGAATACAATATGTGATACAATATCATTTACTCATTCAGCAAATACGGTGTGAGAGCCTTTTATGCCCCAGCACTGGGGTCACTGTGATGGGCAGCCACAACCCCTGTCTTCAGGGAATTTACCACCTAGTTGGGAAAGAGATGAATAACATGTAAATTACAGCATAATTTCTAAAGGTGTTAGTGTCAGAATTGTGGTTTCTCAGTATTCATGGAAAAAGATCAATCTTAGGATGCCTGGGTGGCTCAGTGGTTGAGTGTCTGCCTTTGGCTCGGGGCGTGATCTCAGGATCTGGGATCGAGTCCCACATCAGCTCCTTGGACGGAGCTTGCTTCTTTCTCCCTGTGCCTATGTCTCTGCCTCTCTCTGTGTCTCTCATGAATTAATAAATAAGATCTTCAAAAAAGAAAAGAAAAGAAGAGCATCAATCTGGTATCTACTTGTTTACAAAATATAAAACTCCACCTTTTTTTAAACAAAATAGCTGCTTCCCAGATTATCATCTTGAAATTAATCATACTGATATTTATAAAAGCCCAAATTATCAAACTGATGATTTGTCTAAAGTGTATGATATCTGTCCACTCCTAGAGGAATCCTGAGCAGTGAATTGAACCACTAGAGGGCTATACTTTGCTTTAATCTTTTCTACGGAGGCCTTCTCCTAAATTGACTTTAATTGCATATCTGTAGCTTCTCCAATTAAAGAAATTACTCATTTTTAAGATCCAGTTAAATATTATGCCACCTCCTCCACAAAGCTTTCCTTGATCCTCCTCAGTGAAAATCCCATAGTAGATTGCTTTTACCTCTATTTAATGGACTTAAACATGTATTTAATTCTTCCTTTTTATATAATTAATATCAATCATTAGTAAAATGAAGAAGTCTTAGAATCGTAATTTTTAACTACCTATTATGTGTCAGGTACTAGGAAAGATAAGGTTCCTATGTTCCCTCTAATGTTGACAGAAATTCTTTAGAGATAGTTAATATTGCATTCATTGATAGAAAAAGAAACTGAGGTTCAAAGAGTTCAAATGATTTTATCTAGAGTTACACACTTAATGGTTTATTTTAGGATCCAGACTTCAACCTTAATGTAGTTTGGACCTTAGAATGTACTGAATAGTGTCCCCTCCAAATTCATGTCTACTTAGGATCTTCCAATGGGACCTTATTTGGAAATAGAGTATTTGAAGATGTAATTAAAATACAGATTGAAATGGAGTTATGGTGGATTAAGAGTGAGCCCAAAATCCAATGAGAACTTCTTTATAAGAGTCAGGGGGGGAAAAAAAAACATACCAAAACCTGAAAAAGACACAGGTGGAAAAAGGTCATGTAAAGACAGAGGCAGAGACTAGAGCTATGTTGTCATCAGCCAAAAGCCACTAAGAGCCACCAGAGCCACCAGAAGCTGAAAGAGATAAAGATGGAATTTTCCCTGGAGTCTTGAGAGGAATTGTTGCTATGCTAACTTGGTTTCGTACTTTTGGCCTCTAGAACTCAGAGAACAAATGTCTATTGTTTCCAGCCATCCAGTTTGTGATATTTTGTTACGGCAGCTCTTAAGTCCATTCTCTTTTCCTTAAACGTCTTTCCACTCCAGAATTATACCTTTATTTGTCATAGGATTTTAGAGTAATCTTTTAACTTTCACTATGGACTTTTAAAAAATGCTATCCCACCCCACCAACTGCCCCCTGAAAAGAGGTAGGAGTGATAGAGGGAAATATTTCAGGATGATTTTGATGGCAAGTTGCAGACATTAAACTTAGACTAGAATAGAAAAGGGAATTTATTGACTTCTATCATGAAATGGAAGAAGAACAGGGATGTAGGGGGGCCTCCAATATGAAAGGAGCCAGGGTCTGGAGCTCTACCAAGTCTCTCTCTCCATCTCCCACCCCTTCATCCCTTTGTAACTGGGCTTCGTCTCAGCCAAAGAAGAGGCAGAAAACACCTGTTGTTCCCATCTCACCAGATTAGACCACCATGTACAAAGGGACTTTGTCCTTAACTTCCAAGTTAAAAATTCCTGGGAAAGGTTTGTGATTGGTCCACTCGGATCACATGCTCACACGTGTATCAAGGAGGCAGAGTTCTGAGCTCCACTGTTCCCGCTAGGACTATGTAGTAACAGCAGGCACAAGGAACATTTTCCCAAGAAATAGGATGCTGTGGTCAGAAGAGAAGTGGGTCACTGAGGCAGATCTAGGCATCAATATTGGTGTAGATCATTTCCATGTAAATGGTACTCAGCTAAATTCTTGGTTAAGACTTTTGCTTGCAAAAGGCCAAAAAGAGTGAAATGAAAATATAGACTGACTATATGTTTCCAAGCCACTCATGAGTGTTAATAAAGATGTTAGACTTTAATATAAGACTTTTTTTTTTTCCAGAAGGGCCAGTGGCTGGTAAAAGCTCTTTTGAATAGATGTGGAAATGCAAGCAGTAGAACTTTCATAATCCAGATTATATCACGCAGACTTATGTAAAAGAGCTGTTCCAATAAATAACAATGATCTGAACTTTTTTCCAAATATTGCAGATTGCAGTATCTTCAGAGCTAACTTCCTCTCTGATCGCAAAGAGCACACTGAACATAACAAAAGAGAGAAAAGAGGTGGGCTAGTGCAAGGATGAACTGTTTTCACCTCGCTGTGCCTGCTCCTCCAGAGGGCAAGGCAGGCTGGCTGGGGCAGGCAACAGAATTGCAGGGCCACTTAACTGCTTCCTCTGGAGGGCCATCCAGAGGAATTTGGCATCATCCCTTTGCCAAATTGAGGATAAATCTCTAAACATTTACTTCTTAGGTAGATTTGGCCATCCTTTAAGAATATAGTTTGGCTCCAGGATGGAATCAACTTTGGAGAATAACCCAAGGTCATATAATAACTAATGGCTTTCCTCTGTCTCAGTCCACTAAGGATTTGAGACAACCTGCAAGACTAAATACAATATAACAGAAAGATTGGCCAATACTCGGACCAGGGAGGTGGCCTCTTCAATAAAAGTGGGCCTGGGCTTCATCCCTGCTCTGACAGGCTCCGGAGGCCCTTCTGTTTATCAGCACCACATGAACAGCAATGTAAACCAGTGGGTCCTACATTGGGTAGGGCAAAGTCAAAAGAATGGGAGCCTAAAAACTCAGCATGTTGGAATGTAAAATTAACCGCGTGTTTTCCTTACATTGTTGATACCTACTTGGGTGTTTGGATGATTTTTGATAATTGAGGACATAGATTTTGTTCATTTGCAGATGAATGATCATGGTAAGGAGTGCTAAAGCATCAGTCTAATGGCAGAAACCCCACTTGGAGCACCATCCCATTTCTCCACTCAACCATTCCTTACTGATTGCATGATTACTGTTGTAGCTGCATGAATGGCTCAGAGACCAGTATCTCCTGGCTTCTACCAGGTGGACCCAGGGCTGCTGCTTCCTCTCCTGAACGCCTTTACCAAATCCAAGTAGTCACCACCAGAATGAAGTCCTTTAGGTGGCAGCTTTCCCTTGTAGGAATACTGGCTCTGGAGGGAATACATAGAACAAAAATATATATGCATATATTCATATACATGCATACAACATTTTCCGTAGCCCCAGGCCCTGCTTTAACCACCTGCTCTGGGCCACACCACGGGCTTGGCATCACTGAATCCTCCTCCACCTCCAAGGCCTGACTCCCCCATAACTTCCTTCCTTTCACAGCCTCCTTTCCATCCGGCTCTGACTCCTCACTCCCACTGTATACATTCCTACTGTAAGAGGTATCGACTCTATATCCAATTCTAAATTTACTCCCTCGATTAATGCTGGAGGACTCTGAAAAATTTCTGAAAAGCTGGTTTCTAACTATACTATATAACTTCATATGTTTTGCTTTTGACATTTCACTGAGATAGATAGTGGGTGGTTGCCTCATTTATAACAATCTCATCCACTTATTTTTATACACATTTCTACAGGCCCTTCATTTCACAGAATAAGGTGATTATTGTGGTAAGGAAGATAATACTAGTGATCATAACAAGTAAAAATATGAAAGTTATTGAACCACTCTGTGCCAGGCACTGCAATGGCTGCTTTTACTATTTTATGTCAGTCAATCCTCCAGGAAGGTTGTGAAGTGGTAATTACTATTCTCATTTTAAGGACAGAATCTGAGGTTCTCAGAGGTTAAGTTAATTGCTTATGCTGACTTAGCCTTAAAGATAAGAATCCGAGTTTAAATTCATGTGATCTAATTCTAGGTGTCATATCCCCTCAGCATCCCCTCAATTGTCTCTTAGGTTCTATACATTTCATAGTACTTCCTACTTAGAAGCTAGAAATAGAGCAAAATCCTCACTTCTTCCCATTGCTTATAGGTATCAGGCAACTAGAACAAAATAATGCATTTGATTGAGGTCAGGACCACGTCTTGGGTACTGAACACTTATGTGGTGATAGCAGATATGGTGGTGAACAAAATGTCCATGTTCTTGCCATCATAAGACTTGCTCTTTAGTGTGGGAAAATATTCATCAATAAATGCCCAGAATTCCATAGCAAAGAGGAATAAGTAGTGTCACAGCTGTGACAGGGATCCTGACCAGCTAGAAGAATCAGGAAGTAAATGGGCTAGGGAAAAATAAGTGCTCAAACATAAGGAATGACAGGTGATGAAGGAACTTGGTGGTCGTAAGAACCAAAGTGAGACCACAGGGGCTGGACTTCAGCAAGTCACTGAGAGTGTCTCAAGATGGGTACAGAGGTGGGCAGGGACCAGCTCAGGCAGGGCCTTCAGATTTTAGTCCCAATTCCAAAAGCACTGAGAAGCCACCACGGAGTCTTAAACATGGGACATGATCCAATTTGTGTTTTTAGATGATGGTATGTGGAGAACAGATGGGGCGTGGGAGTAGGCAAAGTGGAGGCAGGGAGACGAGGTAGGAGGGTGTTGCCATTGTTAAGGTAAGATGCCAGAGACTCCAGCTAATGGGATGGTAAAGAGGGTGGACAGAATCTGTTTTGTTTACCCTGGTGTTCCCAGCACTTAGTATCGGTACCATTTATGTTGATAAATGAAGGAATAAACTAATGATGCATTTCAAGCTCTCGGTAAGCCTGTCCACTTCCATTGTATCCCGTATCTTTGTAATTAGGTTCGGTGACCCTATCAAATCAGCTATCCTTTTTTATTACTATTATTACCACTCTTATAAAGGAACACTTGTTACATGTTTATTTTATGCGAGGCATTTGCCACGTGTGCTAGGCATGGTACATATATTATTTGGTTTAATCATCCAGTAGCCCTGTGTTTTAAGGCATTTCATTTCCATTTTATAGACTAGGAAACCATAACTGAGGAGAGAGGTCAGGAACAAAAACTTATTCTCTCAACTGTATCAATCAATAAATGAATGTATACTGTAATCAATCAATAAGTGAATGTAACAAATTCAAAGAGGGTTTAATTTTAAGGTGACTCATTTTAAAAGTACAGACAAAATATAGGAGGACCGCAAAGGGCAGTGTAGAACCCAGGGGTAGCTGAAGGAAAGCTGATACCACCCTATTTCTGGAAGATTTGGCAGTGGGGGGAAGAGGTTACTGGGCCCTTGAAAGAGAGAAACATATAGAGTAGCCTATCTTGAAAAGTACAGTAACCCTTGACCAAGGCACACAGCCCATCCTAGAGGAGCATCCGGTGGGAACAACAGAAAAATAAACACTCTGACCCCATTCTCTTTCCTCCCACTGCTGTCCTCTTGGGGTTCTCCATTGGCTGAACCCAATGAAGATAGAAGGCGCAAGAGCCTAGTTAACATAGTACATACAGGACAGCTTCCTAGGACAGACAACAACATAGGAAAGGATGGAACTGAGAAGCAAACAGACGATACCTGGCAGTTAAACCAATATTTATTGACAGTCTATGGTGATGGTAAATATTGTATATCAACTTTGTTAGGCTCTGTTGCCCAGATGTTTAGTCACACTCCAATCTGCATGTTGCTGTGAAGGTATTTTTTTGGATGTTTTAAACCTTTAAATTAGTAGGCTTTGAGTAAAGCAGATTACAATCCATAGTGCGAGTGGGCCACGTCCAACCAGTTGAAACTTCTAAGAGAAAAATACTTCTCTGGAGAAAGAAGGAATTCTGTCTCCAGACTATTTTCAGGCTCAACACTGCAACATCAGCTCTTCCCTGGGTTTCTAGCTTGCCAGCCTGCCCTGCCGATTTTGGCCTTTCCAGCCCCTACAATCATATAAGCCATTCTTAATACTTCTCTCAGCCCTTCCTTCCTTTCTTTCCTTCCTTCTTCCTTTCTTCCTCCTTCCTTCCCTCTCTTTCTTCCTCTCTCTCTCTCACCCTATACAGAGAAAGAGAGAGATGGGCTCTGTTTCTTTGGAGAACACCGACCAATACACTGCCATACATTAAGCATCGTGCTAGTCCTTGGTGATACAAGAACAAATCTCCCCAGCCCCTGTCCTTAAGAAACTCACTTTCTAAAAAAAAAAAGAAAAAAAAATAAACTCACTTTCTGGTACTGTGATAAATCATATGACAATCATATGGTAATACAGGACGCTTTATGAGCAGAAAAGAGGGACCCCCTTACCTATTCATGGCAGGGATGGGAAGGAAAGCAAAGGGAAGTCAGGAAATGCTTCCTGTTGTTAACTCTGAAATGTACAGTTCCATAGAGACTGAACATTAATCTTAATGGTCTAATTCTAAAACCGAGGCTATTTTCATCCCTGTGATATTTGCCTTCACCCCCAGCAGTCTGTGCTAGCTAGTTGATATCCACAGAGCACATGTAACTCTGCTACATTTGTGAGAATAATGATTTTCAAATGAAGGTACACATTTCTGCATCTAATGTAAGGGAAGATCACATCTATTTATTTTTATGAACAAGATTTGCCCATACTCCATTAGTATAAATACAAAAGTTCTCAGGAGCCATGCAATGGGAAGAAAAGGTCTCCAAATTAGTGCAGGGCACCTGGGTTCACAGCCTAGCTGTGCTACTTCCCAGCTTCGTAATTGTAAGCAAGTCAATTAACCTCCCTTGTTCTCATCAAAGGCTGTTGTGAAGAAGGAAAAAGTATTTGCAAACTTTAAAGTTCTTCACATGAAGAGATAAAAATTATTGTTGAAGATTTTTTTTCTCTCTTTCACTTGAAATTCCTAAAAGGCCCTCATTTTAATATCTCAGTTCCCTTCATTTTGCCATAAAACTACCTGAGCCCAAAGTATTGATCATTTGATTCTTTGAGGTCCAGGATTTGTCTGTGATCAGCAGTCTCAAAGTGAAAAGTTCGCTGTACCTTTTCTGAAATGCTTTTTCCAAGGATCAGTTTGTTTGGACAAGTTTGTCCAATTAACCTGCATGTAGCATACATGTGCATACACCTTTGGGTAATGTCCAACAAAGACAAAAATAACTTCTCATGTCATACTGGGCGGTCTGATTTACGGAGAGAAGCCAAACACCAGAGGCAGAAGGCCAAGTGCTGGAATCCAGACTGTAGTTGCACCTGTCTCTGAGCAGCCTTCTCCTAGCTGGCAAGTTTATGGGGCCAGCCCTGGGCACCAGCAATGCCTGTGCCTCAAATTATTTCTCACCTATTGTCTCCCAGTGTCACCGCTCCAGGTCTTATTTCCTTATTGACACCTGTGAAGACCCCAGACTATCTTGCTTGACCACGGACTAACATGCAGGCATTGACCCTCACGTTGGTTTTACTCAGATGTGTCATCATCATAATGCATTTTCTTTGTGCTTGACCAGACCTGACTCCCTTGCTGTCCTGTTTTGCTCTCCTAGTCCTGGCCCCAGGGTTCAGGCTTCACACTTGGATTTCACCTCTCTGAAACTATGTAATAAGGACACAAGACTGAACATGTGACCCAGCATGTCTAAACCTTCCTGAGACTCTGTTTCTTCCCCAAGATGGAACTAAGTTCCTTCCATCTCTGCACCTGTGAGTTCTATACTTGCAATCATCTTTCTTGGTATCAGACACTAAATGGCTGTTTTCCTAATATATATGGAACAGGTAGCTAGGACTGACCTCTGCTGACAAGAACACTATCCACCTTGTGCCTGTTACCTGTTGTCACAGAGTCAAGCTCTATCTCTGACTCAACAACAGAAATACCTTATTTGTAACTGTGCCAAACTAATGCGTATTAGTTTATCTCATTTGAATGAGGCCCTTGTTTGTTTTCAAACCAGGAAGGCAAAATGCAGGTAATAAAAAAGCCCCAACTACTGCTGTTTTACATTTTTTACTGTATCCTCTGCCTGCAAAGTCAAAAGTGCATTAAAAAGTAATATTGTGCTGAGCTCAGACATATGCAAACGTCTCTAGATATCTTGTCTCAATAAAGTTTATAGAATGCATTCCCAAAGGTCTGACAACAAAACAGAATAAATCGCAAGGCTCATAAAAATATAATGCATGCCTTTTTTTTTTTTTTTTTTTGCTTACATAAACACTAGCAAATGCAATGAGAAAGGGAGTGTCTGGGCTTAAGAGGAGGCTCCTTTTCATAACAGCCCTTTTTATCATTAGCCACCAACACAGAATGAATTAGCTCGGAAAGCCACACAAACATGGAGACATAAGGAAAGAGGGAGGGTTTGAATACATTGCAAATGGTTAGAATCTTCCAGGCATTCTTTACTTCATTCAATAATTTGCCTGGCCAATTTCTTTACTCAACCTTTTAACCAAATTTAATGACTATCTGCTATACCAAACCTGATGGCAAGCCCTCTGAATACATTAAAAAAAAAAAATCTCAAGGAATTCACAATTGTGTGATAAAGAAGCACGTGCAGAAAAACTAACTACAATTAAGTGCTATAATAAGAATAGCATTTCTTCAGATTTTCAATACATTGATCAATTATGCGTATTTGGCTAATGCCAAAATAATTATGCCCAATTTGGCAAGCCAAATTTTATTATAGGGATAGCAGATGTCTAACATGCTTGGGATTTAATTGCCAATATTTATTAAACACTTGCAGTGTGCCAAGCTCTTTTCAAAGCAATTTATATTATGGACTTCGGAGCAACCTTAAATATTGGTGCTATTATTCTTTCCAAGTTTACAGGTGAGGAAACTAAGGCTGAGGGAAGTTAAATGACTTGACCCAAGTCACATGGCTTCTAAGTAGCAGAGCTAGGATTTGAACCTTGACAGTTAAGCCCCAGAAATTGCACTCGTTACTATACCACACCATTTGTCATGTGTGTGTTATGCAACATCCTGAGTTTATGGGTAATATTTCCCCTGTGTTGCTCAGTCCCTTGACTGATAAGGGGTAGAGCCAGGATTTGATAAGGCAACTGTAATTGTGGAGAACATTGCCGTCTTTGGAACTCAACCACTCCGAGATGGAGGGAAAGCCCTAGTCATTCATTTAACCTGAATCCTTTTCCTTAGCAGGTAGACTCTCAGACAGAACTCATACTGAGGCAGAAATGTCATATAGCTTTATTATGTTAGCAATTTCACATCATGTTATATCAGGATCTCCCTGTATTAATATTGCTTTTCTCTGAAAGATCACATTACCGCTTGTTCCCATCAAACAAAACTCTTGAGTTTCCTGTAAACATAGCTCCTGGGTTAGTTGCAGTCTTGCCTAAGCATGGCAGCCTCTTTGCTGAAAGAATGCACATGTAGTAAGCCCTAGACTGAATTTTCCATAGGTTAGCAACACTCATAGGAGCATAGATACATATAAATTGGAAGAACAATAAAAGATAGAGATAAAGGAGAACTCATCAATACTTCTATCCAGTGAAAGGGAATTATGGCACAATGGGCAACTATAAGATACTAGGTATAAGCTTTTTACCTGTATTCCTTATTTAATGCTGAGAAATACTTCCAAGGGTACATGAAGTATATCCATTTGATAAATAAATACACAAATTAATATCAAGAAAAGTTGAGAAATTTGCCGAATTCCACATAGGTACTAGATGCAAGGCCTGTGCTCTGTCTACAACACTCTATAAATCAGATCCACTTTATCCCTAGCCCAGCCTAATTTCTTAATATACACTCCAGACTATAAGGCCTGCAACAGATGTGAGGTCATCATTACCATTTATGTAAGCATCAGCACGCCACCATGATAAGCATGGATACAAGCAGTAGAGGGAGATATACTGATACTGCTCAGCCTAAGAAGCAATGATGTGTTAGAGTGAAGGTAAGCTTCGCTCTTCCCCTCCAAATATACTGCATTCAGACAAAAAAATTGAATATAAAAGTCCAATCCATTTGGTGTGCAATCCTGTTTGTTTAATAAGGTGTGCTTACGTCCCCATCCTTCCGTGACCTTCTAGCAGAGCTCTGTGGGACCAAGGGGAAGATGCATGCTGGGAAAATTGAAATAGTGCTTCACAGCCCTCACCACATAGAATCCTGCACCCAGGTCTGCTCCAGAGAATACCTCTGATAAGCTAGTAAACTGAAACCTTTCATTAGGAATTATTGTAAATTTTTGCCCATAGTATGAATTATACATGTTAATTAGACCTAAATAGGTAAAGGGAGAGTTAAACAAAGGCAAAAGTGATAAGGTCAATTTTTGTGACTCCCAGACATAAATTTTAATTTTGTCAAGGTTCACAAAGGAGGAGAAAGGAAAAGGAAAGACATCTCACATAGTAGGTCTAGTTTGGGTTCTGTCTCCTCTCAAGTCAGAAGCCACATGTTTCCACAAGGTACTAGAAGGTTTGACTGGAGCTCACAGACATACAACTGCCATTATCATCAGTAATGAAACCATTACAATGGAAGGCAGTGTGGTTTATCATGGGAATTTTATTTGCATATCCTATGTAATTCCCAGGCTCCTGCGGTTATTTCAAGTTAAATTATAGGGTAGTTGTGAATGTCTCAACTGGCTGTTTGGAGTTGTCTTAACACCTGGGTGCCTGATAAGACACCTTGACATAATTTAGTTTTTAGGGCTCCCATAATCCATGTCATGTGCACACAGGATTTGACTCTGTATAAACACACTGGTGAATATTCCTAAATACAGAGGCACAGTCAGATAAAGGGCTACTGGAAAGAAGTTTAGCTAAAGGGAAGGAGAAGAGGGAATAATTTGATTAGTGTAGGACAACAAAGCTTGGGGTTGGCATTAGGCAACCTAGGCTAAAATGCCAGCTAGAACTGTTCTTAGCTTCATTGGTCTAGGCATTTAGAGTTGTTAAGCTTTTGTTTTACCATATTAAAAAGTATATTTGTCTCCTAAGTGAATTTTACATTATGTTTTTGAAAAGACAAATATATAATATGGTAGGCTTAGGAAGAATTGAAGAAATGTATTTTCTTTTCCTTTACATATATAATTTAGCATGTTTCTAAAAGAAAAAATCTGTAGGTATTTTTAACCCCATATATAAAAGAAGAAACTAAGAATTCTAAAAACATTTGGTCAGGTGTGCCTGGGTGGCTCAGTTGGTTTAGCATTGACTCTTGATTTTGGCTCAGGTCATATCTTATGGTCCTGGGATAAAGCCCTGCGTCAGTTCCATGCTCAGTGAGCAGTCTGCTGGAGATTCTCTCTCTCCTTCTCCCTCTGCCCCTATGGCCTGCTTATGCTTACTCACTTTCTCTCTTAAAATAAATACATCTTTAAAAAATAAAAATAGAAAATAAAACCATTTGGTCAACTTTCGCAAGGCTAGGATAATACAGACTCATATTTTTACATAGGACCTTTCCTTGGTGGTCGGAGCTCTAGGCAAGGAATTTTTGTGTGTCTCTTATCTGTAAAAACATGTGAGTCACTCCAAATCAACGTGCCCACATAATCCCTGCAGCGCAAACTCCCAAAATCCCTCTCAATTAATAATGCCTTGTTAGAAACTTGCCCCTGTCTATTTTTACCAGCATCCCAGTGAGTTATTCTCCCCATTGCACAGATAAGAAAACTGAGATTGCATTGGATATTACACATCAGAACCAGGACCAGAATCTGGATCTTCCACCTACTAGACTACCATATTATAGGGCACCATTTTGGACTGGATTCCTAGTGGAGTTATTTTCCAAACATGAGACTTTCATTTTTTATAGCCCTTAATTGTATTCAATCGTTGGTCGGTTATATGGATCAATATACTATCATTAGACTCCTTATTTGGAGTGGGGATAGAAAGTAAAGAAAGAACATCACATAATAAAGTGTGCTAAGTCAGGACACCTGGGTGGCTCAGCGGTTGAGCATCTGCCTTCAGCTCGGGGTGTGATCCCGAGGTCCCGGGATGGGATCCCACATCGGGCTCCCTGCATGGAGCCTGCTTCTCCCTCTGCTTATCTGTCTGTCTGTCTCTCTCTCAAATAAATAAAATATTTTTTAAAGTGTGCTAAGTCAAGGGGAAGAACTCTTCTGTGTTAATTAAGTATAATTCCTTGACTTTTTTAAGTCCTGGACTTGCTTAAACCTCAAAATTTTGAACTCCTCTACTGGACTAAGGATGTTGGCAGAAATCACTATACTTTTCTGAGCCTCTGTGTTATTCTTTAGCATAGTAGATCATAGTGGTTGTTGAAAGTTATTCCTAAAGACAAAATATTCAAATATTTGGCATATAATAAATGTTCAATACGATGATCATTGTTCCTAGTGGCAGAAGTAGTAAAGATACCTTCCTTTTCTTCTTCCCCAGGTAACTGTGAAGATAAAACACACTAATAATAATCAGGAAGGTTGAAAAAATGTTAAACATCTGCAACAATGCAAGCTATTCCACAACTGTATTTTATAACATCTCTTTGAAATAGCTGAATAAGTTCCTTCCTTTCCTCAGCATGATGCCTACAGCTTATGGTTGGTACAAAGCTTCACAGAACAGAGATAGATAGTTAGGAATCTGAAAACAGCATTTCTCAAGGTATGTTCTAGGAACACTAGTCCAGTCATATATTCCATTAAGTGAAATAAAAAACAGAAAGTGTAAGTGGTCAAATAATATGTCAATATGTATATTAGTGCAATAAAACTTACAAACTGAAAACTTTTGCAATAAATAAATATTTACACATGACTCATGTTGAGTTTTCTTACCACAAAGAAATAAAACCAAAGGACACAAGGAAACTCTTGGGGGTACTGGATATGTCCATTACCATGATTATAGTAAGGATGTGATGGCAGTTTGCCTATGCTCAGACTCATCCAGTTTTGCACATTAAAGATGTTCAATCCTTCTTATATCAGTTATACTTATTAAAAAATGTTTTTAAAAAGAGAAATACTTGGACCCCCTGGCTAACTCAGTCAGAACAGCATGTGACCCTTGATCCTAGGATGGTGGGTCTGAGCCCTGTACTGGGTGTAGAGATTAAAGGAAAGAAAAAAGGAAGGAAGGAAGGAAGGAAGGAAGGAAGGAAGGAAGGAAGGAAGGAAGGAAGGAAGGAAGGAGAAAAAGAAAGAAGAAAGAAGAAAAGAAAGAAAGAAAGAAAGAAAGAAAGAAAGAAAGAAAGAAAGAAAGAAAAGAAAGAAAGATTCTTTCAAGAAGATAAAAAGTTAAAAAAGATACCTTACATGAATTTAGCTAAGATCCCAATTTTATTGAGTCTTAGAGCCATTTTGTTGAATAGTTGTTACATACCACAGGAACACTGTTTATTTACATGACTAGACCTGGACTTGTGCCCCCACCAAAACCTCACTGGTTTTGAGGAGATACTCAATAAAATGTAAGCATATTCTTTACACAGTTTTTGGCTTTATTAAAGTCAAGTCATAATGATTTTTTTAAGTGGTCAGGAAACCAGAATTTCTGTGGTAATCATTTTGCAGGCTGAAGGTAAGACAGCACAGGAAATCTGTCTATAAAGAATAAGTGGGGTATATGAGAGTCACTTGAGTATGACAGCTGTCATCTCCTTATCACCAGGATACCTCAGACATGACTGGCCAGGCCAGTATCCTCTCTCTCTTAATGACCAGTGAAGTACAGGGGAAGAACAGATAGGGAAAGAAGGAAGGACACAAAATTTTGGAGACTTCTATGAAACTTTAATAAAATCATGGTATTTCTCTATTAGTTAAATTATTTGAATCGAATGCTTATATATTATAAAGTCTGGGAAATGTTTTATGTATTTCCTCAGCATAAAATAACCTGGTTAACCTGTTCTGCCTCTTTCTGTTTATTGAAACATCCAACAGTAAAAGAGATAAGAGAAGAAGAGAGAAAAAAGGGAGACATGAAGGGGAGGAGGAGATGAGGTATTGATTTTTGTCCAAGTGAATTAGCCACAGAGTAATTGAGACAGAAGGCAACAATAACCTCGGCTCTTTTAAAAGTTTTCCAAGTGTCCTTCTTCCCTAGTGGTCATCCAGTTCTGGCCTTATCTTCTGACTCAACCAAGTCCCACCTCTGCAAAAGTGGCATACATTGGGCCAGAGCTCCTGGGTTTGTGTCTCAGGCTTTCTGAGTGGTGTCTTACAAAGGTCTTACAAAGATTGTTATTAAAATCATAACTTCAAGGATTTTTCAATATCACTTATTTTTTACTTACTTACTTATTTTAAATGTAGTAGCAAATAATGACTGTAGAACCTGGAAATATTTTAGCATTTTCCTTTGGACAGATAGGAGTTTAAATCCTGGCTATATCACTTGTTAATTATGAGACTATGGGAAAATTACTTTGGATCCCTGCACTTTATTTTCCTCATTAACTAATTGGGAGGATAGCTACTTTATAGTGTAGTGGTGAGGATTAAAGACTAATTTATATAAAGTGTCCAGCTTCAAGCCTGTTACATAATAAACCTTATAGATATCTATTTTCTCCTTTATCCAGTTCCCTAAGCTTTGCTACCTTTTCCTCTTCTATGGGTCATCAGTGGCAGACAGCTCATGATCATGTCAAGTAAATAAAAAAAAAAAAAAAAGATTTACATCTATGTATATTCCCTGAAGTAATCCCCAAAGAACATTCCAGCCCATTACCTTCTTCCTTCTACTACCCTCCCTCTCTCCTCCTCCTTCCTATCTTCTTCCTTTTTCTTTCTCCCAGATCTCTGTCTCCCAATCTCTCTTGGTTCTTAGCCTGAAAAGCGACTCGATGGGGCAAGTAGTTCAGAAGTGGTGACATAGTGCCTGGGGACTCGTGATGCTTGTGATTAGTTTCATATCTCTACTTCCTACCTTTGTGAAACCAGCTCAGGTTGCAGTTGCAGTAGCCAACACCAGGCTTCCTAGTTCTCTGAAGTTCAGGCAATACTGATTTTAGTCCCCATCACCCCTACATCGTCCTTTTTGAAGTTTAGAGGAAACTATAGAAAAATACCTGAGACTCAGCAATCACTGGGTAGCCCTGGGCTGTTTTCCATGCCAGATACTAGATCCGTAGAAACTATAAAATTCACCCAGAGAGGGAAAAGGAAAACAAAAAAACAAACAAACAAACAAAAAAACAAAACCCAGTACGTAGGTCTACATGTTACTACCTGGTAGACAACTAGCCTTGTTTTCGAAATATTTCTGGCTGTACTCTGGAAACTGGGTTCCTGGCCACCTAAGTAGAAGCACTTAGGGAGGCTAACATATAGATAAGTAATAGCTGAGAATTCATCTCTGCATGGCAAACAGAATAAATCCAGTATGAAAATCATCATTTTAGTAAAAGAACAGTATATGTGTTTAAGGGAGAGTACGTGGTATTGTTACTTTACATTTTGGCAGATTCATTGTGAAAAATTCAGTTCATAGTATATCATGTGAGAGGTAGGTAATACATCTAATAGTTGGACTAGGATCTATTCTTTGGTATTAAGTAAGAGTCAGAAGAAAAGTGAAGGCATTTAAGAGCCCAACTATGGGCCACTGGCAAATGTAATCTCTTCTAAACCTGGGCTGTCTTCTCTGATAACTTACACTGGAATTTCTCATGCTTACATATAACACTAAATAAAAGGTACATGTCAGTGGATCTCACCATGAAAAATAAGAAATAGAAGTAAAGCTTACCACTTCTCAAAACTTATTACTGAAAAACCAGCTATAAATTATATTTTTCCATGGAAGAACCAACTTGCATATTAACATATGAACTCTTTGTTCCTGCCAGGATGAGGTGAAAGCATTCATTTGCATAGCAACGCATTAATGTTGCATTTTTAAAAATAATGTATTGTACAAGTGTGGATAAAACAAGACAAAAAAAAATCTATCCTAGTCTGACAGGGCAGCTTGTTTTCTGCATTTAGGGGAAACGGAATATTTTAAAAGGCAATAGATGACTTTAAAGTATGATCCTTAATCTAATCATAAACAAATCCCATTTGGGGCCTCTGTACTCACCTAATTTGGTCATATCTGACTACACATTTGCCTTTTATCCCCCTAAATCCATATCACTTACACCTTATTAAAGGCTTTTGATAGGGTTTCTTATAAGAGAAAAAAAGGAGATATTTGTGGGAGAAACAAGAGTCTAATTCTAGAGTAAGAAGCTTATGGACTAATTAGGAAGTGATAGAAGGTGAATGAATGATAGCAAAGCAATAAATGTCTGTAAGTTCAGCCACAGAGTTCAGAAAGGGGCCTCTGTATGATGACAGTGATCTATAGATAAGAAGGGCAGCAGAGGCTTCAACAGCCATGCCCAGACTCTGGCTTCCCAGTGATGGGCCTAGTGCAAACTAGGAAAGCATGTGCACACACCTATGGTAACTGGGTGGAACTACACAGGGGACAAGGGTTATTTGGTCTGAGGCCATGCTGGCTTGTATGGCATAGCCATTGCTCTCTTGGCAGTATTGGGTGGCCTTATAGCAAATAAAACTGATCCAACAGACCTTTCCATGTTTCTCAGCATCTACACGAGTCCAGTGAATTACAGGGCCACAGTCCCCTAGAGAAGAGACCAGTGGGGAAATGGACCTCATCCCTAGATACGAATGCTCTTTCATCTACAGCTGGCCTTCTCAATAAATGAATAATGAGCAGGGAGGGAATTCTATATTCTAGGAATGTATATTTATCTAAGCTTATAAATATGAATGGTATATTTGGTAATAGAGAAACATGTTTTAAATAAACTTTTTAAAAATTTTAGAACACTTGGGACACCTGGGTGGCTCAGCGGTTGAGCATCTGCCTTTGGCTCAGGGCATGATCCCTGGGTCCTGGGATTGAGTCCCATATTAGGCTTCCTGCATGGAGCCTGCTTCTCCCTCTGCCTATGTCTCTGCCTCTCTCTCTCTCTCTGTATCCTTCATGAATAAATAAATAAATCTTAAAAAAAATTTAGAACACTTATTTTTATGTGACCATTGTGAAAAGGGCACAGAGATTCCCATGTACCTCACACCCTCTACACCCAGTTTCTTCCACTGTTAATATCTTATATCAATATTGTATATTTGTCACAATTCATATACCAATCTTGATATATTATTTTTAACTGACATCCATTCTTTATTAAGATTTCCTCATTTTTCCAGAATGTCCTTTTACTGTCACAGGATCCCATATGAGATACCATTTTACATTTAGAAGGCATGCCTGCTGGGCTCCTCTTGGTCATGACAGTTTCTCAGACTCCTTGGTGCTGATAACTGACAGTTTCAAGAATTACTGGTCAGCGATTTTATGGAAAGCTTCTTGAGTGGGATCTGTATTTATGTGTGTGTGTTTTCCATAATTAAACTCAGTTGATGATTTTTGAAAAGGA
This sequence comes from Canis lupus dingo, assembly GCF_003254725.2. NCBI lineage: Eukaryota > Metazoa > Chordata > Mammalia > Carnivora > Canidae > Canis > Canis lupus. Next base: position 19,179,402 of record NC_064263.1, read on the forward strand.
AGACCACAAAGTAAAGTAATATTTACATCATATCTTATTAAGGGCACTTGTTATCAATATGACTTATGACTGTTGATGTTAGTCTTGATCATGTGGTGTGAGACAATATTTGCTGGATTCTACTACTGTAAAGTTATTATTTTTCCTCCTCCTTCATTCTTTTACTCTTTAAAAGAAAGCCACTGGGGGATCCCTGGGTGGCGCAGCAGTTTGGCGCCTGCCTTTGGCCCAGGGCACAATCCTGGAGACCCGGGATCGAATCCCACGTCGGGCTCCCGGTGCATGGAGCCTGCTTCTCCCTCTGCCTATGTCTCTGCCTCTCTCTCTCTCTCTCTGTGTGACTATCATAAATAAATAAAAATAAAAATAAATAAAAAAATAAAAGAAAGCCACTGTGTGTAGTCCACACTTAAGGAGTGATGAATTGTGTTCTATCTCTTTAAAGGAGAAATATCTACATAAATTACTTGGGATCCTTCTATATGTAATATTTGCCTATTCTCATTATTTATTCAACCATTTATTTAAATGGTGGATATTTATTTAAATGGTGGGCTCATGCATATTTATTTATACTTTGGGTTGAAATACAAAACTACCTTATTTATTTTGTTGTTCAAATTGTTCCAGCTTTGACCATTAGGAACTCTCTGAGTTGGCCCTTGTGTACCTTTGACATGCACTCAATATCAAGATTTGTTTGGGGTGGGTGTGTACATGTGTGTGTATGTGTATATGTATGTGTAAACTTTTGAGGACTTCTTTACTTTCTGGCACTGTAAGATACTCTAGCTTCATCTTGTGTATTCCCTGCCCCAGTTTTAGAATTAGCCGTTTCTCCAAGGATCTCTGATTCCCTTTATTAGAGAATGGCATTCAAAATCAAGATCTAAGTGCTAGTTTTGCTCTTTGCTGCCAACATATTCTTGCTTCTGGGCCCTGTCAGCTGTCAGAGCAAAGAAATACATGTGTGTATATCACAGTATCTAGAACACACTACAGGGCAATTATAAATTACTGCTTTTACTGTGTTTTTCAAAATTTCTACAATAAAAAGAATTTCTAATTAAATGGATATGATTCATAAGTAACACCACATAACTTAAGGATTCTGATTTGTAAGACCAGAAAATCATTGAATATCTATACAGAGAACTGGACACTGATGTACACACACACACATACACAGGAAGCCATCCCATTGGATGCAAATAGCCTACACAAAATAAATGTTAAATTTATTTTATGTTAACATTTAACATTTATAATTGTCTTATAATAATTGTAGATGATCCTGAGATATTTCTAGGCATCATGGTTACTAAATAGAAATTAATCTTATAATAGTTATTATTACTCAAGATGTATAAAACGCTACAGGTTTTTTAATTTATAATTTTGACTTTTCTTTAAAATATTTTTGTATATAGTGTTTTATTATATTCATTTATTACCTATAGCAAGCTTCTCTACTGGGAGGAATATTATTTCATTATTGTGGAGTTTTTTTCCTTTCTGAATACATGATATTGGTGCTAGTAAAAGACACATAGTTTTCTAGTCAAAATTTAGGACTCATATGGCAGAATGGTGAAACAATAATGAGGAAAATAGAATGATCAAAATTTTAGCCTTGGATGTGCAAAATGGGATCTAAACTCTATGAGAGAAGATATTTTACAAGCTCTTTTGTTTTCTTTAACATAATAAAACCTGGGGATCCCTGGGTGGCTCAGTGGTTTGGCACCTGCTTTCAGCCCAGGGCATGATCCTGGAGACCCGGGATCAAGTCCTGCATCAGGTTCCCTGCATGGAGCCTACTTCTCCTTCTGCCTCCCTCTCTCTCTCTCTATGTCTCTCATGAATAATAAAATAAAATTTTAAAAAAACATAATAAAAGCTGAGTATAGGGCACCCATTTGGAACCCACAATTGTGAGCACTCCTTCTACCTCTGACAGCAAGGCCTGGAGCCCTGCTACTCTGGGGCTTGAGGAAGGTATGATATAAAGGAAGATAAAGAAAAGATTTTTCTTTTCTGACTAGGGTGTGGTAAAAAGGGAAAGAGAATATGTGTCTCACTCTCCCTCTCTCTGGGATTAAGCTGAGAAAGGAGTCTGTATACCAGTTATACTGACGATGTAGGTGTTGCTTCCACTTCCCATTTGGGACTTAACTCAGTGTGGTCAGACAGAGGGGAACCCTGCAGATTAACTTTCAAGATTGTTCTTAGTTCCCATGTGGTGTAGACTCAGAGATATTTGAGCCAAGACACCCTATCAGAAAGAGATAACTAATCCATGTTATCATAAGTTTCGTTGTGGTTTTAGATTTTTTAAATTATTTTCTCAGTATTCTAAGAACTTGAGTCATTTGGATTCTTAGACCCATTTATAAGTCATATGAAAGGGATAAAGAATATGAGATTTATATTTATTTTTTAAGATTTATTTATTTATTTGAGAGAGAAAGAGAACGAGCAGGTAAAAGGGCAGAGAGAGAATCTCCAAGCTGACTCCCCACTGAGCACCGACCCAAACTCAGGGCATAATCTCAGGACCATGAGATCATGACATGAGCTGAAACCCAGAGTCAAAGGCTTAACCGAATAAGCCACCCAGGCACCCCAGGATTTATATGTAAAGGAAGTCACTTTTAGAAAGCATAGAGTTGTGTCTTGTTCTTTTATCTATTCCGGCAAACAGTGCTTTTTACTTAGGATGTTAATCCAGAGGCACCTGGGTGACTCAGTCAGTTAAGTGTCTGTCTTCTGCTCAGGTCATGATCCCAGAGTCCTGGGATGGAGCCCCAAGTTGGCCTCCCTGCTCAGTGGGGAGTCTGCTTCTCCCTCTCCCTCTGCCTCTCCCCCACTCATGCGCACTTCTCTGTCTCTCTCTGTCTTTCTCTCTTGGTCTTGCTGACTCTCTCAAATTAAAAAAAAAAAAAAAAGAATTTTTAGTCCATTTAAATTTAATATAATACTAATATGGTTGATTTATGTCTACCACTTTATTATTTGTTTTCTATTTGTCCCATCTATTTTTTCATTTCTCTTTCCTTTCTGCCTTCTGTTTTGTTAACTAAAATATTATTTCAGCTTCATTTTAATTAATTTTTTACTTATAAACTATGCTTTTTTATATTTTAGTGGTTGTTCTTGGAATGAAAATATGCATCCTTAACACTTCATAGTCCACTTAGAGTTAAATTTGTTCCACATTATGTGAAAGCCATGTAACTATGTAATTCTGTTTAACCTATTCACCTATGCTAGAGTCATCATATGGGTACATGTAGTCATCATGTGCATTGCATTTATGTATGTTATAAACTCCACAACCCAATATTATCTTTTTTCTCCCCTTTAAACAGACATCAGACATGTATATTTTAAAGGATATATAGACTATTGTATTTATCTGCATATTTACCATTTCTAGTGTTCTTTATTCCTAAGTTTTCCAGCTGTCATAATTTCACTTCTATCTTGAAGAACTCCGTTCAACATTTCCTGTGGCATAGGTCTGCTAATAGCAAATCCTGTCAATTTTCATTTATCTGTTATGTCTATTTTCGGCCTCATTTTGAAGAGGATATTGTTGTTTTCCAGATAATAGGTTCTTGATCTTTTTTTCCCCTAAGTATTATGCCTTAAACATTATGGCTCAGACATTGTAGAAATTTCAGCTTCTGTTATATTCCTTTGACATATATATATTTATTTATTTATTTATTTATCTGACAGTTAACTTGACTGAACTCAAACTTCCAAATTCTGGCTTTCCTCTGGTATTCATCCTCTGAAATCTCTGTTTGCTTCTTTTACCTTATCTGGGAACTGGAATCTACCCTATTGGCCTACTTTTCAGGGCAGTGGGAAATTTGGGCAGAGTTTACATTGCAGAATTTAGCGGTCTGCTTCTTTGCCTTTTTTCCCCTTAGATTTCTTCCCTCATTTTTCCACTCCTATCACAACAATAATCTCTTCCACTGTGTCTTCAAGCCACCAGGACTGCATGTTTTCCATCTGAGTTTTACCCTTGTATTATGGTATCAACTAAGTCCTGCTCGTAGACAAAAAGTCATTAAAAAATGGCTCAAGAATAAACACCCACTCCTGTTTCTGGGTCCTTTTGATTGTTCTCCTGTGCCTTCAAGGTATTTTTTCCAGGGTTTATAGTTATCATGTAATAATATTCATCTGATAGGAGCTATTCCTTGATTCTCAGTAGTGGGAATTGTCCTCCCCAATGTTTTAATGTGTATGATTATTTCTAGATAAATCTTATTATAATTACTATCTAGGGTATATTTTAAAGAAAAGTTTTAAAAATTAAAACACAAAGAAAAGAACAAGAAAAGTTTGACCAGAGGGGTCCGGGGATGTCTGTAACCCTGGATAGGGCTTTTAAGGTAGTGTGTATCTCTGAAGAGCCATGGGTCACTAAGTGAGATGCATAGCACTCTGGGCCAGGGATTTGCAGGCAGCAAGGACAACATTCTTTTTTTAAAAAAAGATTTTATTTATTTATTCATGAGATCCATACAGAGAGAGAGAGAGAGGCAGAGACACAGGTAGAGGGAGAAGCAGGCTCTCCCGACATGGGACTCGATCCCTGGTCTCCAGGATCAAGCTCTGGGCTGAAGACAGTGCTAAACCGCTGAGAAGGATAACATTATTATGGCTAGAACATCTTAAACAGCAGAGGTTCTTTTCAGTGGGGCAGAGTGGCTAGAGGGTGATGGGTGATAAGAGATTTGGAAGATGAGGTTCATTACATAGGCAGGGTTTCAAATCGTGTAAAGAATTTAAACTCATCCCAAAAGTTCCACTTATGTTCACAAATTCATTGATAAGATTAAATCTGAAGAGTAGCATAGTTCCATGAGCATGTTAGTAGGTTCACTTTGACAGGCTTATAAATTGAGAAACACAGAATGAGAGTAAGACCAATGGCAACGACCAGCCAGGAGGTTTCCACGTCCAAAATAAGAGCAAGCTGAAGAGTTCTAACCATAGATATTTGTAATGTGCTATGGGAGCCTAAAGGAGAGTGTCATAAATTCTAATGGTAAGAATCAGAAATAATCAACCCACAATAAAGAGAACATTCAAGCTAGAGCTGAATTATATTGTTATGAACTGAATTGTATCCCCTCAAATCCATAAGTTGAATCTATGACCCCCAATATGACCATATTTGGAGAAGATAGGGCTTTTAAGAACTTAAATCGGTTAGATGAGGTCATGCAGTGGGGCCCTAATCCAATAGAACTGTGAAAAGGAAGAGACACCAGGGATGTGTGTACACAGAGAAAAAGGCCACCTGAGGACATGGTGAGCACACAACCATCTGCACACCGAGGAGAATGGTCTCAGGAGAAATCAACCCAATGAATACCTTGATCTTGGACATCCAGCTTTCCGAACTGAGGCAAAATAAATGTCTATTGCTTATGCCGTCTAGACTGTGGTATTTGTTAGAGTAGCCCTTATAGATTAAGACATGCAGGTAGTTCTTAATTTTTAGTCATCTATCCATCCATCCGTCCATAAATTCTTCCATGCATTCAACAATTCTTTATTGAGGATTAGTTATTTGCCAGAAACTGTACCACATAGAGAGGCACATATATAAAGAAGACATAAAAATATATTCCTCATTTAACCTTACTTACCTTTTTAAAGGCTCTGTCTCTAAATATAGTCACCCTGTGGGTTATAGATTGAACCTATGAATTTGGGAAACACAATTCAGTTCATAACATCACATAATTCAATTTTAGCTTGAATGTTATCTTTACTGTGAATTACTTCCTAATTCTTTTTTTTAAAGATTTATTTATTTATTTCTTCATGTGAGACACAGATAGAGAGAGGCAGAGACGTAGGCAGATGGAGAAGCAGGCTCTCTGTGGGGAGTACGATGGGGGACTCTATCCCAGGACCCCAGGATCACGACCTGGGCCAAAGGCAGACGCTCAACCACTGAGCTACCCGGGCACCCTATTTCCTGATTCTTAGCCATTAGAATTAATGTCTCTATCATTTGGAGAATAGCACAAGTATCTATTATAAATATTAATATATATCTGTGAAATATAAATATCCTTGTCTTATTCTTTCTCTTGTTCTCCTTCCACCTGTCCTTTTTCTTCATGTGTCTTCTTACTCCTCATACTATGAGTGATAATAGTAGTGACATTTGTGCTGTCCCTGCAGTGATGGTAATCATTAACACTGGTCAAGAGCACCATCCAAATGGAGGGAACCCAATTTAATTACCCCCTACCTGCACTTCCCAGTAGATGCCTCAATCTGTACATCTCATAGTTCTTTAGAAAATGATCAAAGTTTTCTGTTGAAATAAAAACTCACAGGAAGAAAGCACAATGCCAAAGCAAAACCACTCACTGTATTTCCCTTTTCAGGGGAGGTATGCATTGAGGATGTTTATGAGCTTTTGTAATCACAAACCATTCTGTCATGATAACTGCAGGCAGTCTTAACCCAATAGTCACAGAAAAGATAACAAGCCAAATGGTAGTATTTCTTTATTCCAACTGCTAGCTATGATACTAGCTAGAGTATTTTCAGGGAATATATATATATATATCCCTATCACTGTTATTTAACTATACTGGGAAATTTTGGTATCTACTTTGTTTTTTCCTTTCAGGGACTTACCATCAGTGTAGGTAGCGAGGGGTATCCAATCACCCAGCAAATAATTATTTGATAAATAGCCTATTACTAGGGAGGCAGCCTATTGCCGTATTCAGGGCATGGATTTTCTAATTAGGTAGATCTGGGTTCAAATACCTACTGGTCTTACATATGAAGTAATGAGTTCACCCTTTTGAGCGTCGGTTTTCTCATCTACAGAATGAGGATTGATGACACAGTATTTGTAAAATATAATCCCTAGCACATGGTAGGTGATTCAAAGTTATTAGTGTTCTTCCTCCTGCTTACCTATAGGTGATGCCACTGGGTTCCCAGCATATCCTGTGGTTGAGTCTGCTGGAATTATAACAAGATTAGCTTAAGGGAACTTACTCACCAGCCTGATCAGCGGAAGACCCGGGGGCTGAGGTAGGTGCCATTCAGCAGACACATGTCGCATTTGCTATAAAGGCACCAACCCCTTGAAGGCACCTCAAACCTCATTCTCTCTCACAGCATTTGATATTCATGCTGCTACATCAAAAGGTTGGGGCAGCTATTATGTATTAAAATGTGTCATTTTAAATTGCTTTTTTTGCTAGCACTAGCAATATAGATATTGAAATTTCTTCAGAAAGTGCTTATCTCATCAAGACTAAAATTATAGTATATGAAATACTAATTACAGTATTATGAAGAAGGTTGAACTTTTCTGTGACATTCTGTCTATTAGGAGAATACTAATTTTCTCTCTTAAGGCAGATAGAGACACCCATTATAAGAAATGCAATCCCGTCCCTTCCTCTATTGCCCAGTGCCATTTTGACAGAGTGACAGGATAAGAGCTCTAACTCTTGGTCTTGGTCTAAGTCATCTGTACATTTGCATATACTTCCAAAGGAGTATAGAAATTGAAACCAAATATGCCCCAGACTGAGTTCAGTACAGTAGGAAATACGTTGTAGAATGAGCTCCAATGATTGTCCACATAGCCAGACTATTTATAGTTTAAAAATGTATTTTAAACTAAATGAGTTAATGCTTTCAAGACACTTGTAAGTTTGCCTGGCACGTCATAAATGTTCACTAAATATTAGCTGCTCTTAGGGTCTTGTCATTATTATTATAATCCTATGTAATATTCACAATCGCCTAAGACCTTTTATGCCCATTTACCAGTATAAATGACTTTTCTGAGGTCAGAAAGAGCTAATAAGCTGAGGATAGAGCTTGACCTGAGATCCTATGAACACAGTTTTCAATTAATTATTTATTTACTTAACAAATATTGAGTGCCTGCTGTGTACCAGACACTGTTCTACTGCTGGGCACAAAAAAATATGTCAGTTTCAGCTCTTCTCCTAGAGCTCCCTAGCTAAGGGAGAAGATGAACTAGCAACCATCCACTGTGATGCCATCTGGTCAGAGCCATAATAGGGCAACCCACAGCACCATCACAAGCATCCTACTTTCCTGCTCCCCAGATGGGTGAAGACCAACTGCAGTAGGAGCCTTCTCTAGGTTAGGTCATCTTACTTGTCAGGACCCATGTCCTTGTCTGAAAAATGAGGATATTGTGATGGTGGATACATGTGTCCTACCTTAAATAAAAAAATTTCTGTTTCAAAAAATTGTCACCTGCCCACTATGATGCTTTTTCAGAACAGAGATCTTGAAAATTGAAGAGTAAGAGGGTTGACTTACTTCTGCTTAAAGCAGTGTTTCCAACCTTGTCGGCATCATAATGCACATAGATGATAACAGTTACGTGAGAGAAACATTCGAGTAAAGGGAATGGGCTCCATCTCCCTTGACACCTGAGGAAATCAATACCCTGCCACAATCGTAGCGCATTTGAGGCACACGATTGTGTTGTTGTGAAGGTTATTAACCTCTGTTAGTCAGTTTCTTCATCTCTAAAAAAGAGGGTGGTGATTTGTCTCACAAAGCTATGGTAGGAAGAGAATGAGTTGCTTAGATAAGCCTGGTCCGTAGTAAGCACTCAATAAATGTTAATATCTTTCACTGTCTTTTCTTCCAGGTATATATAGAAAAGCATTTTCTTGGACTCCTTCCACACTGTTGCTTTATTTCAACTTCTGGCATTATTATTATTTTGAGCATTTAATTTTCTTCTGATTTTCTGAAAGTCAAAATAAATAATTAAAAAGGGAGAAACTAGTTTGGCATGTATCCAGGATGAACAGCAACAATTAGAAAATTCAGGATTTTCATTCCAAATCTTTATCAACTTACTTCCCACTGCACAGAGGTTCTGATTGTGGGAGATTTATTTAAACCCGAAATGTTCAATGGCCTATGAAGTCATTGCTTCTGTGCACATAATCCATGGCTCATGTAGTGTGAACAGGCTGAAGAAAGCTCTAGTTTAATAACCAAGTTTTACAGCAATATATATATTTTTTTGCTTCTTAGATATAGAACTTTTTTATTTTATTTTTTTCTGAATTCATTTTTACTATCATAAAATTGCTACATGGATATGTGGACATGATTTAAGAATTTAAATACTACCAAGAGGATTAAAATTTAAAAAGGAATTGTACTTTGTCTCACCTTACACCCAGTTTTTGGACTCAGAAATATTTGAACCATTCACTTGTCTGTTTTCATTGGTATTGATCGCTATATGTCTAAATCAATCGCTTATATTACCATTTCTTGATTTATCCATTTTAGAAAGTTTTTATTTGTTATAATAGAGGGTATTTTGGCTCTCATACATGCTTTCCCTTTCTTAACCTCTAATAATAGTTATGTTACAATTTTTTTCCACTGGAAAATCATTAAAAATTTATTTTGCATTTAAAATATGAAAAAATTATGGAGTATTCTGAAAATTTCTATAATTTCTTTAATCACCCATATGCCCATCATTTATGAAATGCTCTAAATTTAAAAAAAAATTGAAGTTTTTTTATTCATATATTTTTTAGAGATAAAGAGAGAGTGCATGAGCTTGGGGAGAAGTAAAGGGGGAGAGAGAAGAAGAGGGAAAGAATCCCAAGCCGATTCTATGCTGAGTGCGAGCTCATCAGGGCTTTATCTCACAACCCTGAGATCATGACTTGAGCTGAAACCAAGAGTCAGATGTTTAACCAACTGAGCCGCCCAGGGGCCCCTAAAATTTTTTAATCCAGTATAGTTAGTATACAGTGTTACATTCATTTCAGGGGTGCAATCTAGTGAATCAACAGTTTTGTACATTACTCAGTGCTCATCACAGTAAGTGTACTCTTTAAATCCCTTCACCTATTTTACACATTCCCCCCACCCACTCACCCCTCTTCTAACCATAAGTCTTAACTCTAAATTCTACAGTTAAAAGGTTTTTTTGTTTGTTTGTTTGGGGGGAAGGGGTTGGTTTGTACTTTTTAAAAATTTTTATCTATTTATTTGAGAGAGAGAAGGAATGCACACAAGCAGGAGGAATAGTAGAGGGAAAGGGAGAAGCAGGCATCCCACTGAGCAGGGAGCCCAATGCAGGTCTTGATCCCAGGACCCCAGGATCATGACCTGAGTAGAAGGCAGACACTTAACTGACTGAGCCACCTAGATACCCCATGTCTTTTTTTTCCTTTGTTCATTTGTTCATTTGTTTCTTAAATTCCACATATGACAAAAAAAAAAAAAATTCCACATATGAGTGAAATCATATGGTATCTGTCTTTCTTTGATTGACTTATTTCTTGGTGTTATACTCTCTAGATCCATCCATGTTATTGCAAATAGCAAGGCTTCATTCTCTTTTATGGCTCAGTAATATATATATATATATATATATATCACATCTTCTCTATCTGTTCGTCTATTAATGGATATTTAGGTTGCTTCCATATCTTGGCTAGGGTAAATAATGCCACAATAAACATTGGAGTGCAGATATCTTTTTGAATTAGTGTTTTTGTATTCTTTGGATACAAAGTACTAGTGGAATTACTAGATTATAGAGTAATTCTATTTTTAATTTTTTGAAGAAATTCCATACAATTTTCCACAGTGGCTGTACCAGTTTACATTTCTACTTACAATGCACAAGGATTCTTTTATCTCTGCTTCTTGCTAATACCTGTATTTTTTTTTTCTTGTGTTGTTGAGGTTAGCCATTCTGACAGGGATGAGGGGAAATCTCATTGTGGTTTTGATTTGTATTTCCCTGATGTTGAGCATTTTCTTATGCATCTGTTGCCTATCTTAATGTCTTCTTTGGAGAAATGTCTTTTCATGTCTTCTGCCCATTTTTAATCAGATTTTTTATTTTTCTTTAAAGATTTTATTTATTTATTCATGAGAGGCAGAGAGAGAGAGAGAGAGAGATAGAGGCAGAGACACAGGCAGAGGGAGAAGCAGGCTCCATGCCGGGAGCCCGATGTGGGACTCGATCCCGGGTCTCCAGGATCACACCCTGGACTGAAGGCGGCACTAAACCACTGAGACACCAGGGCTGCCCTAATCAGATTATTTATTTATTTATTTATTTATCGGTGTTTACGTGTGTCAGTTCTTTATATATTATGTATACTAATCCTTTATCAGATATGTCATTTGCAAATATCTTCTCCCATTCAGGTGGGTTTTTTTTTTTCTTGTTTTAGTTTTGTTGCTTGATTCCTTTGCTGTACAGAAACTTTTTATTTTATGTAGTGCCAATAATTTATTAATTTATTTTTGCTTTTGTTTCCCTTGTGTCAGGAGGCATATCTAGGAAAATGTGACTATGCCCAATGTCAAAGAATTACTGCCTGTGCTCTCTTTTAGGATTTTTATGGTTTCAGGTCTCACATTTAGATTCTTAATCCATTTTGAGTTTATGTTTGTGTATGGTGTAAGAAAATGATCCAGTTTCATTATTTTGTGTGTAGCTGTCCAGTTTTTCCAACACCATTTGTTGAAGAAACTGGCTTTTTTCTATTGCATATTCTTGCCTCTTTTGTGGAATATTAATTGACCATATCGATATGGGTTTATTTCTGGGATCTTTATGCAGTTCTCTTGGTCTATGTGCCTATTTTTGTGCCAGTTCCATACTCTTTTGATGAGTATAGCTTTGTAGTATATCTTGAAATCTGGGACTGTGATACCCCTAGTTTTGTTCTTTTTCAAGATTGCTTTGGCTATTTGAGGTCTTTAATTGTTCCACACAGATTTTAGGATCATTTGCTCTAATTCTGTGAAAAATGCTGTTGATATTTTGTTAGGGATTGCATTAAATCTGTAGGTTGGGGACGCCTGGGTAGCTCAACGGTTGAGTGTCTGCCTTTGGCTCAGGGGTGTGATCCCAGAGTTCTGGGATCGAGTCCCACATCAGGCTCTTCGCGTGGAGCCTACTTCTCCCTCTGCCAGTGTCTCTGCCTCTCTCTCTCTGCCTGTCATGAATAAATAAATAAAATCTTTAAAAAAAATCTGTAGTTTGTTGGGCAGTATGGTCTTCTTAGCATCTTGTCCTCATTCTCAGTGACTTTTGATGTGGTATTTCTTCACCTGCTGAGATGGTCACTCTGGGCCACAATCTGGACACTTGTGCTTTTCACTTTGTGACAACTTCTTTCTTTTCCTTTCTAAACTCCATGGCGAGAGAGAGAGAGAGAGAGAGAGAGAGAGAGAGAGAGAGAGAGAGAGAGGAAGAGAGAAAGAAAGAAGGAAAGAAAGAAAAAGGCAAGGAAAAAAAAGAACACATAAGGAAATTTGTTTTTTTGCACTATAACAACAGAAAAAACATCCAGGTTTGATGATTAGAAGGATTTAGCAGGGATTATTTTTTTCATTTTTTGGGGAGTGGTGGTGGTGGTTGTTCAAAACAAAATGTTTTTTTTTTCCTTACACTTTTATGGGGAGGAGTAGACAATTTTACATGAAATGATTTACAGTTGGAATTTTTTTTTATGTAGATGTCTTAGTTGAACAGAAAATGTTTGTTTCTGTGTCTAGCTAGTTTCAGGGAAATAAATTTCTAATCTCAGTTAAGTATTTGTTAGATGTTAGATCTCCTTTTATTTCCTTTTCTTTAATATTTTATTTATTAATTCATGAGAGACACAGGAAGAGAGAGGCAGAGACATAGACAGAGGGAGAAGCAGGCTCCCTGTAGGGAGCCCAATATGGGACTCCATCCCAGAACTCCAGGATCACGCCTTAAGCTGAAGGCAGACACTTAACAGCTGAGCCACCCAGGTGTCCCAAACCTCCTTTCATTTCCTATGCTAACTTTCCAAATTTGCTTTTTAGCTCAACTTTTGAAATAAATTTTGGAACTTTTCTTTAAATATATCTATTTTTTAATTGAACAATCACAATTCTAATTTTCTAGAACATTTTTTTTTACCAGTTATACTTTTTTTTTAAATCATATCCTGTATTATTTCAAGAATTCAATATCATCTTTTTTCTCTCTTATTTGAATTTTCTCTAGCTTCTGTTTCTTTGGGGCTCCGATCACTCATTCATTCTCTCTTGTTCCCTCTCTCTCTCTCTCTCTCTGTCTCTCTCTCTCCCTGTTGAAGGTATCCCTTCAATAGATGCTTATTCACATTTGAAAATGACTAAAAAGCAGACTGAAGATTGTCTGGGCAGGGAGCAGCGAGTGGGTCCGAAGTGGCTTTGATGGGGTGCCTAGGTGCCTCAGTTGGTTGAGCTTCTGACTTTTGATTTTGGCACAGGTCATATCTCATTGTTGAAGGATCAAGCCCTGCCCTGGGCCCCATGCTCAGGACAGAGTCTGCTTCTCCTTTTCTCTCCCCATGGTCTCCCTGTATCTCTCTCTTCAAATACATACACACATACATACATACATAACTAAAAAAATAAATAAATAAATAAATAAATAAATAAATAAATAAATAAATAAATGGGATCCCTGGGTGGCTCAGCGGTTTAGCTCCTGCCTTCAGCCCAGGGCGTGATCCTGGAGTTCCAGGATCAATTCCCACATCGGGCTCCCTGCGTGGAGCCTGCTTCTCCCTCTGCCTGTGTCTCTGCCTCTCTCTCTCTGTCTCTCATGAATAAATAAATAAAATCTCTAAAAAATAAAATAAAATAAATAAATACATACATACATAGAATCTAAAAAAAAAAAAAAAAAGGACTAGCTTTTACTCCTAGGTTCCATTTTAGGGACATGAAATAGCAAACAGGCCTTCTCTCACCATTGGAGAACCTCCATGTGTTAATATCTGTATGTCTTCTCACTGGGTTTTCTCCTTTATTTTTTCTACAGAGGAATCCTCCAGCCTCCAGCTTTAGAGAGATAAGTTTTGTTTCTTACATCTATGAGCAGGGAAAGGAAGAAAGCTGAGGGCTCTATAATTTAAGTTGCAGACGCTTACACCATCTCTCTATATTTTCTGCCCCACATCTTACTTCTATCCTCCTCTGTGCCTGGTATACAGGAATCCAGAGCATCCACAACTCCTTTCCCTAAAGTATAAACCTCTGATCTCCTGGGGGTGGAGAAAAGGAGAGGGAGAGGAAATAATCCCTGTTCATAGAAGTGCAGAAATCACAAGAAGACATGAAGAATAACTGCTTTGCACACTGATGATGACAACCTCCTTGTTCTCATTCTTGTCTTCTTTGATACCTTCCTAAGTGCTGCAAGCTAAAGTCTTGGGATCATAGGAAGGACCCACTGATTTCTCCTTGGTGTATGCCTTTCCAGGTTTAAAGGTTGTTGTGACTCCGGCTCAGCTCTGCCACTTACTACCTCCCCATCTACTTCCAAATTTCAAAAAGTTTGTAGAAATCCCTTGTCTGCTCTTTCCTCCTCTTTATTCTCTTTGCCATGCTGTTTTTTTAACTACCAAAAAAATTCCTTTAATTTTATTTTAATAGAGTTTAAGGAGAGAGAGAAAATAAATGTATGTAGTCATTCCATTCTGTTATAACTGAATTCAAATATGACATTTATTATCTACTTACTTTTGCTTTTTCATTCTTTAAGACACATTTAATAGTCATTGAGTGACTACTATAATAATAAAATTATAAGAACAACATTAATAACTTTCATTCTTCAAGTAATATAGTATTTTAGAATTTTAAGAGCCCTTTAGCATTTAATCCTCTGTGTGGAATAGATGTTTTTATTCCCATATTACACAAGATAATTGAGGTTAATAGAGTTTAAATAATATGTCTATGGCTGTATAGTTAGTTGTTAAAGGGCCTAAAACTGAAACTCAAAATTCCTGACCCTTACTCTGGTACTCTTTTTGGACATTATAAAAACACTTTGATAACCACTTGTGTAAAGTGTAGCTATGAACAAGATCTAAATTTGGCCCTCAAGGAGCTCTCAATCTAAAAATAAGAAAATCAGATAATAATTTATATTCTATTAAAAATGGAATAATTATTTCAAATTAATAGATTGTGCCTCCAAGATAGATACATTTCTTAGAAAATGAAAGAGAAGGAAGGCTTGTTCTAATTAGAAAGATCATGAATGTGGACATTTGAGATCTGACTATGAAGAAAGTGCATACACTTTTTATAGGCAGATGGAGGAAGGGCTTTCCTGAATGGACGAAGAGAATGAGCAAGTGCATGGTGGAGGCAGTCCTCAGCCTACTGCTCTAACAGGTGAGCTAGTTGTCTGTTGCAGGATGAGTTGACAGAGGTCAATTAGATAGGTAATTTGGAGCAATACAGAAGTCTTGAATGTCTTGCTAAGTGGTTCAAATTGGTTGATTAAATAAATAAATAAATAAATAGAATGACATGAAAATATGATTGCTTTTTCTTTTTTCTACCATTTTTTTCCAAATAATTTTATACTTCCTAGGTATAAACTTGATCCTTTTTTTTTTAAAGATTTGTTTATTTATTTTAGAAAGAGAGAAAGAGCACACAAGTGAGGAGAAGAGACAAGGGAAAGAGAGAGGGAGAAACTTTAAGCAAACTTCTTGCAGAGTACAGAACCTGATGCAGAGCTCGATCTCACAACCCATAAGATCACAACCTGAGCCAAAACCAAGAGCAGGAGGCTTAACCCACTGAACCACCCAAGCATCCCATCTAATCATAAACTTGATCTTGAGAACATACTGAGAAAGAACCAGAGTTCTTCTGTACTCAAAGCAGTGAGAAATATGAATAGATTGGAAAATTGAGCAGCAGAGGACTGTAATAACTTTCTTCCCGTGCACAGATTTCAAAGATAAGGAAACTGAGGTCTCGCAAGGTAGATGAGCTGCAATCCCTTTCATATACATCATAACATATAGTTCTTACTTCTGTAATAACAACAATCTATATTTTTATAATTCAATACAACCATTAGGATTAGACTTCTGAAAAAATGTCGTGGAAGAATGATTCATATAGTAAGAACTTAAGACATTATGAAAAATAAAGATTTAGTAGGAAGGGGAGCAGGAATAAAAACTATGAAAGATCTTATTTTCATATTTACCAAAATAAAAGAGTAATGACAGAGCACTCAATATAGATAACATTAATGATATTTTATGTATCCTAAATGAAAAATAATGGCCTCTGAGCAATTAATTTTCATTTACTACCCCTTGAAAGTGTTCAGGGTTTGCTCCCCTGTGGTTTGTAGAATAGCTTTGTACATTTGTTTTGTGGATGTTATGCAGAGCAAGCAGCGTTTGTGTCTGTTTTTCCTCCACACAAATGTCTTTTTGTTTTATGGCTAGAATATTTGAATGTCGCTTCTCACAATTGTTTCAAAATACCTAGAAACAATGAATATGTAAGATGGGAAAAGTTCTGGTGGGCAGGTATCTGAGCCTACTTCATAAAACCATGGTTGTGTTCTGAGCTCAGTTACTGAGAAGTTCAAGTCCAAGCTTCTGTGTTGGCTCTCAGATGCTTCTGCTTCCCTTACCTTTCCCAAGTCTTTATTACAAATACACACACACACACACACTTCTCTTATTCTGTGTTGCCTCCTTTAGTATTTCCCTAGTTTCATTCTTTTCTAATTACCCTTGAGAGGAGGTTCACTTCATTCTCAAGTCCTGAACTGAAGCACTTGTGGCTGCCATAAAGGTATGCAAAAGCAAACACTTTATAGACAATCTTCATGGAAGTTGTCATTTAAAAGAATATTCCAATCTCAACTCTCCACATCCTAGCAACTCAAACATGTGAGGAGCTCCAGCAGTTTATTTGCTTGAAAAGCTTCAATTCCACCCCTTTCCTCAGACTGAGATCAGCCATGGAGGAAAAATGTAATTTTCACTCTCCAGAGGTGAGAAGCTCATCCAGCTCACTGAAATGGGAAGCACATGCAGAAGAGATCTTGGGGTCAGGGGAAAGTGGCCACACAGCTCATCTTAGTAGAACTGGCCTTTAGCCTTGTTCATCACCAACCCAGAAAAAAATGAGATACAGATCTCCAGCCTCTGCAGAAAATAACACATTGTAGACACTCAGAATGTGTATGTACCCAGAAGACAATAGAGCACCCCCTTCTGACTAATTCTGAAAAAGGAAGAAGCATCTAGAAATGACATTATCCACTGGGACATTAGCTGAGAAATATGAACCTTGAGAATTTTCAAGGGAAGAAAGGTAATAGATAGTCAAGGGACATTTACCTCCCCATTTACACACCTCCCACACATACCCTTCAGAATTAGATAATGATTTGGATACAGATAGTTCATCAGTGCTAAGAGTTTTCTAAGTTCCTTCAAATATTTGGTGTCACTGAACCGAACCACAGGTCTGAGTACGATAAAGTAAATATTACTATTCCCTTTCTGTAGATGGAGAAACTGAGGTTCAAATGAGGAAGAGGATAAATGCACGTGAATATGCACAATGCCAGAAAGCACACATGTTCCATGCACACAACAATCTCATTATTCTACATTCTCGACAATAGGATATGGTCATGGCATAGGATGTTGGGCCATTTTCCAGAATACAACAGATTAATATTAAATTGTCTTGAGTCATCTCCACAATATGTGAGATAAAAGATCTAAATAAGGTACAAAAATCTTGAGAAATAAGCAATAATTTCCTCCCTTTACTTCCCTTTTTAACTGTTTTATTTGTATTTTTATTGAGGTGTCATTTACATAGACCTTAAATGCATAATTCAATCAGTTCTGACAAAGGCATGCACCCACATAACCTCGAGATAAGTATAGTCACCATCTGTCACCAAATGTTATTACAATATTATTGACTATACTCCCCATACTATACTTTTCATCTCTATGACTTATTTATTTATTTATTTAGTTAGTTAGTTAGTTTTTAAAGATTTTATTTATTTATTCATGAGAGACACACAGAGAGAGAGAGAGAGAGAGAGAGAGAGAGGCAGAGACACAGGCAGAGGGAGAAGCAGGCCCCATGCAGGGAGCCAATGTGGCACTCGATCCCGGGTCTCCAGGATCAGGCCCCGGGCTGAAGGCAGCGACAAATCACTGAGCCACCCGGGCTGCCCGACTTATTTATTTATAACTGGTAGTTTGTACCTCTAAATCTTCTTTGTTTGACCCATCCTTCCACCCCTATCTGCCCCCTGGCAATCACCAGTTTGTTTTCTGTATTTATCTCTTTGACCTTCTTACCTTTGCTTGTACTAGACCATGATCTGGAATATTCTTACCATCTTCTCTTCCTAGATAAGTCCAACATTTGAGAGTCTCAGCCCCTCCTCTGAACTCCCATAAAACCCTCAGTTTATAGCTTCATAATGGCTTTGGCTTATCTGGTCTTCTTGTATGGAGCGCTCTTCCATGCCTGAATTTACATATTTAACAGGGAATTGAGCCATAGTAGATGTTCAATAAATACTTATGAAATAAGTCAGAGAGATCTGGTTAAGTTAGGTACCAACCCAGGTCATAAACCGGTATAGTTTGCATGTGGTAGGAAGGGGAAAGGGGTAAAGGGGATACAAAAGAGGTAAGAAGATAGTACTATGTATCTGTCTCTAACTTTATAGGGCCAAAACTGGCAAAATGATCTCCCTTCTTGTGAGGTTTTAACATAAGAAAAAAACCGGAATCAATACCAACATTCTAAACACTATCAAACACTATTGTTAAGTGACAGTCACCTTGCTAGGCATTTTAAGTTATTCTAAACCCCTAATTAAATTGTAAATAGTAACCAAATGCATTTGTCTAGTGTTTTATGGTTTCTCAGCAATACATACATTTATTATTTGGGGAGGTGGTATTATGTAGTGGTTAACTGCATGGAATCATTATTTGCTTGGATTGGAATTCTGGCGCATTTATTTACCTGTGAATTTGGGCAAGTTTATCAACTTTTCTAACATTCTTGTTACCTCCACCACAAAATGCGCACAGGACATACCTTACAGGGCTTGTTGTAATTATTAGTGAATTTCTAATACATACTATATTTGTTTTATTTATTTTTGATTCACAGGAAGCACTCCAAAAAATTTAACAATGATAGAGTTAATGATCTTTTTTAAATTTTACATACAATCCTATGAAACAGGATGGGGAGATTTTGTTATTGCCCATTTCACAACATAAAAATTGTGACTGAGATCATTAAAGTTCTAGTAACTTCTAATTACTGAAGTAACTTTTCCAAGGACCCAATTACTACATGAAGGGAGAAATTTGATTCCAGGTTTTCAGACCCTGAATTCATTCTCTTTTCTGTGTAATATACCCCTACAACTTAAAATAGTGCCTCACTGGTCTTTCTTGGTTTGCTGTTTTTGTAGAATCAGCCTTGGCCCACATTTATAAAAGGCAAGTGAGGAAGAAGGAAGGGATTTGTGTTCAAATGAAACACTGCTATGAGAAAAATTTTATCTAACCAATCATCCCTACTGAGCAAGTTTGAAGGGAAACAATTTTCCTATTCTCTGCAAACCATTCCCAATTACTATGAATAGTCAGAAATAATAAATAAATAAATAAATAAATAAATAAATAAATAAATAAATAAATAAAGTTGGTTTTACTACTTTATTAAATGTCTTTTGAAATGATATCAAAAGAGCTTTATTTATAAAATCTTGTAAAGGTATGAAAACACTAACTACAAAGATAGATGGTTGAAGTAAAATGGGAACTGATCCTTTTTGACAAGAATTCCTAGTCTGATAACCCTGCCTGTTTCTCTCTTAAATGTACCTTCTGAGAATTTGGCATTAATCAAACCACATTTTAAATAGACTCTTACATTAAGGAATGCGCATTTGTCCTCAGAGATAATGCTGAATCTTTTTTACTCTTTATCAAAGCACATTTTAATTAACTGGCAAATTAAGAAATACATTCCCTGCATATAATATGAAGAAATATATTCGCAAAAATAAATAAAACAGGACATTTATACCAAAAGGATATAGCTTTATCTAGCTGCAGAGTTATAAAGCTCTACTCTGTTTGAGACTACATCTAGTTTAATGTATCTGGGATCCAATTTAGCAAGTATATGACACTATAAAGAAGGTATTAGGATTTTATATATGTTTTTAAAATACATATATTATTAAAATTAGGATTAATATCTGTATACATACTATATAGACACATAACATGTATATGTATGTACATATCATATATGTGTATATTGTGCATAGATATATAACATTAACATTTTTCCCCTTAGCTGGAACAATGTTTCTATATCTTGAAATGTGACATGGTAACTCATTCTGTAAACAGTCCTCAACCTGTTAAGCTACAATGATTTCAGAGGTGATGGAGGGAAGGGATATTGTCCTTCAGTCCAAGACTTTTACTGAAAAGACTCCATGTTCAAAGAATAGTATTATGTATTTTATTTTATAGAAGGGTGAAAGGGCAATAATAAAAATGTGCTCTTCTAGCCCTTAAGGAACATAAGTTCCAATTAGTTATGTTGAATATTAAATAACAAAATTTAAAAATGGCATCAATAATTTACATTTTTGCAGTACTTTGCCATTTTCAAAGTGTATTTATAACTGTTGTTGCAAATGACCCTCACACCAAAACTGTTAAATAGGATTTGACTCAACATTACTTTACTAGGATATGACTAATGAAATAGATATTATTATTAGCTCCATTTTTTTGAAGATTTTAATTATTTATTCATGAGAGACACAGAGAGGGACAGAGAGGCAGCGACACAGGCAGAGAGAGAAGCAGGCTCCATTCAGGGAGCCAAATGGGGGACTTGATCTGGGACTCTAGGATCACGTGCTGAGCCAAAGGCAGATGCTTAACTCCTGAGTCTCCCAGGCGTCCCATATTAGCTCCATTTTATATTTTAAAAATTTTAAAAGAGATTCAAACGGTGAATTGACTTGGCCAAAGAGACTTGCTAATAATGCTTCAATTTAGCCTTAAATCCATTGGACAATGAGATTTTAAATCCCACTTCCCTGGTTGGCAGAGAAAGCCTAGAAGCCAGGAAAATTCATTTATCTTAAGAGTCAAAATGGCACAGCCAGATCCTGACACTTTTCAAAATCAAATGCTTTTCTATATTACCATAGTATATTGTTCGTTTCTCTGCTCCACAGCACCCAGTATAGAGTGACATGTAGTATATTTAGTTAACTATCCATCTCTCTCCTAGAGACAAGTTTCTGAGGGCAAGAACCAAGCCGTTTATCACTGTGTTCCCAGTGCAAGGTCTTTACACGGTGCTTTCCGATTCTTTTCGCAGTCGGAAGCTGGTAGTAAGGCAGAAGGAAAAAGCTTCTCTACCCTTGCAGTGTGTCTAGTCATTAGACCTAGCCCTGACCTAAGCGTCATTAGACCTAGCCCTGACCTAAGCGTCATTAGACCTAGCCCTGACCTAAGCGTCAGCTCACACTCAGAATTCTGAGTGCAGTGCTCATTTTCAAAGCCGAGGACCCATCTCCTGATTTTCCTCCTTTTCTGAAAAAGTGAAGAAGCCTGTGCTTGCCCTCTTATTCATCCTGCACCTTAACTAGCTGTCCTTGTTCTTTTAATCACTTCAAGAATGAATGTCTCACCATTCTCCACGTTGCCTTTGGGATTGTACAAGTGGTTTTGTGGCCCGCGAAAGTAAGATGGAAGTGCTTGGATAGCAGGACCTGTCCTCATGAAGTTTTAAGTAGTGTGAACCTCATGGCTGCCAAAGAGGTAAACTTGAGAGTTGTACTTTCCACATTGTCCTGTAGCCATTCAAACTGCAGTCCATTTCTGATATCTGGCACTCAGGCTATCTCCTCCTGATGTGTTTATCCCTATGGTTTTCGTTGGATTTCCATTTTCTACTGTATCTGGTCATGAACTTTATTTTCCCAAGGTCCGCTGATGTCTGCAACTCACTCTTAGGGCAATTTACTTTGGCCTTTCATCCCTACTTTCTTCACTCACCTCCTTAACTCTATTAAGAGATTCAAAAGAACCTGACTTTTTTTTTTTAATTAATAAACTTTATTTTTAGGTTCATAGCAAAACTGAGCATAAAGTACAGGGCTTCCCATATAACCTTTGCTCCCTCCCATACATGCACAACCCCTCCCACTAGGAACATCTTGTACCACAGTGGGACATCTATTACTATTACAATCAATGAAACCTCCATTGAACATATCATTATTACCTAAAGTTCATAGTTTACATGAGGATTCACTCCTGGTGTTCTATATCCTATGGGATTGGAAAAATAGCATCATACAGAATAATTTTGCTGTAGAAAAAATTGTCTGAGCTCTGCTTATTCATCCCTCCCTTCCCTGTAAACCCTGGCATCTTCCACTGATCTTTTTACTGTCTCAATAGTTTTGTTTCTTCCCAATGTCATACAGCTGGAATACAGTACACAGCCATTTCAGATTGCCTTATTTCACTTAATAATATGCATTTAATAGTCTTCCTTTTCTTTTTATGACTTGATAGCTCAGTTCTTTTCAGCATCATGTAATGTTCCATTGTTTAGATGTACCATGGTTTATCCATTCATCTATTGAACGGCATCTTGGTTACTTCCAAATTTTAGCAATCATGAGTAAAGACTTTTTTGGAAAAACACAAAACAAAACAAAACAAAACAAAACAAAACAAAACAAATTTGGTAGAAGCCTGACACTCTGCTGGGTACTTTTACATGGATAATCTTAATAACTCTCAGAACTACTTACCATGGTGACTGTTCGGAGAAGCTAAGGCTCAGACAAATTAGGTGACATGACCCAAATCATCATGGTGATGAACGACCGGCAGGACTAAAACTACACACATTCCAACACGAGGTCCACAGCCCATCTATTGCACAAGCATGACATGCGTACCACTCTTCCACCTTCTCTTGCCCATGACCGTCATTGCTAGTTTACTATAGCATACATCCTGTGAAGCCTAATTCAATACAAGCTGCCAATATTCCTCAATTACAATTCTGTCAAGAAGAAACCTGGTTGACATCCTTGCTGTGAAATGGTGTCATATATCTCTTAAGAACATAAGCATTCAACCTTTGACCATATTCTGGCTGACACCAGTGAAATATAGATTTTATTAGGATTAATATAATGCTCTAATTCCAAAAGAAACCATTTATCCTCATGACCCTTATAATAACCTTCTGCTACATTGATAATAATGCCTTAATTCTGTTAAATTATGGAAATTCAGTCTTAACTAACCTTACTCACTCCTACCTCTGTTTGTAGCAACAGATAGAATGTTCTAAAATTTGGCCCCTTTTCTATGCACAAATGTTTCTCACATATGCAAGAAGAAGTTGAGCTTCAGTTACCAATTCATGCAGAACACA
The DNA here is from genome assembly GCF_003254725.2 of Canis lupus dingo. NCBI lineage: Eukaryota > Metazoa > Chordata > Mammalia > Carnivora > Canidae > Canis > Canis lupus. The sequence goes on from NC_064263.1 coordinate 19,202,805, forward strand.
GACCTTCTTCTAGTGAGGACTGCAGATCAGCAGGCAGAGCCTCAGAAAGGCCATTTAATCTAAGTTGTCTTGCGTTGGACACCTCACACTTTTCTATATTGATTTAGGTGAGGTTCTAGATATACCAATGGCACCTATTTTCTGCCTTCTGTTTTAGTATATGTCCAGTATTATGTTATATAGTTTTGGCATCTTGACTTAATGACATCTCAGATATTTCTATTGGAGATCTAGTGTTTTCTATGCCATATGTCCAAGTGCCACAGATTTAGCAGCTTAAAACAACATCCTGCATGTATTATCTTCTAGTTTCTGTGAGTCAGGACCGTAGGCACATCTCAGCTGTGTCCCCTGCTTAGGGACCCACTAGGCAAAAATCAAGGTGTTGGATGGACTGCACTGTCATCTGGAGACTGGACTAAGAAATAATATGCTTCAAGTTCACTCAGGTTTTTGGCAGAACTGCAAGTGAGTCTGCTAACAAGAGAGAGTTACATATAAATAGTCTATAGATAATATAACTTAATCAAGGAAGTTGATTCCATAACCTTTGTCATATCTATTGGTTAGAAGCAGTTAACAGTCCCTGTTTACTCAAAACGAGAAAATCACAAAAGACATGAATACTAGGAGTGAATGATGAAGACCTTCTTGGTTTGTCTACCCCTAGGAATTAATACAGTGTGAAAGAAAGAGAATCGGTAAGAATTCATAAGCCCTAGGACCTCATCAGCCTCTCATACCAAATAACATTTTAGATCTAGGACAAACTGGTATTGTAAGAATTTAGTTCCTTAACCTGTATACACATATGCAACAGACACACACATATGGTTAGATGATCCCTGAGGGTTCTATAAACTCTAAAATTCTATAATAAGTATCTCCATGGAAGTGAGGATGGTATCGGATTTTCCCAAGGTCAGTGACTGAATTCTAGCCAGTGCCTCAACACATGGTATTTACTAATTTACTGACTTCAGCAAGACGATTCAAGTGGTTCTAATACAGCCATCATAAATGCATCCAAGATATTAATAATGAGAGTATCCATATTGCCAAGATTTTTCTTCCTCATTGATTCAATGCTAATTGCTATTCAATATGAGAAACCTGAAATAGAATGTTCTAAGTTGCTTCTCTTGGTGTCCATACACCCTAGGACAGTGGCCAGCACATTATAAGCACTTGGGAAATTAACTGAACAATGGTTCTTGAGCTCCCTGTATCATTGAAGCTTCAGTGATTGTCCTCACAATTTTGAAAGTGAATAGATTTCAGAGAATTTGATTTCTTTGAAATATCTATTGGTATCTATGATATTTTTGATACTATTGATATGTATAACATTGGGTACATAACCTAAATTTTCCTTTTGGAAAAGCACTTCTTGATTCTAATCATGATAATTAGGGAAGAAGCAGTATGATGTATTTAGGATATATTTAATTTGGTCTCTTGGAAGAGAGAAAGGGGTGGCCAAAGTCTTCTGTCTTATCAGAAAGTACTGGATGGTACCACAGGATGGTGAGTAGAGAATAGCTGGCATCTAATCCCAACTCTGTACTTACTTATTATGTGTCCTTGGAAATCATCTATCTTTGTTAAACTTTAGTTTCTTCATCTGGAAGATGTTCTAGTGATTTTCAAAGCCCACTTCCACCCTTGACAGTTTGTGATTGGAGTAATATTCCTTAGGTTAAGATCTGACCTGATATTTTAGCTTAATTGTCATATCATGTAAGTAGAAGGAGGAATCGTGATTTACAGAATAGATACTAGTCCTCCAATATGAAGGAATAGCCTAGACTTCCTGCTGGCACTCATATTTAAACAAACTCCTCCTCACCAACACCACACAGTATGTCCTAGGAGCCATCCATTCAAGGTTTTGACATAGTCATGAATCTTTAACTTTCCTCAGAATACCCTGGAAGTCTTAAGCCAAGTTGATGATGACGTTCAGACTTCACGGTTTAAACTCCTGCCATGCTCATTCCCCCTGTCTTATATGGAATCTCTGATTATATGCGGATGCAGCCCTAGACTCACCGTAGTGCCATAGCCAATATTAATTATGGCCAGAGGGATATTAGCAGATACTGAAATATTCTGAGAGGGATCTAGAATAAATCTTTGTGACAACATCACCAAAAATGCCTGGGAAAAACCAGTGCGTATGTACAGTCCCATGAATGTCTACTAGGTGCCAGTCACCCTCCTGAGAAGGAGAATTCAAAGACAGATACATTCTGCTCTCAGGATAACATTTCTAGACAAGAAAATAAATAAGCAAACACAATAAATAGCATATCAGAATGTGATAAGTGTGATGATAAAAGTAGGTGAAAATTGCTATGGAAGCAGAGAGGAGGGGGATGTGATCAAGCTGAGGGAAACTATAATGAAAGGCTTCCTTGAATAGGCAATGTGGAACTAGGGCTTCAAGAACAGAAAGAAGTTAGCTCACAATAGAAGGTAGGGGCATGTGTGTGTGTGTGTGTGTGTGTGTGTGTGTGTGTGTGTGTGACATATGGAACTGGCATATATAATTAAAGACATAAGGAGTAAGAGGAGATGCACAAAGTTGTGAAATAGCTTGATGTCTTCAGTAAAAAACTATAATCGGTATGGCTAACATGCAGAGTGCTCTGGGGCGTGGGAGAGCCAGGCTTACAGGGCTGGGGTGAGCTCAGTAAGGAAGTGCCCTGCTGGAGAATGCCAGGCTGTTGGGTCTGGGTGTTTTCTTAGGGGAAATGAGAAATCTATAAGCTTTTTCACCAGATAAAGTACGCATTGTGTACACTCGATATCCTCTCTTCCAAAATTTTTTTTTCTTAAGAACTATTTTAAGGAAATAATTTGGATAAGTGCACAAAAAAGAAATTGATGTAAGGGTGAAAGAATCTTCCTGACAGTTTTGTAATAAAAATTTTAAAGTTGAAAAAAACCACATAGGAAACTTTTAGAATAAAATTTGCAATATCCATTAGGTGGACTACTATATAGGTCTTGTACTGACATGGAAAGATGCCCATAATACATTGTAGAATAAGCAACCCAAGTGATACCACAGTATGAACAGTATAGTCTCCTAAATATAGTCATGTACCCTTTTATATGTCTTAAAAAACATGAAATGATAAATTCCAAACTACTGGGTGTCCTCAGGATTTACACCTTTTTTTATAAATTTCTGTTCTATTTAAAGTTTTTAAAATAAAACAATAAAGGCATTTCCATTAAAAAATAATATTATATCTGGAAGATTACTGTACCTTATTGTAGGGATTGGTATGGAAGAGTTTATTAGTTGGAGCCAAAACCAAAGTGTACTGTAACAAAGACTCACAAATTACAGTGTTTCAGACAAAATATAAATTGATTTCTTTCTTATGGAAAACTTCAAGTAAGTAGGGTAAGCAGCCTTTCCATCCACAAATCCACCAGGGACCCAAGCTAGCATTTGTTCTTGTCACAAATGGTGTCTGAGATCTTCTAGGCCTTCCTATTTTCAGAAATTGAGAAGGTGAAGAGAGAAGAAGGCTCAGGACAAGAGTCTTTATTAAGATAACTTGGAATCTGCACACATCACTTCCTTTCATACTCATTAGGAAGGATTTAGTGATAGAATGAATTGAGGGTTGGAAAGAGTTATCAATCAGCAGTCTGACACAAGGAGCAAAGAATTCTAGATGGGGAGAATGGTTTGCAAGGCTGGTATAATCATCCAACGAAGGGGTGAGTTTTTGTTTTGTTTTGTTGTTGCTTGTTTTTAAATGAGCCTCAGGTGCACAGAATTGGATTGATTGCAATCCTTGGCTCACAGTATTTGTTCTCATCATTGATTCACGCAAGGACCTCATTTGTTTATTATAAAATAAACCCCCACCCCACCCCAAAAGCAACACTGGCTGGGTTTTGCCATTAATAAAGTACCCTCAGACTCAGTAGCTGAAAATAACAGTGATTTATGAGTTCATGATTCTATGGGTCACTGATCAGCCTGGGCTCACTTGGGTAGTTCCTGAGGTTTGGCTGGGTGGTTTACGACAGCCTCACTCACAGTTTTCTGGAAGTTGCTTCTGACTGTTGGGTTGTACTGGTTGCCAGCTAGGCTGACAGGGCTGGCTGAGCCATGTTTCTCCATGAGGCTAGTTTAAGTGCATCCACATGACAGTGGTTGAAGCGCTCCCAGGATCAGTAGGGGAGGGCAAGTTCAAATAAGTTTCTATCATATTTGCTTTAGTGGCCAGAGCCATTTCCTAAGCCCATAGTCAGTGAGGGAAAGGACTACCCAAGACTGCGGATACAGGGAGACATGGACATTGTGAGACCATTACTACAACAATCCACCATAGTGAACAACCTACATCAACGTGTACAGTCCCATCTTCACCTATCTCATCCTTCTACTTTCCCCCACCTAAGACAATACTATCCTGAAACTTGAATCCATCAGTCTCATGTTTTCCTTTATATAAAGTATTTTTTGTTTGTTGTGCTTGATTTTAAGAAAAGTATCATGAAGTATATAGTCTTTGTGGATTACGTTTTTCTATATAATATCATATCACTAAAACACTCTATTGTTTAAACTATTTGCTTTGATTCTTGTATAATACTCCAATATACAAATATACCATATTTTAACTCTCCTTTCATCTGAGGGTGGCATTTGGATTGTGTCCCAATTTTTGCAACTATGGATAGTAGTGCTGTGAACATTCTTGTACATGTCTTTGGTTACATATATGTCAGTGTTTCTCTTAAATATATCGAGGAGTAAAATGATGAACACTTCATGCTGCAGAATAATGCCAAATTATTTTCCAAAGCAGTAATGCCAATTCGCATTCTTACCAGCAAAGTATAAGAGATCTTACTGATCCACAGTCGCTTCATGACTCAGTATGATATTGAGAGGCTTCTTAATTTTACAATTTAAAGGAGTGTAAACGTATACTTCATTGTGGCAGGGATTACATGAACTATCTTTCATCACTATTCTTCACAACAGGACAGTAGAACTGGGACTGGAGCCTGCTTAATACCCTGATCCCTTTCCTAGCCCAGCTCAGCTCTGGCTTCTGCTTCTCTGGCATCCTCTGTGATTGAAGACCGTTAAGCCCCATGGCCACCCCCAATATAGTTATGATATAAAGCTCCTTCCCAAGTCTGAGGCTACTTTTGATTTCTTTTCTTTCAAAACTTTCTTTCTCTGGCAGCCTGGCTTAGGAAAAAGGACCTTGTATGAATTGTACTTCCTGTACTTAACTAGTTGCACTACCTTGCACAAGTTATTTAATACTTCTGTGTCCCAGCTTTCTCACACACAAAATGGATATAACAATTTCCCTTTTGTTGTGAGTGTTATATGTGGTGACATATGCAAGAGGACATGCAGTATTTGGTGTCTAAGAGGCGCTCAAAATTGGAAGCCCTACTGATGATTCAGCAAGCCCTCCCTCTGGGCTGCAAGTTGAGGGATCCAGCCTATCACAGCATCAAGATGAGATAGGTTGGATTTGCCTGAGGTTAAATAGCTGTTTCAGTATTCATTCATGTCAAAGGAAATTGTGATTTCACTGTGGCTCATGAAACCATAGTCAGATCTGACAAATTCAATCAGCTAATTTTTAGGCAAAGTCTCAATGATGATAATGTAGATCATTAGTCACTATTCCCCCTGTACATAAAATATGACAAAGCTCAGTGTCAGGCATTTTCACAACTAGCATTAACAAGGAAAATAAGGTGATTAAGGCCCCCTTTGTGCTGCTTTGCTCCAAGAGAGAAGGGTGGGGGTGGGGTGGGGAGAATGTACCAGGTCAAGAGATCTGACTTAGAAACACAGCTCTGCCATGAGCACATTGAGTCATTGTGAAAGTATTTTGACCTCTCTGGGTCTCAGTTTCCTGAAGAAAGTTAAAAAATACACATTGATAACTGTTTGTTCATTGCCCAGGATCCTTGATGATCTTCCGCACATTCGCCACATCTCAGCTGAAGAAACAGCTGTTCCTCCTTGGAGTCTTCACTACTGCCCCAGGCTGGGAAGCCCTGGGTCACAAGTTCACAGCTTCCAAGGGAAGCCACTTTAAAAGGACTCAGGACCATAAATGGGTTCAATAAGGCCTGAATAGGGATGCAAAAATGACAGCAGATTCCCAGGAGTCCTTGCTTGCAGTGTCAGTGATGGTAGAGGCTGGGAATGCCTTGATCCTAAGAATGAATGACTCCTGGTGAGCGTGGTGCAAGCCCCCTTCTACCTTTTATGGTTCTCTTGTTGATGTTGTGTGGGTTTGCCTTACGGGTGAGTAGCCTTTCCTTGGAATAATCTTGTTATCTAAAGCTAAATCAGACATTGCTATTGCTTGACTTACCTTTAGAATACTTGTGTTAGAGGACTTATTTGAAGGTCTATCATTTCCACTCCCAAGACCCAGATAGGTATGGAAGAGACATTAAAGCATCACCATACCTCCTCTAATTAGTGCAACGCAATGAGGTCTAAACCTGTGTTTTAAGACTTGGGTTCTAAAAAAAAAAAAAAAAGATTCAAAGATTCAGGTTCTAATCCCATCTCTTCTACGAAAAGCCTCTGTGATTTTCAGTGAATCACCTCTATTTTCTGGGCCACAGTTTCTTTATTTAGAAGACAGGGATAATAATGTTTGTCCTGTGTCCTTTGCAGGACCACTGAGAGGCTGAAAGGAGATAATACATGTGGTTTCACCATGCCGTTGATTTGGGGCTTGTTATTACCAGGAAGCATCTCCATCTATTTCTGCTGTGGTCGCTGGTTCTCAGCTCCAGAGAGCCCTCACTAATCCTTAGCTGATGGGAGACACTCATCTGGATACTTTGTGTTTACATAGCACTTACTCAGAGGAGCTAAAGGCAATGGGGCTTCTCTTCTGCACCATCCCTCGGGGGACTCTCATGGTGTAACAGCTCAGAGCTCAGACATATTTTGTAGGATAATCAGCTCAAACTCTTCTGGTCGGTTTCAGCCCATTTCCCCTGCTACACTCCCTGGGACCAAACTTCTCTCTTCAGCAGTGGGGAGAGCAGAGCTGGTGCCAGATTATCCTATTACTGAAGCTACGAAGACTATAGCTGCTACACATTGTGCAAATATATTTCCATCAGGGTCCTGATACTAATTTCTGGGGTGCCACACTGCATTAACGGTATGTGGCCTTTTCTCCACTGCATGGGATCTGACTCCACCCCTTCTAGTGAAATGAGGCCACATTCTAACTGGGATGCAAAAGATATACTTTTGTTCATCTGCAGCCAAATACCATAGTAATTAAGAGTATATATTTTGGATTCCAAGGGAACTGAGATTGAGAACTCTATTTGCTGTTTACTTGTTATATGACCTTCCACAAGTCACTGAATGTCAGTTTCCTTAATGTAACATGTGGAGTAATATAGACCCTCACAGGGTTGTAGTGAGTATTAAGTGACCTAATTTATATAAAGTGTTTAATACAGTGCTGGCACCTAGTACAAACTCAGTATGAGTAGATACAATTATTCCTATTTTATCACGTAATCTATATGATGTCATTCCCAACTTGGGTTTCAAATCCATTCAAATACAGTTTACTTTGTCAGTTCACTGAACAAGCACTTGTATGACTTCTTGACAGGAAACCTGATATCATCTCTTGAATTCTTCCCTCATATCCCACACCTTGCCTATGGATTATCCAAGATCCCTGGGGTGTATTAAAACCAACAGGAAACCAGAGTCGGCCACACGGGGTCACTGTGGAAGACAGGCTCTGCTCAGCCTGAAATTGCCCAGTGCCATGAGGATGCCCTTGTGAGGCAGCCTTCACCCCATCCTCACCTGTCCCCTGCTTGCTCTGCATCACAGGGTAGATGGGCTTATCACAGCAGGTGGGAATTTCCAGGCCTCTTCATCAGCTGGCTTCCCACTGGCTGTAGCCAGTGAAGGGGGCGCTATGGGGACAGTGGAAAAAGGTGAAAGGAAGATGCCAGGGTGCTTCCCCCCCCCTCCCAGTCCCTCTCTGTCTTAGGCTTCTGGGTCAGATAACACCTCCTCCTAATTCCCTTCCCTTGTTTCCTCTGCTATTGCTAATTACTAGGTCACCCCATAGCACTCCACTTGGCTTCTCATTGTTCCAAGGTCTGCATAATGAGTTCTCTGTATTAAGACTGGCATGGTTTCTGTTTGCCTGGTCGGACCCTGACTGAAACAATTGGCTGGATCCCCACTAGTACTATGGGGGCTTCCTATATTAGCACCAAGTTTACAAATTTTGTTGCCCATGCATTAATGCTTATCTATTGCTTGCACCAACAAGACACTGAGTCAGGGTTATTACTGAAGACTGAGGAGCTCCCAGACTCAGCCTGGGCAGTACTGGCCTTGGGACTCTCCTATACCCCTGTGTCCTGTGCTGAAACGGAGCCATTAGCCGCACTCCCCTGCTTTCCTGGTGGATTCTCCTTAGCAAATCTGGTCCAAGAATTTTCCACCTTCACATTTCTGAAACAGGGATTGGAGTCATACACCCCTTATTCTCTAAAGCATCTGAAATCTTTCTGCAAATTAATCTCTCATCTCTCTGACACCCAGTCCTGTATGACAAAGACCATAAAATTATATCCTCTAATCTTTCCCTGAGGCAATGGATAAGTCATTCCTTGCCTTATAATTGCATAAGGGAGGCCACCAGGAAAAAAATTTTTCTAAGGGAACCACTGGGCACTAGTTAGTGAAGATGAACCTGGGTATCAGCTACCACCTCCTCTTTGAAGCCCACCTTACTTCTCCCAGGCACTGTTTAATCATACAGCCCTCTATTCTACTGCAGTTCCCTGTTGATGCATCTGTTGTAGTACCCACCCCCTTGTTTATAACTGTGTGTGTGTGTGCGCGCGCGCCTGTGTATCTTGTCATCCTGTAGAGAATGAGTTTCATGAATATTGGGATTGTGACTGTTTCTCATGTGCCTATCACAGTGCCTGCCCAGAGGACTTCGTTGTATGTTTAATAAGTGAAGGAGAGAAAAATTAATTTTTTAAGATCTTATTTATTTCTTTATTTGAGAGAGAGAGAGAGACAGCAGAGAGGGGGCAGAGGGAGAGGGAGAAGCAGACTCTCTGCTGAACAGGGAGCCAGGATGCAGGGCTCGATCCCAAGACCCCAAGATCATGACCTAAGCCGAAGGCAGACACTTAACAAACTGAGCCACCCAGGCACCCCAGGAGAGAAAAATTAAATGACTAAATGATATACTCATTAATGGTTGGATGAATGAATTGTTGAATGAATGAATTGTTGAATGAAAGAAGGTAGAAGAGCGCATAATGCCTAGAGAGTTAACAGTGTGGAGATTACAAATCTGAAATTGTTTATGCTCATACTCAAAAACCTCAAAGGACCTGAATTGCAAGTCTCTTTGAAAAACAAATGAGAAATATGAAAGTCCTCTTAAAAAATTATGAGGGTTTTCCAAAATTGTCAGACTGCAACTCAAGTCTTGCTCCTCCAGATTGCATTCACTGCCATCTGCCCCCTACTCACCCAAGGATTAGCTGCTGAAAGCCATTCAGTCCTCACGTCAGTGATGACCAGGGGTGTTCTTCCCATTTTATAGATAAGAAGACATTTATAGATAAGGAGACAATAAGGAAATTTGTCCAAGATCCTTCACTTAATTGAGTGGACTAGTTTGGGTTTGCACCCAAATCTCTGCAAAGGCCAAGGTGGCCTTTTTCTATTTCCCCAGACTGTTTACTGAGAAGTACTGTTTGCTACAAAAAGCGGGGATGTGATTTATCTGGGTAGCTACAGGGAGGGATGTGGCTGCCTGACATAACTGGACCGGGGACACTGCTTTGGAGAATGTTGTTCTACATGAAATGGAAAATGGGGTGGGGTGGGCACTGGGGGACGTATACTAGAGATCTCTAGCAGGTACTGCTGAAAGCCTCAACAACAGGATGGTTCAGGCACACTCTGTCTTTTAAGATTTTAATCCTCTTTTAGGTATTTTTGGTTTGTTTTTTTGTTTGTTTGTTTGTTTTAGGTCCATTGATTTTTTTCTTTTCCCTGAGAAGCTGTTTGAGTACCATCTGTCACTCACTAAATTCTATGGTAGGTTCACAGCAGCTGTCTCAGGAGAGTTTCCCTCGACCTGTCACTTCCCATGTCCGCCTGTGCTCACAGCATGTTGGTCAGAGCAGGGATCCAATCCCCCATCCCACTGTTAACTTGCTCTTCATTTCTTCACTCATAGACTCACTCACTCATTCACTCCTCTGCTCACTTGCCCTTGGTGCAGATCTGCCGTCAAGCTGCAGGGATGGAGAAGTCACTCATTCACTCAGTTGCTACTTCCCTCATTCATTCATTCATTCCATAAACTCCTCCTGAGCTCAGTGAAGCACACAAACCTGGACACAGAGAATTACAGTAGCACCCTCTAAGGATCTTCATGAAGATGTGGAGTCTCCACAACAGCATGTGGAAGCATTGTGAGGGAAGAGCTAGCCCAGCTCTGCCTGGAGGGGAAGGGGAAGACATTACCAAGGGAGAGAATTCCCCGTTAGTCTTAAGAAAAGAATTAAGGACGCAGGTGGAGAGAGGGAAATGGATGCAGGTGGAGGAAAGGTACCAAGCAGCCAGGCTTGGAGGTTTGAGCGAGGCTGGGGCAGGGAGGTGGGCCTAGAAGAACACTTGAGAAAACAGCACGATGCCAGGCAGGGGAGACAGGCCACCAGACAGAGGCAAGCCAGGAGGACAGCCTGAAGCGCTAAACAGGAGCCGTTCAGGGACCTAGTGGGGACAGCCACCTCCCCTGCCTGTTTGAGTTTTGCTCTGTCTGCCCTCCCTGCGCCCTGCTGGTCCTGTGGCTCAGGGCCTCTGGACCTCACACCAGCATCCTTGTAGGTGCAGCAAGGCCACGGGTGACAGGGACTTCAGTCCTCGCCAGAGTTTTTATGACAACCAGCTCTCTACCTTCGGTCTCTGCTATCTCATTTGCAGTTTTCTTATTTGTCCGTTTTCAATCAGCAAATGTCTCTTTCTAGGATGCCCTTCTTCCTGCAAATGCTTCAGGGCCACATATGGTCTTCCAGCTAGCTTTAACATGAGTGTGTTCATCTTTAGGCTCTCATAATACTTCAGTCTGTGGAAGTACTTCTGCCTGGAGGGAGAGTCATGTGAAATAAAGAAGCGTGCTCTTGCCTGGAATGCAGACTCCAGGCACTAGCATTACCGCCTCTGCATCCCCTGCACCTGGATAGCACCTGGCTTTTAGTGGCCGCAGAAACATCATGTGCTGACCTGAGCACAGACCCCGGAGCCAGTCAGGGCTGGGTTCCTTCTGACCTCACACATCCTAAGGGTTATTTACCACTAAGTTGAGTCGTTTAACTTCTGATTCCAGAGCAGCACTGACAGGTTAGCGATCAAGCACCCAGCTAGGGCTCTAGGACACAGGAGGTGCCTCCCCAAACTGTGTCTACTAATAAATACCCTTCCTTTTCCTTCTTTTCTCTTTGCCCCTTGCAACATGGGAGCCTAGGGCGTTCCACCACACTAGATGCCCATAGGACCAAATCTAAAAATCAAAAATCTAAATAAACTAGATTACTGAGCTTTCGCAACCCCTTGCCATCCCCATGAAAAAAATGATCACAGGGAGCAAAAATACATAATCAAGGGGAGAGATAAATGTCACGCAAAATTGGCATCTCAAAATAAGAGGCGAGTGCGCCGCATTCTTCCCTATAATCGCTTCGTGGAAACATGTGCGGCGCAGCATCGAGACCAGAGTATATTATGAACCCCCGCAGACACAGAAATTTTGCGAGCTGTAGGTTGCAGGAACCCACAGAGCTGGGAAAGCAGAGGTTTAATGTTTAAATGTTTTGACTATACAGAAGGCAGAGTCTGCAGCCTAATCCTTTGCAGAATACTTGATGCGCTGCAAGCAACCGTGGGTCCTGTTCACTCCCTAGCCATCTGCACTCTGAGCAAGGCAAGATCAAAGGGAAAGAAGGGGGACTGCAAGTCTGTGGAACTCCTACTATGTGCCTCCTACTAGGCTACTTCCTGTAATCCCCCCTGCTGCCTCCGGAGGTGGGTGTGTTCTATGCCCACCTCTGGCCCTGGAAGCTAACTGATGCCTTCAGTCCCTTCTCCTGCTGCAACCTCCATGACACACTCCCAAACGGTCTCCCAGAGTACTCACGCTCTGGCATGCAAATGTGCAAAAGTTAGGTTATGATCAAAATACTCCTAAGCTGACTCTTTGGCTGTTAAAATTAAATCGTTCTGTGCACACACGTTTGTAGCATTATTTACAATAGCCAAAAGGTAGAAGCAACCCAAGTGTCCATCAGTGGGTTGAGTGGATAAGCAAAATGTGATCCATACATACAAATGAATTCTTATTCAGCCTTAAAAAGGATAGAAATTTAAACACATGCTACACCATGGGTGAACCTTGAAGACATTATGCCAAGTGAAATAACACCAGTCACAGAAAACAGATACTCCACAATTCCATTTATATGAATTACCTAGAGTCGTCAAATTAATAGGAACGGGAGAGTAGAATGGTGGTTGCCAGAGACTGGGGGGTGGAGGGGAAATAGGGATTTGTTTACCGGGTAGAGAGTTTCCGCTTTGCAAGATGAAAAGTTCTGGAGATTGGTTGCACAACAATATAAATCTGTTAATCACTACCTGTACAGTTAAAAGTGGTTAATATGGTAAGGTTTATGCCATGTGTATCTTATCACAGTTTTTTAAAAATTAAATCATTCAAAACTTTGGCACTTATCATGTCAAGATAATTTCCTGAAATATTAACTATGTTTTGTTTCCTCTGAGGAGGAAAAACAGATGGAAAGAATGGAGGCTTGACAGCCAGGGTCTCTTTTGGAACCTGCCTCCCCCGCCCCCCCAACTCTAAGAAAGAGGCCAACAATTCTTGTTCCCTTTCTCCAGAGGAACCTGCACTTCCTGCCTTTTATGAGAGGCTATTCTTTAAGGTGATTATACTCATTGTATAGACAGAGAACAAATTAAAAACCTTTCAGAGTTGTAACTAGGGTACTAGGAAGGGAGAGTCAGGAAAATTAAAAAGGCGGAAACCAGAAAAAAAAAAAAAGAAAAAGAAACCAGAGAAGATTCTGGAAGGCATGAAGAAGGCCACAGAGGTCTAGGGCTGCATGTCCTGGGTATCCCAGGAAACTCTCAGCCTTAAGTTGGGCCCCCCCCCCCCCCCACCCACCAAAGGCAGCAGCACCTTTGCCAAGCCTGGGAGATCAAGAAGCCTGGACCTGGCTGCCAAGACTCTAAGCCTCAGCAAAGGCCCAAGTGCCAACATGATATAAAAGAAGCAGAATTGCTGAACTTGAAATGTCGAGGCCCTAGGCAACTACCTTTTTATAGCATGGCTGCTTCAGCCTAAAGTCCTAAGGGCCCTCTGTAAAGGCTACACTTTGCCTAAGACTGGTGGAAACTTTCTCAGCCTTGAGAGTAACAAAATCCAGTATTTTCTGAGATTGGATTTTCTATGCTTCTTGAGATCAAAGATGTATTTAAAGTCATGTTAAAAAAAAAAAAAAAGTCATGTTCAAAGTTGTGTTTAATTAGATTTTAAAAAATTAAATGATGTGGGGTGCCAGGGTGGTTCAGTCGGTTAAGCCTCTGGCTCTTGGTTTCAGCTCAGGTCATGATCTCTGGGTCCTGGGATTGAGTCCTGCCTAGAGCCTGAGTCTGGCTCCACCCTCCGCACAGAGTTAGCTTGTCCTTCTCCCTCCCCACCTGTTTCTAGGCCTGCTAGCACATCCTCTCTCTCTCTCTCTCTCTCTCTCTCAAATAAATAAAATCTTTTTAAAAAAATTAATGTCTTATCTGTACACTTGAGTTTGTGGTTACACAGTTATATTCATGAAAATTTACTTTTTTTCTAGATTTTGTTTTTCTGAAGACTTTCATATATTTTTGTTTTATTTGAGTGTAGTTGACACACAATGTGACATTAGTTTCAGGTACACAACATAGTGATTTGACACGTTTCTATGTTATCTTGTGCTCACCACTAAAATTTATTAACAAATTATTTGCACACATCTTCCTACTGATCTTCTAGTGCACTGTAAGTATTGATGTTCTAATTACACGTTCAGGAACCTTCCCAGATGGCCCAGAGCCCCATCGCATCCCAGCTCAGGTGAACCCTGCCTGGAAGAGAGCTTGCTCTAGCCTGACTGGTTCAGGGTTCTGTCTTGATAGTAGGGTCCCTCAGGGGGTTGCTATACTCTTCTATATATTTCTCACTGGCCTGTCCCTCCTCTCTTTTCTCGTGTGAATGTACCTTGCTCTAGACTCCAGCCCTAGAGACCCCAAGTCTTGCTCTGTCACTTAAATATCACATCAATTTGATCACCCCAGCCCCCACCCTTTCATGTCCATACAGCCCAAGTACACATTTGAAAGAGGGGACAGAGCTCTTAAAGGAAATCAAAACTCAAATAAGTTCACCCAGGGACAGCAGGAAAGCCAGGAATCTAAAACAAAGTTCATCTGGCTCTGAAGCTCATATTCCCGTTTATATAGCAAGCTGACCCTATAATCAGTGCCTTACACAGTCATACAATCAATGTCGGTTAAATAGTTTTCATTTCTTAAAGTAAAATATGTAAGTAATGAAAAATACCAATAGTCTTTCCTGAATGATAAATGACTGTGCATCAGTTTCCTGTCTTGTTGCCGGGAGAGGTGTTTTGGAGAACAGGATAAACTCTCTTCCTACTAACTGGCACTAGTGTGACCTTGAGTGAGGCATCTGACCTCTGGTTTCCAGCGATCTCTTCTGCTAAATGAGTGTCTGTAATGAAATGGTCCCTAAGAACATTCCGAGTTTGTGATTTTTGTAGCCCTGGCCAGTCCCTGGTTCCCCAAACCAAGGACAAAGGTCCTGACCAGCACTCTCCCCAAGCCTCCTTGGCCATGGATGATGGGTGCTCCTCAGGAACAGTGTGATTCCTGCAGGAAAGCCTGGGATTTATCAGGCTGACACCCAGAATACCTTTTGTCTTCTTACCTCCATGAGCAAAACAAATCCATCTCTGTCACAGGGACATTTCTTCCCTTTTCCCCAGACATAGCAGCCTGGTCATCACCCAATGGTAACGTTTAGCTTCTTTCCCTCTTTACTGCAGTCCAGAGGGGTTCCTCATGGGTCCGTATTTGCTACTCAGCACCACGTGGGGTGGCATCACTGAAGTGACAACTCATAAGCTGCGCTTCCTCCCTCCCTTCTTTCTCTCCACCTCTCTTTCTTCCTTCCTCCCTTCCATCCCTCTCAAACAGTGCCAGGGTGGAGATCCAAATTTTAAAGTCTCTCCCTTTAAGAAGCTCAGAGTCCAGCGTTGGAGAAGTTTGAAGCAGGAATAAGTGCCCACTCAAGGCCTGGGCTGGGACAGAGGAGGGTTAGTTCGGTGTTGGGAGCAGGGGAGGGCAGGTCTGCAAAGATTTCCAGGGGAAGCAGAATATTATAAAAGATGGGAGAGATGTTTGCCAACTGATGGCAGGTATGGGCTCTCCGGACAGAGGGCTCAGCCTCGACAAAGGCACAGGGTGGCTGGACTTCCAGGAGAAGAGCACAGATGGGAGGTCAGTGAGCTGAGTTCATCCACAGCAGCTATGTGGGGGTGCAGAACTCTACCTCCCGTCCTGCTCACCCCTGGAGGAGAACCACTTTGCCTCTAATTCATTTTCATTTTATATATTTTTCTTTTTTTAAAAAAATGTACCTGTTTATTTCTGTGAGTTCACAGGTGCACGCATATGTGCAGGTAGGTGTCATATGAAAGAATAGCGGACTCGACTTTACCTCCATCCCTTTCTGTTGAGCGGAGCCCAATTTCCACACGCAAGTTTACCCTGACACATGCGGTGGGGAAGACAGGGCCAAATTTGAACCCAGGTCTCTCTGTCTCCAATAACCAACCCAGTCTTTCAGCTGCTTCTCGCCAGTTCTGGGAACTGGAGGAAGTGGATTAATGTCTGTGAAATATGGGCTCTTCCTGTTTAAAACCCTAATAAATACCACCTCGCCACATTTTTGTGAGGAATTACAAAATGAATGTGCCCAGAAATACCTTCCTAATTTGTCTTCCTACACTCACTACCCTCCTCTCCCGTGTTCTTCACCACCAGGGTGATCTTTTCAAAATGCAAAACTTTCTGATATTTCCCACACATTTCTTCTCCCTTCCCTTATATTCCCTTTCACTATTATTTATATTCCCCAAATGAATGGGTAAATTGAACACCAATAAAAAATAAATTTATTGTAAAAAAAAAAAGAATACATTCAAAATGGAAAAAAAAAAAAAAAAGAAATGGGTTGATCAGACCTGAGAGGATGTCATTGATAAAACAGAAGAAAATAAACATGATTATCATGCTATGGAGTACCAATTTCAAAAAAAAAAAAAAAAAAAAAGCAAAACTTTCCTCCACCCCTATCATCGCAGGCTTACGACTTCAATCAGTGTCCTGTTCCTCTTAGGATAAATACCAAGGTTCTGTCGTGGTCAACAGAAGACTCAGCTCAGACCCTGTACTCTTACCATACTCTTACAGTTCTGGAAATGTTCCATGTCCCTCACAGCATGGGGCTTTGCAAACCTTCAGCAAACTACTACTCACCTGCCACAGCCTGCTCAAATGAGACATCTTCAGGGAAGCCTCACTAGAGCCCCTGTGAATCCTGTAAATGTTCATGAGGCACCAGGTCACTTTCCTCTTAGCCCTTACTGTGCTACGATCAGATAGTTATTTGATTAATTCTGTCTGCCACCAGTTATAAGGTCCATCATATACATATCAAATGTATAAGTTTTGTTGTGTTTACCATTTTAATCTTTGCTCCTGATGCAATGTCTAGCACGGAGTAGACATTTAATAAATATGTACTGGATGAATGACATCCGTTAAGAGTGATATTTCTCCTACCTAACAGAAAGGGACGACATGTCCGGAGGTAGGGACCACTGGCTAGGTCTCTGAGTTTTACTTTGCAGATGGAGAAACTCCACTTTATTAGCGTAAGTCACCTAGGGTGAAGTCCAGGGAGACTGACTCACAAGGGACTGAATAACATAGACCAAAATATCAAAATTTTCATTCATAACCAGAGGATAATTGCTCATATATATTGTACTAATTGTTAATTGCATATAATATAAGGCCAAAAAAGAGGAGGAAAGATAATAGAGTAGCAAGATACCAGATCTTGTGATTTTTTTTCCAAATAATGCTCCTAGTGGGGCACCTGGGTGGCTCAGTCTGTTAAGAGTCTGCCTTCTGCTCAGGTCATGAACCCAAGGTCTTGGGATCCAGCCCCACATTGGGCTCCCTGCTCAGCAGGGAGTCTGCTTCTCCCTCTTTCTCTGTCCCTCCCTCCTGTTCATGCTTGAGCTCTCTCAAATAAATAAAATATTTTAAAAATAAATAAATAAATAAATAATAGAATAATGTCCCTCTTAAGCATTTTACCCAATCAATAATGATGAAGGTGATGGTGAATAATAGTAATGATAGTAATAAAGAGAGAACAATTAACATTCACTGAATACTTAAGTACCAAGTTTTCTGCTAAGTGCTTCATTTGATGTCTTTATCACCCACCATCACGGTGCGGAGACAGGGAAGATTGATATCCTTGTTTTGCAGGTGAAGAGTGTGAAGCATAGAGAAGTTAAGCAACTTGCTTGTTGTCACACAGCAAGGAATTTGAGCAAAAGCTGAAATCAAGAACTGATTAACTGATTACTGAAGCTGAATGTTGTACCCTGTTCCATGGGCCTGGTCTGTAACTTGTGGCTGAGGACATTGGTTACACAACCTCACTCAGCTTCAATCTCCCCTTCTGCAATACCAATTCCAAACCTATTTCCCTCGGCAAATTTTCTGACAATTAAAAATGCTGTTGCAAGGACACCTGGCTGGCTCAGTGGTTGAGCATCCGCCTTCAGCTCAGGTCGTGATCCCGGGGTCCTGGAATCGAGTCCCACTTCGGGCTTCCCACAGGGAGCCTGCTTCTCCCTCTGCCTATGTGTGTATGTGTGTGTGTGTGTGTGTCTTTCTCTCTCTCTCTCTTTCTCTCTCTGTGTCTCTCATGAATAAATAAATAAAATCTTTTTAAAAAAAGTGCTGTTGGGTAGGAGGGGTACCTGGATGGCTTAATCAGTTGAGCATCCAACTCTTGATCAGCTCAGATCCTGGGATTGAGCTCTGTGTGGGGCTCTGTGCTCAGTGGGGAGTCTGCTTGGGATTCTCGCTCTCTCTTCCTCTCCCCCTCCACCTCCACAAAATGAATAAATGGATCTTTTTTAAAAATGCTGTTGGTGGGATGCCCGGATGGCTCAGCAGTTGAGCACCTACCTGCCTTCAGCTCAGGTCGTGACCCTGGAGTCCTGGGATCAAGTTCCCATCGGGCTCCCTGCATGGAGCCTGCTTCTCCCTCTGCCTGTCTCTCTGCCTCTCTCTGTGTGTCTCTCATGAATAAATAAATAACATCTTTTTAAAAAATGCTGTTGGTTAGGATGTGCTTCATAACCATAAAGCATTTTTGTAGAGGCAATACGCTAGAATTACTGATTTCGCTGATTAAATGAGTTATTTTTGAGAATCTGGGTATTTTTCATGGAAGACATGCAGCCCCCATGTTTATGTGGCCCCTACATGTCACCAGGAAAAGACTGACAACTCTACTATCACATGTATATTATTTCACTATATCCAGTCACCATGCCTCACACTTTCATCACATCTTTATTTTACTCTTTAAAATCAATGTTACCTTTTTAAAATTTATTTTAAAATTTAAAAAATTTAAACTATCACTTCCACTGTTGTTCTCATTTTGCTGGTAAGGAAACTGAGATAGAAAGAGGGTAAGAAAGTTGCTTAGGCCCTAGCAATAGGAGGTGATGGAGGACACTTCAAATCTGAGCAGTCCCAGACCTGGCCCTTAAATTACTACCCTGTGCTGCTTTTCTAATCAGCAGAACAACAATTAAGCTGTTACGATTTTCGACAGAGTGTATGGAAAAGAGTGCTGTTTATCCTTTTTAATGCAATTCACCTGACACACTTGGAAAACACATTGGATGAACCAATTTATGCTGACAAAAGGAGAAGAGTAATTAGTTAATGACAATTGATTTGGGCCTCCTCCATCATCCGCAGGAAGCTGATAACTCAGTTGGCTTCCCTCCCCTCCTCTGCCACTCCTTTGTTCATGA
Organism: Canis lupus dingo; assembly: GCF_003254725.2. Classification (NCBI taxonomy): domain Eukaryota; kingdom Metazoa; phylum Chordata; class Mammalia; order Carnivora; family Canidae; genus Canis; species Canis lupus. The sequence goes on from NC_064263.1 coordinate 19,222,128, forward strand.
GGAATCATGCCCCCCACGTACATCATTAGCTGGGAGTTATGTCTCCTCTCCTTTTATATGTGAGCTTGGAGTCACCATCCGCCTCGTGTAGTGAAAGAATTAAAGAAAAAGAAAAAGGCAGAAAAGCAGGACCCACCAAGCTGTTGAATAGGAAAAAAAAGTCCATAAAGAGGCACTTTTATTTCATTGTCTTTAAACCAACCTTTGTGTGCTGTCAGTGCTGTTATTAGCCAGCTGTTTAGTTAACTGAAGTATTGATCTGCCTGTCACACATTCTTTGTCTGTCGGGAACAAGGGAAGGTGCTGACCCTTCCCAGGAAGCGCTGGTGACAGGTTTGTAATTTGATAATCGCTTGTTCAGGCAAGATTTCACTTTGTTCCTCCATGTACATCCCCACAACTGGTGCGCCTTTGAGGCCCTTGCTAATGCCACCTTTTGCCTCCTGGAAGCCTTGGTGTGGGATAAACCAGGGTAATGCGAGAACCATTGCTGTCTGTTTGGGCTTCCTTTCATGTTTTCTTACCAGAGATTAGGAGTTTGTGTGGTTTCAATAATAATAATGAAAAAATAACCACTTATGATTTGTGGCTTTTGCACAAAAGGAAAAACAGGCAGATAAAGTTTTGCTGTAGAGGGTAGGCAGTTGTTCCAAACTTGGGGAATAAGATTTTAGATGAAGCGAAATGCATTAGTGTGGTAGCTATCAAATTCCCTGGCTTTGGAACCAAAAGCAGCGTGCTGTGTCCGGTTTTAAGCTCAAAGCTTGAGCAGAGAAAAAGGAAAACATTATTCCTCCTATCACTTTGTGTTCTTAGCACAATAGAATAGAGATGAGAGAGCCTGGATTTGTTGAACAGTAGGAATTATATTCCAACAGTGTGGGGCTTAGTAAAATCCACAAATATGTTTTTTATCCTGCATTTTCATTCTGACTGGTAAGCCTCTTGACATTTTAATAAAACTTATCATAGACGGCTGATTGAATTATATTTATCAAAGTATTGGCAAGTCAGTGTAGAATGGAGGAATAAAGATCCCATTTGGCTGCAGACTAGGAGTTCTAACTACTCCATGAATTAGTTTGATTTTTGGCTTTTATAACAGTGTTGCGTGGTAAGCCTCAGTTTCTTCCTCTGACACAAGTGGATAATAATGGGATTGATTGCACACAAATACCGGGCATGAGCTAAGCAGGGTGTCATCTCTTGCACTGCTGGAAAATCGCTCTGGACCCCGGCACTCAGGGAGCAGCTCCACATGGTGCAGTACACCCTTATCTACTGGAGCTGTCTGCCTACCGTTTCCAAGAGAGCACATGTGTGAATACATTTGCCACCATCTAATATCAAGTGTTCCTAGTGACATTTTTTTTTTCTTTCCAGGCTGTGTTGGAACGGTGGTAGGGATGGGGGGCAGGAATGACCTCCTTGTTTCCAGGCAGTCCATCATTGACCCAGGCATCGGGCCCCGGTCTGTTCCCTGTAGGACAGGTAGCTGGCTCGTTCTTGGCTTGAGACTCATGTGCCAAATTGTGGTGAGTCGTCAGGAAGAACCTCGTAGGGCTGCCATCCTCAGGAGGGACCTGTGGACATGGAAGACACAGCTCCACAGATCCCCCAGGATCCACAATTTTCCTCTTTCCGTAACTGGGCTTTATTTAACTTTGTTGCTCTGCATTGAGCTCCAACCAGCTTTGGTCTTATTCCCTGGATGAGCCCTCTAGCACACCACTTCCATAGTTGGCCCTCAGTTTCGCACACCCAAATCAAAGACAGCAATGTCCCGCCATCTCTCTTTTGCTTGTGGTGTAGCAGCTGGAACACCATCCATCCAGGCCCTGACATGAGTGGTCAGCACCTGTATATGACCAGCTTTCCATGTGCAGCATCCATCTTGGCCACAGGTGGCACCTTCTCCCCTCCCCTTCCAGTCTCTCTGCTAATGGCTCCTCCAAACCCCTGAGACACAAAAGCCAGACACCTGGGAATCACACTTAGATTCCTATCTTCTCAACCCCTCACAGTCTTTCCTAAAGATCTATTGATTCTATGTCCTTACTATTTCTTCACCTTCCTAGTTCAGGCCACCAGTTCCTATTAGTTGTAATATCCTAAAGAATCTTCACTGGATTCCTTGGTTCTGGTCCTTCCAGCTCAGTACCTGATTTAAAATCCTATCATTGTGGGGCACCTGGGTAGTGTAGTCAGTTGAGCATCCAACTCTTGGTTTCAGCTCTAGTAGTGATCTCTAGATCCTGAGATGGAGCCCCAAGTCAGGATCCATGCTCAGCACGGAGTCTACTTGGGATTCTCTCTCCCTCTTCCTCTGTGCCCCACTGACATGGTTATTCTCACTCATCAGAGTGACTCCAATGTACTTTCTTTTTCTGTCTCTCTAAAAATGAATCAATAAATCATAAATAAATAAATAAATAAATAAATAAATAAATAAATAAATAAATAAATTCATTTCATTGCTTCTTATTACACTCAGGGTAAAACCCAGCAGCCTGAGGATGGTCTGCAGTGCTCATGATGACAACTCTCTGCACCCACAGTTTACAGCTTCTCTCCTCACATCTTATCCTCCTGCCAAAAAAGAAACTGAGCAGAGCTCCAAACACACTCTGCTCTCTCTTCTCCAGATCTTGCCATCAGATCCCTTGGGTGATTTGTTTGTTTAATTTTTTAAAATAGTATGTACTATGTGCCAAGTATTTCACAGATATTAACTCATTTAATCCTCAGGACTACATTATGAGGCAGCTTCTGAGGAAACTGGGGTACAGAGAAAAGAAACTATTCTCACAACCACTTAAGGTTCTGTGCCTACTTCTAGGTTCTCATATCATTGTGGCTACATCTATCATACAGAATATTATCAGATCAATCAGAATCATCCTTTTATTTATCTGTCTCTCCTGTCCCACCAGAGATACCCTTTAGACTGTGAGTCCTGGGGATGGCTCAATGGTTGAGCATCTGCCTTCGGCTCAGGACGTGATCCCAGAGTTCCAGGAAGTCCCGTGTCTAGCTCCCTGCAGAGAGCCTGCTTCTCCCTCTGCCTATGTCTCTGCTTCTCTCTCTGTGTGTCTCTCATGAATAAATAAAATTAAAAAAAAAAAAACTGTGAGTCCTGTGAAGACAGGGATATTATTTAATGAAAGTTTGTTACTCTGGGAGAGATCCTTGGTACACTGCATAGCAAGCCTGCAGCCAATGAACCAGACCCTCCCCCAACCTATATATGCTATTAAATAATTTTATAAGAATTTCTAACCTCATAATAACCATACATTTATTCTCACTCATCAGAATGACTCCAATGTCATCAGCCTAAACTTCAATTTTAAAAGGGGGTTAATTTTATTTCAAACCTATCAGAACTTTAGAAGATTTGATATTTAACATAGTAGGACATTTGAACAAATTTAATGATATAATATGTAAACTTTAATTATAAGAAAGTGATATCTTATACTTATACCTTAAGTTTTGAATGTATGTTTTACTTTATAATTAATAATTTAATTTGATAGTTTTTAGAGTACATATCAAATATGAAATTTTTAAACATAAGGAAAAAATTAAGGGATTTTAACTTGTTTGGACAAGTTAAATCACAATCACCAGAATCAAAATGATCCTCTCTGTATGTGAAATTATTTGGGGAAATTTTTTTTTAAGATTTTATTTATTTATTCATGAAAGACAGAGAGATAGAGAGGCAGAGACCTAGGCAGAGGGAGAAGCAGGCTCCATGCAGGAAGCCCAATGTGGGGACTTGATTCCAGGATCACGACCTGAGCCTAAGGAAAATGCTCAACCACTGAGCCACCCAAGCATCCCTATTTAGGAAAATATTTACAACAACCTAAATCATATATATATATATGTTATATATATTCTCTTCCTTCTTTTCCTTCAAAGGTTGTTGAGGTTCTACCTTTATTGGAAGCACTGTGGGTACATATAGTACCTTTGAGCCACACAGATGTATAGTAATACAAATATAACACATTTTTTAAAGATTTTATTTATTTATTTATTTATTTATTTGAAAGAAAGAGATGAGAGAGAGAGAGAGAGAGAGGACATGAGAAGGGGAGAAGGGGCAGAGGGAATGAATAAGCAGATTCCTTGCTAAACAGGGAGCCCAACATGGGATTCAACAATGGGACTCTGCCTTTGGCTGGGACCATGACCAAAGCCCAAGGTAAATGCTCAATGGACTGAGCCACCAGGTGCCCCAATACAACAGATTTTTAACGATACAGATATAACACCTGCACAAATGCCTCTAAAATTAATTAGCGTGTAAATAAATTCAGGGTTCTCACAGTGTCTGGCATTTGCTACCCTATCTGAATCTCTAAGACCTAGGGAAGGTAAGCAGAGCAGGAAAGAGTTAGACGAAGTTAACTGGGACTTTGCAGTGAACAGAGCTTACCCAAGTTCCCCTGGCTGGAAAGCAGCAGACCTTTGGACTTGTTACTACATTTTCAGTGCTCTTCACACTCCAGTCAACAAGGCAACTTGCTGCAAAAACAGAGAGACATTCTGATGTTCCTTCACCAATGTCCTTAAAATCAGAGGGAAATCTATAAGTAAATCTTAGCATTCTATGGTCACCTTTTATAAAACACGTTCCTAGTTAGGGATGTCCGTATCTAAAGCATTATTCTCCATTCATGGTGCTTGAATGATATCCAGAGGCAGTGGAGGGTCACACTCTCACATTCCAACTGACGGCTCTCAATCACATACCCATCACCTCCTCCCCAACCCCATCTTAGTCAGGGTGATTCTTCTTTTACCACACAAACTGTGGTATGTCAAAACAAACAAACAAACTGTGGTATGTCCATACAATGGAATATGACTCAATCATAATAAGGAATGAACTCCTGAAACACACGGCACCATGAATTATATATTAGCAAGTGCTATGCTGAGAAGTTGAAAGAAACCAGACTTAAAAGGCTATGTGATTTCATTTACAAAGAATGTCATCATTCTGGCAAAGGCAAACCAGAAACAGATCAGTGACTGCAGAGACTGGAGGCGGGAATAGAGATAGACGGGGAAAGGATATAGGGGAATTTTGGGGGGTGAAGAAATTATTTTATATCTTGACTGTAGGCAGTTACAATGACATTGGGCTTGCCAGACACCAAAGCTTTATAAGTGTGGATTTTACATTATGTATCTCAAAAAAAAAAAAAAAATCAAAGTCTCAAGTTTGTTGTGGGTCAAAGGGTCTCTGTGGTGAGTCTGGGAGTCAGGCCTCAAAGACGCTCTACTATTTCCCTCAGGGCTTTCTTAGTGTAGTCATCTGGCTTCTGAACTCAGAGGAGAGCTATTTCCCTTTTAAGGTTGAGTATCAGTAGAGCTTCCAAGAGAGAGTACTGGGATGTCCCAAATCACTGTCCTAAATTCCAGGGCAGTGGCTCTTATACTTGGTGTATATTAAAAGAAACTGCTTCAGGAAACTCATTCAAATAGCTCAAGTCCCAGATATTCTGATTATGTGTGTCTGAAGTGAGGCTCAACAATCTATGTTTTGAGGTAAAAAATGATGCAAGAGATTTTATCACACTTAGACATACGTTGTCAAAGGCATACAGAGGGGAGATCAGCTGGATAATCTACTTACGAAGTAAGGTATATCATTTGAAGATCTTGGCTTCCAAACCAAGGCGAGGTTTAGGTACTCCTACAAGGGGAGGCCATCCTCTTCTACCTCTGAGGAGTGCTCAGCCTCAGAGGCCCAGCAAGAGGCAGAAGCATCCCCTCTTAATGGGCTGAACCCCTTACCCCTCAGTCCTATTGCCCATCTCAGAGCTTGCCTTTTCCTTGGATAAGTGATATAAAGATCATACTTTGCCCCTATGCAAGGGACTATGGCTTCGTGTGGCTGAGTAAGCCAACCATAGCAGAATGCAATGTCTAAGATGTATACTGAGGGACACATATAGAGCTAGAGGTCATGTTATACCAGGGAGAAAAAAAATCCAGGGCAGAAGTGAGCTCTGCAAACCCTTAGTCCTATAATAGAGAGAGTACAGCCTTTGGAATGAGAACAACATGGGCTTGTATCCTGACTCTGCCTCTGGTTATCCATGTGACTTTAGGAAAGTCACTGAAACTTGAACTTCCATTTTGTTTTTAATAATGGAGATCATAAAATTCACCTTCTAAGAATTGTAGATACATTTCAGGAATAGTAAAAGGTAATTTTTTTTTCTTTCTTCGTTTGTTTTCATTGAAGCAAAACTCATATATAGTAAAGCACACATATCATAAGGGCACAGCTTGATGACTTTTTGCACAGTAAACAGAGCTGTGGAACCACTGCCAGATAAAAACATTTCTGGCACCCCAGAAGGCTCCCTTCTGTCCCCTTCCAGTCTGTAACCCCCAAAGGGTAACCATTCTTCTGACTTCTATTACCAGAGATTAGATTTCCAACACACAGCTTTTTGATAGACATCAATGTTATTATTGTGACAGGGTGAGGCAACTGTCACTAAATTACGAGCAGATGCTTCTTAAACAGTGACCCCATTGGAGAGCTTGATAAAAGATATCTGGAATCAGTGACACATTAGAGGATTGCTTAAATCATGTTAGCAGTAGGAGGGGGGCTAGTCATGCTGGGGCCATGAAGGGGAAACAGCATTCACCCTGCTATGAATCCATGTGGAAGTGAGCCCAGCCTTAGTGAAATATTGTGTCTGACACCTGAAGGATGAAAGCTCCAAGGGTCATATAGATCACTGAGGAAGGCAGACAAACAGATGAAAAGTTTACAGAAGGATATAAAATGACTTATGTGATGTGGCATATAAAATTGTGAAGTGCAGTTATCAGCATGCTCTAAGCCTAGACACACAGCCTTCACATTGTCTCCATTTTACCTCCAAAATTAGTACCTAAACCATTCATTCTTCTCTTCTCCAATCCCCCAGCGACTGCCCTCCCATTGCCTTATTTAGCAGCTTCTTAAATGGTCCCATCTTAAATCAGCCCACTTGTCCCCAGGATGATTCTTCTCCAAACACACTGAATCATGTCATGCCCTTCTTGAGAGCAAATGACTACATTTACCTTCAAGTTAGATTCCAATATGAATAGGATATATAAGCCCCTTGCTTAACTTCTCTGCCATCAGAGAAGTCAAACCCAAAACCCATTTCATTTGCTCTATACCAACCCTGCACCACAGTTTCCTGTACTTTCCAGACTTTCCCCTGCCCTGTTCTTCCTTTTCCTCAGTACAACTCTAATCCTATCAAGTCCATGGCCCTGTCACCCCTTTGCTGAACCTTCTCCCAACCAACTCCTTCTTTACCAGGAAGAGTCCACAAACTCCTTCTACTGTACCTACAAGGCCTTATTTATACATCATGTAGCCTTTACCATGATCTTCTGTATTGAGCTGGCTATATACCTGGATATCATTACAGAAACTGGCTTGGCTAGGAGGCATGTAGAAGTGCAGGAAAGAGCAGGAAGCTGGGGACACTCCATACTAAGTTTAAAGGACTGATCTGTCCATGGAAGCTGTCTTGCTAATGGGACCACCTGTCCAAATTTCACTTTCCAAGTTTGGGTGGCAAGGATAATGAATTTGGTCTCAATGAAACTTGGCATCATTTTCTGAGGAGGTTTACTGGACAGTGGGAGATGACAGCCAGGCTCTCCAGGTAGAAGTGTGTCATAGACAGAATTTCAAGATGCCCCCAAGATTTCCCAACAAATCCCCCAGACTGTGAACATGATGCCTTTTACTCTCAGCATCAGCTAGTGTTACATGGCATAGTCATACTTAAAATAAGGAGATTACCTAGGTGGACTCCTGACCTAATCACATAAGGCCTTTAAAAGCAGACAGATTTCTCTGGCTGCTCACAGAAGGGGACATCGGAGTGACTGGAACCATGAGCAGAATTTGACACAAGGAGGTTCCCTGTTGCCAAGTTGAGGGTCTCATATGGCAAGGATTTGAGAGTGATCCTCAGCTGACAGCTAGCAAGACAATGGGTACCTCACTCCTACAACTGCAAGGAGATAAATCCTACCACCACCTGAATAAATTTGGAAGTGAATATTTTCCTAGAAGAGCCTCTAGATGAGGAAGCAGCTGGTTCAGAGATCTGAATAGAGGGCCAAGCTAACATGTGCACAGCTCTTAACTCAGGAAAACTGGGAGATAATAAACTTGTGATATTTTAAGCCTCTAAGTTTGTGCAGCTATAGAAAACAAATGCAAGGTGATATTTGTAATCCAACCTAGACCCAGGTAATCCTGATCTAGAAAGCTGTAAGGAGGAAGAGGGATTAGCATGAGTCATGTGGGAGAGGGACTCTGGCTGGGCCACTACTCCACTTTGAAACTTAGGATGCATTCAGGAAATGAAAACTGAATAAAAATTTAAGATACAAGGACAAGTGGGAATGGTAGCTTGTTGGCTATGGGAGTGCTTAGGGTCATTCTAGACACATGAAGATCAGGTTAAGGCAGCCAGATTTATGCCAGAACCCACCTGCTAGAGATGGGGAAGTTCAAGAGCTACTCTTGACCAAGTCGGTTGTGAAACTGTCCTTAGTACTTACGAGCAGAGAGGGCAGAGAAAGGCAGACTGACAAAGCTCTGCCTCCCAACTAGAGTGTAAACTGGAAAATTCTTCTCCCAATGACTATGTCTCATTCATGTTTGCAGCCTTAGCATATATGGCAAAATCTGGAATAAGCCGGGTCATGCTATTTGTCAAGTGATAATTGTGGAAATCCCATGTGCTATGGAGTTGAAAGTCTCTATATGAGCTATTTGGCTCCCTTCATAATTTATTATAATTTAATGGAAAGACTATGGGGTTTGTAGCCAGACAGACATGAGTACAAGTCCTGATCACCATTATTAACCTCTGAACCTTATTCTCCTGAGTCCCTCCTGCATGCTGAGCTTTGCAGATGGCCAATGTCAAGAAAATAGTCTGTTTATTTGTGGATCTTCCAGTCAAAGCCATAGCAAACTTCTGAGTCTGAGTTAATCCAAGAAATGTTGTAATTGAAGCACATAGGTGAGTCTTGTTTCCTCCTGTGTTTGGATGGTACTTACATGAAATGTGGGGCTTTAGGACATCAGCTGTGGGCAGAACAGGAACACAGTGCTTTACAATTGACCTAGTCTTCACCAAGCTCTTTGCTGGTTATTTCACCTCTACCGGGTTGTGAACTTAGGTAAGTCAATAAGTCTTTCTTGCTCAGTTTTTCATCTGTAATGTGGGGGTGTTCTGCAAAGTAAGTGATTATAATACAAATTAAGTGAGTTAATATTTGTAAAGTTTCCCAGTGCTATAAAAGTTCTAGGTAAATATAAAGGTTATTTTCACTATACGGCATGGAATGAAATGCCTATTTTGTCAGTGAAGAAATTGGAACTAAGAGAGGAGATAAGAGATTTATATTAAAAGTAATCAATCCATGTATTTATTTTTTTAAGATTTTATTTATTTATTCATGAGAGACACACAGAGAGAGGCAGGGACACAGGCAGAGGAAAAAGCAGGCTTCCTGCGGGGAGTGCGATGTGGGACTCGATCCCAAGGCCCTGAGATCACAACCTGAGCCAAAGGCAGATGCTCAACCACTGAGCCACCCAGGCATCCCCATGTATTTACTTAAAAAAAAAAAAAAAAAAAACTCAAGTCTTGATTAATATTAATCATCACACATTAGCTCAATACCTATTGAATACAAAGCACTGTACAAATTTAATCAGGACATTCATTTTGCAAATAGTATCAAATACTGTAGTAACATTAAGACTTTAAGAAGAATATGTCATCGTCACTGCTTTCACAGAGCTCAGAGCCTAGACATGGACATGCAAAGAGTGGAAGTCCTAAAGAGTTTTGGTGCTGCATGATGTCCCTCTATATGACCCGACCTAAGTTGAGTGCATTCTGGAATCTGGGGGTGGGGAAAGAAAAGTTGACATGATATGTGTTCTGGCATTTACATTTTTAAGAAAATTATACTAGAAGGAATCAACATGCCAGCTCTGCTTTATAAATAACAAGGTGTATAATTCTGATGTCCCAGAAGGAGTAAGGACTTTACAGAAAAGTATCATTCCCTGGTCTTTCAACTTAACAGCTAAATGATTTTGTGCCAATTAGCTACCCAGAGCCCCAGTGCTCATATCTGCAATCTGAAGCCAATAATATCTACTTTAAAGAGATTTGGTGAGAATTAATAATGATGATGTGTGCAAGACTACCAGCACATTACTTGACACAAAGGAGCAACTCACCAAATATTAAGTATCACCTCCATTCCCATTCTGCACTAAAAAATTGGCCATCAGGACCCAGAATGTTATCCATTTAGCATTTTCTAAATTATATCCTTTAAATCATGGATCTGGGAACAAATACATTTAGAATCAGTACATACTATGTCCCCACTCATGAATATTAGCAGATAATAGTTCTAGGAAGCCCCACATTCAAAAATCTCTTCATACTTGTTTTTTATGAAGTTTCCATATTTTTTGATCATTGAAAAAGTTCAGCACCGAATATTTATTAGTATCTCTCTGTCCCATCACTCTAGTGTTTTTTGCTTCACTTATTTGCTATTTCATCAGCGAATGAATACATTCCATGGAACTGTTTGGGGAAAACAAAGGTGCCACACCCCTCACCCCCAATTTTAATGTGACAGTAGTAGAGACAAGATTCTAATACAGCTTTTCTCCCTCAGAATACAAATATCCTTTTGAGAATAACTGCTTCTGAGTTTTTGAATCTCAGAGAAGATTTTTTTGTTTGTTTGTTTGTTTACTCACCTAACTCACTGGCCATGTTAAATACTTACAAGCAGAGTTATCTCCATTAAGACTGTGGGTTGACTATCATCATCATTATTGGGTATTTTTAAAGATTTTTTTTCCTGAATTGGAGATTCAGAGACTTATGAGCTCTCTGTAATTCAGCCTCTTTCATGGCCTATCATTTGAGAGTGTTTCTTAAGGAGACAGGACTGCCATCTCAGTACAGAAAGTGGAGCAAGACACCCTCCTATTGCACTGCAACCTCTGTGGTAGAGCTCTTGCACTTTCCCTTAATCTGTTATCTCCTGGGACATGCTTAAGAACCTTAAGAAACAGGCACCCTGGAGGCAGAAGAAGTACAACCTTAGAATCTCTATATTATTATATAATATTTATATTTATCTCTTCTAGTTTTCATCCTGACACTATGATTCATTGATTATATTGTCGTAAGTCATGTTACTTTTAAACTTGATTTGCCCCAATTCTGAAATGGGTGTGTTAATATCTGCTCTTCCTATTTCACAGGATTGTTCCTGGAGTGCAGTTACAAATTAGAGAAATAAAAGCTGCAGAACTTTCTGGAAATCCTAGGAAAGAGTAAAGACAGTCCTACCTGCATACCCTAGATGACAAAAATGGAGCAAATCAAGGTGTCAGTCTTAGCCAAGCTCTCTCAGTTGCAGGAAAGTTTTGCTTTACTTTTGGCTTTCTTTTGACGATTCCAGGGTATAGAAGCTCTGAGGCCTTCAAGTCAGGCTGCCCAGAGCCAGTCCCAGTTCCCCTCACTTCCTCAACTTCCAATCCGGGCCATCACAAGATCCCATGGATGAAGCCTCCTTCCCTCCCCTCGAACCTCACTTGCCATTCTTGTCTTCATCCGGGTCTCCACTTCTCTCTCTTGATGCTTTTGGCACATGAACTTGCACCCTGCCTCAGAGCTGGGCAGCCTCTAGTCCATTCTCCACACTGTGGTGTCTAGAATTATCATTCCAAGGGGCATACCTGACCATGCTCTGTTCCCTAAATAGGCTGTATCAGAGGACAAACAGCAGGAAAGAAGGATGCGCTTGAAAGGATAACTGAAGAGAGCTTGATGGATGGAGAAATTATGGAAGTATGAGTAGGGAACTTAGAAGGAATTGTAGGGGTAGGAAAGTGGCTGCCTATCAGAGGTTGTGGACTTAGGTAGAGAAGCACAGCCATTGTCAAACTCTGGCCCAGCAGGAAGAAGCAGGAAGAATAGATTCTGGACTGTCTTCTTACCCTTTGCTCTCTTACTGGTGCCTCCCATTGGCCAAATGCAACTGGAAACCAGAAGGCAAGACAGTGCAAATAAGTAGGTATGTAGAAATCATCTTCCCAGAGCACAGAACAGGGCAGAAAGAGAGAGAGAGACTGAATCTGGAGGAATGAATGAAAAATATCTGGCATGCATGCCATATACTTTGTGCATCTATGACTTTGCTCAGGCAGTCTCCACTGTCTTTCATCCTTGCCCTATAAAACCATAGATTATAGGTCCAGATCCTAATACTGTTTGCCCCCAATTCTTGCTTAAATATCACTTCCATTGTGAAGCTTTTACTAACTACCCTCAGTAAGAGTCCATGACTACGTTCACTGTGCCTTCTCAGCATTTAAAGTTTCGAAGACAGTGTCTGAGTTGAAATCCTAGCTCTTCACTTGATAGCTATAGACCTTAGTTGAGTTCCTTAGCAACTTGATGCCTCAACTTCCCCATGTGAGATATGAGATAATTAATAACAGTTTCTACAAGGTATTGTGATAACTACGTTGTATATATATTTAATGCCTGACAAACATCTGCAACAGTATCTGCCACACAGGAAGTATTTCAGAGATAAGAGTTATCATCATCATCATCATCATCATCATCATCATTGTCATCATCATCATCCCTGCACCCACACAACCTATTTAGTGGCATGATTAGCCCTTGCATAGTCTGCTGCCCCAGTCACATAAGGGCAGACATTTCTATTACTTTGGATACTTGACATTCAGCTTATTGCTTTGCGTGTAGAGGTGCTCAATAAATATTTGTGGTCTTGAATTGAACTGAAGATGAAGCAAAGTACACTATGTGGGTGAAGTGTATCTCCCCCCTCCCACCCCCCAGTCCTAAAAACTTCCATCTCAGGACCTTGAACCTGCCAACAATGGACTGGTATTGGTTTACTCCTTGTTAAAGCCTGGAGTTATCAAAGGGCCTTAATGGGCATCTCTTAAAGTGCATGCGTTTAAACAAAGACCCTGATTGAGAGCCTTAATGTTCTCAGTTATTGGCGTCTGGAGAATCAATGCAAATCTTTATTCCATCATCATTTTCCTTGCCACATTACTACTTGATCCTTGATCTCTATGGATTCCAAGAATAATAGAAATTAGGTTTATAGGTCTGTTCTTAACATACACTCTTTGTATGACTACAGACAAAAACATAGCTTGAGGGGAACAGGAGAGTACTTCTCTAAACACATTCACTATTCAATAAAAAATTTTCAGGCAAGCTATTGATCTGGTGTTTGCTACTATTGATGTAAAGAAGTTAAAGGAAACAGAAACTGAGATCCTGGAGACAATGGGTGGAGCCTTTTTGCTTTTTTTTTTTTCCTTCTAACATTTGGAACAAGCCAACCCCCACCTGATCCCACTCCCAAATTTAATTGCCCCAGTGGAGGACTAAACTCTGCTCTGCTTTATAGAGACAGGAAATAAAATTCATTGATACATACTGCACACAAGACCTTATGTGAAAAACTTTATGTCATATTCTACTTTTTTTTCTTTTACAAAATCCTGTGACATTGGTAATATAACGTATTTGCATTCATTGGGGATTTGTCATAAATAGCACACCTGGAAAGCAAATGGGTCTCTGGCACTATGCTAGTACTAAGGATGCAATGACGATCAATATAGACACTGCCCTGGCCTCAACAACCCTATAACTGGCTCTGCACAGTTCTGTTCTTGAGAAAGTTCCCATTATTTCAAAATTATGCTAATTAAAAACAATTATTTTGATGTGGAGAAAGTGTAATAAATTAGAACGTGTTAGATTTACAGTAACGAAGTTAATTTTCTCACAGAACATAATAACATTGTTTTGTAGATATAAGCTATTTTGTTATCACAAGCTGTAAGATTATAGCTCTCCTGAATGGATAAAACCAAAGTTCCTCCTCTGGGAACAAATCACAAATACGCAGGACACTCTGGGAAAGGTAAGTGGCTGAAAGTTTCTGAGATACAGAAGATAAAAGGAGGGAAGGTAAAGACATGTAACCATAGAGATAGATTTGGGCCAATCATATGATGCCTCAAGCCAAGGGGAACAATAAAGGGGTGTGGCACCATTAGGCACTCATACTGCATTCATATAAAATATTAATCTTATGGGTATAAGGGCCATCTGGATGGCTTAGTCAGTGAAGCATCTGACTCATGATTTCATCTCAGGTCATGATTTCACCTTGTGAGATCCAGCACTGAGAGTCTGCTTGAAGACTCTCTCCCTCTGCTCCTCTTCCCCATGCCCACCCCCACTCAAATAAATAAATCTTTTTGTTTTAAAAAATATATTTTATTTACTTATTCATGAAAGACACAGTGAGAGGGGCAGAGACACAGGCAGAGGGAGAAGCAGGCTCCATGCAGGGAGCCTGACGGGGGACTAGATCCCCGGACTCCGGGATCACGCCTTGAGCTGGAGGCTCAACCGCTGAGCCACCCAGGCTTCCCTCAACTACATAAATCTTAAGAAAAATCTTATAGGTAGAAAACAAAAACAAAGAAATTGATGAAGGTAGAAACAGGCAGAAAGTAATTTGAATCATCCAAAGGAAACAGCAAGGGCTCCCTGGGTGGCGCAGCGGTTTGGCGCCTGCCTTTGGCCCAGGGCGCGATCCTGGAGACCCGGGATCGAATCCCACGTCGGGCTCCCGGTGCATGGAGCCTGCTTCTCCCTCTGCCTGTGTCTCTGCCTCTCTCTGTGTGTCTCTCATGAATAAATGAAATCTTAAAAAAAAGAAGAAACCAAGATGATCCTGATAGAAGAGGTCCTAAATTTGTAGTACTGTTAATGGAGCAAATTAAGAATGCTAGTGGCAAAACCAAGAGAAAAATAATAGTTTTAAGGAAAGGATACAGCAAAGGAAACAGGATGACATGCTGTAGGAAAAAGGAGAGTCTTGGTAAACACTGCAGAGGATCATGAAATGAGGATGGAGAGGAAGGAGGATAACAGTCCTCTGTAAAAGATGAGTAAACCAGTTCAAATCAATTTCTTTCTTTCCTAAATGTTTTTGAATTTGAACTAATTGCTTTGTTTGGAGCTGTAAATTGAAGAATTCAGAAGACCAACAAGATTTTCCCCAAATATTATTTTTAAAGGCAACTTTAAATACACATTGTTGATGAAATAATGTCATGGTGAATACCCATATATTCAACACCCAGATTCTATGGTTAATATTTACTCACGTAATTACATATCCACGTATCTATCCCTCTCTCCATTGTTCTATCACCGACTTTCAGTGCATTTCACAATTAGAGATAAGAGCACTTTTCTCTCTGAATATTTCAGGATGCATATCACTAACCAGAGTTCAACATTTGTTTAGTTCGTAAAGTAAAATTTGCAACAATGAAATGTATAATTAAGTGTAAGTTCACTGAGTATTGACCAGTGCACACAAATTACTCTCAAGATAGGAAATGTTACCAGTTGACCACTCTCCCAGAGGCAAATAATATTCTAAATTCTTCACTTTGCATTAGTTTTTTTCTGCATTAAAATTTCATATAAATGGAATATTTTAGTATGTTTTATTACGAAAGGCTTAATTCACTCAGCAAAATGTTTTTGAGATTCATGTTGATATACATATTAATTTTCATTTGTGAGTAGTATTCAATTAAATGAATATTAGGATTTTACCCATATTCATATTGAAAGTTGCCAGGGCTATTGCCAATATTAAGCTATGAGAAATAAAGTGCTGTAAATACTCATATACACATCTTCTATGGATATGTTTTTATTTGTCCTGGGTAAATCCTCAGGAGCAGTCCTTTTTATATATCTTGGTCACTATTTCTGAAATATATGTTTTGCAAATAGTTTGCCCTGTCTATGGCTTTCTAACTTATTTTCTTGATGGTATTTTTTTGATGAGTAAATTTTTTTTAAGTTTTGGGGGGCACCTGGGTGGCTCAGTTGGTTAATCATCTGCCTTTGGCTCAGTTTGTGATGTTGGGGTTCTGAGATCTAGCCCCACATTGGGCTCCCTGCTCAGTGGGGAGCCTGCTTCTCCATCTCCCTCTGCTGTTCCCTCTGTTTGTGCTCTCTCACTCTCTCAAATCTTAAAAAAAAAAAAAAAAAAAAGTTTTAAATTTTGGTGAAGTCCAGTTTATCGTATTTTTTCTTGTATGGCTATCGCTTTCAGTGACAAAAGACACCTACCCCTGAAGTCATGAAACTATTTCCACCAAAATCTTTATAGTTTTACCTCCTAGTCTATGAATTTCTTTGAATTAATTTCTATGTATTGTTTAAGTAAGGTTTCATTTGATCCCCCACATGAAAACCCTGTGATTCCAGCCCTGTTTGTTCAAAATTATTTTCCTTTCCCATTAGACTACTTTGGTGTTTTTTGATTTCCCCGCCCTCCTCCTCCATCCCCCTTCCAAATCAATTACCATGTAAAGGTAGCTTTATTTCTGGCTTCTCTGTTAAATCTCTCTAACCCTATACCAGTACCGCTATCGAGATTATTATAGCTTTATGGTAAGTCTTGAAATTGAGTAGTGTAATTCTTCCAAATTTGTCCATCTTTTTCAAGAGTGATTTGAATATTTTAGGTATTTTTCATTTTGATATAATTTTAAAAATTAGTTTGTCGATTGTGACTTCCCTTTTACCCCCTCAAAAAAAAAAAAAAAAGCCTCCAGAAATTTTGAAAGAATTGAGAGCTCAATGCAATCAAGTCTTCCAATTCATGAACATTGTATTGTGATAATGTGATTTATAAGAAAAACATAGTTGGTCTTTATGGCACAGAGTTCCTAAAGTCCTTGGAATTTCCTAGGCAATTAAAGCTACAAAGGTGTCTCTTGTTATGTTAGTGCAGTAACTTTTGGAAAGCACCCCGGAAGGTTGGGGCTGGTTGTCAGGGGAAGGAACCCTGTGATTAGAGAGATTGAGTCTCACCCTGCCCCCACCATGAGGGAGGGGAAGGGGTTAGAGTGGCCAATGATTTAGTCTACACTAGGTACTAATGAAGCCTCCATTAAAAACCCTAGAGTATGGGGTTCTGAGAGCTTTCAATTGGTCAGCTGTGAAGATTTGGGGAGTGACACACCTGAAGGGGCATGGAGCTTTCCCTATTAGTTGCCCTATGTGTCTCCTCCATCTGACTGTTTATGAGTTACATCCTTTCAGAATAAACTGCTCACCTAGTAAGTAAAATGTTGCTCTTGAGTTCTGTGCACCTCTCTAGTAAATTACTTGAACCCAAGGATGAGGTCCTTGAAACCCTACAATCTGCAGCTCACTGGACAGAAGCACAGATGACAGCCTGGATTTGCACCTGGTGCTAAGATTGGGGAGGGAGCAATTTTGTGCTCTTAACCTGTAGGATCAGATGCTCTCTCCAGGTGTAGATAGTGCCAGAATTCAGTTGAATTGTAGGATACCCACCTGGTGGAGGAGAACAGCTTGTTGCTATAAAAAATGTCCGCACACATTACAATTGGGTGCAGACCTTATGTATATCTCCCATTTATTTATGTCTTTAACTTCATATTCTTTTTTTTAATATTTTGTTTATTTATTTGAGAAAGAGAGAGAGAGAGAGCAGGGGAGAGGAGGAGAGGGAGAACCCAACCCAGGGCTGAATCCCAGGACCCTGGGATCCTGATCCCAGGTGAAGGCAGATGCTTAACCGACTAAGCCACCCAGGCACCTCTGTATCTTTAATTTCCTAACACAATATTCTGTAGTTTTCAGTGTAGAAGTCTTACAAATTCTTTTTTTGTTAAATTTATTTCTAAGTATTTTTAAATGTTATTATAAACGGATTTCTTTGAATTTCCCAGTTGCTTAATGTTAGAATTATAAAAACTAGAATTGATTTTTGCATATTACTCATATCCTGCAAACTTGCTAACCTTACTCATCAATTTTAGTAGTTATTTTGTAAATGCCTTAGAATTTTCCACATAAACAAACCAGGTTATCTACAAGTCAACATGATTTTACTTCCTTCTGTCTTTTGGCCTTATGTTTATTTTTCTTACCTTATTGAAATACCACCAACCTCCAATAAAATGACAAATAGAAATGGCAGAAGGGGAGAGTTTTGTCATGTTACTGATCCTAATGGGAAAGTGTTCAGTACTTAACAATTAAGTTCTATTTAGCTATAGATTTCTCAGAATGTTTTCTATCACAATGAGGAAGTTCTAGTTGGAGAGTTTCTGGCAATATTGATGTTGAATTTTCCCAAGTGGTTTGTCTGTCTATTGTAATGATGATAGGTTTTTTTCTTTTCTTTCTTTCTTTTTTTTTTTTTTTAGTAATGGTGAAATACATTGATAGGTTTCAAAGTGTGAAATGAACCTTGCATCACTAAGATAAATGCTTTGTGATCACAATGTATTGTCACCTTTAGGTATTAGTAGATTTTATTTGCTAATATTTTGCTACGAATATGTGTACCTGCTTTAATGAGATATTGTTCTTGTGTCTTTGTCCAGTTATGGCATTAGGGTTATGCCCTCATTTATGCCCATAAAATAAATTTGGATATCTTTCTTCTTCCTCTATTTCTGAAAGATTTTGTGGAAGACTTGTATTTCATCTTTGTACGTTTGATGTAATTCACAGAGCCTGGGTTTACTTTGTGGGATTTTTTTTAATAAAAGTTTGTTTTGTTTAATACTCAGATTTGTTTCATTTTGAGTCAGTGTTGGTAAGTTTCACTTTTTAAGAAATATTTCCATCTCATCTAGGCTGTGTAATTTCCTGACAGAATGTTCTTCATAAAAATTAATCTATTTGAATGTCATTCCTAATTTTGGCAATTTATATTATTTCTTTTATTTACTTGATCAGTATAAATAGAAGTTTGTCAATTCTGTAAATGCTTTCAAAGAACTGTATTTTCAGCTCTGTTTTTTTCTGTTTTCTATTTTATATGCTTCCATATATTTATTTCCTTTCTTCCACTTCTTTGACTTTACCAAGCTTTTTTTCTAGCTCTTTAAGTTGGAAATGTAAGTTATTTCTTTAGGATTGTTCTTCTTTTCTACTATAAGTATTAAAGCCTGTAAATTTCTCTGTAAATTTTCATTGCTTTATCTGCAACATACAAATTTTGAAATATTGTCATATTATTATTTGGTTTAACTCTTCCTAATTTCCCTTATAATTTTTTCTTTACTTCTTTAGCCTATGGAATTTTTTTAAAAATCAGCCATATCTAGATAAAAGAGTTTTTATATTTTATTTTCAAATATGATACTCTACATGTCTTATTGATTTCTAGTTTAATTCCAATTTAGTCATAGGACATACTATTCACTTTTAATCCTTTTAAATATATTAATATTTAGTATATAGCCCAGAATACAGCCCATCTTGGTAATTATACAATAGGAACTGGGATTAAAAATAAAAAGTGTATTCTGCAGATGTGGAATAGAGTGTTCTAGAAAGAGCAGTTATTTCAAAAGAGTTGAAAGTGTTATTCTCATTTTACAAATCTTTACTTTAACAAATATATAAATTGGTAAGAGATGGCTGTTAAAATCCCTATATATTGTGGAATCATTCATTTTTCCCTTTAATTTTGTTTCTTACATTGTGAAATTATTATTTGTTGCATAAATATTCATAATTGTTATATCTTCTGAATGGATACTTTTATCATTATGAAGTGACCAACTTTGGTCATACTTTGCTTTGAAGTTGACTTTATCTGATATGAATACAGTCATTCCAACCTTCTCATTCTCACTACTAATGTGATATTTTTCCATTCACTCTCTTCCTACCTGTATCTTTATATTTAAAGTATGTCACTTTAGATGCCATATACAATATGACAATGTCTGACTTCTAATTGAAACGTTTAAGCCTAATATTTAAAATAACATAATGATATTGGGTAGATTGGAGTCTATCATCATTATTTCATGTCTGCTCAACTGCTGCTTTTCCTGTTTTCTCCAATTCTGCCTTCTCTTGGATTATTTAATTTTTAAAAGTTGATTTTAACTTATTTATGCCCTGATTTTTTTGCCATATTTTTAGTGATTGCTCTGGTAATTACAATATAGATTCTATATTAGTTAAATATAATTCAAACCACTTCACATAAGATGTAGGAAACTGTTATGTTGTGGATATATTTGTACTTTTCCCATCCCTTGTGCTTTGCTTGTTGTACACGTTACGCCCACTTATAAATGTCACAAGACAACGTTGTAGTTGTAATTTTGTGATTAAGAGTTGCATGTATTTTAAATTAAGAGAAAAATAGTATTTTACATTATCCACTTATGTATTACAAATGATGCTCTTCATTTCCTTCTATCTTATATCATCTGAATTGTCCTCTGTCATTTTCCTTCAAACTAAAAAATTTCCTATAGACTTTCTTTAGTGTGAATTGGCCAGATTTGAATACATCTTTATTTTGGCTTCATTCTGAAGAGTATTGTTGCTCATTGTAGAATTCTGGAGGAGGAATTTGTTATTCTTATTAATAATGATACTGGTGGTGGTGGTGTTATTTGTTTCCTTTCTGTACATTAAAGGTATTGTTTGACTCCTTTCTTGAAGTAAAAGGTCATTTAAATTGTTATCCTTCTATATATTATCTTTTTTTTTTCCTGACAGCTTTTCTCTCTATATGGGGACATGACTATAATGTGCCTAGGCATGGTTGTGTTCTATTTATCATGCTTGATTTGTACTGAGCTTGTCAAATTTAAAAATTTCGTCTTCCACCAAATTTAGAAAATTTTCAGTTATCATATGTTCAAATATTTTTTTTCTGCCCCATTCCCTCAATCATTTCCCTCCAGATTCCAATTATATTTTTGTTAAAATTTGTGCTATTGGCCTATAGGTCCCTAAGATGTTATTTTTCAATATTTTTTTTGTCTTCAAACTAGATAGTTTCTGTTGGTTAGTTTGGTTAACTGAGCCTTTCCTCTCTCATATTCATTTTTAAGTTAAGCTTCTCCAGTGAATTTTTATTTCGGATGATTTTTTTTTCAGTTCTCTACTTCCCATTTGCTTATTTTTAATACCTTTTGAGGTATTTACATACCATAAAGTTCACCTTTTTGAGTCTACAATTCAATTATTTGTAGTGAATGTGAAGATTTATTAAGCCAGGGCAGCCCAGGTGGCTCAGCGGTTTAGCGCCACCTTCAGCCCAGGGCCTGATCCTGGAGTCCCACATCAGGCTCCCTGCATGGAGCCTGCCTCTCCCTCTGCCTGTGTCTCTGCCTCTTTCTCTATGTCTCTCATGAATAAATAAATAAAATCTTAAAAAAAAAAATTTATGAAGCCATCAGCACTGTCCAATTTTAGAATATTATCTCTCACCCTACAGAAATCTCTAGTATCCCTTGCAGCCAATCCTCGTTGCAGCCCCAACCCCAGCAACTTCTCATCCAAATTTTCTCTCTCTTGCCTTTTTTGGATTATTTTACAAAAATGGAATATGTTGCCATTCATCTGACTTTTTTCACTTAGCATAAAGTTTTTGAGGTTCATTCATGTTAAAATGTGTCATAGTTTCTTTATATTGCTGAACAGTATGCCATTATGTGGATATGCCACAATTTGTTTATCCATCCACCAGTTGGTACTTAGATTGATTCTACTTTTTGCCTATAATAAATAATACTGTTATGAACAATCACATCTGGTAAGAGCTTACTCAGCATATTGGACACAGAATCTCCAGGCCAATAAAGTTTTAAGTTTTCTTAAGTTACTTATCCACATCAGGTCAAACTTATATTGTCAGAGAAGCACATGTGAGAAGTAATTGAAAGAGAAAATGCTCTGTTTAGCAGGAGATTTACTTTGCATTTAACACTTTTATGATGTGAAAGGACTCTGCATCTGTTTGAATATTGGAGTGTTCAAGGGATTAGAAGTTCTAGTGTTCAGAGCTAAAATCTGAAAATTATTCCAAACAAACTGTGAGGAAAAAGTATGGTTTCACACAATTTACTAAGCAGATACTGGTGGGAGAAGCTCCTAATCAATGGGCATTTTTGATACTAAAATTGTAGGTAACTGAGAGGTGAAAATCTCTCTCTGAAGCTTAGCTCAGAGTTGAGAAAGAAAACATATTTTCACTGTAAAATCAATTCAATTTAACAGAAAAGTAAGAACTAGTTAAGGATACTTAATTATACCTTTGAATTTATTCAATCCACAGCATTTGCTCTGATGAAATAACAAATTTAAACAATTAATAGTGCTTGCTAGAATTTCATTTAAATTGAGCTATTTTAACATGATTAATTTTGCTATCAAAAGTTCTGGAAATATGTTATTACTTCTAGAAATAAGCGAAGCATGAAAACTTCTACCCTCACTTCAGAAAAAGCATCCAACAAGAGTCCTGCACAATCATAAACTTTCATGCTTTTATTATAGTAGCCAGCATGAATTGAATGAACCACCATTCATAAAGCAACCATTAGGAAGAAGTGCAGCATTGTGAGATAGTAATACATGTATTTTTAGAAATCTGACTTTTTTAACAGTTGGCACGTGTCAACACTTTACCCGGTTTCTCATGTACCCTTTACAGTAGCCTTGTGTCATGGACTCCACCATCCTTGTTTCTCAAAGGCCCCCTTATTCATAGAGCTTGCATAGCTTTTCTGAATCATTTGGTGAATTGATGATGAAGCCAGAACTCAAGTCCACTCTTACGTCATTCAAAAGTCATCATAACTCTGGGTATCTTAGAAACTCTTGAGTTGGAAAGGCTATGAATTATAGTATATAATGGTGAATTATTCCTTTTAGAATACTTAAAATCTGAAAGCATGAAAGATAAAGAGGATGTGGAATAATTCATATGCATGTGGAAATATTTATGCTGAGAATGGAATGCTGATTTCTGGATAGAGTAGGGAAAACGAACATGAAATGTGAGACTTTCTGTACAGACTCAGCCTAACAGTCCACAAATGTGTTCATTCAGTCAATTCAGACATTGTATATCGACCATCTACATCCATTTATATTTGAAAATGTGGTTTTTCATTTTTCTAAATGATACCATATTTGCATTTTAAAATGAACCTACAACAAATAAGTTCAATGCCTGACATAAAATATATGCCCAGTAATCTTAGAACCTCTGCTACTTTCTATAATAATAGCTTTCTCCTTAGGAAGAAAGGCAGACAAGACACAACGGTAAGTGAAGTGAATATCTACTAAATGCAGGGCACCTTCCTACGTGATTGTATATACGTCATCTGAATTAATCTCTACAACCAAGCTAGGACAGTAATATCCTTATCTTCAAAGGCAGAGCAGAGCCTAAGTTAAGAGAAGTTATCTTGTAGTTTTTGTCTACCTTCTGATAGCAGTAATGATTCAAACCCAGTTGAATTTGATTTGTAGGATTCTAAAATCCGTGTTCTAATCCGTGTTCGATTCTAAAATCGAACTGATACTAAGAGACTAAAGTAGTTCTCATTTAAGTATTAAATTTTGAATTTTCTAGAAAGTTAAAAAGAAAAAATAAATAAATAAAAGAAAAAAATGAAATTACTGACGAAGAGAATCATACCACTTGCCATTGAAATCATATTCTCTTCCCCTGCCCTGTGAAATTCTGTAGGAGTTAGTGAAGGGTCCTGAGCCAATTGTGTCTGTGGCATGGGAGGTATGGGTATGTATTAACTGGTGTCTCTTTGGAGGTCTCTAGAGATGTCAATTACCTACTTAAAGCTTGCTCTGTATTTGAATAACCAGCGTTTCTCATTTATTTTTCTCAAGAATAGATAATTTAAGTTTAGGATCATACTTTAGAGCTAGAACTTATTAAGTAAAAAAATCAAGCAGCTGTCTGAACAAGAAGAAATAGAAATGTAAGAAAATGGTAGATTCAGAACCCACAGACTAGAGACAATAACCATGACAACATTTTTTTTTCATGACATTTTATTTTATTTTATTTTTTTGTTTTTTTTTTTTTGTTTTCATGACAACATTTTAAAGTGTGAAAGTATAATAATCTAATTGAAGAGGAAGACTCTTCTAACTATAGAGTAAACAGGTTCCAAAGACTAATTTAATTAATAAAATTAATAAGGACACTAGCATATAATAAAGTTGGTTTAAAGGTAATTATTTGCAGAGCTGAGTATGTATAGGCATCACAGAAAGAATATTAGAATATGTTGCTACATTCAAATACAAAACTGCTCAATGTCCTACCTGACAACAAAACTGTTACCTTTATCTGCTGGAAAAAAAAATCTATGAATTAACAAGTAATTTCACAGTTTGGGCCATAATCAATAGTAAATGTCAAAACAAGCAGAGTGCATTCCCATAGAGAAGTAAATAATCCTTGGGTGGGCTTGAAAACTATGCTCCCATGTAACTTTGAAAAGACATGAAGTTATCCTTTTGATTTCCCATATTAAATTTCCATTTGAAAATAGTAATCAGGGGCACCTGGGTGGCTCAGTCAATTAAGTGGCCGACTCTTGTTTTTGGCTCAGGTCATGATCTCAGGGTCCTGGGATCAAGCCTAGAGTTGGACTCCCGGCTCAACTGGGACTCTGTTTGAGGATTCTTTCTCCCTTTCCCTTTGTGCCTCCCCTCAAATAAATAAATCTTTAAAAAAGTGAAATAAAAAAATAAAAATACCAATCAACTAGAAATGAGCAACATCAGTTTCTTCTAGAATGCTTATGTATCCTCCACCTTTCCAGAGCTCCCACCTCTGTAGACATCTATACTCTTTCCACTTTTTCTCATTTAAGTTATTAATCAATGCATGAGAACTTCAGTGTTTGCCAACAATCAGCTGGAAGATACTTAATATTTTCTAACAGTTATTATGATCAGGAAACTTACACATTATATCTCATTTATATAGAGCCTCACACTGAGAGGAAGGAAACTCAGTATCAAAGAAGTATATAGGGATCCCTGGGGGGCGCAGCGGTTTGGCGCCTGCCTTTGGCCCAGGGCGCGATCCTGGAGACCTGGGATCGAATCCCACGTCGGGCTCCCGGTGCATGGAGCCTGCTTCTCCCTCTGTCTCTGTGCCTCTCTCTCTCTCTCTCTCTCTCTCTCTGTGACTATCATAAATAAATAAAAATTAAAAAAAAAAAAGAAGTATATAATGCCAAGATCAGTTGTCAGAATTGAGATGTAAACCAGATCTGTTGTCCAGTCTACAAGTTTTCCGGTATACTGTCCCATCAAGAAGGTAGAAGTGGTTGAAAGGTTTCATTAAGGCTGAGCTCTTGGGGCCTGTAGGAAAGGGGGCGGGACAGAGCCTTACCCAGCCCCTGCCCACCCCAATCTCAGTTAGAACTTCAGTCGCTAAAGGACAGTAGATTATTTCAGACTTTAATAAATACAGAAGCCTGTGATCAAACTGAAACCAGGTGCCACAAAGTAACAATTGTTATTCTGCTTTAAAATGCAGTTTCTCAGGATACAGATAACAGGAAGACTTAAAGTTGCACCCACTTAAAATATTTGTTTCCCTCTGTAAAAAGATTGTTTACACTTTATTTCATCACCAACTGAGATATGTAGGCTTGCCTGGCTTTATCATGAACAAATATTAAATGCAGGTTAATGGTCCCAAGAGGACAGCTCATGATTATTTTTCTGAATTATTCATTTGTTTTATACTTCAATCTTTTCATGCTAGTAACGATCTATTGAAAGTTTTGCACTTGTAACATCCTTTTCATTAATGTTTTCATATGAACAGTATGGATTCCGTGTCCTTCTCTAGGTTAGCATTATAATGTTCAAACCTATCTATTAGCATGTCACAGTCCTCCATTTGATTACAGGCCCCTCAGGAATAAGCATAAATGCAATGCCAAGTTCATATTAAGAGTATCGATTTTGTTCAAATGAACTGAAAGGTTTTCTAGCTTTACCCCCAAGAATAAAATAGAGCTTAAAACCTGTCTAAGAGTAATCACAGAATTCAATAAATAAGACTGGCTTTGTTAATAGGTTGGTTGATTGGTGAAATGCAAACATACCGTATAATCTAACAATTTTGTTAGCAGCTAATGAGGCTTAGTGAAAAGCACATGAGCTTCGAAGTCAGATTAGTTGCCACTAATTAACTGGGACAAGTTACTTACATTCACTTGTTTGATCATCTGTGGTTATTTTTAATTTGCACCGTTTGCTGGGCCTGTGTGTGCTATGTGCTCGGACAGAAGGGTGAGCAAGAGAGACCTTGTCTCTTCTTCGCTGGACTTTCCACGGAAGCAGACAAAGTCTATTTTTGTTGAGGAAGATACACTATCACATAAGTGCAGTAAGTGTTCAGGTAGTTGAAGCACAGGGGTCACGTAACTAAGCCTGCAAGTGGACAGGGAAGACTTTCTGGAAAAAGACACAGTTGGGACTTGAGCGTTTTAACCGGGGTTGGAGGTTAAGCCCAGTGGAGTAGGCAGAGGGATCAGTGGAGGCCACAAGGAAAGAGAAGAGAACAACATTTCACAGAGGATTGTTTTCTTTTCCCACTTCCATAGCTGCTGCTCAGAAAGTGACTTTACAGCCAATTTTAACGGAAAACACAACCTTCCTCCAGAACACATTAAAGAATTCTCTACTATACATGGCACCCTGATAGCTGCCATTTTCACTTTGAATTGAACTCATTTTATCTTTGGAAAAAGGGAAATAAAGGCAAAATATAGGGTGATGGAGGGAGGCTGGAGGGAAAGTGCTTTATACCCAATAAATACATTTTTACCTTAACCCAGGAAATTGGCCCAAAGAATCAAAACTTGCCTAAGGTCACATAGCTAGTAAGTGACTGTGCTAGATTCAGATCCACGTGGTCTATGTTCTTAATCATGATGAAAGTCTTACCGTACTGATTGTCTTCTGCTTGTGGATGAATGTAAAGATACAATGCAATTGGGGCAGCTTATTTGGACTTTGGGTCTGAGTAAGATATGCCCAGAGTTTACATAAAGAAGATCTTAGCAATGAATTATCAAGATAATTGATACAACTGGGATCAATGCTTATTTTCTCAGTTTTGGGTTCTGCTGACTCCCCACCTGCCACCCCTATAAGAGGCTTTTTTTCTGTGGACAGAAGAGCTTCCTGCAATGATGGGGAAAATCTTTTGTCCCAATCTTTTATCCATGATAACCTATAATGTCACGACAACAATCTATTTTCATTATACAAATGATAAAAAGCTCACAGTTTAAGTACTTTCGCTAAGATGAAATAATAAATGTGGTTCAGCTTTGGGTCTTGAACTAGTCTGGTCCTAGCTGAACAAACTCTCCTCTGTGTATTTTCAAAGTCCTGCAAGATGATTCATAGAAAAAAAGATATCCATTAGCAAAGAGTTTGTGAAACAAGGTGTTATTTAATATACTCCTTGTAGACTCACTATTAATAGAGTCAAACTTCTGAGAAGTCCAATAATAAGCTTATTTAAATTTAAGTCAGTATTTTAAAAACTTGTTTAACTACTACAAATCTCTGTTCTCTTCTCTGAATAAGGGGAGAATATGACTTACCGAGTAGAGTTTTAGGAGAAAGAATAGAGTTAGAAGAGAAAAAGGAAATTTATGGCCAGACTCTGCCCCCAATGTCGATGTGACCTGGGTACATCCAGCCTGCTGCCTCCCCCTCAGTTTCTTATATTTAAAATATGAATAACAATATCTATTCACTAAATTGTTTTTTAGTTGGGAGAATCTCAACAGCATTTCCTGGTACATCGAAGTTGCTAAATGAATATTATCTCTCTTCCCCTACTCTCTCTTATTATTTCCTACATTCCTCTTTCATTCTTCTTTTCTTATGGCCACCTTTCTTTCCCTCCATGCCTTGTCTGCTTTTGTTCCTCAAAGCCCTGTCCTTCTGTCAATTACATGCTAAATGTGATTAAAGAGAAAGGGATAACCCAAAGTGGAATTCTTTTAAAGTAACCTTAATACTTTCTCTACAAAAGTCCTTGAAAAACTGACCTAAAGGAGAGAAGACAGGTCTGTACCACTTTACCCTTGAGGATTCTTTCATTTCAACTGTTTGGAAAGGACTAACACAGCACCTCCCAGCTGTCAGCATGTTCTGCAACAGTGAGCACAGCAATCCTGTATTCTGTCTGGGACAGATCACAG
This sequence comes from Canis lupus dingo, assembly GCF_003254725.2. Classification (NCBI taxonomy): domain Eukaryota; kingdom Metazoa; phylum Chordata; class Mammalia; order Carnivora; family Canidae; genus Canis; species Canis lupus. The sequence goes on from NC_064263.1 coordinate 19,250,416, forward strand.
GATCCCTAGTTGTACCCTTTAAATTTATATTTTACTTGACCAAGCTCTGGTGGAAAACTTTGTGTCCTTAAAATTGGAGAGGTTTGGAAGCATGTAGCCTGGCTCCTAAAGGTCTTAAAAGAGTCTGATCAAGGGATATCAACTAATGAACAGAAGTTAAAGTCTTTGAAAGCTATTGATGATTTTTACCAGCTTATGTTTGTTCTTGGGTGGGGAGTACTTCTCTTGAATCCTAGTTACATATATGCAAAATATGAAGGGACAAGTAGAATCACTATACAGGGAAGATTTTCACATGAGGAGGTCACACCATCTAATGGTCATTAAACAACTGTGTTTCAATGTGCCAACCCATTGCCAGATTGCCGGTGACTACTAGAGACACGGTGTTGTAAACTTGAGTAGCACAGGTAAAACTTAGTTTCTGAGCTAAGCATGAAGTGACCACAGCTGAGACAGAGATGCAAAAAGCAAAGACTGTGGCAACCAACCTTGTTGTTACACAGATCTTCATTTGACTACTAGCTCTATACCCTTGGCCGGTTACTAACCACCCTGAATGCAGTTCCACATCTGCCAAACTGTGATCATTATGCCTGCTTTATAGAATATCATGTAAACCCATGTAAAAGTAGTCTACAGAATACTGGTAAAATGTATCTGTTCAGCTATATTAGCTTGAATGAATGGAAAGGAAATACTTTAGTGCTCAAAGATTCATCCACCTGGCACCTTGGCCTGATGGCCACTGCATAAATGTCCCCTGCAAGGGAGAGCCTAGTACCTCATTGTGACCTACTGCGACGTTACATTGTTAGACACAGCTATAAGGAAAGTGAACTCAAATTTACTCCAGCCAATATGAGCGAGGTATTTTAAATATGGATCCTTAATTATCATATATCATTTTATTCCTTATCTTTAAACAAGTTTTGAACAAAAAATCCATAACAGTTTGATAAAAAACAAAATCATTTTTTGAATGAGTCAGTCCTTAGGATGGGGATTAATTTTACCGTTGCCCCTTTTGTTGCTATTAATAGTAAGCACCTACATTGTGCTAGAAAAAAATACTAGATACAAAAAATGAAATATTGATTTTAAATTACTTTCTTGAGCTGTTGTTTGGACTAAATATTACTATACCTGCTCCACAGATAAAGAAATTGAAATTCAAAATAAAAGTAACCAATTCAAGATCGTTCAGCTAGGAAAAGCCAACCTGCGATGTGAAACCAGATATATCTCCCTAACTCTTTCCTTTTTGCAACCCTTTCTCTTGAAATTTTTTCCATCTTCTCCCTTCACATGGGCAGCATACCCACCTCATGCCTCAGGTGTAAGTACAAAAAAACTTGCCCTCCATACCAGTATCTTCCAAGATAACCTCTTCTGCAAGTCTGCTAATCTCTCCACACCAGGAAGAAACTCCCAGGCCCTTAGAGTTTAGAAAGGGGCATCCAACCCTTCAAGGGCAGTCATAGTTAATGGCAGCTGCTAATTACTGCTTCTGTTTCCTTCTGGATGAAAGGAACAAGGTCAAAGATTCAAAGAAATTAAGATGATTTGCCAGTGGGACAAACGCAGGACAAAGTAAACTCAGTGACCCAAGTGAAGACCATATGGAGCAATCCAAATACAATGCATATGATAAATTTTTGTCAACACTGGCTACTGAGAGAAGGCAAGTGTGGTGTCTCTTATTTATTCATTCACTCAAACATCATTTACTTATGGCTTGTGGGAAGAGAACCAACATTTATTTGGCCCTTCATGCCTTTCTCAAATATTTACTAAACATTTACCATTGCCAGGTGGTGTCCTAGGGCCTGGAATAAAACAATTACCAAGATAAACAAGTCCCGCTCTCATGGGGCTAACATTCTAGTGAAGGGAAGACAGTCAATTAAGGTAAAATGAGAAAATGATCAGATAGTAATAACAACTATTAAAAGAATTAGAATAAGATCATGTGAAATGAGTATGTTTATGTGAGATACTCATGGAAGTCTGGAAAAAGGAATGGCTGGAAAGAGGCAGCCAAGTGAATTTTGGATGAAGAAACTCCAAGTCAGAGGGAGCATCTAACACAAAGTCCCTATGGCAGGAGGAAGCAACCCTGTGTGTTCAAGGAATTAAGAAATAAAAAAAATAAAATAAAAAGTGTTTAGGATGCAATGAGCAAAGGGGAGAGTTTGCGATGTGATGAAGTCAGAAACATAGGAAGGGCTGCAGGACAGGACCTCCACTTTTTCATAAACCATGGTAAAGGACGGGGCTGGTGATATAGACGTGCTGATCTATGGTATTGAAAGCTACGAGACTGAATGAGAGAACCAAGGTAGAGAAAAGGACCAAGGACAAAGGCCTGGGGGTAGTCTACCATTTACAGACAGCAAAGGAGACTCAGCAAGAGAGGTAGGAGGTAAGTCCACAAATTCTGATGTTAGTGAAGCCAAGAGAAAGAAGTATTTTACTGTGGGCAGAGGAATCAGCCATACCCATCACCGCTGAGAGGAAAAGGGACAGAACAGTGAGGTGACCATAGGGGAGGATTGCTCACTTTGACATGAATAATCTCTGAAGATGGTAGAGGTAGCTTTGACCAGAATAGAAAAGGTGAGAAAAATCAAGGGTAAGCAGAAGGTATAACCTCTAAGAAATTTTCTTATTAAACAAAAAGGCCAATTCTGGTCATAGCTGGAAGAGAATGTAGTGAAAGGAGGAATTTTTTTTTTTTTTTTGTAAGCCATAGGCATTGTATGGCAGGTTTTTATTTTTGTGGGTTTATATTATCTGAAAAGGAAGAAGAAACTATTGATATTCAGGAGAAGGGGGTAATTTTGGAACAGAGGCTTGGAGATAATGAGAAGAAATGACATCAAAAGCAATGTGGAGAGGGTGATCTTCATCAGTGCCTGTTCATGGTTGGCACTTTCGAAAGACATGAGCCTCAAAAGCACCTTATATGAGAGATGGTATTATCACCATTTATATGTGAAGAAATTAATGAACTTGATCCCTGAGATCCTACAATTATCAATGATTTTCTCACCTCTGGATTCCACTTGCCCACATCAGATGGGACATTAAATTTCTATTCTCTGTGGGAAGGTTTAACATCAATGACCTTCAAAGACCTGGCCTCTGTCTGACCCTGCTACGTAATCAGGTGTCACTCTGCTAGAGCAGCCTTGTAGGTCCAAAAACACCGACAATTTGCCATTTATAGACTGTATCTTGTTCTTATGCAAACACCCACTTTCCTCTGTAGCAAACATTCTACCCATCTTTCTTCCATCTTCTGGTTGTTTCCTATGTTTCTCTCAAGACAATTCAAGTATCCCTTCCTCTACCCAGGCATCCTTGACTCTTATTTATGCTCCTTTGGTCTTTGTGATGTGATTGGACATTTATATTCCTGCATTCTCAACCAAGCTGGGAGATCCTTGAGTTGCAACACTTTTGCCCAGCCTAGGACTTGACTTAAAATGGTAACTTGCTGAGTATTTGTGGAAGGAGGAAAGGAAAGACGATTCATGCTTAGCACCATGGCTGATGTATTCATTTAAGTCTTGTGAGCATTTGAAGGCCCAATTTATCAAATATTTTCATCACATTATTGCCATGAGGAAGTGAGGACTCCCAGTCTTTTATTCTGTCCCATTTGAATAACCAAGCTTCCCCCATCCAGGGCAAGAAACTATAAAGAGATGTATAGGAGTCACCTTTGGAAAAGATGTGGGAATCCACATCTTAGTCCAGGTGCAAATTATTTTGCTGTACACATTCTTTGAAGAACATTGGTCCCCCTACCGTGTCCTATGGTCCAAGACAAATGAAAATACATACTCAGCTGCTATTAAGTGGAATTCACAAGGATGAATATTACCATTTTTTTTAAACTTGAAGACCTAAAATACATTTAGCTTCAATTCAGCTTCAATTGTTTTGTAATATAAAAGGAAATTAGGTAAATTATCCAGTGAATGTTGATAATAATCTCTCTTACTTGTGTATCGCATATTCTTTTGCCATTCTTAAAGCAATCTCATGTACCTATTTCTAAATAAAATTTCAATAAATATCATGGGAATCAGAGTAAAGCAATCTGTGTTCTACTTTTCATGTGCCTGCTAACAGCAGTCCTATAAGCCATATGGAGCCATACGAGAACAAGTGCTATTGTTTCAGTTCTGCAGAAAAAAGGATAGAGGCTGAGATTGTTGTGCACATCTACAGCCTAAGCTTTTCAACTACTTGGATAGAGCCTTTCCCAAAACAGAGATCTATTTCACCAGAGCAGAGGAAGGCCATTGACAGAACTTCCATAAGTGAAACTAGGGAGTCTGAAGAGCCAGGGTCCAAATGTATCTTACCATTTCATGAAGTAGAAATGTTGGGTCCCTTAGAACTTAACATTATTGATGTGTCTTCAATAAAAAGTTCCAGAGGTTAAGTAAAGGTCATCATTCATGATAGCAGGAGAAAGGTTTAGTGGAATTAACACAATTGTACAATCTTCAGCAAGAAAAATTTGAGCTGTCTTGTACCACTTCTAAGTTCATAAATCTATATTGCCCCCATTAAAGCATTGTAGATGCAGAAGCAAAGACAGAAACCCAGGGAGTCCAGCAACCTTTTTATAGCAGAATCAATTAGGTATGTACTGTGCTTTTAAAATGCACCACTTCATATTAAGGAGCTTAAGGGGTGAATAACAAGCTCATAAAATGTTAATAACTATAATGACTATAGCTTTGGCAACACCTTTAACAGTGTGGAACTGTCATGGGACCAGAGATAGTAAAATGCCCTTGGAAGATTGCTGGGCATAGGGAGGGCTTGAGTGGACTGAAGAGGAATGCTTAGATCACCCCTGCCCCCTGCCTTAGCTACTTTGGACTGGGTGGGATATAAGCTCTGGTCTGGTCCTTTGGAAGCAACATCATGTCCCCTATTGCTCCTAAATAAACAGATGGGAGATGCTCAGTACAGGAGCAATGAGCCGAGAGTTAACATATCTGAGCCAGGATGCTTTTGTGCCACCAGCTCACTGGATGGCTTTCAGAGGCTGGCTTCTCTAAACCTCAGTATCCATGTCTTAAAAAAGAATCCAAAGCATTCTCCATTCGCTTTTTTCAACTGTATGAGTTAAATGGCACTATTATCCCAATTTGGCAGATGTTATAGTCTTATTTGTTTCACCAATATCACGTAACCAGCATCCACAATCTCTGTACTCCCCTGCTCCATGGGTGCTGCCAACTGAGGCAAGTCTACATTCCCCTTGAGACTGTGCAGTCTGTAATTCTGTGTACCATCAAGTCACTAATCAAGGTTAAAACCCACATCTTCACTTGGAGTCTTGGGAAGAGTTTTTGTGAAAATAATACGCACTTTACTACACTAACACGTAATTTTTTAACTTTATGAGCATCTTGTTTGACTCTTAGAGATTCGATCTCAATGCTAATTCTCAAAATTCAAGTTATTATTCTAAAACAGTATGTCTGGCCCAATGTTACTTTTAATGGCAATATAAAACAAATTTCATAGTATGGTAAGATGAAAACTATATCCGTTCTAAAAGCATCACAGACTATTTTTTTAGAGTATTCTCTGGCTTAGAATGTATGGGATAAAATCTAAGACTGAATAAAGTGATGAATATCAAAGAAAGTAAACACCTGTTTACTATAGTCTCTTCAACTGAGAGAACCACAATACTATCAAGGGCTTCTCTGCTTGGTAGCTTCCTATTTACCCTGGGATACATAGCTCAAACAGGTCTGCTCTGTGGAGCCTTCTGGGCCTGTAGATCACTGATTTCTCCTCTCATCAGCCTCTTCATATCTAATATAGGCTTTATGGTATTGTTGGCAGGGCTTCTGGCATTGTTTGTGAAAGGCAATTTAGAACCAGGTTAGGAGCACTGGTGCTAGAGTCTGATTGCCCACAATGGAAACTAGCCAGATACTAACCCTATAACCTTTGCCAAGCAGCTTGGTCATTCTGTATTTTCCTTTATTTGTCTTGCTGTCTGGGAGAATAATAGTATTTACTTTTTATGGTTGTAGCTAGGATTAAATGAGTTAATCCATGTACTTAGAACCTGGAGCACTTAGACATTAATTATACTATGGAAAGAACATGAGCATTGGAATCTAACAGAGTTGAATTTAAAACCCAGCTCCATCTTTGCTAGTTGTGTGACCCTGGGTAAATCATCTTCCTGCTCTAAACCCTAATTTCCTCATTTGTAAATTAAGCCCACTATTCCTATTACTTTCCTTGAAGGTTGTTGTAAGATTTCTGTATGGTGTAGATTACCTACTATTTGAGACTGAGTAGATAGGCAATGGCAGTGGCATTGGTGGCAGAGTGGCTGTGGTGTGGTAGGTGGTGTCAGCATCAGTGATGGGAGGGCAGAGTTAGAGTGGCGATAGCAGCGAGGGGTGGGAGTGATGATGCTAGACTTGGTGGTGGTTCTAATCTTGTTGACCTTGGGGATGGTGGTGGTAGTGGTGCTGGTAATGAAGGTGATCTGCTTACATATCAGTCTGCCAAGTTAGACTCAAGTCATCTGGGGTGGTAAGAGAGTCTTTCTCACTTTGGTGTTCTCCACACATATCAATAAGCCCAAGTACAAGCCATGTTAAAGATCTCATGCCAGTTGATAAGGTTAGAAAGAGCCACTCCTGGGCTGGACTGGGTAATCAGCAAGTCTGATTCTACTTCTGGATGCCCTGAAAGGAGTAGCATTTTGTGTTCTGTATAGTCCAAAGGGGAGTTTTGCAACAGGATCTGATATCTATTTTTAGCAAAGGTCAAGGTTGTTTAATCTGATTGATCGTGTTTAAGATAAAGTGTGTGAGTAGTGATAGAATTTCATGGAAGTCACGTCAAAATGAGTTTCCAGGCAGTGATCACAGAGTGCTGGACATACTTAATCCTATATATTAATAGAATATAGGTACTTTAAGGAGAGATTGCAGTATCTTGCCCCCAAGGGGTTATATCATGTGAATGCCCAAATTAACACACATGAAATGCTTTAATCAAGATCTGCACATAGGAAACTCTCAAAGTACTGGCAAATAATGTTATTATTAACCGTCAATATCATTATCACCATTATCAGGCATAGACAGCTAAACTGGATTTTAGTGCCAGACCCCAGTTCCAATCTCATTAAGAAGTGGGGACAAAATACAATGCAAGAGTGAAGAGCTCAGAAGTAGAGGCAACAGTGGCAGCAAAATGATATTGTGGAGAAACTCCACTGTATAGACCAGGCCATCAGGATATGCAAGGTATACTGGAAACCTGACAGGCTAGGGATGCATGGATGCCTAGCTCTCCCTGGCTGTCCTGCATTCATGGGACCACATGGTAACCCAACATATTCCAGCCTTCTCTTCACTCTTACTAGTTCTCTTTATGTTCTCTCTACCCTGATCAGAGCTGGCTGGACCTTGGGGTCTGTAACTGAACAAGGCTGGGAAAAACTGGGCAATGTCACAACTTTGCCGCAGAAAAATACAAGGCATAGCCCAGTTCTGGCAAGCGAAGAGACATGCCAACAGCTAAACATAAATGGGAAAACCCAGCATTCCACTTTTAAACCAAAGCAATTCCCTTTCCAGCAAGGAACACAAAACTCCTGGCTGCTCCCAAAATATAACTTTTTGTCAAAGGTAACAATCTAAGAAATGATGGTAACAGATTATGAGCATGCACGCCCCAGTATTTACTCCAAATACATGAGCAGAAATATGATGTGGACTGTGAATCTTTTGTATAATATGTTCTCAAGATATCAGCTATAAAAGTGGGTGTGTGTTTACATATCTATACAAAATATTTGAACAGAAAGTGCTAGTGTTTAAAAATCTTAATATTAGCCACTGTGAGCCTTTCTTAAAATATAAACTTCTCAATTAAAAAAATGAATTTTTATGTTTTGCATGTTTCTAGAAATTAGCTTTCAGAAGAAATATTGTTTCAGTTTTAATTGTTCTCCCCACCAACCCAACCCTCCCTCCACCAAACATCACCGGTTTTAATTGTACATCCTTTCATTTTGTGATCGATGGTCTTAGAGTCTAGTCTGTTCATTGTGAATAAAGTTTTATTAGAACATAGTCATGCTCATTTGTTTGCATATCGTCTGTGGCTGCTTTTGTGCTACTGACAGCAAAGTTGAGTAGCTGGGATAAACTGCACAGCCTGCAAAACCTACAATTTCTAATGATTGATCTTTCATAGAAAATGTTTGTCAATCCCTAATCTAGACAAATCATTCATATACTGTGTATTCAAATCACATGGAGAGCTTTAAAAAATCCCAGTACACAGGTCTTACCCTAAATCAATTAAATCAATATTTTTTAGTTCCTTGGATCATTCCAACATGCAGCCAAGGTTAAGAACCTTCACTCTAGGAAGCCCCCATATAAAAACAGAACCTGTAGTTCTGGTTCAGTAGAAATACTCTTTGAGTTTAGTTTCTTATCAAATGAGATTCAGACTAGCTACCTCTAAGGTGGTTGCAGATGCTCAACTGTTTCATCTTCCATTGCTTAAAAACAGCCCCCCCCCAAAAAAAAACACATATACACACACAAAACATTAATAAATTAAAATAAAAAAAATCCAATAAGTAGCTATTCCCCTCTGATAAGTATTTTTCTCACAATTCTTTACATTCTCATCACAAAGGAGAATCAAGCCCCTGGTAAGCGTTGATATTCTTTAACACCTGCTGTAGGATCTTTCTCATATATGAAGGTTTTCTCAAGCCTCTGCTCAGAGTAGGCAGCCTCCACAATAATGCAGACTGCGTTGAAAGAGGGGACACAGATGGGGACTGGAGGAGTGCCTCCAGGTAGCAGAAGGCAATGAATATTCAAAAAGACTGTTGTGTATGTAAATCAGAAGATTCTTACATAATAATAAATGTGATTCTACCTTACAAAAATTTCCTTATCAACTATACTCCTATCTTTAGATCATGGACCAGCTAAATCAGTGGGTCTCCAGAATGAGCTGAACAGCTTCCAGAATCCTAACTATGGTGGGAGTGCATAACAGAGAAAATACACCACCCCACACACACCCACACACCTACACACACAGCGGGGGCATGCACATAGAGGAATCAGAACTCAGTTCCACTTCTGCTGTTTCCTATATCCTGTGATCCCAAACTGACTGGCTTATTTTTCTGAACTTCAGGTTTTCTTATGTTTCTGGTGTTGTGTGTGTGTGTGTTTTTAAGTGTGATTATAAAAAGTTGGATCACACAATGTCTGAGAGCCCAATTTGGTGAATCTGTTACCTTAACTCACTTCTTAACTCATCCTGTTGTTGTTCCCTGGGGAAATGCCTCATACTCTTCCTTAGCCCTAGACACTAGGCCTTTTGGCTAATGCACAGTTGAGTAAATAATCCAATCAATGTTTCATTTTATAGGTATTCATTTGACAAGTGTTTGAGCCTCTCCTTTGAGCTAAGCCTTGTTCTAGATACAGGGGAGCCTGGGATAAAAAAGATAAGATTCCCATCCTCATGGAGTTTACATTTTTATGGTGAATCTGAAATGCAAATCCCTAATAATAGCTTACATATTTCACTTCATTTTATTTTTTCTTTATGGTAAATGCAGTACTTTTACTATGCCCATATTATAGGTGAAGGAATGGAGTCTTAGAAGTTTTAAGATCCCAGAGTCAGGACTTTAACCTGTGTCCTTGGAATCTACATCACATATATGTTCCACTAGGCTTACTGATTCTCCCCTGCCTCCATGCTGGTAACCTTTAACAGATTAACATATTATATTACTTGAACGTAGTAACACATTTTCCAATATGTTAAAGATTTGTTTCTCCAGGTTGCCTCTAATAACTTGGCAGAAAGCACAGTGCCAGGGAGAGGTAATGGAGACAGATATGAATTGATGGCATGTGAGGATTGGAATAAAAACAAAAATCTAACAAGCTGAAGCCCCATCTCTAGCCTTTTCCCAACCTCTTATATTCTGGACTTCAAACATAGTGCATTGCTTATGTGGCAGATTATATTTTTCAAATACCTCTTCTTCCAGAACATTGGCAATAAGCCATGAAGAATCAGAGTCTACATTACTTCTTATACCTGGGTGGGCCATTGCGACTTTCCCATCTAATAGATTTCGGAGATTGAGATTCTCTTGGGATACTTACCGTTAGAATATGGCCACTATCTGTGAGGAAACTCAGCCTCTCTCTGCTTTGGCTCCTCTACCCTCCCAACTCAGCTAATTCCCATTCATCCTTAGATATCACTTCATCTGAGAAGCCTCACCAGATTTCCCAAGTTCGGGTTCAATTTTCTCCTCTGGGAATCTCTTAAAGTCCTGATAGTGGAATATACCATATTGTATCTAACTGCCTGTTGCCCATCTAGACTGTGAACATCTTGAAAGCTGGCGCTGCATGTGGATAGTATCTTCTGCAGATAGCTCAGTACCTGGTACAGAGTGAACACTTAAATACCTGTCCAGGTAATGAATCATGTGAGTACAAGAGAAGTCAGCACATCTCAGCAGTGGGCCAGGGGAAAAGAATTATGGATTTTAGTTCCTGCTAGGCTTAGTATTTATTCAGAAGTGGAACAGTGTCACTAAAGACTCTAACACAGTCTTAGGCCTCACTAACAGAGGTCTGGTATAAATAATAAAAGAAGTGATAACCTTGTTGTAGGAGTTTTTGTTCCGAGTTCATCTACAATATTGTTCATTTTTTCAAACCACCTTCAAATATATTCTTTTCATTGCCTATTCTTAAGAGACAAAATTGTATCTTGAACAGTGGTTTAAGGAAAGGAATATTTTGCCTGGAGAAGAAAAAAAAACTCAAGGGGGGCCCTACTACATTGTAAAATCACTGGATAGTTGTCCTGTGAGGAAGGGGCAAGCTTGCGCTGTTTGATTAATATGTAATGCCCACATCAGGTGACATTCCTGGAGGAACCCTCTAGCAAGAAAAAAAAACATGTTTACCTCAGTCAGGAGTGTGTGATTTAAAAGATAAACAGTTTTATATCTTCAGTCTAACATAGGAAAACCTTCAGATTTAAAAAATGTTGTTGTGTGTGCTGGGAACGGTAGAGAGTTGTGTTTATTTTTCATATTAATTAAGGTTTATTTTGAGAATGAATGACACTGTAGAGGCAGGAAATTGGCCCTATGATCCAGGGGTATGTTTGATTTCTGCACTGGAGGAACAGAGACAAGAGAAATGAACCAGGGTCCTTGGGAACTTTCACAGACTGAATTCTGCTAGTTCCTGAACATCAGCCCTTGGCAGAGTTCTACCTGGCTCCTAGGTGTGATTGTTCAGTGCATTAAATCATCATCTATAATCCTCATTACTATCCAAGTAAGAGGGCCGCTTAGTTAATAGCAATTAGGCTCGCTGTGCAGAGTGATTAGCAGTAACCCTGCATCTTCTGTAACTTTGGCATTGATAAAACTCTCATCTCTAGAGAGACTTGGAGATCTTTTAGACTAAAAGAATGAAGGGGTGAGGGCACTGGCATTTCCTGGGTGCCTGCCTTGGGTCAGACACTGCAACTGGCACATTTAATCCTCATATCACAATCTCCTGAGACTTTAGCTCTTACTGTCTCCACTTCTCAGTTGAGGAAGTGAGGCTCACAGAGGGCAAGTCATGCCCAAGGGACAACACAGCTGATAGGACTAGAGCTACTAGTTTAGGTCTATGTGACCCCTGTAGCCAATGTGCTTCCCACTACACCACACTGCCCTCTTTCAGCTGATGTTTCCTGAGCACCTATTACAGTGTGTGTTAGGGAATACAGTCTACGCGCTGAGGGAGAGAAGCAGAGAAGAGGCATGTGCACAAATAATGTAATCCATGATGAGAAGTTACAGAATATAAAAGGTGACAGGGCACTGTAAAGTAATTCAAAGAAAGGGAAGTTTGCTTCCAACCTGGAAAGATTTCCTAAAGGAAAATCTAGGGAATCCTGTGAATAAAGGATCCTGTGAATAAAGATGTAATCATGAAGAGCCTATGATGTTGGTTTTCTCTTCCAGAGTGTACTTGATTTCCATTATTTTGCCTCCTCCTCTGGCCTTCTCAGAGAACCTCAGTAGGGAATTAAGATGGGTTTTCCTTGCCTCCTGCCTTAAACTTGGAGCCAGATCTTTTCAGATTTTTTAAAAAAATATGTTATATGCTATTAAAGATATAAATATCTATATAAATCTATATAATGAACAATAAAACACACCATTCCCTTAAATAAATAAAAAACGAACTTTACTAGTCTGGTTGAAGTCCTCTCTTTCCTTCCCTGCTAGCATTTCCTACCTTCCCTTTCAAAGGAAAGCACTATCCTGTGTTTGATGTTGGAAATACTCCTTCATATTTGAATGTGATTACCATACGTGTGTATATATGTTCTACTTCGTGTATTATAGCTAGTAGAAAATGGTACTTTACTGTGTTTAAGTCTTTGTTGTTGTTATATAGGAATGAATTTGGCATGTACACATTGATCTTATATCCAGAAACATTACTAACTGTTATTCTAATAATTTGTCTGTAGAAACCCATGTGTTCCCTAAAAAAAGTTTACACATATATTTTAATTACATAATATTCTATTGCAGCTTACATGTCAATACAACATTTATAGTCACGTTCATGATTTTAGGTGTAGTCCATTCGTATGCCATTTTATTGTTGTGTAGTATGTTCATTAAATATGCTATATCATTCTTTTAATGGTCATTTAAGTTGGTGATGGCTTTTTATAGTGTTTTTAAGTTCTACTTTTCATTTCTTTGTTTTAACTACTGAACACTCTTATATGTGACTTTGTGTAAACCAGTGAGGGTTCCTCAGTCTAGGGTATATCCTTCAGTGTTTAATTGCTGTGTATGAGTTCTTGTTACACCATACATTGACCAACACTTGATACTGTCAGACTTTTTAATTTCAACGCATCTTAAAGATGTAATATTATATTCCAAAGTAGTTTTAATTTTCCTCTTTGAGTTTACCAATGAGGTTTAAGATCTTTTCATTTTTCTTTCTGCGGTTGACTTTTATACTGCCGATTAACTAGAGATCCAATTTCATAGTTTCCAAATCCATGGCCAATCAGCCGAGCAATATGCACTGACTCATCCATCCTTCACTCATATCTATCAGTAGGCCACCTCTGACATAGGCAGTTTTCAAGTATAACTCTGGGGACTATTTTATTCCATTGGTCTGTTTGTTTTTCTGCACCATTTCCATTGCCTTTGTTGTTTTAGTTTTAGTTTTTTTTATTTTTAAATTTTTTTAATTGAAGTTCGATTTGCCAACATATGGTATAACATCTAATGCTCATCCCATCAAGTGCCCTCTTTGGTATCTGTCACTCATTTATGCCATCCCCCCTCCCGCTTCCCCTTCCACTACCCTTTGTTTGTTTCCCAGAGTTAGGAGTCTCTCATGTCAGTCGGAGGAGGACAATCATCATATGGTTTCACTCATACAGGGAATATAAGAAATAGTGAAAGGGATTATAAGGGAAAGGAGGGTAAATGAGTGGAAAAATTAGAAAGGGTGACAAAACATGTTTTAGTTTTATTATAAGTTTTGTTATAGCAGGGTATATCTACTTACTTTACTTATCAGTAAAAGAGTAGTAAGGCACTTGCCTCACTATTCTCTCTTTCCCCAGGTTAGTCTTTTTGCCCATGGTACAGGTGGGTAAGTCTCCTCCCAAGACCCTTGGCAAATGGGACTGGTTCGTACAACTCCCATAGAAGTACTTTTTATGAGCAGTAGATATTGAATTAGAAAAGAGAACACAGGGGCCACCGTGATGCTGGTATCAGTCCTCTTAATATTTTAGATGTGTCTTTGATAGTGTCATATGGCTGAGTTTCATGTTTGTGAGTTTACACTGACAAGGATTTATTGTGATTACTGATATATTTTCATTTCTTTATATAACTTTATTATTATTTTGATGCTCTTTATGATTTTATTCTCCATTAATGTCATCTTTTATTTAGTCTTTCCTTCTGCTGCTCTGGCAGTTTTATACCCTATTTCTTCTGTTAAATATTTCTTGTACTCAATATTTTTATCTTCCTCTAAAACAAACTTTAGATTACTTTTAAAGCGAACATTCACTTTTCGATTTGCCAGAAAGACTTCCTGTCTCCCATATTGTTATTTTGTATTCTAGTTTTATCTTTTTTAGCCATTAAAGCTATATATTTTATTAACTTATGCAATTTTTTGAATAAGATATATCATACAATTTATTTATTTATTTATTTATTTATTTATTTATTTTGCACACAGGTATAATAATATACTTGCTTACCTTTATATCTTGCATCTCAAATATTTTCTCTAGGTTTGACCTCTTATTTTTGGTATATTCTGTATTATTCTTAAATTTCTCTAATGAGAATATATTCATGGTGATTTTCTGTTATTGCTTATTCAAAGAAAAACATTATTTAATTATTTTCCTTTAAAGAGTTTTGTTGATTACAGAATTCTAGGTTGAGAGCTGTTTTTTCTCAATGCCGTGATCATCTCCTGTCTTCCGGCTTTCATTGTTGTTCTTAAATCCATTCTTAATCTTTTTATTTTTACACTCTTTTATTTTCCCCTCTCTACTTTCAAGAACCTCTCTTGGTCTTTAATGTCCTACATTTTCTCCATGATACATTTGAGTATTTGTTTTTATTCATCACTTGGGATCTCTTTGTTTTCTGGTTCGAAGGATATATTTTTAGCTAGTTTTACAACATTCTCACCTGTAAAATAATATTATATTGCCCTTTTGAAATTCCCTTCTAAATCTCCTATTAAATATTTTAGTTCCCATTCTATTGTCCATGTCTCTCAACTTTTTCATTTTAGTTTTCATTCATGTCATAGTCTGTGTAATTTCTTCAGACATCTCTTAAAATTCCCTAGTTCTTTCTTTATTTCTACTCTGCTCTTTACTAAATATGGAAGGCATTTGGGAGGAGGAGTGTGTATATTTTTAAAAATATTTTATTTATTTGAGAGAGAGGATGTGATGGGGTGTGGAGACAAAGAGAGAGGGACAAACAAACCCTTGTAGATATGGAACCTGATGTAGGGCTTGATTTCACAATCCTGAGATCATGACCTGAGCCGAAATTGAGTCAGATGCTTAAGCAACTGAACCACCAGGTGCCCTGTGAGTGTGTATATTTTTAAGTGACAACTTTTTCACAATTGGCTGCTCTGTAAGGTTCTTTTCAAATACCTTGAGTTACTTTTGATAATCATATTTCAGTTTCAAGTTTCTGTCTCATATTTTAATTTGGAATAATTTTAAATACCCATACATTTTGTATAATAAATCACAAATCATGAGTCTCTGGTACCTCATTCTGTTATTTGTGTTTTCCTCCATCTTGGTGGCTTAATTTCTCTAAGGGGAATTTGTGTTTATACCACTACCAAGAACTCTCAGTCACCGTAAACCCAAGATTACTTTTAATACATTTTATATTTGAGATTTCAACAAAACACATAATGTAGTTTCAAACTCCAAACCTGCTTGAGATATGGTCTATAGTTATAAATTCCCACTGATATATATTTCCTCTGCCTATAGAGTTAATGCCCATAAACAAACAATTGTTCTTGTGATTTTCCTTTTCTGGCAGGTTTTTCCCCCTAAAGCATCTTTTAATGTGGCTATAGCCTTTGAGGTTCTCAGCTATATGTAGGAGTTCTTAGTTTTAATTCTTCATCCTCTGTGGGTCTAAAGCCATTAAAACTCAAACTCTAGGCAGCTGGTTTTGGCAAATGCCTCCAAGCCAACCACTCAATACTTATTTAAAACTATTGCTTATCTCCTATTTGTGATCTCTGGAGATTCTCTTATGTGCATATGTAATGGAGAATGCAAGTGCCAGTGAGCTTGGCTATAAACTAAAACTTGTTTGTTATTAATCCAGTGTCTAGTATTTTTAGAGATTTCAGAAAATATCACCTGCCACTTTACTGGAAGTATGTTTGTTTTATTAGCTAAGGTGATTGATATACTTTTAATTTGACTCAGTGTTTACAGTGCAGAGTCTGTAAAAAATTATAGAAGAATTTATCAGGAAATATCTGAATGGAATTCTATCGACAAGAATTTGGCTTCTCACTTCACCTGGAAAGTGAAGAGTGTGACACTCTATTAGTAAACTTCATTCAGAATTTGGTTTAAATGTGACTTCCTCAATGAATTTTTATCATTTTTTAAAGTCGATCCCCCCTCCACACACACCTACATTATTATTATCTGTCGCACTCCTTGTTTCTTTTATTTTTTAATTAGCTTAAATTTTTTGCTTGCATTTATGTAATGTCTATCATCCCCTGTAGGATGCAATAGACCATAAGCTGCATAAAAGCAGAGATTATAACTGCTTTATTCACCACCATTTCACTAATACTTTAGAGAATGTATGGCCCATAGCAAGAACTAAATAATTAACTGAATAAATGAATAAATGAAAAGATACTTTTTATTTTGATTTATTTTTTTAAGATTTTATTTATTTATTCATGAGACACACACAGAGAGAGAGAGAAAGAGAGAGAGAGAGAGAGAGAGAAAGAGGCAGAGGGAGAAGCAGGCTCCATGCAGGAAGCCCGATGTGGGACTCGATCCTGGGTCTCCAGATTCATGCCCTGGGCAGAAGGCAGGCACCAAACCACTGAGCCACCCAGGGATCCCTGAAAAGATACTTTTTAAACATCTATCAATTCAGTAATCTTTGCTACCTCTTTCCCTACATGTTTCTGAAACATATGAATGAATAAAGGGAATAAGAGAGTCTGGCACAAGAATCATTGCTATTTCCAAGTGACCTATTATAAGCTAACTTAACAGTAATCTGAAGTTGTTTCCTCTGATACAATCTGTTTTTTAAACTTTATGTCAAGTTACCAAAATATTAAGTTGGCACAAGAAATTATACTTCAAGCCAATATGTTTCTCTAAATAATTACTAAATTTGAAGTGGGAGCAAAAATGATGTTTCTGGATAAAATCATTGCTGCTATTGTTTGTTGTTGTTATGTTAAAGGTGCTTATTGAGCCAGTACACTTGGAACTCGATTTTTCTTTTTTTTTTTTAAGATTTTATTTATTTATTTATGAGAGACACAGAGAGAGAGGCAGAGACAGAAACATAGGCAGAGGGAGAAGCAGGCTCCATGCAGGGAGCCTGACGTGGGACTCGATCCCGGGTCTCCAGGATCACACCCTGAGCTGAAGGCAGGTGCTAAACCGCTGAGCCACCCAGGGATCCCTCAATTTTTCTTTTTATGCTATTAGTGTCCAAACCATTGGGTGATTAATAATGTCAAGTATAATCATGACAAAACATTTTTAAATTCAATCCTTACAGCCACATCGTGTTGTTAGTTCACTTGGTATTTGCACATTATAGATAAGGTAACACTCAAAGGAAGATAGTAAAATTGGATAAAAAAAAAATCTCTTCTGGACCAACGCTCCAGTACCGTACAGCGGGAGTATCCACCAACCGGCCCAGTCTCTGAATGTAATACTCTGCAACAAAGATGACTTTTTGGGGAGCAAGAGTTCATTGAGTGGTAAACCATGCTCAACAACACCTGGCTTCCATGTGCACACACAATTCATTGAACTCAAGGCAAGTGAAAGAATACTGCACTTTTTCCTGACTTTGTTACCCCCACACTAATATATTTTATCCAATATAACAGAGTTAAATTAATGGAAAGCGTGAAAATAGAGGGTGAAAAATGAATGTGTAATTGACTAAGGGTTCTATATCACACCTGCATCCAGAAATTGTCCTGAAAACTAGGAGAGAAAAACAATAGGAATAATATACTTTGTACGATGCACTGTGTTCTGTGCTATTCATATAGTGGTTGGATTTTGTCTACCCATGAAAAAATATAAGGTCAAAAATAGTAACTTCATTCATAGCTGAAGAAATTGAAACCCAGAACCATGGTTAGTGATGCTTCTGTTGTGTAACTGGCAAGTGGTAGAACTGGGATTTGACCCAGCTTATTTTATTACTTTGTGATGTGGCTGGCATTATGTTGTGGTTGTCATCTAAAAGAAGGGAAGGGAAAACATGAAGGAAAGAAGCCTGATCTTCACCTTAGAGTCCAGGAAGGGGGAAGGGGAAAGAAAAAGACTTTTCTAGGCTTAATGGTACCTGTCAGTGTAAATTTATTGTGTCTATTCTGGCACAACACTATGCAAGATACTAATAGGGATGAAGTCATCTTCTCATCTCCCATTGCACTTTGTCTTTGCCTCACCAGGATCACTGAGTACTCTGATACACTGATTTATGAGAAAAATTTACCTTTATGTAGCACTCTACTCTTCATAAAGGACTTTCAGGGATTATGTCATTTGATGTAATTTATGAACATGCTTTATTTGTTCTACTAGACAGTTACCTCCTGTGAACCATGTCTGATTCAACTCTCTATCTCCCCAGGTTGACCCTCATTGCCCCAGTCCTAACTGAGCAAAGGAAATTGCAAATAATAGGTATTCCAAAGTCTGGAACTGGTGGTTTTGTTTTTTAGATTTGTTTGTGCTCAAGAAATAGCAAGTAAATAAATGTTCATGGAATTTTAGAATTGCCTCCTCCCAATCCAGTGATTTCTTTAGACACAATGCTATTCTTTATCTGAATGCAAGTCCTATCACAAACAGTATTTCATCAACAATTTCAAACTTCTTCAGGAATAAGCAGTGACCTAAGTCCTACTCAAGCCAACCCCTCTATTTGAGCAGCATTCTGCCATAGTGTTGACTAGAAGCCCTATCCTATCCTTGTTCCGTTTACCACAGGCCCGTACCTCCCCAGACTCCTCATAGCTTTGAGTCATGATGAGGCCATGGTAGGTGTCAGGCTTTCCATGGACAGTCTGTATTTTGCCCTGGTGGCTGTGGCTATACTACATGTAAATTCCCTAGTATCAAGGAGCTTGGGCTTTCCATCTAGTTGGCAGTTCCAGGTCTAAGCATTGAATTGGAAATTAATAGTATTATGGACTGAATTGTGCCCCCACCCATTCATATGTTGAAGCCCTAACCACCAGCACCTCAAAATGTTGACTATATTTGGAGATAGTGACCTTAAAGAAGAAGCTAAATTAAAGTGAGGTCATTGGAATGAGTCCTAATCTGGTCTGACTGTTCCCTTTAAGAAGAGGATATCAGGACATACAGGAAACACTAGAGATGTGCACACACAGAGGAAGGGTCATTTGTGTACCCAGCAAGAAGGTGGCCATTGGCAAGCAAGGAAAGGGGTCTCAGGAGAAACCAAACCTGCTGACATCTTGATCTTAGGCTTCTAGCTTCTAGAACTATGAGAAAATACTTTTTAGTTGTTTAAGCCCTGGCAAACTAATACAAATAGTATTTGGTAGAATAGCTCAGATGTTGGGCAGCCTGGGTGACTCAGTGGTTTAGCATCGCCTTCAGCCCCGGACCTGATCCTGGAGACCTGGGATGGAGTCCCACATCAGGCTCCCTGCATGGGGCCTGCTTCTCCCTCTGCCTGTGTCTCTGCCTTTCTTTCTGTGTCTCTCATGAATAAATAAGTAAAATCTTTAAAAAAAAAAAAGTGCTCAGATGTAATTTTTAATGATCACAACAAATCTAATATTAAAACCCTTAGATGTGTGATTTTTTTTTTGCCAGTCCCTCTTTCATGCCTCCATATAAAAGCAAAGAGGTGGTAAACATAGATTAGATGGCAAAGAGTATAAAACAAGAACTGTGGAGTTTCACTGATACAGAAAAACGAGAAGGGGAGTGATCGGAGAAGAGATTCTAGAGGTTACACTTAAGGTGAACCTTGTTTGATGGATGGACTTTGCAGGAAAGAGCAGAAGGTCATATTGAATAAGGGAAAACCACATGCACCTTTGTCTTTGAGCACTTGAATGAACAGTAGACATTCAGTGCTTAATAGTTGAATTAGGAAAGACTGAATGAGGATGAGTCCTTCTAGTACCTATTAAGAACCTACTGTGTGCTGGGTATTATGTTAGACACTGGAAGTACACAAATAAAGGAAAAATCATCATTGCCCATGAAAAATCAATAGGCAAACAGGGGAGACCGGCACATAAACAACTAATAATTATACAATATGATAAATGCCAAAAAATGGAGTGTTAGGGAAATGAATAAAAAGAAGCCAGTAATCGGGACAAAGCAGGGAATGCATCACCCACAAAATGGCTCATAACAGGACCATGAGGAACAACCAAAGATCAGGACTTCATATAACAGGATTCCTCCAACAAACCCATCCTAGGTAGAGGGAGCACAGCAGGGTGCATATTCTAAGATACAGATGTGTCTCTGAGAGAAGCAAGTGGGACCAGATAATAAAGGTCTTGAGGAATATTTTCTCTCTAGCCTCCTTATTTTTCACTTGTTTGTGCTTATTTAGTTGGTATTTATTTAATTGGCAATATAGTTTCCCAAAGATTATTCAACCAGAAAATTCATTAAACTCTATTACAATGACCACACAAATTAATAATATCTCCTTGTTCTGCCTAAAAAAGAGATTTGCAGCTGCGTCTGTGCATGTTTTTTTTTAAACAATTACTGGACAGCCTACTTAGAAACACCAATTATAATAAACATTTAATTCTCCACTTAATCAGTTGTCTTAGATTTGCTGTTTCTCATCTGTGAACCAGTCCTGCCTTTCTTTTGGTTCCCTGCTGCTCCTGGGGAAGATGTGTGCTCAGGAGACCTGAGAATTAATGAGACATTCCTTAAGGACATTTGTGGGGCTTTTTTTTTTTTCCTCTCTCTTTTTTGGCTAAACCATTTTCTTAGTTGATGGAAGAAAAAGCAAGACATATGTGCTGATCCTCCGGGAAATTCAGCCAGGCTTTTCACTCTGCTCAGGTGTGTACAATTTGTTGCAGGCCAGTATGTTGGCTTGGCGGGAGGGTGGGTGTCCGTAGAGAGTGATGTTTTGACAGACTGTTTACTGCCACTTGGGCTATACCTGCAGGCTGTTTGGGAGCAGCTGGTATAGAGGGCCTGCTTATTTCCATCATCTCCATCCACGTGGATAATTAGCAAGGCTGGCCCCAGGCCAAGTGGCAGAAGCAATGATGTCTATGGTCCCTGCAGCTTCCCAGGCCCCTCCCGTACCCCATCCACTTCCTCCTGCCACCTCCTAACCCCAGGCTCAAGGAATTCAGCACATAGGAGCAGTAAAGAGGTTGCGTGAACCAACCCCAGCCTAGCCTTTAGCAATTAGTCTGGTGGACTGAATACCTGCCTTGGTATCTGAACCTGTCTTTGAGCCCCCCCTTTTTTTTTTCCAGGATTAGAAAGCCTTTTCTTGTTTTGAACAGAAATTCATTCACTTAATTAATATTTATTGAACACCTACTATGTTCCAGGTATAATTCTAGTTTAAATGGGTCTCATGGGATAATTTAGTCCCAGAGGAAAAGAGCCTCATTTCCCTTATTCCTCCTAACATGGTGGTAAGTTCCCTTCCAGCGAACTTGTGTTTGCATTTTCACTTGTTGTTCCTTAGGTTCCCTCAGTCATAAGCCTCTCCCAGATTCACCCATCTTGTCTTCTCTGCTCATCACATACAAGTGATCCATCACCCACCTACTTGCAGCACAAGCTGTCAGGAGCAGCATGATTTCATGCTCAGTAGTGTTCATTGTCCTCTACCTAGAATGCCTTTCCCTCTTTGACGTACTTGCTGAACTCCTCCCCTTTCTCTCTTCACACATGTCTCACCCTGGCTTAAACACAGGATCATGACATATTCACCTTTTGCTATTAACAGCTGGCCCAGTAACTGACCTTTAGGGCTCAATCAGTGTTTATCTACCTCCTGTATAGTTCTCTTTCAGATCAGTAGAAGGCCCTGGGAGATCAGTGAAGGGAGCTACCATGAGAAGATCCTCATGCTACACCAGGGCCAGGAGTGCTGGCAGCTCCTACTTCTGCTTAGGCTTCACCATGGCCTCTAGTTGCAGCTCTTCCAATTTTGTATCCTCCTCTTTCTGATAACAGTAATCGTCCAATCAGGGGTCCTCTTAGCATGTTAGCTTTCTCTGTTTATCCTGCTCTCCTCCACTGGATGTTTAGTGAATTGGGACTAGCTTTCCCTATACCACACCAAGGTCCCAGGACTCTAAGTCTGCCATTGAGCCCATCTGACTAAACCCCATCCTCAACCTGTGCTAGTCTATTGCTCATGTACAGTGTGGGACATAGACTTTCATCCATTCTCCTGGGCACACACCAGGAAGACAATTGCAATAGCATCTACTTCCATAATCCTGGAAGCTTATCTGGAATTTTTCTTTTTGAAGATTTCATTTATTTATTTGAGAGAGAGAGAGAGAGAGAAAGTGAGAGAATGTGTGGGGGGAGGGGCAGAGGGAGAGGGAGAAGCAGAGTCCCCACTGAGCAGGGAGCCTGACTTGAGGGGTCAATTCCAGCACCCTGAGATCATGACCTGAGCCAAAGGCAGACATTTAACTGACTGAACCACCCAGGAACCCCGCTTACCTGGAATTTCTATGACTGTGTTCATCAGTCTCTGAGAGCATCTAAGTTCCTATCATCTGCCTTCCAGTCTTCCCTTACCACCTACAGGTACCCTTTTTTTGTGTGGTTCATAGAGAGAAGCTATACTCTAAGCCCACTAGGCTCATAATTTTTTTTGTTTCTTTTGTCTTTTTGGTTCTGCTGTTAGCAAAAGTCTACTTATAATCTCAGAAATCTATACTCTAACTCATTATTACTTGTGAATAATCTCTATTACCCTGAGTTCACTGCCTGTGGAACAGTTGCCCTGTTGCATCTCAGTGAGCAAGAGCAAAAAATAGGGGAAAAATTGTCTACCATGAAGACTGTAGTCACCATAAAATAATAAATGCTCAATAATTACTAGTTTTGTTACAAGGAAATCAGTGTTGTTAATTTCCATCTGTGAAGTAATCAAACTTTAGCACATATTCAGTCTAGAAGTTATAGATTGGTGGCCTGCAGATCAAAGTTGGACTGCATACTTTTTTTCCCCCAGCACTGAGTTTTAAAAATTTTGTATTTGAGCCCTGTAGGTAGGCTCCCTACTACTCTTTGGTTCACTAAGGCCCCACTGCTTCCTATTGTCACATAAAACACGTTCATGACCTTCACACTCCTGAAGGCGTTTTAGTTCCAGTCCAACCCTGTCTTTTGAGGATCAGAGAGCAGCAGTAATTTGCTCAAGGTCATATAACTAGTTAACAGCAGTGCTAGTGGTAGAAGGCTACTGTCTGACTTGTAGTCTAGGGCTCTTCTTCTATAACCAAGGTGCCTCCCCAAAATACCAAATACAGTTGTGAAACTGGAATTGAATTTTCTTAGTCTATAGAAAGGGGAAGGAAGGAGACTCAGATTACAGTAAAACTCCAAATTGTACTGGCTCTTGTCCAAACCTGTATCCAGAGGAAATCCATCCCACTGTAAAAGCTGGCCCAGTTATGTCTTAAAGTCCTCATTTGAAGGGGACTCAACTGAGTCACGTGTGCTCAAAAATTCACCTGTTGGCTAGTCACCACGTGGCATTTGGCACATTCTTCCTCATCCAGTCTGCATCCCTCTCTACTGTTGATCTTCTTTGGCCACAGTGGCATTTGAGAGTGACCCATGATTGCCCCATCCCTATATTTCTTCAAAGAGTGTTGTCAACCAGTGCTCTCAAAGCTGTGCATCCACAAATTCTGCTTTCCTGTGCCCTACATAGAAATGCACTCTTTAAATTTGTTTTAAAATTTTTTATTTATTTATGATAGTCACAGAGAGAGAGAGAGAGAGGCAGACACATAGGCAGAGGGAGAAGCAGGCTCCATGCACCAGGAGCCCGATGTGGGATTCGATCCTGGGTCTCCGGGATCGCGCCCTGGGCCAAAGGCAGGCGCTAAACCACTGTGCCACCCAGGGTTCCCAGAAATGCACTCTTTAAAGGCCCACCTGTGATAATCTGCATGGGTAAATGCTTGCATGTAGGCCTTTAGGCCAGTAACTTCACCTGTGCTAGCTAAACATATTCATCTCCTTCACTGTTAGCCAGGAACCCTTCCTACTAGAACCCTTGCATATTTATTTTCTTCTATGAACCTCATTTATCCCCTCTCTAGTAGGGTCGGTCATGCCTCCATCTGAGGGTTGTTGCCAAAATTATAAAAAAAAAAAATTATATGTGGCGCTAAGTGTGAAAGTACCCAGCAAGCTGCAGCATGCTGTACAAATGTTAGGTCTGTAGGTTTATAAAGCCTTCTGTTCTCAGCTTCCACTATTTACCAGTATCTCATGTTTATTCATTTTGTGGTGTGTGTATCTATTTTTCCTTTTAAAAAACAAACATGATATTTTAAAGTTGAAAGACTAAACAAATCCATTCAAATTTGCATAGCTCTTAGGTTATTAGATTCTTGGTAAACGTCATAAGTCTTCCATGTGTATCAATTTTCAATTTAATTCAACTAACCACTATTGAACACTTACTTCTGGGCCTTTACTGGGTATATGCATGTGTCCATTCTCTGAAATCATTTAACAGGATCTAGATCACATTGTATTTTATGATAAATAGAAAATCTAATAAGATATTAAGTGACATGAGCCACAACTAATGCTGAATATATTGGGTTTTAGTGTTCGAAAAGCACATCCTGTGAACACTTTGAGAGTCACACCAGCTAGACTGGAGCCTAAGCTCAGCACCAAATTGTTGTATAACCTGAAGGATGCTCTGTAAATTTTTGGAGCTTCAAATTCCTCATTTAGACAATAATTGAAGATGATAATGTTATACTGTAGGTTTGTGATCAGGAATAAACAAGATCCCATATGCAAAACACCTAATACATTTTAAAATCTCTTTGTATGTAATATTTTAAGAAAGCTGATGCCTCATACCAGTGCTTTTATATATATATTTTTTAAGATTTTATTTATTTATTCATGAGAGAGAGAGAGAGAGGCAGAGACACAGGCTGAGGGAGAAGCAGGCTCCCCGCAGGGAGCCCAATGTGGGCCTCAATCCTGGGACTCCAGGATCATGCCCTAAGCTGAAGGCAGACACTCAACCACTGAGCTACCCAGGCATCCCACAAGTGCTTTTTTAAAGCTTTACAATTATTTTCTCATTTTCTATAAAGATTATTGTCAGAATTCAACTTGTCTGTTAGGTAGTTTGCTGAGACATGGCTGTTTTCCATTGCATTCATCTGGGTCCTCTAAGAACCATACCCTAAAACCAGATTGAATATGCAAGAATGCTATTAGGGGGGATGCCTGTGTGAAAGAAGATAATTTGGTCAACAGGGAGGGCTGGGAAGCCAAACAGATAGCAAGGCAAGTGTGTGACCCCAAGTGAACAAGGGAGGGAGAGAAAGTCTGAGAAAAACATCCTAGACTTCCATGTGATGTGAGTCAGGTCCAGCAAAGCCAGTGGGGAGCCCTCAAGCCAAAGTCCGTTTGGAGGAGACCTCATCCCCCAGGAGCTGGTCCATCTTAGTATCCCTGCAGTGCTCAGTCTTTGAGCTGGAGAAGCCTGTGGGAGGTGTAGACTTGGCACAAATCCGACATGAATATGAAAGAATAGCAGCCAGAGCCTTTGGTCAGTTACTGCCTACAGTTGGAGGCGTGGAGGTTCATTGTGCCTCCTAATGTTTACAGCACCACCCAGGAACGCCTTTGTTCTCCCCTCAGCAATGGCTATTCTTACAGATCTCTATCAGTGCTCACCTATCACTTATTTCTCCTTTATACGAAATTACAATAACCCTAAAGGTGACAAAACAGGAAATCAGCTCAGCAACACACTGGTCACTTCTGACTTTTCTGGGAATGTGTTCAACCCAATTTTTAGTGATGTAATCCAGTTGGTCCTGATGCCTAGTAGTAGCTATAGCTCCTACTTCATCGACTTAAAATTTGGTTAAAAAAATAAAATAAATGAAATGAAATAAAATAAAATAATAAAATAAAATAATAAAATAATAAAATAAAATAAAATAAAATAAAATAAAATAAAATAAAATAAAATAAAATAAAAAAGATTTGGTTAAAACTGGCTCTGCCTCTGCCCAGCTATTTGTGGTCAAGTCATTTAACCTCAGTGATCTCTCCTCTTTTATAAAGCGTACATTATAATACCTATCACAAAAATTGTCAACATCAAGAATTAACTATAATAAAACTAGAAAACTAATAAGTTGCTTAGCATAATTCAGACAATTGATACATTTAATAAATCACTTGTATTTTAGTGTAATTATCATTATCTTTTATGATCATCAGCTGCATAATAAGCATTGGTGAATGAAATCTCTATGTAGTGTTAATAAAATTAATGTTTGCCTACCTAACATAGTGGTTAGCCCATGCCAGGTAACCGACAGATACTAGTTCCCTTTCTTCCCTCCTGTTTCTCTGACAATTTTACTTTGCTCTAGCAGAAGGTTTTTTCAGCATATTAAAAAATTCTATCTTCTTCAAAGAGGCCGTTTGTCTCCTTTGTTTCCTTTTGGGCACCTCAGACAACAGCAAACTGATGGGAATTCCATGAATTCATCAACATTCTTTTCTATATTTGTTGATGGCCTAACTGATGCCAAACAGCAGGAATTCTGCTATGTACATAATTGTTTTTGCCCTCAAGAAACCCATGATCTGAGGGTGGGGGGAGATAGGAGGGCAGCACTGTAAGTTGTCTGTGCCTTGGATGGTAGTGATCCAAAAATGGTGTAGCCCACTATGTTGGGGAGTGTGGAGTTGTCAGGGGGAAGCACTTTCTTTTTCTGTCTTCTTTTACCCCTCTTCCTCCTGCATCATCGTCACCATCATGATTCTAGATATTTGTTGACCCAGAAAGCTTTCAGGTACTGTGCCAATTTCTTTATGCATATTAACTAAATTAATCCTCATCATAATATTACATGGTATGTATCTTCATTCCATAAATATGGAGTCCGGATCTCAGAGAAGTCATTTGTCTAAGACTCACCTATCTACTGACTAGTAGAGCCAAGTTTCAAATCCAGATAATCTGGATTAATGGCCCACAGACATACCCTAAGATAAATGGCTCATACAGGAGAAGATGCCTAGGCTGGATCTTGAGTAGTGAGGGATTCAGCAGGTCGTCAATCCTAGAATACGGTAGGCCAAAGGAGCAACATGTGCATGGGTAGGCAGGGCAGCCTATCTAGGCTTACTTGTTATGAGTCTTGCATATCACTTAGCCAGTGTTTTACACATAGTGAGCTTTCAGTAAATTTGTTGAATGAAGGGAAGAATAATTAAAGCTACGCATGCTCTGCAGCCTTCCATCCACCAATCTATCCCCCTCATCCTGATTTCTCTCTGATTCCATATCAATCTTCGCCTCAACCAGGAAGCTTTCTGAGGTTACCCTTGTGCACAGGGACTTCTTCCTCCCCAAATCCTTGCAGCAGTAAACATCTGTAACTCTCAGGTAGCACTTAATTATAAGGAATCTTGTGTATTTATCATAATTTCTTTATTTTAAAGATTCATTTGTTTATTTTAGAGGGAGGGAGGGAGAGAGAGAACCTCAAGCAGACACCCCTCTGGGCACAAAGCCCAACATCGGGCTCAGTCTCACAACCCTGAGATAATGACCAGACCTGAAATCAAGAGTCAGATGCTTAACCCACTGAGTCACCCAGGTGTCCCTTCCTTCCTTTCCTTCCTTCCTTCCGTCTTTCTTTCTTTCTTTCTTTCTTTCTTTCTTTCTTTCTTTCTTTCTTTCTTTCTTTTCTTTCTTTCTTTCTTTCTTTCTTCTTCCTTCCTTCCTTCCTTCCTTCCTTCCTTCCTTCCTTCCTTCCTTCTTCTTTCTTTCTTTCTTTCTTTCTTTCTTTCTTTCTTTCTTTCTTTCTTTCTTTCTTTCTTTTTCTTTCTTCTTTTCTTTCTTTCTTTTTTTCTTTCTTTCTTTTTTTCTTTCTGATTTAGTTTATTTTAGCACAAGTGAGGGGGAAGAGAGAGAAGCAGACTCTCCACTGAACAAGGAGCTCTATCTCACAACCCTGAAATCATGACCTGAGCCAAAATTAAGAATTGAGGCTTAACTGACTAAGCCACCCAGGTACCCTCTTTATTATTTTTAATGGAAGTATAGTTGTCATGCATCTTGTGTATTTGATAATCTTCCTACTCATCTATCATATGGACTCCCTGAAAATAGGGTCCATGAGAAGCAGTATGATAGAATAAAAGAGGCAACAGTTTGGGGTCAGACAGATCTGCATTTGAATTACCCTCTATCTCTTCTCACCATCTGTGTGACCTGGGAGTGAGGTTACATATTTTGAAACTTATATTCAATATTTTTGATGGATATATTTTTGTATTGTTGATATATAATTAACATACATTGTATCAGTTTCAGGTATATAGCATACTGGTTAAATATTTGTATATATTGCAAAATGATCACTGTAAGTCACGCTAACATCCATCACCATCAATACATCAATAGATTATTTTTCTTGTGATGAGAACTTTTAAGATCTACTCTCTTAGCTTTCAAATAAATTATAAAGTATTAACTGTAGTCTCCATGCTATATATTACTGAGCCAAGACTAATTGTATAACTGGAACTTTCATTTCATAACCATCTTTATTTTGCCCACTCCCTACCCCCTGCCTCTGGCAACCACCAGTCTATTCTCTGTATCTATAAGTTTGGGTTTGGGGGAAGGTTTTGGTTTTTTTAGGATTCTACATATAAGTGAGATCATACCATATTTCTTTCCCTGGCTTTTTTCACTTAGCTAATTCCTTCAAAGTTCATCTGTGTTGTCACAAATGGCAAGATTTTCCTCTTTTTCTATGGTTGAATATCCCATTGTGTGTGTGTGCGCGCGCCTATGTATGTTACATTTTTGTAATCTATGTACCCATCATTCACTGATAGACATTTACTTGCTTCCATGGCTTACCTATCATGAATAATGCCACAGTGAATCTGGGTATGCAGACATATTTCTGATTTGGTGTTGTTTCTTTTGGATAATTTAATTTGGATAGTTAAATTTCAATTTCCCAGAAATTGAACTGCTAGATCATTTTTAATTTTTTTTTTAAGAAACTCCATACTATTTCCTCCAATGGGTGCACAAATTTACATTTCTGCCAACAGGACTCAAGCATTCCCTTTCTCCACATCCTCACAAACACTTGTTATTTCTTGTCTTTTTGATGTTAGCCATTCTGACAGATATGAGGTGATATCTCATGGTAATTTTGATTTACATTTCCCCAAAGATTAGTAATGTTGAACATCTTTTCATGTACTTGTTGGCCATCTTTATGTCTTCTTCAGAAAACTGTCTGTTCGGTTACCTGTCCATTTTTTAATCAGATTGTTGTGGTTTTGTGTGTGTATGTTTTTTTGTTTTGTTTTTGTTTTTGCTATTGAGTTGTAAGTTTTTTTATACATATTTTGGATATTAATCTGTTATCAGATATATGATTTGCATATGTTTTCTTCCATTCAGTCCGTTGTCTTTTCATTTTGTTGATTGATTTTTGTGTATGGTGTAAGATAGTAGTCCAGTTTCTTTCACCTGTGGCTGTCAGTTTTCCCATCACCATTTATTGAAGGGACCATTATTTCCCCATTGTATAGTCTTGGCTCCCTAGTCTTAAATTAATTGACTGTAAGTGTGTGGATTTGTTTCTGGGCTCTCTATTGTGTTCCAATGACCTATGTGTCTGTATTTATGCCAATCCCATGGTATTTTGATTATTATAACTCTACAATATAATTGGAAATCAGAAAGTGTGGTGCCTCTACCTTTGTTCTTTCTCAAGTTTGATTGAGATATTCGGGGTATTTTTTCCTTCTATATAATATCTGATCCTAGGATAGGATATTAAATAGGATAATATCTGATCCTAGGATAGGATACTAAATAGGATAAAATACCTGGTACCATTTAGTTCCATGTCTAGCACACAGTCCCTAGGTCAGCGTGAATTTATTCCCTCTTGTGCTTCTTTATTCACATATTTGCAATGAGATTCTTGGTAAATAGACTGTAAGGATGTGTAGTGACACGTTGAGAATGCTGTAAACCCATTTATTCTCATCAGAGACCACTGAACACCTAGCCAAGCCAAAGAAGAATTGCCGTATTATGCCTCAGGAGCCTGTTCTCAGAAATTAAAAAACAAGCAAGGTGCTGTGCTCTAGTGGAAGTGTGGCACCTCTGATAGTTGACAGTGCTGTGAATAGAGGTGATAGGGAGAAGTTCTGTGCAGCTATACTTTGGTTTGACCAGTGGTTTTGTGAAGTGTATGCTATTTTTGCCTTATGTAAATTGTCATTTGAAATACTATTTATGTATTTGAAGTGAATTTTACATTCCCTCATATGCTCATTTGTATATTCAACAAATATTTATTGACTACTTGCTCTGTGCAAGGTTCTCTGAACTCATATGGGGACACAAAATTAAAGAGAGAAGGACTCTGAGCAACAGTGAAAAAGCTTTGTTTCTGGAACCTGGCAACATGGGTTCAAATCCTGACCACATCCTCATCAGTTTGACAATTTGTGAAGACCATCTGAGACTCAGTTTCCCTATCTGTAAGATGGACATATAAGTAGTAATTGCCTAATATGGGAGGTTATAAAGATTCAAAGAAATATTCTAAGTAAAATATTTACTGTGACACCTGGTGCACACTGATCATTAAATAAATGCTTGATTGTATGTATGTGCAATATGTCACATTATCTGATTTTTTAAAAACTCTAAATGAAATAAAAAAGATCACTGATGACCAAGAAGTGTGTTTTGTTTTGTTTTGTTTTTAGCCCTTGAGGGAATTTGCGGTTTCTTTCCAGTTATTGTTTTTGGTAAGAAGTCTATCTTAATATAATACTTCTAGGAGCCCATCAGTAGTTCCTTGGCAGAGGGTGTAGGTGGTAGGTGGACAGGGGTCAGTGGGAATGACTTCACAGAGGAAGTAGCATTTTACCTGACAGGGAAAGGTAGTCACAGAAGAGAAACAAGAAGAGAAAGGGAAGAACAAAGTTGTGAAAATGATGAAGTATGTGAGGTCTTGCAAGCAGTTCATTCTTTCAGATGAAAGAATTGCAAGTGGCCAAATGTCAGAGAATTCTAAATGGCCAAAAAGACTCAAGTGTCATTTCTGGGGTCAATCAGAGAAGAAAAAGGTGGAAATATTGATTGAGATAAGACTGAGCAAGGCCTTGACTGATAAATATTTAGTGTGGTTTATAGGTTCTCTAATCCAACATATCATCTTCTAGACCAGAAAATTGGGGTTCAGAGAAAATCTAGCAGCTGGCTGTTTCTTTAGTGCCTTATAAAAAATGCACTCTAAACATGTGGCTTAAAATAACATAATTGATTACTTTTTACATTCAGCCGGTTCAGGCAGCATTTGCCTACTTCATATTGTGGTCAGACAGGGTACTGTGTAAGTTCAAAGTTCAAAGGGGCTTCAGCCACATGGCTGGGTTCTGTACTAACAGCTAGTGAAATATCAACCACAGCCTAATTCTCTTCCATGTGGAGCACCCTGGTACAGTGAGCTATGAAGCAATGTGACCGAATGGTTGCTTGGGCTTTCTCACAGAAGCCCAGTATGGCAGTCCTAGAGCAGCCAAGTTACTTACTTGGCAACTCTGTATTTTCAGAATGCAAAGGTGGAAGTTGTCAAGCCTTCTGAAGATCTAGTTCAACAAGTGACCGAGTGTCAGTTTCCCTGCGTTGTATTGGTTAAAGTAAATTATGATTAAAGCAATCATTTGTTAAAATATCTTCTCTATAAGGCTTCCCAAGTTCAAGGAGACTATACAAAAGCATATATGCCAAGAGGCATGGTTTATTAGGGACCAGCAAAATAACAATCTTCCACATTGAATAACTTCCCCAGACTCAAAACCAGTTAGCAAATACGACTTTTGGAATTAGATCCCAAGTCTCTATCTCTTTTCTTTCAGAAATGACATGATGCCTCCCCATCAGGCTGTGATGAGGAAAATGTATGATGACCCCACCACCACAGAGCTTGAATAAAAGCACCTATTACCCAGCAGCTGCTAGATAGTTATATTCTTTATCCTAAGAGTCCAAGAATACAGCTACAGTCATCTTTGCAGAAAGCAACTCTCTGACCTTCATGGTTGGATGAGGGAATGAAAAGCCCCTAGACAACTAAGGAAATTACCGGTGACATAGAATCCACTTTTGATGCCAACTGGCAAAAAATCATTAAAAACAGTTACCATCTTCTGGCCAAAGCGTGAGAGCTATTCAATTCAGGACTAATGAACATGGCACTATTGATCTTCTAAGACCGTGCAGGACTGATCAGTATCCAAGCCATAAATTATATTTATGAAGACATTCAAATAGCACACAATGATTACTTTTTCTCCTGAAAGCTAAGAGTAGCCACAGAGGCATCAGTTTTGCACAAGGTGATAGAACTACCTCTTCCACAGTTATCTGAACAAGACAAGAAGATGGATATTCATCGTATTCATCGGCATAAGGCACAATCTCATTTTGTTGACTTGATAGCTTCTGCTGTGTCTTCCTTCTTGAATATTTCATCTCTTTAGAGAAGACGATATGTGAAATCATTCTTCATTTAGTTTCATCTTTTTAATTTTTTTTAATTTGACAATTTAGCAAACCAGTAAGAATCTGTGGGAAGATGTATTTGAGAACAGGAAATGAAGCTATCAGCTAAAGGCGTTGCAAATATTCAAAGAAGTAAATGCTAGTAAAATGTCCATGCTAGAGTAGACAAACCCTAGAAAGAAGGTCAATTTTTCATTTTTCTTATAAGGAAACTGAACTCCCACTTGTGAAGTAACTTGCTCAAGGTCATACAGAGGACATTTTGCCTGGTGCCAGTTGGCAGCTGGACACCCTACCTTTATATATATATATATATAATTTATTTGTTTGTTTATTAACTTAAGAGAGAGAAAGAGCATCAGTGGGAGCAGGGGCAGAGGGAGAGGGAGAAAGAGACTCCCTGCTGAGTGCAGAGCCCACTAGGGGCTGGATCTCATGACCCTGAGATCATGACCTGAGCCGAAATCAAGAGTTGGATGCTCAACTGACTGAGCCACCCAGGTACCCCATGGACATCCTACCTAGAGAGGCCAAGTTCCCCTCATAGCATATTGCCTACCTTGCCCCATAATTTTTTATCTTAAGTGTTTGAAAGCTATGGATGTGTGTGAGAAAAACCAATGACCTGGATATTAGAAATCCAGTATTTTAGTTTAAAGTGTAACACCAAATCACTGTGTGGGCTTCAACAAAGCACTAACTTCTCTGGACCTTAGATTCCCCATTTCAAAAAAAAAAAAAATTTAACTGAGATGAATTCTAAATTCCTGTTCATCTGAAAATTCTGATTATATTTCCTGATCAGGTCTGAGAAGACCTGGGTCTGTGGAGGCTGAATAGGAACATTACACTTTAAAAGGAGTGAGGAAAAAATCAGCTCCAAACTTATCATTAGAGGAGGCTTTGATCCCCCAAAGGAATGGTTTTGCAGTAGCTACAGAGGTCAGCAGCTGTGGGAGGCTAATTTAGGTTGTCTCTGGCTCATTGGCAATCATGAGGCTTGATATGTATTTGAAATAAACTAAACATTCCTAATCACCTCGAGAAAGGGATAACTCATTATAACTGCACGCTAAGGAACTTCAGTGACATTTATTCCGCATTTGTGTACAAATAGATTACATTATTTAACTAAATCAGTTTGGGCAGCTGGAAGCTACCAGTGCACTCATTTATCCCTGCAGAAGATTGAACAGTGATTAAAAGAGAATACCTCTTTAATTCCAGATGTCATATACATTCCACAAGGAAAAGGTTTTGTAGAACTTCGTGATAATAGCCTTCCACAAACCGAGCATCTCCTATAATGTCACCACCACATCTGAAGGTGAGGAAAGGAGCCATAAAAGCCAGAGAAGCCCATTTCTATGGCCATCTGGGACAAATCCATTCTGGATTTTTCTTTTACTTGCATTAGGAAACATGCTATTCCACACTCCCCCCCACCCCCCCCCACCCGAAGTGCCTAAGATGATCATAGTGGAGAACCAGAACCTTCTGTCTGATGGTTTGGTTCCTTAATTTGGCCATCTGGAATTCCAGGGAGCACACGGTTTCAAAATGTAAGCTTTCAAATGGGGACAGGGCCACATGGGACAACCTGCCATTTGGGACACATCTTGGTTCTTCCAGCCTTGGATGCTTTTGTGCTTGTTTTTTTTCTATTTTGTCCCAAAAGAAGGTGCTAAATGGATAACATTTGAAACCTCTCTTCCCACGGTATAGAGAACTCATTTCTGACACGAACAATTGAGTGCAATACAGCTGGGGGCTTTGGCGGAGCAACTTGAAAACTGATACAGAGGAGCTAAAATTTGTTAAATATCTATGATGAGTCAGATATTGTGGGAAGCACATTACATAATCCTCATCGAGCCTCAGAAGTGGCTGCAAAGCCATTTCATAGACCATGGGACCTGAATAATCACACAGGGCCCACACTTAGAAGGACCATCTTCTGTTGTCACCATCATAAATTTTTCATACTTTTCTAACAGAACCCCTCTGCCTTTCACTTTGTACTGAGCCCTGCAAATTCTGTTGCTGGTCTTACCTGGCTAGATAGGTATTATTATTTGTGGGTGCGTATGTGTTAACAGATTAAACAAAAATAAAAGGTCTGCTTATCTCAAACTCAGGTCTTCCAAACTCTTTCCTTTTTATTATTCTGAAAAAGAAAACTAGGCATTATGTATTATAAGAAAAGACATGCTGAATCTTTACCTTAAAACATATCCCACCCCATCCAAGGGAGGAGAGGTAAGATGGGAGATGATAAAGTAATGATAATAGTAAGAGCAACAGCACTGAAAAATATATATTTCTGTAGGTTTCTTGTATATTTTTTTCTTTACATCTATACATTTGCACATGTGTAAATGATGTGAATATACATGAGAAAATAACTAATTATATCCAAGCCTCAGAAAACCATAAATCAAATAAAGTAAATTTTTATTATTTCAAATTACAAAGTCATTTCCATCATACATTTAAGTGAGCTAATGTGACTTGTGTTGCATCACGTATTTCTTAAAGAGAAAAACATTTCAGATGGTAAACAAGTCATGCTTGAACATTAACTATTAGACTTGAGGCCATTATTAAATAACTGTGTTTCTTTTTCTCAGAAAACCATGTCCTCCATTTAGGATTAATATACTTTGGGCTATGTTCAAGCCTTTGGTGTTGAGATCCAAAATTTTAAAATTACATAAATAATCAGTATATATACATGAAGCAAATATATGTTGAACACCTATATGCTAGTCACCATTCTCACACAGAATCAAGAGATTAATGCATTAATTCATCAGATATTTATTAACTGCCAGTGTGTGCTAGGTATTGCATTAGCCACTAGCAATAGATGATGAAAAGGTAGCTATTTTGCCCTGCTCTCTAAAATTTTATAGTATAACAGGAAAGATAGATATTTTTAAAATAATAAAAGCAAAAAAAACATATATCAAGCATGATATGAAAGATAAATGCAGTAGTTTTGGGAATTCTTTTTGATGGACTTTCCTTGGAGAGGTCAGAGCGAAGTGGAATCACAAAGGGAATCAAAAAAGCAAAGAAAATACTAGTTAAGGGAACAAACAACAAGGTGCCAGGATCCAGAGGAAGTAGCATTCAGTCCAGAGTGGTGGTTGGGAATCCAGGATACCACTTGGTCAGGATCCTCAACTGAGGCAGTCTCGGAGTCTAGCACAAGGCAACCCCAACTCACCACCATGAGGAACCTCAGTTTTTCTCTCAGTGGTAAAGGTGTTGCAGAGGAAGGGAGGGCAGGCTCTGCGACCTGTGAGTTTTCTGTTAACTCTGATAACTCTTTGATTTAGTGATTCTAAGAGGTGGTGTGGAATGAGATTGAGAGAAGAGGAAAATAAAGAAACAAAAGACTGAGGACTAGTGGAGCGCATAACACATTTTAACAACAGCACCATTTGGCAGGCATTGCATTGGGTGCTTTACATGCTGTATTTCTACTTCTCACTGCAGCGGCATCATGTCTTCATCTGCTAATCTCATTGCAGCTAATGTGCAGCTATTCAATGTCTTTTGCTCTATGACTTTTTTTCTGGCTGCTTCCCAAGCTCTGATCTGCATCTCTACTCATGGAGGCAGCTACTGCAGCCGTGTAACTTCTGATATCTCTGCCTTCAGCCCACCTGCCATATGGTATCCCAAACTGCTTTACTAAGAGAAAGACCTGACCATTTCCTGCCTTAAAACCAAAGGGAGTTTCCATCCTGTCTAGGAGATGGATCAAACACTATATTTGGTGCTCATCATTATCTACAGCCTATCTCAACCCACCTCATGGTCTGACCCAACACACCATACTGACTGATGGAAAGGGAATAAAATTTAAAATTGTCCATGGATTCAAATCCTGAGTTTTAAGTAGCTGAGCAACCTCAGGCAAGTTAATTAACTGCACTGAGCTTCAGTTTCTTTAGGTTTAAGACAGACTATTAAAGGAGAGGGTAAGAAAGGCAAGCGCTCTGCTCTAAGAATTTCCACACTTGGCAGAGGAAAGGCAAAGAGGAAACAATCACCGAAGTAGAACACCGTGTCATTATTTATGACCATAAGAGGAAATTGGCAATGTTTATACTGCCGAGAAACCAATAGGACTGTGACTAGTGTTTCATAATGGACAAGACTTGTCTCATGTACTGAGACATTTCTAGACCATTTCTAACAGTTAAGTATTCTTTCCTCCAGAGTGTTGAAGTCTATTGGGTTGTAGGGGTGAGATATAGGTTGTGTCCTGGGAGACACAGGATACCCCTTCCATCCCCTTGTCTTCCTGCTTGGAACTGTGTTTATATGTTCAACAAATCCCTTTTCACTTGAGGCAGACAAAGATAGTTGTAGTGCATGCAGTTTGTTTTAGTAGCCATATACAATTGGCTCCCTGTCTAGGAGCTATAGCTCCTCTAGAGCTTCTCTAGAGCTTGTCTACAAGCTATAGCTCCTCTAGAGCTTCCTACTAGCTCTATAACCCTGTGCAATTTAACCTCATTGAACCCCAGCTTTCTCATCTGTAGAATAAGAATACCTAAATGTGCAAGTATCCTGTAGATTCAAGATGGTGATGTCTGTCATCCATCTTGCAGGAAACCTGGCAGGTGGTCTGCAATTAATAACTAATATTCATTAAATTATTAATAATTAATATAATTAATATCTGACAAACTTCATCTATTAAAACTCTCTTGCCAGCCTAGTGTTGCCTCCAAATTCATACTTGTCTATCCTTGGTTTTGGTGAGCCCATTCTGGCATACGTTGAGCGGCCTTGTGTTCTAGATCTTGACAGGGTCCTTTCCAGCACAGACAGTTCTTTTAAGAGGATACAGAATTCTTTTACCCGGTTTATTCCTATATCCAGAGCTTCATTATGATTCCATCGTCACACTAATTTCATTCAGCTCATGAAACATCTGTTCACATAGCAGATCAGCCCCTTTTACAGATATTAGTCTAAATGAGTTCTACTGTACTCATGGTAATCTTTTTTCCCCCTCAGCAACTGCCTAAATAAACATTTGCTCAATATGGAGCAAGTCTTTGAGTTGAAGGGGAAAAATGATCTATATTTCATAATCTCCCCCAAGGCATGTTTCCTTCTTTTAAGGAATGCAACTATGCAAAAAAGAAAAAGCAGAGTAACTGCTGTGATTTTGTATTGTTCACCGTCATATGACTACATGGCTATCCGTGAGTTCAGCCATTGCCTACGAATACCCTGGACGTAGGTGGCATTCCACTGAGTTCAGTTCACTAAGCATTTACTGAGGACATATTTAGTCAGGTTCTGGGGAAAAGATCATTGGTACAGACTGTACGTTCAAGGGGCTTATATTCTCCTAGAGATAAATGTGTAAGGACGTATCACAATACCACTCTGAATTGAGAGGTATCAATTCAGGTGACCCTTCCAGACCATGAATGGTTAGAATCTACTGTCTGCAGAAATCCAGAATATTCTTTTGTTGCTAAAGCTAATGAATGTTTAAGGAGGACTTTAAAAAGTCCTCTTTTTATGTGACAGCCCTAAGTTCTTGATGTTCTTGACAGTCTTCCTTCCTGACATTCTCTCTGGTCTTAAATCCTATGACACTAGCTTTCTTCCTAACACTCCTTTTCCTTCACAGGCTCCTGTTTCTCTCCGACTTTTCAGGTACCAGTATCTTTAATGGCTCCATTCTCTACCCTCCTTTTCTCCTACACAATCTTCCTGGGCAAGTTCATGTACACCGTGGCTTGTACTTCTGCTTAAGGACTGATAATTCATAAAATTCTCTCTACCATAGATTTCACGCCTAATTATACACATGTATTTCCAATTGTTCACTTGATGTTTCAGACTGGATGCTCTATGTGAAACTTAAATTCAACTTCTTCCTCAAACTGAATTTGTCCTTCTTCTCTCCTACCAAAAATGCTGTCCTCCTACATTATTTAATCTATATTGCAAGCTATAAACCTAGAAACAGTCCTAGATTTCTACATTTGTCCAAATTCCCTTGTCCAAATACAAGTATGTCTTATCCTTTCTCTTTTTTTTTTTTTTTAAGATTTAATTTATCTATTCATGAGAGACACAGAGAGAGAGAGAGGCAGAGACACAGGCAAAGGGAGAAGCAAGCTCCGTGCAGGGAGCCCGACGTGGGACTTGATCACAGGTCTCTGGGATCACACCCTGGACTGAAGGCAGTGCGAAACCGCTGAGCCACCCGGGCTGCCCTCTCTTCTCTTTATATACACTTTCTAGGGATCCCTGGATGGCGCAGCGGTTTGGCGCCTGCCTTTGGCCCAGGGCGCGATCCTGGAGACCCGGGATCGAATCCCACATCGGGCTCCCGGTGCATGGAGCCTGCTTCTCCCTCTGCCTGTGTCTCTGCCTCTCTCTCTCTCTGTGACTCTCATAAATAAATAAATAAATAAACAAATACCTTAAAAAAATTTCATATACACTTTCTAGGCCTTCTCCCTCTTGCCCTTTGTTTTTGTATTTTTTGGTTTCACATTTCTCTAATGTGTCTACATCAGACCTAGCAAAATATTTATAACAAATGCATCTGTGTTATCACCTTATGAAAAGCTTTAGTGGTATCCCATTGCCAGTTCATTCCTAAAATTCTTTTCAGATCACCAAGGCCATTGGGAGTCTGATGTGTGTGTTCTCTCCTTTCCTTCTACCATTTCCCCATCTTCCAGCTTGTACTTCATGAATTTTAAAAATCAAACCATTAGTCATTCCCCAAATCTTTTGCCTGTGTCATTGCCTACGTCATTGCCTCTGCTCACATTTTCAAACACTTCGTATATGACAGGTCTAGTGCCCCTCTTGTCCACACAGCAAACTCTTTCTCATCTTTAAAGTATCTGTACAAAATGTCACTTCAGTGAGGCCTTCCTTACTTTTCTCAGACTTGGTATTCTACCTAGATTGGAAAAATTTACATTTTCGGTTTTCCAGTAAACTGAGTTCCTTCAAGATAGGGACTCTCTCTTTTCACCTCTGAAGATGAATGCCTTGCCCATGGCAACCATTTCATAGATGTTTGTTAAATAATGTAATGGAAAAAATGTATTTACCTATAACAGTTTGCATATATGTCCGTGTGTACTGGGTAGATAGATAGCATGCACCCTTATAATTAAAGCTTAGTTTATAGATTTGGACTCATAACCTTGGCCTTTAAGAAGCTATTTATTTCATTGATAGTATTTCAGCAATAATTGCAAGATATTGTTATATATTGGTCCCATGGTTAAAAAAAAATTAGGTATAGTTTTCCAAAATAAGCCTTAAAATAGTTGTCCTCCAATTGGGAGTTAATATATTACAATTTATTGAAGCACCAAAATAGAAATATTTTCCATTATTAAACATTATCTATGAATCACAAATGAATAAACATGAAAAAATATGCAAACCTTTAGATACCTTTCTTCTAAATGCTAAATTTTATATTGGTTTTCTTTTTCTTTTTCTTTCTTTTTTTTTTTTTTTTTTTTTTTGAGAGAGAGCAAGCGCCCATGAGTTTGGGGTGGGGCAGAGGGAGAGGGAGAGTGACTCTCAAGCAGACTCCAAGCCTGGTGTGGATCCCATGGAGGGGCTCGATCTCACAACCCTGAGATGACCTGAGCCTAAATCAGGAGTCAGATGCTTAACCAACTGAGCCACCCAGGCTTCCTGCAAACCCAATTCTTAATCATTCTCTTCATTCAATCATAAGTTGCACATTATGGCACACTTAACTTTAAGGTAAGTAAATTTCACTGAAGTATTACATATATGCAGAAAAATATACAAATTGTACTTTTATAGCTCAGTACATTTATAAAAGCAGCATTACCAAGCTCAAGATGTAGAACATGAAGACATTCAGAAGCCTCTTCTGTACCTTTACCCATTATTAGCCTCAGCCAAGGTCACTATTTTTCTGATTTCTGTCACCATGATGGCATTTCCTTTAGTCACCAAACACAGCACTCCACTAGGTTTCCAAATAGAGATAAAAAGGAGGGAGGTGTAGGATTAGGTGACCTTTTAAATCCTTTCCAATCTTGAGATTCTATATGAATGCGTTTGTATTTTTCCCCATAGCTTAACTTCAATATAATTTTGGTATAGCCCTTTGAGTTTTCCTTCCCAAATATCGTTTTTTTAAAAATCTCTACCCTTTCTCTATCATTTCCTTCCATTCTCTATTCCAAGTAAGTTTGAACACTCAGTATTAGCACTAACTTTTAAAGTGTTGATCAAAATAGAGCAATATCATAGAAAGTTTGGGCGATAGAACCAAAAGATGCATCCATGAACCAGCCATCCTAACAAAAAAGCATGTCAGTTTGGTGAAGTATTTTCACACATGTAATGTATAGTTACTTACATTAGATATCATCTCTTTTTGTAGTATAAGCATTTTTTTCAAGTAAAAGCCTAGTCAATATAAAGATTGGTGGTTGCGTAATATTAAAGTAATAGATTCATCACAATTTGTTTAAAGAGCAACTTAGGTAGCTTCCAGAGTTTTATTAGTATATATAAAGCTATGTTGAACATCTTTTTGCATATATCTGTATTCTTCATTTCGATCAATAGGAGGACAGATTCCCACACGTTTAAGGGTGGCACACACATTCTTGTTCAAGAAAGCTCCCAAGCACTTCCAGCTTTTCACTTTTCTGGGTAATTAGAGGAGTGATGGGTCCTCAGGAGCAGAAATTTGGATTTCATGAACTTTTCTGTCTTGAAAATCAGAAAGCAAATAAACCATTTCTGCCTGGACTAGATCAATTAGACACTCAGACATTTAACTGAGAAAATGGCCTGGGGCTAAACTCTAGCATAGCTGGGCTATAGCTGTCACCGTACCCCGGACCAGTGATTTCTCTGTCCCCTCTGATTTGTAAAATAGCCATCCAATTGATTTACTGTGATTATCGCTGCAACTTGAGGTTTTGGCAAAAATCTATTG
This sequence comes from Canis lupus dingo, assembly GCF_003254725.2. Lineage (NCBI taxonomy): Eukaryota > Metazoa > Chordata > Mammalia > Carnivora > Canidae > Canis > Canis lupus. The sequence continues at coordinate 19,292,211 of NC_064263.1, forward strand.
TAAAGAGTACAAGAGCTGAAAGGAAACATTTAACTTGTCAAAAATAAGTCTGGATAGGAAGGCGAGACAGAGAAAGTAAACACGGCAGAGAGGTGGGTGGGGAAAAGGAGGGAGACTAGAGACTGGGGTGGAGGAGGGGGAATTACAGAACTTGAACTTGAGAACGAATTGTCCCAGAGATCATTATAGACTATTATCTGAACTCTGAAACTTTGTTTTAAAATTTCTCAGATACTAAGTTAGAGAAAAACTGAATTCTGCCAGCTGATTAATTTAACAGTATGAAATTAGGAATCGATTTTATTTTTGGCACTCAATTTTTATCTAATTAGTTTAATAGAAGTGGTTTATTTAAAGGAAGGAACTGGTGTAATTAATATTTAGAGAAAATGTAGTGTTTACTGAAAATCGGAGAAACTGTCTCTATGTGCAGACTATCTTATTGGTGAAATGTATTACCTTAAAGACTATCCCGTATTCCTTCCAGTACACTCCTAGAGACATCAGTGACTATTTATGGGATGAGCCAAAGGGAATGATCAGAAAAGATCCATATGCTGATGAAACAGTTGAATGAAGTCTTGAAACATGACCAGAAGTTCACCAATGAAGTAAATCATCGCTTGTTTAATGAATATTCACCAAGTACCTCTAATAATAATCTAGATATCCAGTTTAGGGTTTGAGGTGGGAGAAATAAAGCGATTCCTAAGGGCATGGCCACATACCCATAATTTCAACATACTAGGGAATATGTTCCAGTAAGAGAAGGAAGAGAGATGAAAGAGAAAAGGGAGGAAAAGTAGAGTGCTTGGAGCACTCAGATAAGATGGAGCTTCAGGGAGGGTTTCCTAGTGGATGTCTCACGTGAGCTCACTCCTGTAGTGAGGTGAGTTTGGAAAGGAGTAACAGGAGGGGAGCAGTTCAGACAGAAGAGGAAAAAAGAAATAGCACATTTGGAGAATGTGGAGTATCAAGAGGGGACGGTGAATATATTAGATGAGGTGGAGGAGGCCACAGACACTAGAATATAAAGCATCTTTAATCATAGTCTGTTTGCACTAGGGACTGGGAATTACTGAAAGGTCTTAACAGGAGATCCACAGTGTCAGAACTGAAAGGAAGGTGGATCACTGTGAGCCTGAGTGGGAACATATACGGAAAGGTCTAGGCCTAGAGGGAGTTAACTACAGTGAGGAGGTTCCAGCAAGGCTTCTGAAGAGAGGTTGTCAAATTGTTATCTGCAAAGGGCCACATAGTAAATGTTTAGACTTCCCAGGCCACACATTCTCTCTCCAACTATCAACTCTGCTGCTGCAGCACAAAATCAACCACAGACAGTACACAAATGAATGAATGTGGCTGTGTTCCAGTAACGTTTTATTTATAGAGAGTGAAATCTGAATTTCATATAATTTTCACATATGAAACACTACTTTCCTTTGATTTTTTTTTTTTAAGCATTTAAAAATGTGAAAAGCATTCTCCTGGTTCAGGGGATATAGGAGGGCAACCTCATCTGATGTAGTGGTGGTAAGAAGGGAGCTAAGTAGATGGATTTCAAAAGCAGCTACTATAGGAGCCCATAATTGGTTGGCTTTTTCTGATTAAGGAGTGGGGTCCAGAATAATTCTCAGTGTTGTGGCTTGAGACCCTGGGTGAGAGGTGGGGCCCTCAACCACATAGAGGATGCAGGAGAGGAATTCTGACAGCATGAAGTGCAGAGGCTGACAAATGCCTTCCCTTCTCAATGATTCAATCTTCAGGGAGCTTGGTATGTGGAATCTTCCTAAGGAAAGTATTTTGAACTTTGTGTGCTTCAGGCAATTTTTTTTTTTTTTTTTTTTGTTCTTGGCAAGTACTTGCTTACCATTTGGGGGGCAAAAGATTTTAGAAAATGGCTGAGAGAAATTAATGTTCATTACTAATATCAATCTTTTAAAATATGTCACTTCCTTTGACATTTTCAGAAAACTGTCTCAAATAAGCCCCAAATGCAAATGTGACCCATATGCCAATGCCGTATATCTAGCTGTGTACACACTGCATTAAAAAGCTCTCTCAAGCTAGAATTTTTTATCATTCCTGCATGGAATAACTCTCATGAAATAATTAGGAGGTACACAAACTAATGATAAATGTTAGCTTTTTGAAATGGGTTTTGATGAAATTATCATAATCTGATTATGCAGCTTCAAAGAACCTTTCCCAAGCTCAGTTTTTCCTCGTCCGATCCAATCTGCTACTGTCTGTGGCCAGAACAGCCTCTGCATGAGGATTTATTACGAGGGCTTAGAACTGCCAGCAGAGTCAGTTCTCCCTGAATCATAAATATTCATGAAGGAGAATAGGTACTGGTATGGCTTCCTGCCTCCTGGGCAACTCCAACATTCTGGTCAAGGCCGCATCCTGCTAAACAAAGGAGAAAGTAAGAAGTGTTCACACTGGAAAACAAATTGCAATTTCTTTTCAAGTATAGCCAGGAAGAATGGTATAGTAGGTCAAGATAATGTGTTTGAGTCTAATAAGTCTAGATTCTAGTTCTGCTGTTTGCTTTACCTAACTATACCTTAGCCAAGGTACTTGAATGCTCTGAACAGATAAAAATCATAACACCCTGAACAGCATAACACCTAGAACATACAACATACTAGTATTTACTATTATTATTGTTATATTACTAAAATCTCAGGGTGTAATTTTAGATAAACTCATTATAGACAATACTTAATATTAAATCCTAGAAAGTCACTAGGAGATGAAATGAATCAATTGTTTTTTTGTGAATGTACTATAGTTAAAACTTGGCTTTTTTGCATATTGTTATATAGTAACCTTGTAATGAATTAATAACCATCTGCATTTTATAGATGAAGACAATAAAGCTCTAAGGGATTAGTACAGTAACATCACTATATTAGCCTGGGACATTTAGGCTCTGCTGTGATAATAAAAGAATTACCTTCTCACATGTGAGTAAAATAAAGCTTTCTTTTTAATTATTGTTATTAATGAGGTATAATCGACATGCAGCATTATATTAGTTCCAAGTGTACAACATGATGGTTTGATGTTTGTGTATATTGAGAAATGATCACAATGAGTCTAGTTAATATCTGTCACCACACATAGTTACAGAATATTTTTTCTTATGAGAACTTTTAAGATATATTTTCAGCAATAACATGGTATTATTATTATAGTTATCATACTGTACATTATATCCCCAGGACTTATTTCATAACTGGAAATTAAGACTTTTTGATACCCTTCACTCATTACCATTTGGGGGGCAAAAGATTTTAGATTTTTGCCCACCCCAGACTCACTTCAGGTAACAACCAGCCTGTTGCTTGTATCTGAGTTGTGTTTTTGTTTTTGTTTTGTTTTGTTTTAGATTCTACATATAAGTGAGATCATACAGTATTTGTCTTCCTCTATCTGACTTATTTCACGTAGCACAGAATCCTTAAGGTCTATCCATGTTGTCACAAATGGCAAAATTTCATTGTTTTTTTATACCTGAATAATATGCCGTGTACACACGCACTGCAATTTCTATATCCTTTCATCCGTTAGTGGGCATTTAGATTGCTTCCATATCTTGGCTATTATAAATAATGCTGCAGTGAAATGCAGTGAACATGAGAGTACATAAATCTTTTAATGTTTTCATTTTCTTGTAAATAACCACAAGTGAAATTGTTGGATTATATGGTAGTTCCATTTTTAATTTTTTGAGGAACCTCCATACTGCTTTCTATAGTAGCTGTACCAGTTCACATTCCTACCAACAGTGCATAAGGTTTCCTTTTCTCTGCATCCTTGCCAACACTTGTTATTGATCTTTTTGGTGATAGCCATTCTGACAGATGTGAGCTGGTATCTCATTATGGTTTTCATTTGCATTTTCCTGATGACTGTTGATGTTGAGCATCTTTTCATGTACCTGTTGGCCATCTATATATGTTCTTCATATGTTCTTCAAGAAAATGTCTAGTTAGGTCCTCTGCCCATCTTTTGATTGAATTTTTTCCCATGTGATTGAATTGTATGAGATCTTTACATATTTTGGTAATTAACCTCCTAGATTTGCAAATATTTTCTCCAATTCAGTAAGTTGCCTTTTCATTTGTTTCCTTTGTTGTGCAGAAGCTTTTGTTGTGATGTAATCCCACTTCTTTTTTTTTTTTTTTTTTTTTTTTTTGCTTTTGTTGCTCAAGTTTTTCTTAGGATCATGTAATTACAAAGAAGTATAACATGTTGCTCTAATACATTACTTCTGACTTTTGAAAGCAATGATGTGTTCAGTGATAGCATTTTATATATGCCATCACACTCTGTGATAAATTGAGCCAAAAGGATTATTATCCCCATTTGCTAGATAAGTAAACTGACACCAAGAATCCCTTATCTGGTATCACACAACAAGCTAACATTAAACTTCAGTGTTCCTGATTCTTGGGAGTGTGATGTGAATCCTATACACTAACATTTGTGTGAAATGTGTGAGATGAACCTCCAAAAATGTTTGAAGGACAAACTTTATATGTTCTCATTCAGGAATATAAATAATAGTGAAAGGGAATAGAAGGGAAGGGAGAAGAAATGGGAGGAAATATCAGAAAGGGAGACAGAACATAAAGACTCCTAACTCTGGGAAACGAACTAGGGGTGGTGGAAGGGGAGGGGGGCAGGAGGTGGGGGTGAATGGATGACGGGCACTGAGAGGGGCACTTGACGGGATGAGCACTGGGTGTTATTCTGTATGTTGGCAAATTGAACACCAATAAAAAATAAATTTATTATTTAAAAAAACAGAAACAAATATATTCAGAAAGCAAAAAATTGGGGAAAAAATAATTTTGTTGTTGTTGTTGCAAGACCTCCCAAAGGTCTAAAGGTACCAGTGTATTATGAGTCTTTAAGTGGAACAATATATTTCTTTTCCAAATCTTTATGACCATAAAACCCTCTGCTCTTGGAATGTCTTATTGGACACAGGACAGCCTTAGCGAGATATTGTCCATCATACTACGGACATTTCACAGAATATCAGACACATGCCCTCTCCCATAATCACCCTTCAAAAAGAAATCCAGACAAAGAGCTGTTGCCTTCCACAAGTATAGAGCCTTGAGTGTGGAATGCTCCTTCAGTATTCTTTGAGGAAGCAAAAGAATCAGCCAAGTTGGATATTCCTTCTCACTTACTCTCCCATCTTCCTCATACACACTCAAAGCAAACAATTCATGTCCATTTTCTAATCAGAATTCCACCCTAGGAGAATCATTCCACTCTTACCACGTTTGTGAAACACAGGCCTCTTTGTACAAAGATAAAGCAGGTTTCTTTTCTCACCACATATTGCCTATCTTTTGAAATACATTTTGTGGTCCATTCAGTCCATTTCCAGAGTATGAAAAGAACAGCACGTGGTAATTAAAGCAGTCACTCTGCACACAGCACTGTAATCATAATGAGTGGGATTATGGGCCTACTTTCCCCCACATGTTTATTTGCAGATGCATTCACTTTGATCCACATATCACACTGTGGTGCCTATGTTCCAGGCTGTCATAATTTTCTGCTTCATGTTCTACCATGCCAGGGGCTTCCTCTTTCTTCGCTTGCACTAAGGAGGGTCTGATTCAATGGAGATAGGTTGGGGTAGATTGCTCCCATGCCCTTCCATCTGTCTACTCTGCTCACTTGCCTGGCCCAGATAGATTCCCTTGCTCCTAATACAACTTTATTAACCACAAAACCATACTTATTCTCCTCCAAAACACTGTCGCCTACATTGAATACTTTGCCAACCTTTGAAAAAAGCATGCATCTGTTATGAAATTATTTTATGGCAACAAAGTCTATCCTTAATTAACTGAAAAAGTAGTCAAGACTAACAGAAATGAAATAATTTGCCTGAATTCACACATCTGATAAGTGTGGGTAAGAATTTGAATCCAGGTTTCTCTGGCTTCAAAGCTACCCATAGGGGGGACAATGGAATAATATGGCTAAGATTGTGAGTTTTAGAATCAAGGTACAAGTCCCAGGCTTGCCCTTGATTACTTGATATACGTCCTTGCACCTCAATTTTCACACCCATGAGGATGAAGATGTTACCTACCTTGCAGTACTGCTGTATGGATTAAGTGAGGTATCACAGATATTGAAGCTACTAAAGACAGTAAGTGCTAGTTCCCTTCCTTTTTATCATAATATAAACCTGATCTAGGTCATAGGTTATTGTGCTGATGAGTAATTTTTTCCTGCTTCTTCTTATATTTCCATAATTTACAAAATTGTACTGTCTGTCATGTATAACTCAATCAGAAAAGTGCGTATGTGTGAATTTGTGTGTATCCCCACTCGTTCATCCATACATACAAAATATAAATAGAGCAATCAAAGAGACCCAACTAACAATAGAAGGACAGGTAGGGAAGTGATATTACCTCCCTCACTTACATTCTAAGTGAAATTCTCAAGCCCTCACCTGTTTTTACAAGGAGACACTTCTTAGATGGGCAGAGTTCAGCTGTCCTTGCACTGCACTGTGGGGTGGGACACTCGCCCACTTCTATCCCTCAAAGCCTAATTCCAATTTCTTGCCCTACCGTGGGGATGTGAATTTGTGGGTTCCCTTCGAGAGGCAGATGAAGAATCTCATTTCTTGTTGGGAAGTAAATAATTTATCCCTTATTGTGGAGCTACCATTCTTAAAGAGCCAGCTAATGGTGTGGATGAGGGGATGGTGCTAAATTTGGGAGAACTGGAGTGTCTTCTTGGCACCACACCTGAGAATTGTCCCAAGAGCAAAGTTCTGCCTCTCCCTTATCCCACTGTATGTCCCTGAGCTACATACCTCAGCTCTAGGAATTTTAGTTTCTGCATTTGTAAAAAGAGGGTAATGCTTCAGAGGACTACTTTAGAGGACTTGTTGAAGGGATTAAGTGAGTTATTGCAAAGATGAACACCATATCGGCAGAAGTAATTATAACATGATGATGATTTTACTTATGGTAAGACTAGAGGTCCCAACTCACTGTAGCTTTTTAATATTGGCCTCACATTCTTTGAATAAATAGGCCTTAACCCTGTTGGTTCAGCTGGAATTGTTAGAAATCACATTTAACTATTTTCCTCTAGAAACAAAGAATCAGTGTATGTCACACTCTCATAAGGCCACTGAGAGACTGTGCATGGGGCTCTCATATGTGAAGGTACTATGACATGCACTGTGCCGGGAGTATCCACATACAGTCCCAATAACAACCATACAAGGTGGCTATCAGAATGGGGGTTTCTTTCCAATTGAGGAAACTGAGGCACAGAAAATTTAGAACATGCTCAAGTTCAGATGCAGTAGGAGCCCAGATAAAACCTCAGGTCTCTATCCCCAGAGCCCTGTTTTCTTCTGCTGCACCACTCCACCCCTTTAGGAGAAGGAGTCTGGAGGGAACTGCCACACGCAACCTGTCATTTCCTAACTCTAGACATGACAATTGATACTGAATAGAAGAAGAGAAAGAAAGCTCTACTCATCTGTGATTCTCTTCCATCAATGTTCCATAGGTCTAGAAGGAAGCCAGACAAACATGTAACAGAAAAATAACCATCAGAGATTCAGAACTTAAAGTTGTTCTATACTGAATGAAGAGCTAGATTTTTGGTATTCTTTCATAAATATTTGTTTCCTAGATACTTATTAGATGCAAAAGTAAAATGCATACTTCGTAAATATTACTTGCTATGGCCTCTTAATGTAAGCTGTATCCTGAAAGCCCAAGACCCCTTCCTAGGTCATTTGATGACATTCTCTGTCTCTTGGACAAGTCATTTTTGTCTCTCGGGACTCAGTTTATTCACATGTAAAGTGAAATTAGCTGCTGAAGCTCCAGAGCTTTAGTGTTCAGTGTTTATTTATTTGTAATTTCAATATCCTCTCCATTTCCCCCAAAGGATATTCAGAGGCAAAGAAAAACACCAACATGCAAGTAGAGAGTAGTTAAAGGAGGAATCAGCAACCATCCAGAGAAAGGGGAGATAATTGTGCTAAAAACATGGATGAAATAATTACTATAATTGAGCAATAAATAACATTGTAATTTATCTAGGCCTTTAATTAATTAGTCTGCAAGTTGGTACTTTTTTGTCTGTTTACTCCACTTCTAATCTTGGATATTCATGATAAGGAGGATCTAGGGAAACCAGTCTTGGACTACAGCAGCAGGGAAATGGGGAGGGAGATACTTCTTATTATGACTAAATCTCTAAACCTATTCCAAATGTTAATTGAGTTCACACATTTGAAAAATTCAAAGTGAAAATCTAAGTGTACTCTCTAGCTCTCAAACCACTGTCTTATTTGCAAAGGGACACCTCGTAGAGGCCTGAGTGCCTTGCTTCATTTGTCCATTGGATGCCCTGTTTTATGTACTTCTTCTTTCGCCTTGGCTCTGACTTAATTCATGTTTCTCTGCCACCTCCTCACTGGACTGTGAGCCTGGGGACAGTGACGCCTGGTTCATTTTTGCAAATAAAAAAAAAACTGTGCATGAATGTATAGTAGCCAGAATTATATGATACAGTCAAGCTAAACTGCATATTTTATTCATTCATTCACATCTCCATTTATTTCACAGACATTTATAGATCTCACTGCATGACCAGCTCTGTGCTAGGCACAGGGAGCTCATCCTTTACCAAGACTGACAAGAAGCCATCACTTAGAGTAGCCTTCTAGTTATAGAGCAGGGTTTCTCAGCATCAACACTGTTGACATTTTAAGATGGGTAATCCTTTGTTAGCGTGGCTATTCTGTGCATTGTAGTATGTCCAGCAGCACCCCTGAGCCCTACTCACTACATGCCAGTAACACTCCCCTCCCTAGTTGTGACAGTCAAAAATGTCTCCAAACATTGCCAGATGTCCTTAGGTGGCAAAAATCTCCCCTGGCTGAGCACCCTTGCACCAGAGAAAGCCAGAGGGTTTGCAAGCTCATGAAGAAGGGAGTACCATGATGTCCCCAGCTCACAGTCAGAGCACAGCAATGTTGTCCACGGATTTGGAGCCAAATGGCCTCCATCTGTGTCCTTGTCTTCTACTTTCTAGCTGTATGACTTGGGCCAGTGACTTAGCCTTCGTGTGCCTCAGTTTCATTATTTGGAAAGTGGGGATAATATTACCTGCTTCCTGAAATTGTAAGGATGACAGTGGTACATGATAATGGGTTATTTGCATGCCTATCTCCCTTTGAGTCCGTGAACTTCTTGAGGGTAAGAGCCTGTGCTTTTATCTACTTTTCTAGATTCAGAACTACTTTGCCTCCCAGCTAGCTCTAATATTAATAAAGGAATGTGAAATTCCTTTACCCAGTTAGTGAACCAAGTCACATAACCTCTTAGCACCTCAGATTCTGTGCCTATCAGTATGGAGATAATAGTGATAAGGAATTACCGATAACCATTGAGGGTTGTTGAGAAGAATACATGCGTTAATCGATATTAAAAAGTCTTTTTCACCAAGTATAGTCCATAATATATATTCAAATAAAAGTTTGAATCTCAGAACAGATGCTGGAGAGCAAGGCAGAGGGGACGTCCATGCTCTCTGCTGCAGCGGGGTGAGGGGGTGGGTGGTGGAGAGAAGACACTAGGTTGTCTGTCTGGCCCAGGAAGACAGTTCATACCCAGAAACAACATCTGTTCCATAGCAACCTTGTTGGCAGATAGAATATTGACAGTCCAGCCTTTCCTGCACAAACAAGTACTGCATATGAATTGGGCCACCCAGCAGGTTCTGATAGCAGCATGCCCTGATGCCCACCAGGCCCCTGACCCAGCTGTGGGTGCCTTTAGGAGGCCCAGGCAAGGGCAGCAGGGGACTTCTGTTCATGCCTCCCACACTGCCAGCAGGTGGTTGGTTCTCTTTCACCTCAAACCCTCGCTGCTTCAACTGGACTTTGAAATGTCTTCAGTCCAGATTATCAACTTCTTCCCATCCTCAGGAGAAGGCCTTGTCCCTAGAAGTCCCAAAATTGTCATCTGTAAAACTCCTGGTGGTGACCCGTCACCCAGTTGTAAGTCCCCTTCCTGAGATCTGGCCCCCATTCTCCTCTCCAGCCAGTCTCTCTCCACCCTGCCTTATACCCCACACTGGGCACAAGGAATCTTCCCAGAATCTTGGCACTCTGGGGTCTTGATAATTTTGCACATGAAAGTTTGTCTCCCTAGAACGCCCTCCCCTTTTTCCACGCAGAGACTTTGGAGTCCTCCTCAGTACACCTTGAATGTCACCTCCTGTGTATTCACCTAGCAGCATTAAATGGCCCTTCAGAGGGGCCGTGCCGTGTGTGCTACGTTCACCTCTGTTCTAGAGATTCATCACTGCATTATCAAAATGCCTAGACGTCCGTTTGGTCTCCTGGCTCATGAGATACTTGAAGGCCTGGTCTAGGTTTTCCTTTTTCTTTGAAAATCAAACCTGGGGATGCCTCCCTTCTCCTAACTGGCACTGTTGACACTGCCCCTGCTTTGTTACCCATCAACCCCCTACACCAGCTTCCACAAAAAAGAAAATGTATTCACTCCAGCCATTGTATGAATTTAGCAATTTCATTTCAGATTTGCAGAGACATGGGGTGAAGCTTCAGCTTAGCCTGTGGTGCATCAGTTTCATCAACTCCCAGTTTCCCAAGATTCTCCTGTTTGCCTTCTCCTCTTCCCTTAACAAATCAGTCCTGGTGTTGCTTCATGTAGAGCAGCTTCATCAACTTCCCTGAAACCTTGGGCACAGCAGATATCCCATCTCCCCAGGACCCTTCCACCATAGCAGACTAACCAAAGCAAAATCCAACATAGTGGGTCTCTTTCTAGGGAAATCATTTGCCTACTGGGAAGAGAATACATTTTTTTTCTCAATCTCACTCTACCTGTATTCTCAGCAAATGATATGGGACTTGACTCAAAATAGATGCTTCTGGAGTGTCTGGATGAATTGATCTCAGATGATATGGGTGAAAGTGATTATAAACCCGAAAGAATCTATAGAATTATTTATCATATCAATCCTATTATTTCATGACAATAGTATATAGTTGGATACAAGCTGCCCTCTTTTTGGCTTCCCTTTATAAGATGGGATCCCAGTCCGGACATCCTCAGGTTCCTCCTGTGGTTCCCCACCCAGTTGAAGGAGATGACTGGTCAGGCACTTTGACTGTGGCAGGGAAGTGTAAGGCAGGAAGGAAAGCTGACCCTTTCAGGGCACTGTAGAGTGATAATCTTAGTGGAAATGGAGTCTCTGGTTCGAGGAGCAAGGAGGCATAGATTTGTTTCTTCCTTAGTGGCTTGTGAGGGGCTAAGATCAGCCAGCACTTGCCAACCTGGGGTGGGAGGCCACATGCTGCTGCAAAAGGAATAAAGAGATCAGGAGGCAGACAGACTTGATTTTGAATGTGACTCTGATAAGTGAACTAACCTTTCTGTGCCTCAATTGCACCATTAGTAAAATAATGGTGATAGGACACCTCATGTGTCCATGAAACCGAATCCTAGAAAACTCAATTCTCCACCTCTCTGGGTCTTTAGTAGAGAGCTAAGTGGAGAGGACAAAACCGGGCAAATAAATGATTATTAGTTTAGACACTTGTCTCAAACACTGTGTGGCCTGCTCTGGCTCTCAAGGGCTGAGCTGGATTATGCATGAGACGTCAGGATGACTGAGCTCTCAATTTCAAGAGTTAGGCTAAAAATTGGGAGGAAGAAGCCATGTAGGAAAACAGAACAAACTCTAAAGGTATGAATCCCAAAATATTCAATGCAAAGAGAGAGAGATTTCCCTCAGAGACCTGGCATAGTCCATTTCCCTGGCACAGAAAAGGCATCTGTGACCATCAGTCTGGTGATTTGGCCCATTCATGTCTCTGAACCATTCTGCCATCATGGGTAATAGAATCCATCTCTCTATATCGCCTCTTCTCATACCCTCATCCCCTCCCTCTCTGTCTCAGAGGCCACATTCACTAAGAAAGGAAACATCAGTGAGACCTCCAGCCACTGTCCAGTGCAGGTTGCCACTTATTTTCACTACTGGCTTGCAGACTATGGCTTTCACTGGGTCAGCCAGACATCATCAGTGGCCCATTTGCTATGGCCATAGCGAAGAAGGAATCATGGTACAATACAGTTTTCTGCCATAAGACTGCTAGATATAGCAGGTATTCATGGGTATACTTAACCCATGAATACCTAACACAGGAAAAACATAAATAATGCACACTTAGCTCATCTATTGGCCACTATGGTTAATTGGTACAAATTTAAGATGGTGGCTTTCTAAGTAATTCCCAAAAAATTATTGAAGAAAATATGGAAATCTCTGCTAGCTCTGAGGTGCCTGCTGCCCTCTGGGGTTGCAAAATGCAATGTCTTTGATTTTATAGGTAATAGTGTTACACCTTATGGTACAGACAATGATGCAATAATAGCCTCACCCTACCCCAGGCGATCCCAACTCATCTGAGAAATTTCAAGTTATGCTGCCATGGAGACCAGCATAGTGCTTATAAATAGGATCAAAGCCATGCAGACCTCATTTGAGTCCTAATTCTTCCACTTACTGCATTTACCATTGACCTTGGCAAATTAAATATTCTGAATTTCAGTTTTCTCATTTGTAATACAACAATTATAATACTATCTACCCTCATCAGTGTTACCGTGAGGATGAAGTGAAATAAAGCCTGCAGAGGACATATCACAATAACTGACACACAGTCAGTGCCCCATAAATGGAATGATTTGCAGTACTTGTAGGGCTGGTGGGAGTAGCAGCGGCACTGTCAGCCTAGAGCTCTAGACCCGTACATGTACAGTGAAGGTTCTGAAGTAGTAGCTGTTTTCTCTTGAAGACTAGCCCCATGTGCTTTCACATTAAAAGTTGACATCTCGGGGTGCCTGGGTGGTTCAATTTGTTGAGTAGCTGACTCTTGATTTCAGCTCAGGGTCACGGGATTGAGCCCTGCATCAGGCTCTGCACTCAGCTCAGAGTCTACTTGAGATTCTCTCTTTCCTCTCCTTTTCCCCCTGTGCTTTCTCTCTCTCCCTCCCTCGCTTTCTCTCTCTCTCAAATAAATAAATAAATAAAACCTTAAAAATAAGCATCTTTGACTGCTTAGTTCCCTGGGAGACCAGAATGTCCAACAAATCCCTGTCTGGGTTCCATCATTCAATGTCTCTGTCCTCCCTTCCATACATTAACTTAGGCCTGCTCCCAGTCAATTGGTTGTGTGCCCCCATTTTCCTGTTCTTCTCGGCCTTGTGCCAACAGTCCTCCACTGAAAATCTGGCTCAACCATAATACAGGTTTTCCTTAATCAGGCACTTTTCATGTGCCAGATACTTTACCTGAATAATCTTGTTTAATACTTAGGACAGTCTATTCCTGCTTCACTCACTTACAGAAGAGTATTCAGAGTTGTAAAGGTGGTAAAAAATAACTTCCTAAGCCATTCTGCTGGGAAACAGTTGAGCAGATATGTACAGTAGATTCTCACACCTCACTGAACATTGCCCATTCTGCACTCTCATTCTTTGGTAAATAACTTGGAAAATGATAATGAGGATGACAATAACTCCTATCTCTCTGATTATGTCAATGTTGCCATCTTACTGCTCACAAAGAAGGAATGTTTTAAAAACAAGGACCTTTCATCCATGAAGAGGGGTAATTTTGATGACAGGAGGCTGACATCTCTACCTTGTCGTCCCTGGGGCAGGAAGCACGTGAAGATAGCACCCAAAAGACTCCATGGCCTTTTAGCTCCATGACTAGCCAGGAGCTCTGCCTTGAAGTTCTTCTAGACTCACTGCTATACAACTTTGGCCCTTTCCGTCTCACCCTCTTAATGCATATCTTGCAGGAATGAAAACCTTCCTCCTTCTGCAACTTTGTTATTTTTATTCTCCAGTATAAAATGTTCACTTAGTACCTTCTCCTCATTGAACTCATTACTGTCCTGAAAGAATGCACTGCTGCAGTCTTCAAGTGAAGACAAATTATTGCTCCAGAACCCCTGTGGTAGACATTTGGGTCCAGGTTCATTCTACTCCCATTCCCGTTGTCTCCACCACTATTGGAAACACTACCATTCTCATTTTCAGTGAGAATTCGCTGTTTCCCTTCATTTCGAACAGAATTTTCATAGGTTTATAAAAACCACTGCTAAGGATATGTTTTGTATTTACTTTTAAAAATTTATTTATTTATTTTAGAGAGCGAGAGAGAGTGTGTGCATACAAGGAGTCTTGATCTCATGACTCTGAGATCATGACCTGAGCCAAAATCAAGAGTCTGACACTTAACTGAGACACCCAGGTACCCCCTAAAAGCATGCTTTTTAAAAAATAAATTTTTTAAAGATTTTATTTATTTATTCATGAGAGACAAAGAGAGAGAGAGAGAGAGAGGCAGAGACACAGGCAGAGGGAGAAGCAGGCTCCATGCAGGGAGCCTGATGTGGGACTCCATCCCAAGACCCCAGGATCAGGCCCTGGGCTGAAGGCAGGCGCTAAACCGCTGAGCCACCCAGGGATCCCAAATGTTAAGTTTTTTAAAAAAATTCCAGTTAGTTAACATACAGTGTGATATTAGTTTTAGGTGTACAGTATAGTGATTCAACACTTCCATACAACACCCGGTGCTCATCGCAAGTGCACTCTTTAATCTCCATCACCTATTTCACCCATCCCTTACCCTACCTCTCCTTTGGTAACCATCAGTTTATTCTTTATAGTTAATAGTCTATTTCTTAGTTTCCCCCTTTCTTTTTCTTTCCCCGTGCTCATTTGTTTCTTAAATTCCATAAAGAGTAAAATCCTATGGTATTTGTCTTTCTTTGACTTCTTTTTCTTAGCATTATACTCTCTAGCTCCATCCATGTTGTTGCAAATGGCAAGATTTCATTCTCTTTGATGGCTGAATAATATTCCCTTGTATATATACATGACTTCTTCTTTATCCGTTCATCTACTGATAGACACTTGGGCTGTATCCATGACTTGGCTATTGTAGATAATGCTGCCATCAACATTGGGGTGCATGTATTTTTTAATTGATATTTTTGAATTCTTTTTTTTTTTTGTAATTTTGAATTCTTTGGATAAATACCTTGTAGTGTAATTGTTGGACTGTAAGTTAGTTCTTTTTCTTTTTATTTATTTATTTATTTTTTTAGTTTTATTTAGGGTATCCCTGGGTGGCTCAGCGGTTTAGCGCCTACCTTTGGCCCAATCAAGACACTATCCTGGAGTCCCGGGATCAAGTCCCGCATCAGGCTCCCTGCATGGAGTCTGCTTCTCCCTCTGCCTGTGTCTCTGCCTCCCTCTCTGTGTCTCTCATGAGTGAATGAATGAATGAATAAATAAATAAATAAATAAATAAATAAATAAATAAATCTTTTAAAGAAATATTTATTTATTTGACAGAGAGAGAATGACTGGCAGGGCTGGCTGGCAGAGGGAGAAGCAGGCTCTCCCTGATGTAGGACTTGATCCCAGGACCCTGGGATCATGACCTGAGCTGAAGGCAGCCACTTAACCCACAGAGCCACCCGGCACCCTTTAGGTTAGTTCTATATTTAACTTTTCGAGGAACCTCCAGAGTAGTACTACCAGTTTGCATTCCCACCAACAATGTAGTTGGATTCCCCTTTCTCCACATCCTTGCCAACACCTGTTCTTTCTTGTGTTGCTAAGTTTAGCCATTCTGACAGGTGTGAGGTGATATCTCATCGTTGTTTTGATTTGTATTTCTCTGATGATGAGTGATGTTGAGCATCTTTTTATGTGTAAAGACAGGCTTTTAAATTCTAACCTAAGGATATCATTTTTAAAAAGTCTCATCCATTTTACTCATTGACTCAGCCAAAGGAATCCAATATAAAATTTTATTATACTCCACAAATACTCATGGATCATTACAAGTGCCAAGACCTGTGCTAAGTCCTGGGGTAATTGACATAAATAAGACATGATCCTGACCTCAAGCTAAACACATTCTAGCAAGCCACAAAATTGCAGAGATGAAAGGGGTTTATAAACAATATAGGAAAACTCTTTAACTTTCAAAATTAGGAAGTTCACCATAGAAAGGAAATTAACTTATCTCAAGTCACTTGTGTAAGGGATGGTAGAGCCAGGACTAGAACCCAAGCCTAATATCTGTCTAAATTATTCTGTATGGTCTATCTCTAGAAATTCCTTTTAACATCCTAATCAGCTCAGCTCTGTATAGCTTCACTTTTAGTACACATGTTGCCAAATGAGCAATGAATACATGACCCTTCATAAGCCACCTCCTGTAGGTCCCACCTGTCTCTCTAGGCCAGGTGGGTGATCTTCATCAGTGCCTCCAGGCCCCCAGGCTTTCCCTTCCATAGATTTTATCACACAGTTTAGGAACTGTCTTCCTAATAGACTGAGATTCATAAAGACAGAGGCCAAGTTCTATTTATTCCTTTCTCTCCAGTGTTCAGCATTGAACTTGGCACAGAATAAGTACTGAGTCATTTTTGCTGAATGGATAAATAAGCACATGAATGAAAAAAGTCACACCAAGCTTGAAACTCACTTTTGTGTGTTATCTCCCCCCCCAACTCTGTATATATACCTAAACATATAGATAGATATAGATTTATAGGTAGATAGACATCTCTCTGCTAATAGTGCCTTTATTGACATGGTGATAGAGAGTCTGGAAAAGAGAGCTCATGACATATAATGTCTTCAAATACAGTAAGTATCAGTTCCAGCAGAATCAGGGTTGGCATTATGCCATGCATAGGATGGAAAAAGAAAAAAACCCAGCTAAATAAAAGATGTTATAGCCACACCAGGAGGTTTATTTTTAACTCACTGTGTTTATTTATGCCTTGCATCTACTGGAAATGAAATCAAGTGAAGCCTCAAAACAAAGGACTTTGTATTTTATTGTTTTATTTTATTTTAAAAATCAGAGGGAAAAAGTGGGGAATAAGAGAGGTCAGATGTGAGATTATGACATTCTGTGCTTAGCAACTTTCACCAGTTACAAGAAAAGCGTAATTTGGAGATTGGAAGGCCTGGGTTCTGTGTTTCACTCTGCTATTAACTTGCTTGGTCTCTGTCTTTAGCAGGGGCTGTGACTTTTTTCTCTTAGATCCTCAAGTTCTCAATATGTCAAATGGACAGATGAGGGCATGGACTAGGTCGGATACTTTCCAAATTCCTTATGAACCCTAGATCTCTAAGCATACTTTCTTCAATGTGTTTTTTTTTTAAAGATTTTATTTATTTATTTGTCCGAGAGAGAGAGAGAGAGAGAGAGAGAGAGAAAGAGAGAGAGAAAGCATATGGAGGGGAGAGGGAAAAGCAGGCTCCTCTCTGAGCAGGGAGCCCAATGTGGGGCTAAATCTCAGGACTCCAGGATTATAACCCGAGCTGAAGGCAGGTGCTTAACTGACTAAGCCACCCAGATGCCCCTCTTCAGTGCCTTCTTGAAGCCAGAATCACAGGGTTGAGGAAAACCCAGAGGCTACCCAGGGGCCAGCGAAATGTACTTCCTTGTTTCAGCTGAGGCCACTGCAAATAGTCTTAGAAGGAAGATTATTCTTGTTCCTTTGATTTGGTAAGATGAGCAACTTGCTTTATTAAAGATACAAGTAGTTAACATTTATTTAGCCCTTTCTTTATTGTCAGGCATTATGTCAAGTAACTTTTATGCATTTCATTTAGTCTTCAAAACCACCCCGTGAAGTAAATCCTATTTTATTGCCATATAGGAAGAATTATTCATATGAAGAGAATAAGATTTGAAGTTCAGTGACTTATCCAAGGTTACAAAGACCAAAATTATCAGAGGCAGGATTAGAACCTAGTGCTCACTGATGCCAAGGTTCTTGCTCTCAACACAGCATTAAATTCTAGGTGTTTGCAGCCCAGTTGTCTTCCTGAGGCTGTTTCCTGGCATGGGAATACTTTTTATGTACGTCTCATCATGGGAAGCAGAAACTTACTCATTTTTGGTGCCTCACAATTGGGAATCAGGACATGAAAAACTCACATGCCAGGTTAAGTTAGGATTTATCTTGATAGAAATGGGCAACCTCTGGAGGTTCTTTTTAAAAAAAAAAAAAAACTTAAAAATAAAAAAGATTTTATTTTTTTATTTAGTGGCAGACATCACAAGCCAGGGGAGGGGCAGAGGGTAAGGAAAGGGTTTCAAGCAGACTCCACACTTAGCACAGCATCTGATGTGGGGCTCAATCTCAAAATTGTAAGACTGTAACCTGAGCTAAAATCAAGAGTCAGACATCCAACTGACTGGGCCACCCAAGCACCCCACCTCTGGATACTCTTAAGGTACCCATATGGCAAGATTTTCTTCTACCTTTACCAAGAACAATAGTCTTCTCAAGAAACTCATGGGGCTCACTGCTCTTTGATTCTCTACACCTGTCCACTTTGACAATGATTCCCTTTCTTCAGGTATCCCTTATAATTCACTATCTCTAATTCTTTGTTTGTATCATTCTCTGATGTGCCCCCATGCTTATGTCCCCTCATCCCCAGCCTACACAAGGGATCCCCCATGAAGCTACCACTGCTTCACTGAGGAGAGCTCCCTTCTCTCTTGTGCTCCTGCAAAGAAAGGGAAACAAAATAGGTCTGGGGAGAGACAGGAAGAAAACTAACCTTAGTATCTGTTATATACCAGGCATTAGGCTGCTTGCTTGCTTATACTACCTGCAATTTTTCAACTATCTGGCAAATAAGAATTACCTGACATTTGAAACGAGGCTCTGAAAGATGATGAAACTTGCCTATAGTCACAGAGTCAAATTTACAGGTGGGTTCATGATTCAAAAATAGGTCTCTTTGACTCCAGAACTCACATTTTAAAAAATATTATATCACATTATGTCTACACAAGATTCACAATAACCTCACAAAAGGAATATTTTATTAACTCTATTACTCGACAAGAGAACTTGAATCTGGGAGGTAGGAATCTTACCCAAACCTGCTGAAAGTCTCACAACTAGTGAGGACCGAGCAAGTCAGACATGAAAACTAAGGTTGTGCTTCTGTTATAGAGGAGGATGGTGCTGTATATTTAACTGCATGAAGTCCCATATATTTCCTAGGTCTCTGATCAAACTGTACAGCTCTTGAGGGCAGGCATATGCCAGCTTTCTCTTTCACCCAGGATATAAAATCTTAATAGCCTAAGATTAATATACAATCTGTACTGAGTAAATATGAATTGGATTGTGAAATAAGAAAAGGAATGCTTCATCTACCATGTTTGCATGGTCTTCTAGTTTCTCTAGAGTTTTCTCCGTTTTACGTTCACATGTTATTTTTCAGGAGCCTCAATTTCCTTATCTGAATGGTGGAGGTAATACCTTCCTGGATTCTTGCTGGACAAATTTTGCAGGCAGAGTGACTAAGTGCTGGTATATAGTATGTACTCAACAAACAAAAGATAATATGAGAATGTGATATAAAGGATGATTACATCCTCATAAATTCCCAATGGCTTAGACAGGCCCAGAGGACACTTAGTCCCAATATGGAGTGAGGGAAAGGATCAGCAAGGCTGGTGACCCCTGTAATCAGTCTTTCTCCTCTCTCTCAATCTCTCTCTCTCTCTCTCTCTCTCTCTCTCTCTCTCTCTCACTCACACACACACACACACACACACACTCACTTCTGGAAGAGTTGAATTACACTGAACTCCTTACTCATCATTCCCCCACTTGCTCATATTGCCTCCCATCCAGAGAATGTGGTTGTTTGCAGCCTGTGGCTGAGGAATCTTGATGAGGAATGTTTATAGGAAAAGAAAAACTGCAAGTTTGTGAAAGAACCTAAGAATGCAAGCAAGGCAGCACTTCAGGAAGAGACCGTCAGACCAGGGCCTAGCATAGAAAGGGAATAAAACCTGTAGGATGACAGAATAAATAGATAAATTGGAAAGACCTAAATCTAGTCTTCATCTGGAAAGTTAGAAATTCTTAATAGGTAATGAGGTATTTTTGGGGGGATGAAGAGTGTGGAGTGTTGCCTCCTCCACCACTTGGCAACTAAATAAGGAGTGTGATTCATTTGTTTTGATTTGCCGAACGCCTAGTTAAACTTCATGAGAAAAACAATAAATGAGGGAGAATGGGAACAGGTATAGCTAAAGCATGTGGCAGGTTAAAGTAAGTGCATGTAGTTGAAAAAATCATATCACATTTTGGTCCTGCCATTTACTGGCTGTATGCTCTTGAGCAAGGACAGCCTTTCTTGGAAGTGGTAGATAAAACCAGGGTGTCCTTGGAAAGAGATGAGTGCTCAGGGGAAGGAGGGGAAGTGCAGGGAATTTTATATGTGAAAATCCCTTTACTCAGTTTAAGTTCTCTTTTAAGGCCCATTTTGGTGCTTGTATGTCTCTGACACCTTTCTATTGTGCAGGTACTCCCTATTTTCTTACATGTATATATTTTTTTGAAATAAAGAGGCAATAGATGTTAAACTTGGAAACTTAAAACAACAATATTTGTTGAGTAAACTATTTCTTTTGTTATTGTGTTTATCTTTAATGATACTGCTTTTTTATCTATTTAGTGATAAGACTTTAAAGTAAAAGAAAGTGAGTCATGTTCAATGTAATATTAGCTAAATAGTACAGGTGGTATTTGAATGGATGGATGGATGGATGAATAAATGGTGCCCTTATCATCCCTAAGGCTTTGCTACTCAAAGTATTCATAGCACCTGGAAGCTGTTTGGAAATGCAGAAAACTAGGCTGTTCCCCAGATTGGATGGAATCAGAATCTGCATTTGAACAAGATCCTCAGGTGCTCCCTGTATACATTAAAGTTCTTCAAGAAGCACTACTGTACAAATTTACTAGTTCTTTCCAATTCTTCTTTTCTATTAATTAATTAATTAACTAACTTATTAATTTATTTATATTTAGTTTGCCAACATATAGTATAACACCCAGTGCCCGTCCCATCAATATTTCTTAAAATGATTCTATCACAACAAAAGATTTTGAGGGTATCTTCTCTCCAAGGTTCCTTATTCACCTTTTATTTTGTTAAGTATTTAAAGAAAAATAAATACATTGAAATGAAATGAAAATGTTCTTGGTCCTCTAGGGTGTGGGCTTCTGCATCTGGCACACCTGCATCTGGTCCTACTCCCCCCACTTACTAATTGTATGTACTTGAGAAATGTATTTCACTTGGGTTTCTTGATTTTAGTTTCTTCAAGTATAAAATGGAGATTGTGATCCTTTATTCTCACTGCTACTCTAGTGTGCGCACACACACACACACACACACATACTCAGTTCTATTAGTGCCTGAAACATAGCAGCACCCACAAATAAAACTCATAAAGTCACTTTCCTTTGCCTCCCATCTGTACCAGACACTCTAGGTCATGTACCATGATAGGAAGGAGCACATCCCTTCAATGGCAATGAGGCACCTTGAATGCCTAATTTGGGTTGTGAGTGCCAGATAATTCAGTTGACATCAAATAATAATGTTTTTGTGAGTGCATGTCCCAATTACCAAATTAGCTATTAAAGCGTCCTTGCAAATGAAGCATTTCTGCCTTGCCTGCATCTTTTCAGGATGCCAGTTCAGTGCAGACCAGTTCCTGGAAGAATTGGGGACTTCAGTGAGCAAAGGGCAGGAAGAAGCACGGGAGTTTCAGCAGCTTTCAGACAGTTTGGGTGGCCCATCTTGCATTGTTTCTTTCTTAGCAGGACCCAGCAAATAGCATATTCATGCCTTTCTCTCTGTTTACTTCAGCATGAAGTAATAAAGAGTAATAAAGAGCAAGCACAGTTGATGGTCACAGCGGCTTGCCTTCCCATCCTGGCGCCACTAGCTGTGATGTGAGACCAGAGGCAAGTTACCTAAGCTTTCTGCGTCTATGTTTCCTCAACTCCAAAAACAAAGATAATCATTTTAACTTCACTAGCACGTTATGAAGATTAAGTGAGACCCAGTATGTATACATACCTAGCATGATGCCCGAGACATTAATGTCATAGTACCAGGTACTCAGTCACTGGCTGCTCCCCACTTCATGCTTCAAATTCTAACCAGCCAGATAGACTGGATTTTAAACCCAATTCCTTACACTTCCTAGTGTGTAACTTTGGTTGAGTCATGGTACTTAATTTCTCTAAGCCCGAGTTCCCCCACTGTAGAGCGGGTAGTGGGAAGGGGCAGGTAGGCAATGCCAGCTTTTTATGAGAATTGGGGAATGCAAGCGAAGCACCTGGCACAAGGGAGATCGATACAGTACAGTATAGGTGTTCCTGAAGACATGTTAGCACTTAACAGTCAAGGACATTGGGCTCAAGTTTTCCTTTCTCTGTATGGCCTTTTATTAACCCGTCTCCTTTGCTAGATCCTCCACACTTCCTACACCTTTATAACTTGTGGTGCTCAGGCACAGAATCCCTTCTTCAACACTCCCTCCTTAGGTGGGCTTGTGGAATCCCTTGGTTTTAAATGTTGTCTATAGCTGATAACTCTCAAATTTAAATCTCCAGCCTGGGCAATTTCCCTGAACTCTAGACTTCTAAATCCTACTGCTTATGTAATATTTTCCCCTTGGAAATCACAAAATCTTCTTAGATTGGCACTACTCCAAATTGTCTCCTGAGTTCCACCTGCGTACCGTCAGACCTGCTCTGCTCCCAGTTTTCCCCCTTCTCAGTGTCTCAGGCCATAATCACTGAGCCATATTTGTTCCACCTCTCTGTCCCACACCACACCCCATGCCTGATTATCACAAATTCCTGTAGCTCAATCTGCAAACACCCAGAATCCAATCACCTTTCACTATCCTAGTTCAAAACAGGATCATCTGTTTCTGGCCTTGGTCCCCTGTAACCTAGCTATAAACTCAGTCAGGATGGTCTTTTAAAAATGCAATTCATATCTACCCACTCTGCTATTTGACTTTCAACATTGCTCCAACTCAGAATCAAACCCAAACTGACGCACAAGGTCTCACATACCCTCTGTTCCCCAGCTCCACACTACCTTTCTGAGATTGCTTTTTCCCCACTTCCCACTCATTTGGATCCATGTGTTGTACCTTCACATGCAAGCTCCCTTTCTCTCAGCATTTTTTATTTGCTCCATGCTCAGCCCAGAATGTCCTTCCCCCAGTTATCTGAATGGTTTATTCCATGTCATTCTCATTTCTGCTTACGTGTAATCCTAAGAGACTTCCATAACCACCATCATCTCCCCCCACTGGTGTTACCCTGCCTCCAGTGGCATTTATCTCCAACTGATGTAGTGTGTTCTCTCTATTATAATTCCTTAACAGAAGAGAGTTGGTACCTAGCATTGAATACCTAACAAGTATTCAGTAAATACTTATTGAATGAATGAATGAATGAATGAATGAATGAATCTAATTCATTTTCCTCATTGCATGGACACTTTTGCCATGTGTTACTCAAAATTCTACTTTGGTTGTCAACTATTATGCAAAGGATAAGATGCACAAATTACATTTGTATAGAATTCATAGTTTGCACAGCCCTTTTTGCAATAATTATTGCAATTATTACAAAAAATATTACCTCCTTTGATCCTCATAACAATTCAATGAGAGAAAGACATACTACACTCATATTTATAGATGATGAAACTGACGCTTACAGATGATAACTAATTTGCAGAAAACCATACATATAATAATGGAGAAATCAGGACTTGAACTCCAGTCTTATTACTCTTGACCTAAGATTTTTTCTATGAGATGTAGATTCCTTACCTTTACTTATTAGCACTACTATGACACTGATTCAACATAAGTAGTACTTTTCTTTCCTGGAGAAAGGGGTCAATTCTGTGTATTTCTTTTATAACTCTATTTTGCGTAACACAGAGTAAAATACGAAATAGGAGCTTATGCAGTAATTGTTGGCTGCAAGTATGTATGTACATACCCAAGCCCAAATGTCGCAGAAGTATTTACTTCTCATAATATTTGAAATGGTCTACATGGGAGATTTTTATCACTCTTTAGGCTCAACTTTAAGGCAGACTTGGCCCTCCATGAAAAAATGTGGTGGAAAGTGGAGGAAGACAGGAAAGTGAAAAAAAAAAAAAAAAAAGATTACACAGCTCACAATATGATAGAGCACCCAAAGGATTGCAGCAAACCAGGACTTGATTGAGAAATATACAGATCAGGCATAGGGTTAAGAATTTTGGGTAAGTCTCAGCGGTTGAGTGTGTCTGCCTTTGGCTTAGAGAGAGTGATCTGGTCCTGAGATTGAGTCCCTCATCAGACTCCCTGCATGGAGCCTGCTTCTCCCTCTGTCTGTATCTCTGCCTCTCTTTGTGTCTCTCATGAATAAATAAATAGAATCTTTTTTTAAAAAAAGAATTCTGGGTAGGATGTGGTAGTGGGAAGCTTGAACAAACAGTGTACCTATAGACAGGTGAATGGTATTCTCTTAACCAGTCATCCTGGCTTGGAGGAAAGCACTTGTCTGGGAGTCGGCGCTAGAAGAAAATACTGAGCCAGGTGGGGTGTGCCTGCACCCAGAGTGGACTCTTCCCAGCAGGAGAACTAAGGTGAAAGTAAGGTTATGCAAGAGAAGCCCAGTCAAGGGTGGCTGTATCAGGAGAGCCCTACAGGAAGGGCACTACATGTACTGGCAGGCAAAAGTCTTTTTTACTCACCTAGAAGCCCATCCCACCCTTCTAGCTCTTGCCCAATCTCCTCAGGCAGCATCCTGCCTGAGTGGCTCCATGAGCTTCCTGGGAGGGAGAACAGCCCCTGCCTGGGCTCATGATCTTGGACAGGGCCATGAGCATCTGCGTCTAGTGATCAAGTCTCCAACAAATAATTTCCTGCAGGCCTATTTATCTTCTGTTTCAGCCCAGCAGAACCGGGGTCTATAAATTTTAGTCGGGATTCAGGATCATTTTCTAGGTCAGGGATGTGTTGCATATCAATAGTAGAACAGAGTATCAGCATGTTCTCTTTTGCACAGAGTCCATTCGTCTGCTGTAGTGAAACAGACATGCTCAGTGGGCAGCGGTGGTTAGGGTGGCCATAAACCTCCGCAGCGGACAGGAACTGCAGAGATGGGAGACAAATGAACTGCTTCAGAGCAGGCCCAACACTTCTTTCGTGGGCTCTGAAGGCCTCTGCAGGCAGAGTCCAAGCTGAATCTTGCTAATGGCAAGTCTGATACTTATACGTGCCTTGGCATTCTATTGCAAGTGTGTTTAAAAATCTGGGGTATGTGTTGAACATGTGGGCTTTATGGTCCTATGCAAACACAGAGGCAGCAAAATGAAAAGTCTCCTGGGTCAGACCTGGTTTTAAATCCCAACTCTGCCCCTTGCTGTGGGACTTTTTGACAAATTGCTTAACTTGTTTAAGCACATTTGAAAGGACCCAATGAGGTAAACTTTATTATATAGATAAAACAAGATGAATCAGAGTGTCTGATCTATAGCAGGCACTCAGCAGTGTGAGGCTTGTTTAAAATTAGAAATGCATGTGTGGAAATGGCAATAAGGCTTAGACTGGCAGCATAGCATTGGGATTTTTAGAGAAGAGATTTCAAATCACAGCCAATCGTTTGTGAATCTTGGTTCTTCCACTTATTGTTCAGCAGTCTGGGGTGGGTTATTTTCTTTTCTGTGACTAGGGGATAATAGTATTGCCCATCTCATAAAGTTGTTGATAAAACTAAAAGATGTGATGCCTTTAAAATACAAAACATAGGATCTTTTGCATAGTAAGACCTTAATAAATGTGAGATAGTATTATACCTTGACTGTATAACCAAAGTCTTAAACTTTTAATAAGAGATATTATAACCCTGCTATCCTGTGAGCATGTAATTTATAGTTGTCTATTTATTATCAGGGAAAATAACATAATAATCATCTGTAGTTGTATTGTTAATCCAATTGACTGGAACCTGGTTTTATTGGATCTTTATTAGGAGTGTGGGTGCTACATGCTGTGATAGGTACAAAGATGAATAAAGAATGAAGATAAAATTGATGTACCAAGCACGATGCTAAGGACTCTCAGATGGATTATCTCATTTAACCTTTTCATATACTTTATATTAGTTCTGTTAGGAAGACTGGTTCATGGTCATTGTGGAAATGTTGGAAAGAGAAAAAATATATTAAAAAAATTAAAATCACCCATAACCACTGTTAGCTAATTGCGTATTTTCCCCTTGCCCTTTTTCTGTGAGAAGTTCATGGTCTATTTAAACCTTAAATCCCTCATCTATAAAATAAAAATAACCAGGAGTGGTTAGACAACAAATGAGATCTTTTAAGAAAAGGATCTCAGTGTCAGACATTTGGTAGAGGGCCAAAATTCACTGTGACCTTGAGGTTCTATCATATATGATTAGTTTTGTAAAACTTTAAAAACTAATAATATCCAAGAATGAGACTGAAGCAGTCTTTCAGAGGCGCCACATAGCCCAGGGATAGATTTGGAGCATCTTCCTAGAGTGGCAATTTACTCAAAGACTTATAGCAGGTGATGGTAAAAAAAAAAAAAAAAAAAAAAAAAAATTTTATTTATTTATAAATATTTATTTATTAACTTCAGAGAGAGAGAGAGAGAGAGAGGGAGAGTGTGTGAGAGAGATGGAGCAGGGGGAAGGGCAGAGGGAGAGGGAGAAGGTTCCCTGCTGAGGAACCATCTAGGACCCCGGGATCATGTGACCTGAGCTGAAGGCAGATGCTTAACTGACTGAGCCATCCAGGCACCCAAACATACTATTTTTTGTATTAAAAGTTATGTAATTATTAGGGTGCAAAATTCTTCACAATTTTGAAAATAAGAGAACACAAAGAAGCCTTGCACTTGCACTTACAGGTGGGCCAGCTCAGACTAAAACCCCAGCCCTGGATTATATTTCCTTTCCATCATTATGAACTTTTCCATGGAAAATTTCAAGAGGCACAGCTATGGTCAGTGTTAGATGTTACATGGCTTTGGTCACATGGAGGGTGAGTTGGAAGGATTACCACAAAGGAGGAGCCCACTGTGAAGCTTGTACAACAGACTGCGTGGCAAGTGATGGGAGCAAGAATGAGGGAAGTGGTAGTAGGGATGAGGAGACAGGGCCTAGAGATTCCAAGATGGACTAGAAAGAACCTCATTATTTTTCACATGTGAAAGAAGAGTTGGGTGAGAGCAGTCCTCAAAGGTTCTCATCAGGTGGCTGGCAGCCCTGCAGGGACTGCAGAGTTATAAAAATGATGCAGATACCATGAGCATTGGTAATAAATAGCAGAGATCTATCTGCTTTGCAATAAAACCTCCCATTCACCCTGCCACCTTAATTAAAACAAAACCAAACTCTATTGTATATATTCCAAAACTATTTTTAAATCAAAGTTCTTTTTTCTTAAAAATGTTTTCTGTTTCCTTGGAAATTATTTTAAGAATCATGCTGTCCTTTATAGGTCAGAAGTTAACAACTGCCTGCTTTAATCACTAGTTCTTAGATAAGGAGGGAAGTGTGTGGCTTTGGGGAATCATTCGGTGAAGACTGTGTGTGTCTTAGGGCCTCTGTGCGAGTCGTTGCTTTTGCTGCAGAAATGAAAGTGGAACCACATTTTGGGAACAGAGCCCACTGATGTGAGGGCACGTTTTCTCTTTGACAATATCAGGGCAAAATTAAACATTC
This sequence comes from Canis lupus dingo, assembly GCF_003254725.2. Taxonomy (NCBI): domain Eukaryota; kingdom Metazoa; phylum Chordata; class Mammalia; order Carnivora; family Canidae; genus Canis; species Canis lupus. The sequence goes on from NC_064263.1 coordinate 19,319,983, forward strand.
ATAATATGGTAATTAAGAGCTGAATAATTTACTCTAAACCAATAAAGTAGATGTTGGTAGTGTGATAGCTCCAGAATGAAACACAGTAGAGGAAAAATAACAGTGTTTGTTCATTAGCTATAAGCCTGAACTATGCAGTGCACACTGAACAATTTTCCTCTGTTAATGACCGGAACTTGGAGACCGTGCCCCCAAAGCCACAGGCATTCAATGGGAAATCTAGCACACAGCACCCCAGTCCTCTGTGGTGAGTGCTATAACCAGGGGCAAGTCACTGCACTAATTTGTGCCTCAGTCTCCAAATCTGACATTAGGCATGAATAATTCCTGTCTTATCAATAACAAAATTTCGTATCTAAAAGATGGCCATCTATTATTATCACACCAGGCCCAGAGCAGCCTTGCAGGAAGCCTGATGTGGGATTCTTTCAAGATGTTCACCACTACACTTGCTCTGCATAGTGCTAGGCTATCTTCCTGGAATGCTTAGGTTACTAGGAGAAGGGAATGAAGAAGACGCATTCAGAAGTCCATAGAAAACCATAAATCCACTTTGGAATCTCTGAAAATCACAGAAACCCTCAGAGTGCCATCATAATCGAATACATATTCAGAGTCCATCATAATCAGAGAGAGAGAAAGAGAGTAGATGGGAGGAAACCTAAGTGTTCTCCTTTATTCTTCTCTGAGAACCCCAAGACTCCTTTTGTGAGCATGGGCCACGTTCTCATATACCATCCCTTTAGTCTCTATCTTGCTTTGAAGCTCTCTTGTCCAAGTCTACCTCTTCTTGAGCCCAGTTTCTCTTCGACTCCTGAAAGTGCCCTGCTTCACTCTTCACTGGGTCAACAAGTAGTGCAGCCATGGTTAAAAGTCAGATAAGGTGCCACCCAGGAAAGAGACCAGTGCCAGAGTTAAGGTTGCTGAGAACAGGCAATATGTACACCAGGCTGCAGTGTTACCATGTTTATTTCCAGCAAGATGAGAGAAAAAGTGCACAAAGTCCAACCTTGTGCATGTGTCAGTGCCCTAGGGCCAGCAGATCCTGTCTTCAGCCAGTGCAGTAGATGTGGCTGCACACACTCCACTGGATATTACTGTGGAGAGACCCCAGACCTGTCCCCACGGGGTCTGAAATACAGAAAGCTGGGGTCATGTCTGAAGGCCAATGGCATGTGTACGTGAGCAAAACAAAGGAGTACGCAATGAATTTGAAACAGGGAAAGCCATTCCCACACAAGGTGAAAAGCCCAGGACAGACTATATAGGTTTTTTATCTTGTGGTTGGGTGTATTCCAGGCCCAAGACCCATCCTTATGCCACTGAGTGGGAGTTGAAAGACCTTATGCAGGGGACTACCTTTCCCAACATGGCAAAGATCCTCCTAGACCTTTCCTACCTTCTTATAAGTAAGACTTCAACAAAACTTAGATACAGGAGGAGAGCCCTATGTCTGTAGGTTTTACTCTCCATTTCCCTTTGCTGAGGAGGGTGCGTATTGAAGTCTGGAGCCCCAGAAGGAAGGGCCAAAGACAGAGCTATACTGGGGCTCTGTACTTTGGCACTTGCCCAGTGGGCTGCTATTAGGATTAAATCAAGTATTTTTCATGCCTGGTTCCAGTGCTGGCACAGAATCAGGCTCAACCCTGGATATTTATAGAGGTTGTCAATATTAAGCTGGAACTTTGCAAGGTAGACAGGTTACTGCTTCAGGGAACTTAGTCTAGTGGGAGAGATAGGCTTTTAAGTGACTAATGTATGGGGAAGACTAAAATGAATAGCTTTATGGACATAAACTCAAGAAAAAAATTATACTAAAAATGGGTAAGTTTCAGTATTTGGAGATTGAGTGTTGAGCCCAACTGGGAGAACAGCATGAACACATGGATGAACATGTAGATGGTGTGTGTGTAGAAAAATTCACCAACTCTTTGTGACTAGAGTGTGAAGGAACACAAAGAAATGATGAAAGGAAGGGCAGATGGGCCCAGTCATAGAATGCCTAAAACACCAGACTAGAAATATTTCAGCTCTACCATATAACGGAGAGACATTGAGTTTTTAGGAGGAGAGTAAGGGTGTGATCCGGAGAGTTGCATGTGGGTAGAAGTCTCCCAACAAGATTCTTCGGGATCATCTTCAAGACCCCCTGCTTATCTCCCAACTGGAGTTCTCTTAGTGCAAAAGGCACATAGTATGTGCACAATAAGTATTTTTGAATAGATAATCGAATAATCATCATTAGCTTTTGCTTCTTCTGTGCATCAGGAAGAAAGAATACCCTTGTAAATTAAGTGGTTGATTTTGGGACTGAGAGGGAGGCTTTCCAATGCTGGCTCTGTGGTCTGTGGCTGCTATAAGGTCACCTAAACTTTCTGGGCCCCATTACCTCTCAAATGGAGGAAATAAAGAAAACTCATCTGCCAGCATTTTAGAATGAGGACATGTTAAAGTTCCATTTGCAAAATCTAAGGGAGAACATTGATAGCCAATGTCCTGATGTGAGGATGATTATATCTCTCAGTCTGGTTGAGGTAGCTGAGACCTCTGGCCCATTTGCCCTGCCCGCTGCCTTCCAAAGAGTGTAGAGGGACAGATGCCCTTTAAAGTGCTTCTGTCTACAGAGACCGTGCTTTGAAAGATGTTTTGTATCAAATAACCTGTAGTTATTTAGCAAAAACTAATTTGTCCCATTATTTTTGTTAATCGGAAATATGTATCAGCCAATCAGAATTTATGATGTGGCAGCAATAGGTTACTAATGCACTAATTTGATATATGCCAGCTGAAAGCAAAGCAATTTGTTATTTTAATTAACCTTAATATGAATAAATGTGTTATGCATTCACTTTTTTTGGAATGTAGAATGGAATATAGTTCCCATTAATATCTTTAAAATTTCTTGTATATCTTAGAATGCTAGGTTGAATGTCAACAGTAAAGGGCTCAGTTATTCTACTTGTAAACAGAAAAAGAGAAAGAAACAACCAATCCAACATTGCCAAACTTAGCTGAATATGTTAGTAAAAATGATACTGTTGATTCATTCATTTATTTACTATCTCAGGGGCACCTGGGTGGCTCAGTTGGCTAAGTGACTGCCTTTGACTCAGGTCATGATCCCAGGGTCCTGGGATCAAGCCCCCCCATTAGGCTCCCTGCTCAACAGAAAGCCTGCTTCTCCCTCTCCCTGTCCCCTAGTTCATCCCGTCTCTTGCTCCTGCTTTCTCTCAAATAAAAAACAAACTTAAAAAATTATTTACTATTTTAATAAACATGTATTCAGCTAAGTGTACATGATAAAAGACATAGTCCCTCCCTTGAAGGAGTTAATTTGCTTATTTTTAAAGCAAATACTTATTGCATATCTATCGGATATCAAGTCCTATGGTAGGCATTAGACCTCAGGGATAGAAGATGTTCTTTCAAGAAGTTCGTGGTTTAGTGCAGTAGTTCTAAACCTCATTCACATAACACAGCCAAAGAACATAAACTCCATCAGAATTACAGGCCTTTTACAGCAATAATTGTCACGGTGGGAGCAGAGGGAGGAGGAACCCCATTGAGGAATCTCAACAGTGAGTTGAGCAAAAGGCTCAGTTAATTTGTGAGCATATACCACCACTACCACCAGCACCTACAACCCAGCCTGACACAGAATCACCAGTTCAGTGGGAAAGATGGTTGTAGAAGGACTTTACTGAGGATGTTTGAAGTTAATGGCTGGGCTATCAGGACAGGACCCAAAGAAAGGTTATGTGCCTCTCGATTGTGACAGTGGCAATGAATGGTAAGTGGAAACTATAAAGACATTAGCCATATGGAATACAAAGAATTTGGGACATGAACATGGAGGGAAAAAAATGAGGTTTAAAGGCTTGATGGCTAGGAATTTGATCAGGATTAGGAGTTTCCTTGATCAGCGTCAAATTTGAGAGACTGGGGCAAGAATGGATGTAAAAGAAGAGTAGGTGAAGTGGCCATTTTAGATGTGTCTGTGATGTAGTGGACATGTACTTTTCTGAGCATGGCCTTTGAGGACAGCATCAAATCACAACTCTGACTCTGCTATCTGGGAATCCTTGAGCAAGGCACTCCACCACCAGCTACCATTTCCTTACCCATAAAAGATAGGGTCAATTCAATACCGTTTGTCACCAGATGCAAGGATGTGACATGCTTTCATAGAGGAGCTGCTCAGCAAACATGTCCTCCCCCCTCTTGTCATCGCCAGTCTAGGTTAGCAAGCTTAGAGAAGTAACCCAGATGGACAGGGATTTACTTCACCAGCACCTCTTGAACTCCCAGAAATTCCCATCCAGACCATCAGAGAAGACCATAATGTTGTTCAGATCTTTCTCTACAGTATCTGCCCAGCTTCTCTCACATGAAGCTCTTGATGATTAATTCCCAGCAGGGACTAGGTTATTAAATATCCCCATGACCATTCTGTTACTCCCTTCAGTGTATTCACGTAAGTGCTAAAGATAAATGGACTCTCTGCCACTGTAACCACTAGGAATGTGTGGGAGTTGTGGATGGAGCATGGCACTAAGTTACCTGCTGTGTCCACCTCCAAAGGAGGTCTTGTTTACCTAGCTTTTGAATTCAAGAACTTCAAACACCGAACATCATCCACCAGGGCTGCAAAAAAGCTGGAGAGAAAGATGTTAGGAGAGTGGTTTTGTAGATGACTCTGTCTGAGGACTCAACAAGAAATAACTAGAAAGGGCTTTTGACTTTGCAATTCTGCAGGTTATTGAAATGGAACAAAGTAAGCCGAATCTCTCTTGCATCGATTTGGTTTTTTCATGCTTTCTCATTTGGTTTTTTCTTTTGCTCCAGGTCAGCTCAGAATATATACAACAGTAATTTTGTAAACCTCCTTACAACTTCTTTTAGTTATGTTGTGCATGTTTTGACTAGATAGTTTGGGGAGTTGTCTATTATTTATAGGTAAAACATAGAAATTTAAAACTGGGTTTGGAACTTGGCTCTCCAATTATTTTGTTTGCTCTGGAGCAAGTCGCAAAGTCCGTAGGATGAGTGGTGAATGATTAACCTTAGCTATCTTATTTGCAAACCAGGACAAAATCTGCAAAATAACCAGGTCTGCTCCCCTAGTGAGCGTAGTTATCATGACGAAGTTGTCATGACTGTACAGTGCTTCATCTATAGGTATATCTTGCTTTCTTTTCATAGTATTTAAAGTCGTGTTTACTCTCTGATTTTCTTGCCCAAGTCTGACCATTCAATTATTTTGCTCATCTTTTCCAGTACTTCTTATTTTCTCTTTCTGTAATATTAGGTTTTATCTTTCATATCTCTAACTTCACACTTTCTGATTTATTTTACCATACTTTTTCTAACTTCTAAGTTATCTGGCTTATTCATTTTAAGCCTTCTTTTGTAATGCACATATTTAAGGCTAAAACTTTCCCTGTAGTACAACTTTAGCTGCAACCTGCAAAATTTTATATGTCGGATTTTAATTATTAGCCCTTAATATATATGTTATATATTTTATATAAATATAAACACATATATATGTATATTTAATTTTCATTGTATCTTCTTTGTCCTGCGAGTTATTTAGAAGTATTCTATTTTTGGGGAGCCTGAGTGGCACAGTTGGTTGAGCAACAAACTCTTGGTTTCAGCTCAGGTCATGATCTCAGAGTTGTGGGATTGAGCCCCATGTTGAGCTCCATGCTCCGCAAGAGGTCTACTTAAGATTCTCTCTCCCTCTCCCCCAGCCCCTCCCACTCATGGGTGTGCCCACTCGTTCTCTTTCTCTTTCTCTCTAAAAAAAATAATAATAAGTCTTTAGAGGTATTCTATTTTTAATTTTCAATGTGTGGGGATTTTATGTTTATAAAATCCTTTATTGACTCATAATTTAATTGTATTGAGGTCAGACAACATAGTATGATAACAGTTGTTTTTAATACACTGAGATTTGTTTGATATTGATTAGTACATAATCAGATTTGTAAATACTTCATGGGTTTTTGAGAAGTATGTATATTTTCCAATTGACTTGCTAGCGGAATTTATGTCTTTTAAATCAAGTTTTAAATCGTTTAGATATTCTAAATTTTTCTATTTTTAATACAGTTTCTATTTGACCTACCAATTATTGAGAGAGGTATATTGATGGTGGAATTGTCCATTTCCCAATCTATTTCTACCAAATTTTACCTTATATATTTAAAATTGCTGAGATATACATAAAATACTATATATTATATGCATGTAAGTTTAGGATGGTTGTATGTTCTGTATTATGTAACTTATATTCTAAATAGTATCTTTTCCCTTAAGCTGTACACGTGTTCTATATTTTTCTTGGTTTATATTCATCAGATGTATATTTATCATTTTATTTTCATTTCTGCACCCTAAAGTTTTATGTTTATCTCTTAAAAACGACCTATAACAGGAAGTGTGGTAACTCCTATCTTTTATCTTGTTCAGATTCATTGGAAAATGAACTTGTTTTACCATCTCTTTTACTTTCAATTTGTCCTGCTTTTCAAATCTTCTTTTCCTTTTTTCCTTTTCATTTTTTGATTAAGGGAATTTATTTGTTGATTTATTTATTTACTTGCCTCTTTCACTTCCTTTACCCCCCACTGCTTTGGAACACAGATTTCCTTAAGTAGTTTCCTTTTATCATGCAAATTTAATGCTGTGTAACCTTCATATTGTAATCCCCAAGCAAGACAATAGCTGCATAATATTTTAACTTTGATCACCTGCCCCATCTTACATGTTATTATTGCCTACTATTTTAGTCAGGTTCTTTATAACCCTTAAATAACACTTCACTGTTATTTTATACAGACACTATTTCAGTTGATTTGTCTACATATTTACCAATTAGTTTCCATTACTTCTTACATCTCACACCTTCCCTGTAAGATCATCTTCTTTCCTACTGAGTTTCAACTAGAAATTCCTTTAGTGAAGGACTATTGCTCAACTTTTAGTAAATTCAGCTTTTCTTTCTCTAAAACTGTTTTTTATTTTATGCTTGTAAGATTCTTTTCCTGGGCACATATGTCTAGCTTGAGATTTATTTCCTCTAGTGTTTTAAAGCTACTGTTTACCATGTTCTGGCTTCCGTCATTTTTTTCTATCAGTCTGCTTGTCTTTCTTCCACAGGTGATGTGTCTCTTTGCCACTTGGCTGCTTTGAGATCTTCTATTGATCTTTGGTGGTGTGTATTTGCCTGACATTATGACCAGTTGTGGCTTTCTTTTTATTTGTCCAGCTTGATGAATTTTGTGTTTCCTATTATCTCTGGACTTGTGTCTTTCATTGGGTCTGGAAAATTCATAGTCATCTTTACAAATGTTCCTTCTCCATTTTCTTTCTTCTTTTCTCCTGGAATTCCAATTGTACACATTAGATATATTTATTATGTCTTACCTATCTCTTTACCTCTCTTCGTAGTTTCTCCCATCTGTGCCGTCCTCTGGGTAGCTTCCTCAGCAGAGCGAGAACTCCTAAGGGATTATGTCCCTACGTGTCTGGTGACCTTTGATGGAGAGCCCGTATTTGATTGCTCTTACACTGTGGAAATCCCAGGGGCTCTCATTGGGATCCTTTATTCCAGCAAGGACTTGCACTTGCTTCTGTTTGGGACAACTATGTTGGGGTCCCTGGCAGTTATCCTACCTGTCACTGGCCTTAAACAGTATTTCAATTTCAGTACAGATGAAATTACAACACCCTATATTTAATTCCCTCAATTTAGGGAAGGGTTGGTAGAGTCTTAGAGTTTCCTCTTTAATTCATGAAAGCCCAGCAATACCTTTAAATGGAGTATTTTTATCTAGCATCTTGTAGTTTCAAAATAGGACCTTTAAAAGTCTGTGTTCTACCATACGGCCCATAACAGAAGTCTGTACTTAGCACTCCTTACATAGCCCAGATAAGAAAGCAGTCGGATTCTCTAGGAAAATATTAACATCTCCTGGCTATGATATCCTATTTATTTTTTTAATTATTGGACACCCCTGCCTTCATTTGACCTCAGGAATACTAATGGGAACAATTAGAAAAAGAGATTCAGAACTTTAGCTGGAAAGAAACTTAAAGATCCTCAGAGCAAATCAAGCATGCCCTTTGAATACCCTCTACCATCTTTCCAGGCCATTTGACATCCCCTTATATTCACTCATTACAGGGAACTCACTACGCATGAAGAAGCCTGTGTATCCCTTTGTTCATTCAACTAGGCCTCAATATATCTACCAAGAGAGAAAGAGATATAATGCAAGGAGTTTCTTGCCCAATCGTGGGAGCTGGGTAGGCAAGTCGAAAATCCATAAGATAAGCCATCAAGAAAGGTGGACTGAAAACTCTGATGCAGGAGCTAAAGCTTTTTCCATAGGCAGATTTTCTTCTGCTGCAGAGAAGTCTCAACTTTGTTCTTAAGGCCTTTCAGCTGATTGAAATGGTCTCGTCCATATTATCTAGGATAGTCAAACTTACTTAAAATCAACTGATCGTAGACATTAATCACATCTGCAAAATACCTTCATGACTGCACCCTGATTATTCCCTAGTTATGCAACTGAATACCCAGGTACTTGGGCTTAGCCAAACTGTCACATGAAATTGACCATTACAGGTGCCTTTTCTATACTAAGAACTGTATTAGGCATTTTACATTTTATATCTTTACACCTTTTAATGGCCCTGAATTAAATACTATTATTTTTAAAATATTCTTATTTTAATGATGGGGAAAATTGCCACTCAGGAAAGATAAACAATTTAGTATTGTTATTTTTAATACATGTGGAGAAATTGAGGTGTGAAAGCTTAAAATAACCAGTATTCAGCATATATGCAAAGCCCCTAAAAAACTGTTACATTTTAAAGCTCAGTAAATATTAATTCCTTGTTAAATTTTTCTGGAGCTATCTTCATTTTAAGAAAGCTGTTAGTATCTGTGCCTTTCACTGGAAGTGAAGTGATACTACATTCACTCAGGATGGGCTTGCACATGAGTATGTGTGTGTATTTGTGTGTGTATTTTGGAAAGGGCCATACTGGGTGGTACTATAATGATGATGTAACTAGAGGGAAAGTCCCTATATCTTGCACTCACTGGGATGTTGTTTCTGTCTGGAAGTGCTTTGATCCCCCTTGAATTAACATAAAATGTTATTTTATTTGCTGGATTTATTTATTTTTGATCACAAGAAATTCCTGTGCCCCTTTTCTCTCCAAAGCAAGCCATTCTTTACATGCATAAATTAATATAGTTGGAATACTAAATGCATAATCAGAAATTCTACTATCTTGTATACGTGGTTTCATGAACTCCTGGGTCATATGTCAGAGGACAGCTGGAACAATGCCAGTATTGGGTTTGAAGGATGACAAGGCAAGGAAGAAGGGTAGAGTGGACATCTTTGCTTTCACTAGAATCACTGGGGAATAGTGGGATTCTTTGGCCCAAGCAACCTATGTCATTGAGACTAATCATGATTTTCACAAGAAAGGTAAATATCACAAAATATCTTTGGACATATTTAGATAAATAGGTTTTCTCGGGACACCTGGGTGGCTCAGCATTTGGGCGCCTGCCTTCAGTTCAAGTCTGATCCCAGGATGCGGGATCGAGTCCCATATCAGGCTCCCTGAGAAGAGCCTGCTTCTCCCTCTGCCTATGTCTCTGCCTCTCTCTCTGCGTGTCTCTCATGAATAAATAAATTAATCTTTTAGATAGATGATAGATAGATAGATAGATAGATAGATAGATAGACTTCTGAAATTAGAGTCCAAACAGTCTCTGTGACTTACTCATCCAAAATGAAATTTTCTTTTTATGTACATTTTGGCATAAATAGTCTTTGAGGGCAAAACTAAAATTCAAAACACATGATTTCCCAACTTGTGTGAACAATCATACAAATAACACTTTTTAAATAATACTCTACTGTCTATGCAACATCTAGACACTGTGATAGAATAAGAAGAATACTGTACTCACAGCTATATTTGGTGTTGAAAGTTGTTTTATTGTCCCCAGGAGTATCTCACCCTCCTTACTGCTCCTCAGCGTGATGCAGACTTAGCCACGTGACTGGCTTAGTCCAAGAAGTGTGAATGAAAGTAGAGCATTGCATGGCCCCATCCTGTCTTTTCTCTACTAGATAGCAAGGCCTTTCCCTCTATCGTCTGGGGGCATAGAATGGCATGGATATGAAGCCAGCCTGCAATGAGCATGACAGTGAGTGAGGAAGGCTTTTGTGGTGTGAGCCACTAACATTTTGGGACCATCTATTACCATAGTATTATTTAGTGTAAACAAATGGACATATCTAGGTTTGATTTCTGGCTCAATCACTTATTACATGTAAATCTCAAAGAATAGCTTAAAACTCTGTAACAATCAAATCCCTCCTGTTTTGTAGATGAGTAACCAATACCACCTTTGGTGAGTTATTGTGAAAATAAATGAAAAAATTATAAAATAATTCCTCGGCACACAAGCAAAAAGTAACTTTCTCTCATCGACTGTATGGAACACAGTAGGTACCCCTACTTCAAAGCTAATATCTTTCTGTCTGGAAAATTCCAGCCATCCAATGTATAGCTAAATATCCCAAAGACAAAGGACTCTTTAATTTCTCTTTCTCATCCTTCTTCTCTGACCCTTTACTTTTTTGAGTAAAAAGGAATTTTCTTTAGAGATGGACTAAACCTAAATTCAGGTCCTACAAAAATAGACATTTGTTCTGAAACTAAAGTTCTGTGAAGGACAGTGTTTTTAATTTCTTTTCAGAGAATAGCATTTTTAAACATATAACATAATTAAGTTCAATCGGCAAACTAATGATACATCAGAAAAAAAAAAGCCACTGTTCAAAGTTTATATTGAATGACCAAAACCCTTATAATTTTAATTGTTGGACTTTCAGGCTGAAAAAGCACCCTCCCTGAAAGAAGGAAAAACCCAAGTCTACCACATTTTGTACCAGTTCTCAAGTATGAACTACACAGCTCGAGAATAAGGAAATGACAAATTCATGGACATAATTACATTGTGCTACTCATCTGCTGAGGAGCCCATTATAGAAAACCCAGAGTAGCTTGAAAAACAGCTAACAAGGCAAGCAGGGCCTGCAGAGGAGGGAGCTGACAATGTCTCACTGTGCTGGGGAAACACAGGGAAGGAGTTAGCTTGCCCTGGTCTCCTTGGAGACTCCACTGTGTGTGCATCCTTATTGGACTCTGCTTTGACACCCACACTCAGTCAGAGCCTGCAAGCTGGCCTCGGCCCCAGGTCACACTGAGAATCCCACCCAGAATGGAAGGTGGGGGTGGGGGGAGACACAGGAAGGAACAGCCATTGACTAAGCACTGCCATGTGACTTTCCTTCTCTAGATGTTAAAGGTTTTTGCTACTTAGACTTCATGTCTCGGAAGTCTCACAGCCACTCGCTTATCTTTAATATCCTCTCACATCTGGGATTAATTAAGTAAAAAGCAATCCAAAAACAGAGTGTCAAGAAGCAAGGCAAAATTTTAGAATATTAATAGCTGCCACTAATTTAGCCTTGATAAGATCCTGGCATTTTAAGTAGGTACTTTAATCCTCACAAGAACCCATTTTACAGATGACAAATCAAAGGATTAAAGAGGTCGAAGGAAGTCGTTCAAGGTCACACAGTGAAAAAAGACCAGTGCCACAGTTCATACCCAGATCTGGCTTGGCTTTAAAACCGGGGCTCATTATTACAGATCCCCCTGAGCCTCGTGGCCATCTCCTCTGATGAACTACTTCAGGAAGCACTTTGGAAAGCGGTGAGAGGGCAGCCCGGGTGGCTCAGTGGTTTAGCACTGCCTTCAGCCCAGGGCCCGATCCTGGAGACCTGGGGTCGAGTCCCACGTCAGGCTCCCTGCATGGAACCTGCTTCTGCCTATGTCTCTGCCCCTTTCTCTCTCTCTCTCTGTGTCTCTCATGGATAAATAAAAATAAAATTCTTAAAAAAAAAAAAAAAAAAAGAAAGCAGTGAAAGATGAACTTCATTTGTTTTTCCCGAGGTCCGTTATGATGCAGCTGGCTAAACAAGGGAATAAAAACCGTCTCTTGTGAATTATTAGGCATTTCTTTTTAAATAAAGAATTGGCTTACTTCTGTAAAGAGTGTGAAGAAGTATTTTATTTTTATTATTATTCATTAGAACGGTCACTGAAAGGAAGGCTGAAATGCTGAACCTCTTCTTCAGGGAGAAGGCTGAGCCAGTTCATCCATGGTCTGGCTGTACAGCCAGATTTTTCCCATTCTGCTCAAACATGACCTACTCCCGTAGTCTCTCTGGTTGTTCCCCCAGGAAAAAGCTATGCCTGCTTCTGTGAAAGACCAATTAAAGAAATCATTGAGTTCTCAAGTCTGGCCCACTGTCAACAAGGCTTCTTTATCATGAAAGGTGCTAGCCTTCTTGCCTTAAAATATCAAAAATGCCCTTTTTTCTTAGAGTTTTTTTTTTTAAGATTTTATTTATTTATTCATGAGAGACACAGAGAGGCAAAGACACAGGCAGAGAGAGAAGCAGGCTCTCTGTGGGGAGGCTGATACAAGACTCGATCCCAGGACTCCAGGATCACACCTTGAACCACGGGCAGACGAGCAACCACTGAGCCACCCAGATGCCCCCAAAATGCCCTTTTCTTCTCCTCCTGCAGGTACCTGATTCTGCATCTTGGGAGAATTATAAAGAAGGGTGGGCATTCTCCTGTCCTGACTCTGAGGAATGAAGGAAATCACTTTCCCTGTCAACTCTACCCTGAAAGTTCATGTGACCTACTGGGACCCTGGGGTCGCATGAAGCTCTGGGATGGTGGAGCTGAGTCACTGCTATGCTCCTACCTGCAGCAATCAGCTACTGAACCAGATTGTATCTTCAAACAGGCAACACACTGTCTTTTATTCAGGAAAATTGGGGAAGGCAAGGGCTGACTTAGCTTCCACGAGCATCTTGCTACTTAAAGTCTACCTGTAAACTAGCCATATCAACATCACCTTTGAGTTCAGTAGAGTTACACCTCAGGTAGCTGAATCAGAATCTGCATTTTAACAAGACACCTATGTAGGCTGTATGCACACTCCAGTTTAAGAAGTCCTGAGTGGAACACTTGTTTTAGCTACACACTGGTATTATAGTATTGCCAGAAGTTTTAAGAATTACTGGCAAACTGTTTCCACCCCCCACCCCCAAATTCTGATTTAATTGCCCAAGGGTGTGTGGGGGCATTGGGATTTCTAGAAGCTCCCTGGGTGGCCTTCATGCATAGTCTTGGCTGAAAACCACTTCAAATTCCTAATCAGTGAAAGCATTGATATTGATTATTCTAAAGGAGAGGGTCAGGTGATTATAGAAAGATTCATACAGAAAGTTGTGAGCTATTACCTAGAGCTGAATTGGTACCCAGTCCTTTTTCCATTGGCAAAGAGGGGTTGCACACATGAAATTTGAAATAAAGAACCTCAAAAGCTCCCTAGGAAGATTAGTCATATAATAAGGTGCTACTGGCCTGACATCACCAATCAAGAATAAAGTAATTAAGGAAACGAGGACTAGGAAAAAGCTTGGGGGTTTAAACCTACTTACTAATGAGCTTCCATTCAGTCTCATCTCATTCCTGTGACCTATAGCCAGCCAGATGTTTCTTTAATCCAAATATTTTCTCTCCTCTGGAATTATATGAAATCGTCTACTCTGAATCAAAAAATATTCCTCACAGCAAGATCTCTACAATCAACAATTGCCACAACAGCATTTCTTTTCAGCTAATAGCTTCTAGAATGCCTGCGATGAGAAAAATCAGGTTAAAAAATAGAGGATTTTTTTTTTTGTGGTTTAGCCCAAGGTTTAATACATGCAGCCAAAGTAGATACAATAAGGAAGTGGAAATGAAATGAAAAACAGGTGACCTGCCTAATTTGAGGCCCAAAGAGTTCCCATAATGGGGAGAACAAAGTAGTAGAGTGCTTCTCTGACTGATACATTTCCTTGCACCAGTGCAGACTGCATGGCACAGCTCCTTTAACAAATAATCTACCTGGCTACATTTTTCTTAGAGTCGAATTTGTGCAACACATTAATTCTAGAACTTACCTGTTGGAAAAGGTATTTAAAAACCAGTGCAATGAGAGAGATGCCACTTTCTATTTATTTGACTGTGTGTGGCACTACATTTAAGGCTCCTTCCCAATCAGTGGGGCACTTTTAGAGATTCTCAGAAACATCTTGGGCTTAAGGAAGTTTCAAAATCAGAAGAAACTAGATAGGCAGAGCCAGAGAAGTATAAATGCAAGAGATAGCATGGGACTATAAAGTTTCCAGCATCAGGAAATAATTGCCTTCCCCTTCCCAACACTGAAAGAAGACATTTAGGGCCACGAATTCAAAGGGCAGATGGTCTGTTTTCTCTCTCCTGTATCTATGTAGAATGGGTTCAAGCTGGGCAGCCTGAGTGGCTCAGTGGTTTAGCACCGCCTTCAGCCCAGGGTGTGATCCTGGGGACCTGGGATCAAGTCCCATGTTAGGCTCTGCGTGGAGCCTGCTTCTCCCTCTGCCTCTGTCTGTGCCTCTGTGTGTGTGTGTGTGTGTGTGTTTCTCATGAATAAATAAATAAAAATCTTAAAAAAAAAAATTGGGTTCAAGCTTCCAGACTGATGGGTTAGGACTTAATACAATCCTCTTAGGAGTTCTTGTACTGTTCTTACAGCTTTTTTATAAGTTGAAAATTATTTCCAAATAAAAACTTGAAAATCCCAAATAAATGAGTAAAAAAAGAATGTGATCCCTTCATTTTCAGCACTGTGCTGGATTTTGGTAAATCTAGAGTGGTTATACCCATTCTTACCTTGTATCCAGAACGATCCCATACTGTTACGTGTCTTTGACTTGCTTATGTTATGGCATATTTATCTGAACTTCTACTAGACTGTGAACCCCAGGGTAGAAACCATGTCTCATTCACTTTTTATAACATATACCTACAAGAGAGTCTGGAATAGGATGAGCTCTGTTTCTATAATGGGGAAATAAAAAAGACATGGGTAGGTGTGAAGAAAAACCGTCAGAATTCCTAAAATTCTGTGTATGAAGAAAGCATGAATAAACTGAGACTAAAGAAGGAAATCTGCATATTTTAACCTACTTGTTTTATTTATTTAATGATTACTGGTTTATTCTGGTTTCTATCACTTCTTGAGTCAGTTTATTCTATCTAGGAAATTGTTTTGTCTAATTTTTTCCAATTTATTGGCATAAAGCATTTCTAAATAGTATTATCTTATGGTTTAAAAATTTTAATACATTCATAATTTTATCTCCCTTCATTTCCTAATCTATTTTTTGTATCTTCTCTTCTCGATTAGTCTTCCAAAATGTTTATTTTGTTACTCTTCCAAAGCATCAAATGTTGAGTTGGAGGGTTTTTTTGTAAGATTTTATTTATTTATTCATGAGACACAGAGAGAGAGAGGCAGAGACACAGGCAGAGGGAGAAGCAGGCTCCCAGTGGGGAGCTGATGTGGGACCCAATTCCAGGACCCTGGGATCACGCCCGGAGCCAAAGGCAGACACTCAACCACTGAGCCGCCCAAGTGCCCAAACATTGAGTATTTCAATCCTCTCTTTGTTTCCTGTTTTGTATATTTTTGTTGATATATTTTATTATTCTACCTATTGTATCTGCTTATTATCTAGTTTTTGTTTTTTATCCCTCTAATCACTGAAGTTGGATACTCAGCTAATTTTGAGCCTTCATTTAAAAGACATAAATTCCCTCTGAGAACTGCCATATTTGCCATTAAGTTTTAAAATGTATTATTTTATTCGTCTATTTGTAATTTTAATTTCCACTCTCCTTTTTTCTTTGATTCATTAATTAATTAGAATTGTGTTTTTGAGCTATCAACCTAAGACAAAATTTCTAGATAGCCTTTGCTTTTGACCTTTTTCTTCTCTTTGCATTGTGGTAAGAGAGTATTTTCAATGTTATTGATTCATTGATATGTACTAAGATTTGCTTTATTTCCTACTGCATGATCAAATTTTTGCAACATTACATTCCTGCTCAAAGAAGAAATACATTCTCTAGTATGTTTATTAGATCAAACTTGTTAATATTTATTACTACCATAGTTTAAATAGTTTTTAAAAAATATTTTATCTATTGATTACCAAGATAATTGTGTTAAAATCTATCAAATTTAACTGTGGACTTGACAGTTTCTTTTTGTACTTTTTTCAGCTTTTGCTTTTCTTATTTTAAGGCTACTCTGGTAAATTGTACAAATTTAAAATTGATACAGGTCCTGAAAAATTATTCTCTCATACATTATATTATGACCCTTTTTACTCCTAATAATGCATTTAACCCTGAAGTCAGCTTTATTTGGTGTTATTCTATCTATACCAACATTGTTTGATTAGCCTATCTTTTTGCCAAAAATATATTTTTCCATTCCTTTATCTAACATATTTTTTGTGCTCTTGTGTTTTACATGAGTCTCTAGCCAAAAGACAAATTTAGATTATTTACATTTGCTGTGACTATTAATGATTTACTTGGATTTATTTTTATTATCTCATTACTTTTGTTTAACACGCTCTCTCTTTCCGTCTCCCCTTCTTATCTTAAAGTTAAATTGATCAGATTTTCTTTCTTCTGCCCTTTTTGATTCTTAAGGTTTCTAGGAAGTAATCCATTCTATTTTCTACTTTCTACTGTTTTGCTGTCTATCTTTATGTTTTCAAGTTAACCCTCCTTTCTAGAGACACAAGGACCTTAGAACACTTTGTCCAACTCACCTTTTCTATATCACCTATTATTGGTATCAAGTGTCTGAGTTTCACCTTGTTTTTATTCTCCCTAAATTAAATATTGCTATCAAGGCTTATTATAATCAATGTTTGTTTCAGATTTCTCCATGTTAACTGGATTCTTTAACTTATTATCTCTTGATTCATCCCTTGCCTTCATGGTAGTTTCTATTTTCCTCTCCCTAAAATAGATCCTGTTGTACTTTTAGTTAAATCTCCCGTTAAATTCCTTCAGTTTTTGTGTATCAAAAAAAAAAAAAAATCTTTGTCTTCCCTCTGAAATGAAACTTTAACCAAATATAGATTCTAAGACAATAGCTTTATATTTCTTTTTAGACTTTGAAAATATGATTCCGTTGTTACCTTACTTCTTTGCTGCTAATGAGAAATCTTTTTTTTTTAATAAAGATTATATTTATTTATTCATGAGAGACACACAGAGAGAGGCAGAGACACAGGCAGAAGGAGAAGCAGGCTCTATGCAGGGAGCCCGATGCGGGACTGGATCTCAGGACCCCGGGATCACGTCCTGGACCAAAGGCAGACGCTTAACCGCTGAGCCCCCAGGCATCCTTGCTAATGAGAAATCCGATGTCAGAACAGGGATATTTTCTTCCTAGGTAATGTGTCTTGTGTCCATACTGATTTAATCATCTTCTCTCTACTTTGCTTTCTGTCATTTTACTGGGATGGCCTTTGGTCGAAGTTTATTTATTCTGCATGGACTCCATTGTGATTTTAAATTTGAGGGATTATGTTTTTCATTCATTTTACAAGTTGTTGTAGTGACTTCTTCAAATATTACATCACTTACACTTTCACACTCTGGTTTTTTTTTTTTCTTTCTAATCTACTAAACATATTTTGGTTCTTATTGTATTTTCCACATCACTTAATCTCTTATATTTTACATCTTTTTTTCTCTCAGTGCTTCATTCTGAATAGTTTCTTTCCATATATTTCTGTTTACTAATTCCCTCTTTATCTGTGTCTAATTTCTGTTTATGCCATTATTTTACTAGCCTCTCATTTCACAATTCTTTTCACGTCTATTAATTTGTTTGCTAATTAGCTCTTTATCAAAACTGCCTGTTTGTTACTGGCTTATTTAAATTATCATATTTATCAAATTTTTCTGTTATCAATGTTCTCAGTGATTGAGATTCGTACTCTGCAAGTGCTTTTGCATTTGTTTCTGCCAGATGCTTAAGGAGTGTCACTAAACCAGAACCAATCTAAAAGGAGTTTCTTAGCTCAGAGTTTCCTTGATATAAAGTTGGCCCCCTCTTTTAAATTTGAACCTTAAATAAGCATGAGGCACAGATCCAAGATTATTTTTTTTCCACCCTCAATCAATGCTTAGATACAGGCTCCAGCATGAACTTGCATACAATCTCTTTGCCATCTCCCCTGATGGGGGAAGATTGTTGTTTTTGTCTTTCATCCTTTGATGATCTGGGAATTATATATAAAAGTCTTAGCTATAACTGCCTGTCTCATGCAGGACCAAGATATCGTCTCATGTCTCTAAGTTGTGATAAAATATTACAGAAACTGGTTTCCATTCCTACTCGTGTCCTGGCCCCAGGCAAGCAACACCATTAGCTCTCTCAGACCATGTGTTCAGTTCCTACTTCATGGCTTGAAACTAAAGAATTATCTTTCTTTATTTCAAACTCCACTTCAGCATTGAAAGCTATTATCATATTTATTTTATCATATTTATTTCATATTTTATCATATTTATTTTTATTATATTTATTTAATCATATTTATTTCAGTTGTATAGGTGTCATAACAGGGGTGCTTATAACACGATGTTACTCAAATTTTATATTCTGCTATACGTATTGCACCAGGGAGGTCTTTGTGTGACTTTCCCATTGTCCTACACCTTTTGCCATATCTTCTATGAAGTGCATATAAAGAGGATGGACAAGGAGGGAGAAAGTAAGGGGAAAGTAGGAGTGCCAAATAGGGAATTTTAAGTCATATAACATTCCTGGCTTTGTCTCTACTTTGCCACCTGGAATTTGGCAAATTGTTATTTCTTTGAGTCTTGTATTTTTTTATTCATAAAATAATGTGTTTATGTAATAAAAGATCATTATAACTCTTGTTGGGTCCCTTTTTGAGGACTCAAAATATGCCTGGCACTGTGCTATCTGCATTGTACTATCTGTCTTATGTTATATACTCACACAAAATTCCTTTAAGAAAAGTATTGTTGTCTCTATCTTTTGAGTAACAAATTGCAAATAAGGAAAGTTACCTAATCTGACAAAGATCTCAAAGCTGCAAATGGAAAAGCCATGATTTGAACACAGGTCTGTTTGATTCTGAAGCATACCTCTTGGACCCTATGTAATTTCCCCCTTATTTTCTACTGGATGACTGTGAAGATTCCTGTCATTTCTGTCATTTCTCACCTCCTCTGAGTCTCTAATTGGTCTTCAATTCCATATGTATGTGTAAATTCCATTTTTCACCCATTATTGTGCAGGGTCACAATGTTCTCATCTCTACAAATCTAATTCACTGCTTGTCCGTCTCACCCCAGGTCACTGCCATGTATAATTATCAGCTGAATTAGTATTATATGAGTGTTTTAATACAAAGTCCTTGAAATATGGTTTCTGGCGGGCTGGAAATGATTCTACATATATTCATGCACACATATCACAACAAGACCAGACATGATGTACAGTGCTCACTGCCAAGAGCTTCTTAACAAGAAAGGATGTGGGGTTGTTTTTTCATAGGCACTTGTAGGGAGTGAGATCAAAGATACATTTAATTTCCTCAGAATGAAAATGGCCCTCCCTCTGTATTAGATGGTTTATAATATAGCTCCTTCGGCAGTAAAATCACTTTGGAGGGATAAAAAGAAAGAAAGAAAATAAGTAAAGCATATCAGAGCCCTCGTGTTTATTACAGCACTGGTTCATCAGATTTTTCTAGTTCATTCATTGCTATGATTCACACATTTATTAAATAAATAGTTATTAGGCATTAATTTGTTTGCTAATTATTTCCTGAGCACCAGGAACTTTGCTGAGCATTGAGGATAAAGTGGTAAATAAAACAGAGTAACTGTTCTTGTTGAATTCACAAACTGTTGGCGAGATGAAGAGTGAACAAAGAACCACTCAAAAGAATGTGTGTATACAAAAAGCGCTAGCTGCTGTGCAGAGACTTGGACAGTGGCTGGGAGTGGCATTTAGAGCAGTGGGGGGAGGGTCCAGGAAAGCTCTTCTAAGGCAGGGAGTTGTAAGCTGAGCCTCTTGAGATGTTACGGGTAGGGGAAGAGTAGGTGGAAGGTCCTGAGCCCAGTGAGAGGTTGGCACTTTCAAGGAACTGGGGACAGGCTCGGGGGTAACCCAAGGTGAGGTGGAGTCACTAGGGAGGGACAAGATCACACTCTGATTCTTTCACCACATTAAGGATTTGGGTTTTCACACTAAAAGAAACCCAACAAAAATTTTACATTTTAATGATTTGATCTGTTTTATCCCCAATCACCATATTAAAAATATACTGGACAGTGTCAGAGTAGAAGGCAAGAGAGCAGTTTGGAGATGTCTTGCAGAGTCAGGAGGAATGACCTAAGCTAGAGTATGGTGGGAAGGATGAAGGGATGTCACTAAAGACATGTCATGGTGTTAGGTGAAGGAGGTGGATGCCAGATTGAATGTGAGAGGTACGGGACATGGTATTTTCAAGGGTAATTCCCAGGTTCCTCTTACAGACAACTAAGTGAATGGAATCACCCTCTACTGATATCAATGCTCAACCACAAGTCAGAGCTTCAGCTGAAAGCAAGTCCTGGCAGTTTAGACTGGCAGTTACCACACTGGGCCTGGGTATTTTGGTTGTGTTTTATGCATACAAATTTTGATAGTGAATATTACTGAGTGTTTACTCCCTGCTAAGCACTGTTCTAAGCATTTATATAATGACTCACTTATCCTCATCACAGCATCTGAGACAGGTAATAATGTTGCTATCCCATTTTAAAAGTGAAGAAACTGAGGCACAGAGATTCTAAGTGCCTTGCCTAAAATACCTCTACTACCAATTGCAGACTTTGGATTTGAACCCATGTAGTCTAAGGCAAAGCTCATGTCTCTAACTGCTTCTTAACCACTCCATTTTTTCCAAGAATTCCCTAGTCTAGTTTGGAGAAACACACAAAAGCCAACAGTATGAGAATAGTATGAAAAAGGCTGTAACAAAACTCACTAACATTTAGTGACAGGAGAGAGCAGATAAGTGGCCGATGCACAGGGTGCTAAAGGGACACAGAACAGAGACTTCTTTCATTGAGAAAATAGCTTTAAAAGAATACTTTTTAATATAGTGGAAATTTACACAGAACACAGGACCCTTACTGAATGATGAATGTCTTTGAAGCAATGTCATACTCAGCTTTGAAACTCCAGGATCTCTCCTTGGCACATGGTAGGTGCACAATAAATGTTTCATGAAGTCGCCTGAAATGAAAGACACCGCAAGCAAGGACGCTGCCTCATGACGCTTAACCGGCTCTGCTCTCTTTCTACTAGGAGCTTTCACTTCTGCACCCTCCTTTAACAAATAAGACAAAGATAGTGGCTCATACACAGAAAGAATAACTTTGCCAGGTCAGCTTTATAGTCTAAGTCCCCAGGAATGTGTTTGATCTAAAAGCACAGACTGTCTGCATTCTTGGTGAATTTGCTTGCAGAAATCTTTAATGAGTTTACCCATAAACTAGCATTGCTTATTATTTTCATTATTAGGCAGAATTTAGAATGCTATTTTAGAAAAGAATGTGCACACATATATGCACAAACAAAGCCTGTCCCTTTCATACGTACTGCATTTGAATTAGGCTTTTCAGGAATTTCCACCCAAAAGATTTTACATTATCTCTCCTTTGTGGGTGGTCAATGACAGTTCTGCCAAAATCGAAACAGAAACTTTAGGAGGATTACAAGATGTTTGTGTTTTCCCAGCTGACCATGCCCACTCTCTCTCCAGAAACTCTGGGAGGCCCCCTATGTGAAATTAACATGTTTTGTCACTCTGTGGCAGACCTTGGCTGGCATTCCTTACTCTCTAGGGTTCCCTGTACTTAATCAAAGCTATCTTCCTTTCTTATTCCAAACTTCCAGCTTCTTAAGAGAGGCCTATTGATTTTACCCCTGAAATGACACAATCTTATTTTCAAGTGTTGGGATGTCTCTGCAAGTGATGAGCAAGGAGATTTGGGACAAAGTAGAGTGAAATTAGTATTGAACTATTCTGTTCAATCGAAAAACAAAACAAAACAAAAACATATATTGAATTCCTCTGTACCTAGAGTATGCTAGTTGATGGTGCTAAAAGATGAATAAGACACCTTTCCCTTTTCAAGGAGCTCACAGTCTAGTAATGAAGGCAGGTATGGAAATGAATCATTTTAATAACCCAATGGAAGTACAATGATTGGGTAAGTGTAAGGTGTTATGGTGCATGTCACAATCATGGGAATGGTAAAGGCTTTTTGGAAGAGGTGATGCCTGGATTTAATATAGAAAGAAGAATAGGCAGGAGTTAGCCAGATGAAGAATCCACTTCCAGATATGGGGTGTGGAAGGAAATCATATTATAGGCTGAGGGAATATCTAGATATGATAGGCAACATGTTGAGTATATATGAGGCACAACTTGTTGGATTGTAAGGTACAAGCAGAGGGCAAAGATAAGGCTGAAGATGGGCTCTGTAAACTCTCCTAGGACGTGTGAATTCTGTCTTGAGGGCAGTAGGGAGCCATTAAAAGAGTTGAGGTAAAGGAGTATCAGGGTTAGATTATTGTGTTTAAGTAGACTACTCGGGTAATGGCGATTTCGTCACAGAGGCCACCAGGGGTCTTCAGTCCTCACAAGGATCAGAGCACTGGGAATAGTTAGCCTGATTGTTCCATCAGAGCATTTGGGAAGCACAGGAGCCTTATCTACAAGATCTCAGTAGAGGTGAGAGGGAAGAATAGGGAACAGGACTACAAGGCTTTACAATTCTTTTCTTCAGAGCATTTCTGTTTTTTTCTCATTATAATTGTAATTTCATTCCCACCAATATTTTATGAGAGTCATGTAGAGATTTCTTGGAAAAAATCAGGTCTAAATATGTCTACTTTTCTCTGAGTTATAAATCTACCTCTTGGGCCAAACATATTAATATCATCCCAACAGCAATTGCAAGGTATTTTCCTTAAAAATTTTTTTTAAGAGAGCATCTTTAGTGCCCTTCACAGACCTCTAATAGGACCTGTCATAATTTATTGGAAATATATTATGGAATTTGTCACCCTCCATGATCTCAAATGGTATTTCCAGAATAAGGATTTAGTTCTATGATTAATATTTTCTCATATAAATTCTGTTTATTTTCCATATTGTTTTTTTTTTTTTACAGTTCTCCCATTGACCCATTGTAATAACTGACCATGTTTGTTTAGCAAAGAGTAAATGTTCATTTGCATATGTCTTGTTCCTTGCTAGAAGCTAGAAGGTGGCCTTGCCCTTTTGCAAGCTGCTTGGTTACTGTCGTCCAAATTGAGTATACGAAATAAAATAAAGGGCAGTGTCTTAAAGATGCAAACATTATGTCTTAATCTTTCACTCTCAGCTCCATTCCTAACCAGATTTTTAGATCTATAATTTAAATTAATGTAGGGCAAGAGTGGGAGGATGAGACATTTACTCTAATTTTAATAATTTCATTTTTTCAATATAGGAAACATTTTCTTAAATTGGCCCTAAGCTGACATTTGATAGGGATATATCCTGGCTGGTGGGAGAATAGGGAATTGATACACACCCCCTAAGTCCTTCTGAAAATCTAGTTTACTAAAACTTAGAAGAAGAAGGAGGAGGAGGAGGAGGAGGAGGAAAATCTAGTTTACTAAAACTTAGAAGAAGAAGGAGGAGGAGGAGGAGGAGGAGGAGGAGAAGAAGAAGAAGAAGAAGAAGAAGAAGAAGAAGAAGAAGAAGAAGAAGAAGAAAGAAGAAGAAGAAGAAGAAGAAGAAGAAGAAGAAGAAGAAGAAGAAGAAAAAGAAAGAAGAAGAAAGAAGAAGAAAGAAGAAGAAGAAGAAGAAGAAGAAGCAGCAAACCAGTAATTTTTGTTATGGATCTTCACATCTTAATATGTAATAATGACAGACAGGCATGTCAAAACTATTAGTGTTGGAAGTCAAAGCTATTATTCCATTCTTAATTCAGGTGATAGATATATCCCAAGCCAATACACTTGTATCTATAAAATACATATTTATAAATGTTAGAAGGTAGACATGCTTTCTATACCTATTTAATTCCTATTTAATTGTTAATTACCACTGTATATGAGCATAAATTTGAGAATTTGTGAAATTCAATTTTTCACACTGGTGATAACAGCCTGAAACAACCTTGTACAAAAATATTACACCCCTAGTAAAACATTTTTGTACTTTGTATTTGGCTAATTTTTAAATGCCATTCAAGGTATGTATATTTACTTTGAATTTTCCACTTATTTTGTTCTGCATTGAAGTGTATAATATGGCCACTAGCAAATGATAAGAATGTAACCAAATACAAAGAAGATGTGGTCATTTATCATTTTTTACATCTCCACTGGGATTTCTAATAGTCATCTCAAATATAAGTTAATTCTGCTGTCTTCTCCAACACTCTCCTCCAACCTCTCTCTCTCTCTGTCATGTGCCCTGTCCCACTCATCTGTTCCAGATATAAGTCCTCTCTCAGGTCAATCAAACATCATCAAGTTTTGTCAATTTAACTTCCAAAAGACATTTGGTGCCATCTTCATTTCTTTATCCCCATGCTCATTGTTTTGTTATCATTTTTAGTGCTATCTACTTCTCTTGAACTAAAATCCAAAGTCCTCCACAAGGTTCTATGTAAATCTCATCTGCCACTTGCCTTGTTCAGACAAACTTGGTTGAATCCTCAATTACCATTAAAATTATTTACTGCCAAGTAGCTCTGATGATTTGAGGTCTACTTAACAACTCTGAATCTTAGTTTATTCATCTGTAAAAAAGGAGGTAAGGATATTTACTACCTCAGAAAGATACTGTAAAGATTAAATGAAATTAGGCATGTAAAAGGTTAGCCCACTGAATCAGACCTAGCGGGTAATCACTTTCAATGAGTAGATTTACTACCATCAAGCATGATGCTTGTTCAGTTAATCAGTGTACACCTGGATAGGAGTATGCTTGCAAAATGTTGTAGAACTGTAAGTCTCTTCCTCTCAGACATGTGCTGATTTTTGGTTACAAGATCAGTATTAAAAAACTCAGCTCAGGGGACTCCTGGGTGGCTCAGTGGTTTAGCGCCTGCCTTTGGCCCAGGGAGCAATCCTGGAGTCCCGGGATTGAGTCCCGCCTTGGGCTCCCTGCAGGGGGTCTGCTTCTCCTTCTGCCTGTGTCTCTGCCTCTCTCTCTCTCTCTATCATGAATAAATAAATAAAATCCTAAAAAAAAAAAAAAAACTCAGCTCAGAATTCTCCTTGTCCAAAAAGGCTTCTCTATCCACTTTAAGACTGTTCATCACACCCTCCAATGAGTTATCTTTGTGCCTTATGATTGGGAGCATATTGATATTTTAAGGGGAGCAGATAACTATCACCACTCTACTGTACCCACATGTGGAACCAAATAAGAGACCAACTGAAATGGTAAATTTATAACTGAACAAGAAGCTGAAGATAAGATTTGATGAATCTCAGAACAGACATACAAAAGAGGTGCTGAAGCCTTCCAAGTTTCTTGCATAGTAGGGGACAGACCAGAGGACATGCTCTCTGTGGACAGGTGGATTGAAAAAGAAGAGGAGAATGAGGAGAAGAGTGGCTGAGCTGGCATTATGTGGTCATTCCATGACCCAGGGGACAGAAGTAAGACAAGAAAAATTGCAAAGGTGTTACACCAGTTGGCATCCCTCCAGCTGGAGTCATGGAGCCAGTGGAGGAAGTTCCTTTTCTCTATCCCACGCTATTAGAGCCACCTCAGGCTCCAGAGACAGTCCTCACTCTACCACTTATAAACAGAGACACTTCAATCTCTCTTAGCCTCTGTATCCTCAAAAGTACAATGAGGATAATAATAACAGTGTCTACCCCCAGTGGGAAGCTGGAACAGAAAGAGTGCAGTAAAGCACTTACCACTGTATTTGGCACATAATAAATGTTTTTAGTTCTTGGCTAGCACTATTTTACTCTCTGTTTGAAACTCTCATTGAGCGAGATAAGTAGATACAGAAATGAATAAATACATTAATTAAAATGGAAAAGGGCTGTCAGGAAAAAAAAGATGCTTGGGCAAGATTTTGAAGAACAAGCAAGACTATTCCTTGTAGACCATGGGTCTTCCAGGAAGAGGGGGAGAGCCTGGGTAGGATTTTAACTTTAATGGTCCCTTGGCACTTTTATATTTTTGCTTTCATTGGTCTTGTCTGATGCTAAAAACAAAAACAAAAAAAAAAGAAAGAAAGAAAAGGAAAGACACATACACACTCTATAATATTTTATGGCTGCATTGGAATGAAGACTGAATTATGAATTCATGAATTATGTTCATTTCTTCTTCAAATTTGTTTTTTTTTTCTTTTAATTAAAACAATTTTGTTAGCGCCTAAAAGTATCATGGTCCTTAGGCACTATACCTCTTGTGCTCAACAGATAACTCAGAGGTGGAGAGACCATAGGGTAGACCCAGAAGGAGACACAACTTAAAATGTTTGGAGAATTATAGGAAGTGTGATGTAATGGAGCCTCATAAGCTTTTTGAAAACAATCTAAGAAATAGATGTTATAGCAAGATTCAGAATTTGTATGTAAAAATATATAAAATTAAGACAAATTTTTAATGAAACTGCCTACCCTTACTACCTGTGATGCACTCTCCTATTTTCTATTGTATGCATGTATTTTTTGACACTGATCATGACCTACTAAATTTGTCATTTTATAAAAGTTGTGACTTGCATTTGGAAACCCTTGGTGTAAGAGAAAGAAACAGGAGGAGGGGTGGAGAAGGAGCCAGGACAGGGTATGGAAGTCCTACATTGTATGCTGGGTCGAGGGCATTATCCTGAGGGATGAGCTCTGGCCACACTTCATGCACAGCCATGAAGTGATCCGATGTGTGTATTCAAAAGGTCTCTCTGAAGGACGGATTGAAGGAAGACGAAGACTAGGCTGAAAACAGAGAGCCCACTAGTAAGGATGCTGCTGGAATTATCTGGTAAGAGATGGGTATTTCAAAATAAAGGGGTGGTTCCAAGGAAGTGAAGAGGAGGCAAGAGTTAGAAAACATTCAGGAGGTCAAGTTTCGTTGGCCCAATGATGTTTATTTCAGTTTCATTTCATATAAGAAAACCAGAAAGCCAAGAAAAGCTTCTTACTTTCCCCATTCTCTCATGAGGCTTACTTAATTTTATATAAATATATATATAAACAGATGTCAAGAGGACAAAAGGACAAAATTTTAATCAGTTGGAGAACTAGTTCTAGAGTTAACCATATTTCTACTCCAGGTTGCATCATTTACAAGCTGAGAAAGCAAAGATAACCCCTTTACTCTCTGCAAATCTCAATTTCCCCATCTGTAACTTGGGAGTGATAATAGTACTTTCCTTCCAGGGTTGTTGTAAGCACCAAATGGAGGTGAACACGTATAAAGTGCTCCGCACACAGCCTGCATATAGCAAGGCACAGATTCAATGGAGACTATGTTAAAGATTGAAAATTACGTCCTTATCCTAAAACTCTGGGGGAATAGGAGGCAAATCCAACATTTTAGTTAAAAGAAAAAACAACTTTGTGTGACTTTGAATTAGAAGGCTTCTCTCTGTTCAGGAATCCAAATTAAATAGTTCCTTCTAGCTGAGTTGTGTATATGTGTGTGAGACAGACATTTTATTACTTTGGAGTCATGTGGCTTATACATTCTGTCTCACTGTTATCTCTTAACCTGACCCTCTGTGTAGTGTCCTGTACCTTCAAGTAGTCTCCCAGGCCACGCTTTTAGAAGGTTGCAAAATATTATACCATGGATTAGTAGCAAGGACCAGCAACCATTAGACTCTTGACTTGTTTCCGATTGAATCCTATGGATTTATTATTTTCAAGTTATTTAAAAATCATCCATCAAGTTCTCCTAAGTTTCCCTTGCTCCCTTTATTCCTGCTAGTTTACTGCTCTTGCGAAGAGAAGGAGGCGGGGGGCGGGGGTGGGGAGTGTGCACACACATCCAAAGCCTTTGAAATGTCTACCATCTTCCAAGAGCTGTGAGTAGTGCAGTAATGAATTGCTTTGAGGTTAAGTTATCTGACTGCCTTGTTATGAGAGATCAAACCTGAAGGTGTGTGTTTGCTTCCAATTAACACCAACCATTGGGATTTGAAAATCATGTATTTCATTCATTAACCTTCAGGATGGCATTCAGAGGGGAGAATGTTTGAATTTACAACCTACAAATTATAAATTCATCAAAAGCAATAACATTATTGTAATGCTCATGTTAAGGACCATTAGTACCCTTAGTCTCCACGGCAGATCGTGAGGAGACCGTGTCAGCCCTGAGGACATCTTCTCTAGTAATAAGAATTTTTTTATACTCTGCGGTGGAGAGAGATTTCCACATGCCTGTTCTCTTGTCATCTCCACCATAACCCCAGAAGGAAATAGGCCAGAGGTGGTTATTCTCATTTGATGCATTAAAAAAAAAAAAAAAAAAAAAAAAAAAAAAAAACAGTCTCAGGAAGATCAAGGGCTTTGCCCAAAGTGACACTCTTATGAAATGGCGAAGCCAGAACTTGAAATCCGAACTTTTTACCTACTAGCCCTCTTTTCTTCACAACTCTCCAGGTTTGCTTTTTCCAGCATTGAGATGCACAACATAAAAAGAGCCATATGGCCCAGAGTGTGAAGCAGGAGATTTTATTTCCCGGCCCGTGGTCTTTTAGGCTTTGTAGGAAATACCCATTAACATTCCACGGACACAGGTGTCGCAGCCTTCTTTGTCCTCCCCCTCTTGCATCGCACAGACTTTTGGGAAGTGGGAGGTATAGAGGGGTGGGGAGGGTAGGCAGCACTGTAGCATATCTTAGAAGATCAGAGATTTCAACATCAGACACACAAAAGTTGGGCTACTTAAACTTCCCACTCCTCAGTTTTGTCATCTGTGAAAGAGTAACCACAATACCTATTTGTGAAGCTATATTATATGTGTCTAAACCTGACTTCCATAGTAAGATCCTTTAATTATTTCACTTAAATTCAGAGGAAGGCTTTTCCGAGTTGCTTAATCAGCCACTCAAGAATACCAGGGTTTGGGTCAGCAGGTCTTTTGTTTGACTTTGCTTTGCTTTACCTTCATGGTTAATATCAGATCTTCACATCATAATACCCAAAGAAGGAAAGAAGGGATTGGGTATTCTCCTTGTACATCTCTCACTTTCCTTTTATTAGAGCAGAGTGGGGAAGGGTCTTTTCCAGAGGCCTCTAGCAAGCTTCCCTTTCATCTCCTTGGCCAAACTAGATCATATGCCCATCTCCACACTTACAAAGGGGAATGGGGTTGTCATAACTAGTTTAGACTACCCTAGGGTAGTCCTTTAGGTCCTGAGCTGGAGTCATCCTTCCTCAAGCACATTGCAACTTATATATGAAAAAAAAAAAAAAAGAAAGAAAGAAAGTAAAGTTCCTTCCATAGGCCAGGCAAGAGGGTGAGCCAACACCTGGTGAGGAGGTACCCAGTTGAACTACCACAGAAGGTTTGTGGTAGTTAGAAAAATTGACTGCTAAGAGCCTAGCATAGCACCTGGCCTATAAAATGTCTCAGTGAATGCCTCACATTGTTACCAACTTAGTAAGTGAGATCCCCATCCAATAATTCGGTGATTTGGGGCAAGTCATTTAACCACTCAGCTGGTTTCTTCATATTCAAGTTGAGGTTAAGAATTACTACTCCACAGGGTTCCTGAAAAGGTCAAAAATGGAATATCTGGGAAAGTGTTTTCTAAGTTATTGAGTGCTCTGAAAATGCAAAGTATCATATTTAAAATTTAGAGTCAAAGCTACAAAGTCACTTGCAGCAGAGTCAGGCTGCAACATTGTGACAGATATTCCTGTGATGCTGAATGTAAGATTCTCATGTGTTTGGCAATGTAATGCTGATATGCAAAAGACGAGTCATCTCATTGTTCTGGACATTTAAAAATACCTGCCTTTGTTCTGAGCCACTTGTACTTAAATATTGTGTAATGCAATGCAAAGGACAAAAAGTTCCAATGAATTGAAACTGACACACAAAAGAGACTAACTTTGCTGCTTTCTTTATCAAATTTCCTCTCACTACCCAACACCTGAAATCACCAGTGATGTCATTTGGCTCCCTGCGCCCAAGTCTTTGGGCCCCAAGACCCACTAAAAAGGCCAAGTGTCTGACATCCAGTTGCAAGAGTATCTACTCTGTTCCAAAGATATAAATGAATATATTTCCTTTAATGTTTTCAACAGAGCTACAAGGTGCTTATTTTTATTCCCACTTATCAGAGAAAAAACAAAAACTCACTGGGATTAGATTACCTGCTAAAGTCACATTGCTACAAATGTGGGAGCTTGGATTTTGGCTCAGTACTCCTTGCTTCTGAAGCTTATACCATTTCAGTTCCTCTACTTTCCCACCTTTTCCATAAAATCCTATCCAACTGAATAGCATGGAGGTGATGTTGTACCTCCTCCTCCTGGCTTCTTTGCCTGACCCATAGACACAGTCAATGCTACATACACTCCGTTTACTCTAGAATTCCATTTGAGAGACTCCCTATTAGTATCTTCCTATGAAGCTTGGAGCACACTATAGGGCAGCCCACATGCACCCGTCCTCATGAGGCTTTGGATATAGAATATTTATTGGAACATGATCCTTGAGACAGGAACGCAGGTATCTATACTATAATGAGATCTTAAAATTAACTATTCAGTCTCTAGTGTTTCTAAGAAATAATAATCTCTTACATGTGGGGTTACCGCATATTTATTTATTTATTTATTTATTTATTTATAAAGATTTTATTTATTTATTTATTCATTAGAGACACACAGAGAAAGGCAGAGACACAGGCAGAGGGAGAACCAGGCTTCCTGCGGGGAGCTTGATGTGGGACTTGATCCCAGGACCCCAGGATCATGACCCAAGCTGAAGGCAGACGCTCAATCATTGAGCCACCCAGACGTCTCTGCATTTAATATTTAAAACCCATTGGTACAGAAGGCTTTGTTATGTTTTTTTTTATGGATTAACAAATGCAAACCAATACTCAGAAATACCATGTGATATTGTCAATATTCTGCATCTTAAAGAATGAAAGTTGTCACAGTAGCACTACATAACACACAACTTCTAAATCTTACTGGGATGCAACAGTAAGTGTTTATCATGTGCCAGGGTCATCTGGGATTGAGACTTTTCTGATTTTGGCTGAGGCCTCTCTGTATGTAAGAGTTGGCTGGCTGGTGGCTGATCGAGAG
Source organism: Canis lupus dingo (assembly GCF_003254725.2). Taxonomy (NCBI): domain Eukaryota; kingdom Metazoa; phylum Chordata; class Mammalia; order Carnivora; family Canidae; genus Canis; species Canis lupus. The sequence goes on from NC_064263.1 coordinate 19,351,415, forward strand.
AGAGAGCAGTGCACAGTTACATCGACAAAGGGTGTGCTTTTAAGAAAGCATAAAAAATTGGTACCAGCATTGTGTTGTACCACTAGAGATTTTTAAACTATCATTAATGCTTTTTAAACAGTATTGTAATAGATATGCCCCCACAACAAGATGCAAGGTCATGTCTACAGTAATACTCCAAGGTATAAGACTCTCGAAGTATAACTGCCAGATCCCATTCTAGCCTGTAAAGTGGTCCCTGTTGTTTCTGGGAGCTCCTAAGCCTCACATGGATTTGTGCTCGTGAGCCAGTCTTCTTGCCACAGTGAAAGCAGTGGCATCCATTATGTTCTTACTGTCGTTCAAGCTGGCTAAAAGAACCTCTTGATTGTTTCTGTTGAGGATATTCCTTATCACATCGCCAGGGTGTCTGCCACCAGTGCTTTCTCCTGTAGTTCTGAAGATGCCACTCCCAGGTTTGTGAGACAGGTGCTAGGGCCTGTCCAAGATTGACATGAAGACCCTCTCTCCAGCTCTGTGCTACAATTTGACCCCAAGACCATAGCCTCTTCAGGTCTGCCCAAGGTTTTCTGCTTTCACCTCTCTGCTCATCATCTGCAGCAAGAATTCAATAAGAAGTGTAAAAAAAAAAAAAAGAAAAGAAAAAGTAAGCTGCTTCTAAACACAGATCCACTTTAAGGAAACAATTCATGATCCGAATGCAACAGCTGTCTTCAGGTTAATGGAGGCTTCATACTGTCCCAAGACAAAGGGTAGGCATCTGTTTCACATTTGCATTACTAAAAGGTCTATTTTTTATTTAACTCATATATATATATATATATATATATATATATACACATATATATTTACCTTGGGGAGTCCCAGTGTAATGCCTGATCCATTTTGATAATTTATCCTAAAGCAAAAAGAAAAAATGTCCTGGAAGTAAATGCAATTCTTCCAGTGACTCAAAACTTGAAATTTTACTTAACAATTATCTGTTCAGGGCAGCCCTGGTGGCTCAGCGATTTAGCGCCGCCTTCAGCCTGGGGTGTGACCCAGGACTGAGTCCCAGGTCGGGCTCCCTGCGTGGAGCCTGCTTCTCCCTCTGCCTGTGTTTCTGCCTCTGTGTGTGTGTGTGTGTGTGTGTGTGTGCGTGTCTCTCATGAATAAATAAATAAAATCTTAAAAAAAATTATCTGTTCATTCCTATCCTATCTCTATTCCTTCTTCATTCTTCTCTATCCCAGTTATATTTATATCAAAATTTCAAAATCTTAGGGGTCTCGTCTTGACACATACTTCTGAGTGATAAATGTGTGGAGAATGTATTGTAGATGTGATGCTATGATAATTTTCATCATGCTTTTTTGCTTGGAAATCCTCACCAATTGGATCAGTTTTGCTCATTGCTTTGGCAAAAGGACTGTTAAGAATTCATTTGTCACACTTCTAATTTTCTGTACTATAACCTATCATAAGAAATTGGAGATATATGCTGTTGACATTGGTTCATTGGTTCAATAACATCCCTATAGCCTCTGCTTTAGTATTCCACAATGGCTGCTCCAGCCTCCAGGATCCCATCATTATTTAATCTAGGAAGGGTAGGAAGAAGGAGGAGGAGGTGCCAGCCATATCACTCTTTTATTAGGAAAACCAAAAGCTTTCTTAAAGTACCCGGGCAAACCTCCACCTAGATGTTGCTGACCAAGACAATCCTTTGCAAGGCAGTCAAGAAAGGTGAGCAGTTGTCTCCCTTGGAACCTAAATGGAGACAAAGGCAAAGGTAGGGATTGGATGCTAAGGTCACTGCACCAGGATCTTCCTCAAGCATTGATACTGCAAAGAACAGATGGATCACAGCTCAATTTTGAATTTCAAATTCAGATTGTTTCAAATTCATAACTAGACAATAATCTTGACCTTCAGGTTTGTTGGAACAAAAGAAAGAGAGATGTTCTCTAAATTGTCCAGGTTTTCCATTACCTAACAATGCCAAAGCTTGATCAAATAAGGTAGATTTCTAACAAGCAGGAAAGGAAATAAATTGCCAAAAAATAGTAAAGAAATTTGAAGGTCATCCTAACATCCCCAACTTCCTAGGCCTTGGACAAGGCTGGAGGAAAAGAAGTGAATGAAAACTTGAGACAAATCCTAGATTGACTGGGGGAAGACCCTAAAACATCTGAGCTGATACCTGTAGTAAGCTCTGGTCAGACTACTGTATCCACCCCCCCTGTGCTTTGTACAGAATGACAAAGATACATGTGCTGACACTGATGGTATAGGAAGACATTGTAGCCAGAATCAGATGTTAAATCTAGTTTGGCTTGTTAAAAGTAGTTTTAGCAACAAATACCCACCATTTGCTTCAACGTGGATAGAACTGGAGGGTATTATGCTGAGTGAAGTAAGTCAATGGGAGAAGGACAAACATTATATGGTCTCATTCATTTGGGGAATATAAAAAATAGTGAAAGAGAATGAAGGGGAAAGGAGAGAAAATGAGTGAAAATATCAGTGAGGGTGACAAAACATGAGAGACACTTAACTCTGGGTAATGAACAAGGAGTAGTGGAAAGGGAGGTGGGCGGTTGGTTGGGGTGACTGGGTGATGGGCGCTGAGAGGGGCACTTGGCGGGATGAGCACTGAGTGTTATTCTATATGTTGGCAAATTGAACTCCAATATATATATATATAGTAGTTTTAGTCACCTCCTAAAGTAATGCTGGAGTTTTAGAAGTGACATTGTGAAAGGTTAAGAATCTTGGTAAGCTTCTACTTGGGACTTCTGAACTGAATTGAATAATTCCCCTCTTCCCAAAATGCATGTCTTTCTGGTACCTCAGAATATAACCCTGTTTGGAACTAGGGTCCTCATTGATATAACTAATATGAGGTCATACTGGTGAGCCCTTAATGCAGTATGATTAGTATCCTTATAAGAAAAGCATAAACTCAGAGTGACACACTCAGAGGGAAAATGATATGAAGACACATAGAGACCAACACCATGCAATGACAGAGGCAGAGATGAGGACCAGGCAGTTGCAAGCCAAGGAAGGCCAAGGACTATCAGAAATTGCCAGAAGCTAGGAAGAAGTAAGGAACAGATCCTTCCCTGGAGTCTTCAGTGTGGGAACATGGCCCTACCAACATCTTGATTTCAGACTGCGAGCCTCCAGAGCAGTAAGACAATGCATATATGTTCTTTTAAGCCCCTTGTTTGGGGTACTTTGTTATAGCAGTCCTAGGAAACTGATACAGCTTCCTATGGCCTTACAGTACCTTACATTGGAGAGGCTGACAGCTCTGCCCTACCTCAAGTACATCTCTTCCTACCAAGCTCAGGTGTTACTCATCCAACATAGGGCTCAGTTTCTGAGCCTTCAGCTCCATCTCCATGGGGACTCTACAGTGCTCTCTTTTTCTACAGCCCATTCCAGTGGAGGGGTGGGTGTGAGTATAGCAGAAAGAGCCAGTGGCCAACTTACCTTTTCTACATTTCATGTGAGGCGTGTCCAGTAACAAATTATCTCCCAGGAATGCCTCAAGATTAGAAATATGGTCCTGATTAATAATTTGGGTGCCTCCATCATCCTTTATTCTCCCTCTCTACTGCAGTTGCTAACCAGTGGATCATCAAGCTCCATTGTTTCTACCCCTAATTTTTCCCTTCTTACTCCTGTCTTTGCTCCTTTCAAAATCCTCAATTTTTTTTTCTCCCTCCTAAGGCATCTCATTGCCCTAAGTCTTTCATATTGGTTGCCTGTACTATAGCCACAAGAGTCATTCTGTAATGAAGTTTTTATCACTTTGTGTCCTTGTGCAAAACTCTTCCGTGGCTTCTCATTAGCTTCAGTGCAAGTCACACATCTTACTCTCAGTTCAACCTCTCCAGGAAGTAGACACCAAGTGCAGAATTAGAAATGCAAGAGATTTGTGGAAGAAACCCCCTCTGAGGCATAAGGGGAAGAGAATAGCTTAAATAGCAAGAACATCAGGCTGTGGTGCAGACTGAACATCTGTGAACAAAACAAAAAATGGCGGGAAGGAGGGAAGTGCTGAAGACTGTAGTGCGGCTCTAAGAAAATCACAGTCTGGCCAAATGCAGAGCCCCAGTGCAAAGATTGCTCTTTAGAGGAGTCCTGTGTTGGATAGGAATGGCTCAGCTCCTGGTACCCCCCCCATGCTCAGACGTGAGCATCTCTGTGAACATGAGGCCTCAGTGTGAACCCAAAAGTGTGGTGGCTGGACACTGTCAACCAGCTAATATTCTTCATAGCAGAACCTCTCTTAGAAGCGGAGCCGAGTGGCCCACTGGCAGAACTACCACAAACAAGGGCCTCCATCATCTGATCCTTAAAAATCTCCTCAAACCCTCTTCTTTTAGCTCCATGACATAGACCCTGAGTTCAGCTACAGAGCAAGTGGAGTGGGTCATATTCTCTTGCTTTGACACTTCTGTGTGTGCATTACTACCTTCCTGCCTATAATATCCTCCTCCTCCCATTTGGTTACCTGGATAACTCTTCTTCCTTTATGTCTCATTTAGCTTATATGCTCATTTCTCACTACTACACTATGAGTTCCTTGAGGACAGGGTTATCTTTGTTCATATAGTCATTCCCTATTGAAAAACACAAGTTCTTAAGCTTTGTGAGGGTTCACTAAATGATGAATGGATGACAGGATAAAAATAATATCTTCCAGAATATCATAAAATACCAGTGTTGGAGGAGATGTTTGGAAGTCACATAGTCAAGTCTTTGCAAGCAAAGTCCCAAATCTATCTCAGATGGGTGAGAATTTCTGAAGCATTTGAATATTGACAGAGCTAGAGATTTCTCCAGTACTTCCAGTGATCGTGTTTCTTAATGTTTAACTTCAATTTCCTTTAATGCTGTTGTTAAGCCTAAGAACCAAATTAAGAATAATGCCAGCGATGTTCAGGCAACAACTTATCACACAAGTCCTAAAGCAAGTTATATATCCATTATCTTTGAAATACAAGTAAGTATCTGACCAGCATAATTGTATCTGTCTACACAAGTGACAAAATTAAAACTAATGTATGCACCATAGCACAACAATTAGCTTAGTGTGACTAATCTTGGTTGCTTTTTTATTTCTGTTGTCACGGTCAATCATCATTTGTTTCCACAAGAGTCTTCTGCCTTCTTTGAAGTCATCAGTGCCTTCAGTAACTAATAATCGGCTAGAAGTCCCACAAGTACGGTTGGTTTTTGTAACAGCAGCCATGTTTATACACTGGCACCAGCAGCCAAGATAAAAGCTAACAAAAAATGATCTTCCTCAATAAATATTTAAACACATCATAACAATTCATTTTGTTCATTGTTTTCTATAGACATTAGAGACTATTTCTGTGGACCTTTCCTTCTTTATCTAAAATCTAACCATACTCAGTGGGGCTAGACAAGTAAGATCCAAGGAAGAAAGATGAATGGAGAGAGTCTAGTGTTGTGATTGCTTCTGGCTGTAGACACATAGGGACTGCTATTTGGGAACTTCAGAAGTCATGGGGGCAACTAGGGAGAAAGCCATAAAACTAATGAGATTCTTTTCTTTAAGTCTCAAATTGGGATCAAGTGAAAGAAACAACAATAACAACAAAATCAGCATTAAGAAGCATATTCTTATTTTAGTCGTAGATTAATGAGATCTGAGTTATGCTTACAAAACATTGGCTTTTGTAAGTGCTATACAATATGAGAACACATGTCTCTCAGCAACTCTTTTGGAGTTGCTTCACCCAGTAATGCCACGGCCAGTGGCCAGATGCACAGGATAACCCACAGCTACAAATTGGATAAGATGATATCATCAGGAGGGCTTGCTAAGGAATGACTTATGAAATATTGAAATAAATATAAATTGGTATCATGACATTAGAGGGAACCAAGAAACTCTAGGTCTAGGTGAGAATGCATCTTTTCAAATGGTTTGCTTAGTGATCAAATGACATAGTACATGAGTCTCTCTTTACAAAGAGTTTCTCAGACATTTTCTAGATGTAAAAGGTATTTGTATTTTCACCTGTTTCCATGATAATTTATTCATGTCTTTCTTCTTGCCCTCCCTTCTTCTCCCTCTTCTTTTTTCCTCCTTTCTCTTTATCTCATTCCTTTTCCCCTCCTCTATTCCCCTTCAAAATTCCAAGGCACTGTTATTTTGAAAGTCTCAGAAATCTGGCTATTTTGATTGAAAATACTTATCAGAATCGGGATCCCTGGGTGGCGCAGCGGTTTGGCGCCTGCCTTTGGCCCAGGGCGCGATCCTGGAGACCTGGGATCGAATCCCACGTCAGGCTCCCGGTGCATGAAGCCTGCTTCTCCCTCTGCCTGTGTCTCTGCCTCTCTCTCTCTCACTGTGTGCCTATCATGAATAAATAAAAAAAAAAAGAAAAAAAAAAAGAAAATACTTATCAGAATGTATTTTTTGAATTTATATAAATATGGCTATAGACTCAAGAAGAAGCCTCCTTAACATCTAGAAGAACTACAAGACAATTCAGACTTTGCCAAGCAACTGTTGTGTATCTGCCCCAGGCTATGTGCTGGGGCTTGGAAATGAGTAAGAGCTAGTTCCTGCTCAGATATATGTAAGTGCAGTGGGACAAAGACTTACATTAGATTTATATGCTGCTATATTGTATATGTAGTAGAAGGATATAAGAGAAGAAACCCAAGAATTCCGTCTTGGAAGTGATATTTGAGATGAACTTTGATTTTTGATGTGGATGGAACTGGAGGGTATTATGCTAAGTGATACAAGTCAGTTGGAGAAAGACAATTATCATAGGGTTTCACTCATATGTAGAATACAAGAAATAGTGAAAAGGATCATAAGAGAAGAAGGGGAGGGAAAAATCAGAGAAGACAAATTATGAGAGACTCCTAACTCTGGGAAACAAACTGAGGGTTGCTGAAGGGGAAGTGGATGGGGGCTTGGGTAACTGGGTGATGGACATTAAGGAGGGTATGTGATGTGATGAACACTAGGTGCTATACTATAGGTTGGCAAATTGAATTTAATTAATAATAAATAAATGATAGTGGTTGACAAGCAAAGAGAAAAGAGTATCTTGGGCCAATGAAAGATCATGAGCAATGGCACAGAGAAGAGAAATTAGTTCAACATAAGTAGCTTGGTAAATAAGGAATTGGTAAAAAAAAACAAAAAACAAAAAAACCACTGAGGCTGGAAAGGGAGGCAGGGTTCAGATTGCAGAGATTGTTGTGGTCCTACTGTATGGCTTGAATTGTCCAGTAGGTCATGAGGAATCAATGAAAACTTTTAAGAATAAGAGTGGCATGGTCACATTATAATTGTAGGGAGATCACTATGGCACTAGTCACATGGACAGCTGGGAAGAGGAAGAACATAGAGTCTCTGGACAGTGATACCACCAAAGAAACTATTGCAGTAGTAGTCCAAGGAGAGATGATGATCTCTGAAGTAAGTAGTAGATAGAAGATGGAGATAGCAGAGAACTCTCTAGGACTTGATGACCAGTGGATGTGGGGCTGAGAGAGGAGGGAGCTATGCTTTGGGGACTATTCACCGTGGTGGGAAATATGGGAGCAGGAGAAAGTCTGAAGTGAGGGAAGGGAGAAGATGTTGTATTTAATTTTGTCCATGCCAAGCAAGTCTAAATTGCTAGGGGGAAGGCTAAGTGAGTAAGTCCAAAAGGCAGTTATTATTGATCAGCAGCTGAAAACAGCAACAACAAACTAACTAACTAATCAGAAAAAGGAGATTGGGAGTCATCAACCTGTACATGGCCTTGAAGCCCTAAGAATAGATGAGTCATTGTATGTGGGAATCATTACTTTTTCATCTCTGGTTGAACAAAACCGATTCCCTCTTTTTCATGTATGATAATCACTAAAATGTGTAGAGTCTTTAACATCCCAAAAAGTGCTTTCACAAACTTTATTTTATTTAAATCTCATTTCTTATACCACTTTCCCTTGTATATATTATCCCATTTTGCACACGAGGGTAAATGAAGTCAAGAAGTCAACTGGTTAAAAAAAAAAAAGTCAACTGGTTTTCTCTGTGTCACACAGCTAATAAATAAAGAAGCTAGGGCAATCATTCTGGTCCTCTGGCTTTAAATTTTTGACAAGCTTAGGTTTCATTTTGTGTTGGTTTCACTCCTAATACCATAAGTTGAGAGAAGTCTTCCGTATACCATTGAATTATGCCTGGCACAGTGTTTAGCATATAACATAGTCATATCATCAATTAATACATTTTTGCCATCATTTTAAAACTATATTCCTATAGTTTCATTTCCCCCAGGTTTATTTTGATCAAACAATTTCACACCTGAAAAGGATAGTAGTCTGAGCCAAACTAATTTTCTCTTCCTCTATATATAGATGACCTTGTTAATTCTTTTATTCCAGAACTTGACACACAGAATTGCGATCATTTGTGTGTCTTTATCCTTCTTTAGACTATGAGCTTCTGGAGGGCAAAGGCACCATGAATTAATAATTAAATAAATCTATCATTTGCTTAGTTATTGTCAGTGGCCACACAATCCCCTTACCCATTCCTGGCCACAGCCGCTCTGATACTCTGGTCTGAAACTTGTATGAGTGTCCATTGCAGTAATCAGATTATCAGAGTATAATTGTCTTTTTGTACCCCCCCTACAAGACTGTGAGCCTCTCAAGACAGAAATCATGTCAGTTTATATCTATGTCCCCAGCGCTGAGATGCAAACAATTACATGACAGCAAGTTAATTACTATCAAGAAAACCTATGCAGGAAATGAAATCAATACTTATTCACTGAATAAATGAATAAGCAAATAAATGCAAGATAATTTTAGTTCTAAAATGTCAAAATGAGGACCTTAGAAACTTAGGAACTTAGAAACTATTCCTTCTCTTCATTTGCAGATAAGAAAGGTAAGACCTAGAAAAGATAAGGAGCTAATATCGCAAGGTCCCATACATCCGGTCAGTGGCTCCAATGCCCTTACCCTTACAGTATGCAGAGAGTGAACCAAGACATAGGAGAGTGCAAGGGGAGGAGCACATACTGAAGACATTCTATGTCTGCAGCACCTATTAGGACATGCAGAGAAAGGAGGGAAAGCAAATGTGAAATGAAATGTGACCAATATTGTCAGTTAAACCAAAGTGAATGAATAAAAGAATTAATCATTTCAAGTGGAGGCAGGCTTTGGCTGAAAGAGAAGTTTGAGGCTTAGTTAAAAGTTAAAAACTTCTCAAAGATGTGTATCACTTTAGCAAGACAACAACAACAAAACCCAAACAGCTTTCCGTGTTTATATTTCAACACAGAATTAGAGGCAATGTTTAAATATTAGCAGTGCCAGCAATGCCAGCAGCAATTACAGCATAGTTTCGTTGTTTCCTCCCAAACACTCTTAGAAGTTGGAGCACCCAGAGCCAGAAAAACTAATAACAATAATCCCTATACATTGAGTACTCAATATAAGCTAAGCATCATCATTAACTCTTTCGACCTTACAGTGACCTCACAGAATAATACCCGCATGTGTATTTTAGGTATGGGGGAACTGAGACACAGGTTACCCTTGGTGCCACAATTGGCAAATGTGAAACAGCAAGATTTACTCCTAAATATTTCTGATGTCAAATCTATCCTGTAAACCACCCTAATGATGCTGAAGACACGTCTGACCATTATTGACTGCCAGAAACCCAATCCAAGGACCACTTTGGTGGGCTGCATATGCCCTCCTCAAGTCATGCCAGCCTCATTCTTCTCACAAAGGGAACACTGGTAAATGTGTCAAGCTTCTAGGAAAGGCATTAGGCAGTTGTGACATGGGAACATTTTTAGGACACTGGGAAAGGAAAGAAAAAAGATCCACAAGTCACATGTGCGTCTCGGGTAATTAAAAACATGCTAATAATTAACTTTTAGTGGAGCACTTTTCAACCTCTCAAGGAAGGGCTATTGAAATGGAATCCATTTCAGCCTCATGGGGACCTGGGAAGAAGGCAGAGAGAGCTGGTTATCTTTCTCCACCCCATAAAAGTGGAACCTGCAGTTAATGGATTTAAAGTGTTGCCTAGCATGAGCAAATCGAGATGGGATTTGACTTCTAGGCTTTGGACCTGCAGCCCATGCTCACTTAAACATGCTACTCAGACCATGCTTTTCCTTATGTGAAGGAAAGAAAAGGGAAAGCTAATATCTGTTGAACATCCACTGTCTGCCAGCTATCCCACATTTTACAGGGTATCTTACTGAATGATTTCTACTCTGTTATTGCCTCTATTTTACAGACAAGGAAGCTGAAGCTTAGAACCCAGTTACCTGACTCATAAGACACAGCTAGACTCAGAAATCTGGCTTTTGCCACTGTATTCTGATGCCTCCAGCAGTTTCCCCCCTGTATCTTCCCCCTCTCTACCCACAGCTAGCTAGTCATATCCCCTGGGGAATACATAGAGCCCTCGAGTAGGGCATGGTAAAAGGGGCCCATTGGGCTACTCTCATAGAGTTGTCTTTAAAATACTCCATTGCCTCCTTTCATATACACCTTTAAATCCTTTTCCTCTTCCTATGTCTTTTATTTCTGTAGTATTTTTATTATTCCCATTTTGTAGAAGAGAGAACTGATATTCTAAGAGGTGAAGTTAACTCAACTGAAGATCACTCAGCAAGTGTGCAGTAAAGTCGGGGTTCATGCCCCAAAGTTCATGGTTTTTCTGCTACACTATGAAAGTCGAATGATTATCAGAAGAATGCCTAATAACCACAGCAGTGGAGCAAGGGACTTGGATGCCATTGAAGAATGTTTTACTCAAGCTTGAAAGACAATAGAATGATCCCACTTGCTCTTAATATCTACATTTTCTGAGTTCAGTTTCTTGATTCTCTTCTTAGCTCGGAGTAAGATTTATCCTGATGGGCTTCTGACCTTTCAAGATCCCTCTACACACTTAACTAATACAGTCATTGATTTTTTTTTTTTTTAAGTCTGTGCTAGCTGCTCTAACAGAAATCCCCAAATCTTAGGTGCTTAACATGATAGCTTATTTCTTACACAGGTAAAATGCAGACTGCTTGACTGGTAAGAAGCTCTCCTCCAAATGGTGATTCAGGGACTTAGACTTTTTTCATTTTGTTCAACATGTGGCTTCTAAGGTCACTATGCCCATTTGCCTAATATCAGGAAAGGGGGGAAAATGTGGAGGAGAGGATTTTTTTGCTCCAAACCTAGAAATGGTAAAAATCCTTATAGGCACATTTCATTAACTGGAACTCAGTCACATGGCTGCAACTAACTACAAAGAAGTCTGGGAAAGGTAGTCAAACTGTGTGCTCAGGAGTATGAGGGTCTGCCCCAGGGACCACGACCTACCTTAGGCATAGTGAACCTAGATGACTTTTACAGTTTCCTTTCTCCAGTCAAGATTTAATCATATTTTCCTGAGAATATGTCCAGTGCTTCATGAGCCATCTCCTAATGCCTCACTTCCTTTCTACAGGTGTCTCAACCCAGCATCACATTGTTCCCTCCCAAATCAGTGAGGTAGGCCCCTAAAACTCCCGGGTTAGAGAATTTGCAATAAGAGAGTTTGTGAGCATATAAAGAAAAAATAATTTATAAAAAATTATACAAGTAATTTTTTTTCTTTTTGCTGATATAAAATGCCAAGCAGTGGAATAGGGTATTTGTTCCACAAACATGCATTTGCCAGAAATGTCACATTATTTTTCTGTTAGAATAAATGTGATTTTGATGTCATTCTACCAAAGTGGTAGAGAAGTCAACCCAATCTTTTTTTAAGATTTATTTATTTTTGTATTTATTTATTTGAGATAGAAAGAGAGAGAGAGAGAGAGAGAGAAATACTCAGAAGGAGAAGGAGAGGGAGAAGCAGATTCCCCGCTGTGCAGGGAGCCCAAGGTGGTGCTCAATTTCAGGACCCTGAGATCATGACCTGAACTGAAGGATGACACTTAACTGACTGAACCACCCAGGCACCCCTCAACCTAGTCATTTTAAGAGTTCTCCCTCCTCTCATCTTCTTTCCAACATCTCTTCTCTGGACCATTACACATGCCTTATAATAGGCCTCTTGCTGAAGTCTTGCTATTCTTAGATTCATCTTCTAAACTACAGCCAGAGGAAGATTCCCCTTCTCGAAACCCTTCTACTTCTTACCTCCCCAGATTATCTCATGCCTCCTCCTGCTTTATGCTTTATGTTCTAATGATAGCTGCTTATACTTCCCACTTAGCATGTTTTTGCTCATGCTGTTCCCTCTGCTGGGCATGATCTTCCCATTTGTCTTCATTTGCCAAAAATAAAGGTAGTGACTATAAGTTCTGGTTGACACAGAACTGCTGCAGTTCAGATTCTGGTTCCACCATTCACTAGTCCAGTGAAACTAGTGAAACCATTTAACCATCTGTACTGTGAGTCTCTCATCTGTAAAATGGATAGTAACACCAACTTCATAACATTCACATGGACATTCATGAGCCAAGACATGTAAAAGCACTTAGATTACTGCCTAGCACACAATTTATGCTCAATAAACCTTGAGTGTCATTATTAACTCCTACTCAACTGTGAGACTCATATAAGACATCATCTCATTCAAAGAGGTTTTGCTGAACTTTTATCTCTCTGTTCTCATGTGTTTAGTTCTCATGTGTTCATCCCTTTCAGTCATAGCATTTCCATATTATTGTGAAATTATCAGGTTAGATGTCTTTACACCATAAATCTTGGGGAAAAGGGACTAGATTTTATTCCTATTTTACTCCCAGTGGTTAAAAAACAATACCTGGCATGTAGAAGGTGCTCAATAAATGCTGATGAAGCTTAATTTATAAGCATAAATGCCATCCTCCAAGCTTATGTCAATACATGCAAATTCACAATGATTTATTCAAAACTTTATATTTGTCAAGTAGCCCACAGCTGAGCTTGGGATAAACACCAATCAAATGATCCTTCATGAATATAGTAAACATTGGCTTCTATATTATTGAAAAGAGCACACAGCCATACCATTATACTTGATGGCAAACAGTAGGAGATATATAGATATAGACATATAGTTTGTACTTCATACTTTTTTAAAATAACAACTACCTTACATTAACAATTTGTGTTGCTATTCTGTATAAAGACATACATTCTTTATGTATGTATAAAGAGAGAATGGAGAGAATGTATAAAGAAAACTTGGTAGATGCTCTTCTCTATATTGCATAGACTAGGGTGTTTTTAATGCATACTTGTTTCAGATTCACATCTCATCATGTGCCCCACATATAATTTGCACTACACTGCATACACAGGAATAGAACAACTCAGTAACTCAGACAAAAGTTTTTGTTGATTTTCATTATGGCCTATTTGAAGAATGAACTTCAGACATTGATGCCACTATACTCTTTCTTTTATCCACATTTTATTTTCCCCCAAAGAGATAGAAAATTGGTGATAATGGTTACAATCTGTAGGAAGGTGGATTTTGGATAAACATAAAAAAGAATGTTGTAATGAACAGGTTTCTTGGCCAGGTAGTGAGTGGTCCACTTCTGGGAGGGTTCAAACAAGGCAAGCATGACTGTGCAGGGGAACTTAAATGAAGGAATTTTGGACGAGAAGTTTGAAACAGATGTATTTTAAAGACCCTAACAACACCAAGAATAAAAAATTCTATTCTGTACTTCTTATTTTAAAAGATTTACTTATTTATTTGAGAGAGAAAGAAAGCATGCAGAGGGAGAGGGAGAAGCAGGCTCCCCACTGAGCAGGGAGCCTGATGTGGGGCTCCATCCCAAGACCCTGCGATCATGACTTGAGCCGAAGGCAGTTACTTAACCAACTGAGCCACCCAGGTACCCCTGTATGTCTTAATTTAACTAGTGCCTAGAGCCATTCATTAAGAATAATCACAAAAGAGGATGCAATTCATGCCTAACAGAGTGCTGGAGGTGGAACCTGAGAAGCCAAACTGCCTTTGAGCTGAAGGATATGCACATTGTGGCAAATCTGAGAGGTTAAGAGTTGGGTTAATGCATAAATGAAGGAGGGGGCAAGAGTCAAATGAGGGAATAAAGTTAGAGGGGCTACTTGTTTTTAGTAGAAATAATAATAATAATGTTTACTGAATGTTTACTGCATGCTTAGAATTATGCTAAGCACATTACGTACAGAATTCCAACTAATCCTTTCAGTAACCTTTTAACTAGTTACTAATTATTGGTTCAGTTAAAGGAGTAGAAGCTTGTCCAGTGGTAGAGCCAGGTCTCTCAATTCCAGATCTGTCTGACCTTAAAAACAGTGCACATAAGACTTCCTCTAAACAGAGCTAGACTGGCTGTAACATGCTCTCTAAGGGCTAATGGACAAGGTACGGCTGCCCAGTGTGTTGGAAAGACTGATCTGGCTTAAATGTACAAAGTCATGGGCAAAGACCATAGGATTTGGAATCCTAACATAGGCAGTGCAATATCTAAATAAAAATAAATCACTTAATGATGGCCAGATTCAAAGGTGGGTTTTATGTAGCTTTTAGATTTACTTCATATTAAATATCAAGCCACATCAAACATCACACAAGATTCTAGATTTCTAGTGTCTCTTAGAAAAGCCACTCTGAGACCACCATTGTCTAGTGCTGAGAAGAAACTGCCTCCTTTTTTTTGATTTTTAATGTATATTTTATTTGAATTAAATTGTCAACATTTAGTATAACACCCACAGCTCATCTCATCATGTGCCCTCCTTAGTGCCTGTCACCCAGTACCCTTTCCCTCCACCTAGCTCCCCTTCTGCAACCCTTTGTTTGTTTCTCAGAGTTAGGAGTTTCCCATGGTTTATCTTCCAAACTAATTTTTCCCCACTCAGTTTCCCTCCTCTCCATTATGGTCCCTTTCACTATTTCTTATATTCCACATGAAGCCATATGATAATTGTCATTCTCCAATTGACTTATTTCACTCAGCATAATGCCTTCCAGTTCCATCTACATTGATGTAAATGGTAGGTATTCATCCTTTTGGATAAATGAGAAATATTTCAGTATATATATATATATATATATATATATATATACTGTATATATATAGTATATATGCAATATATATTATATAAGTATGATATATATATATATATATACATATATTACATCTTCTTTATCCATTCATCTGTCGATGGACATCATGGCTCCTTCTACAGTTTGGCTATTGTGGCATTGCTGCTATGAATATTGGGTGCAGGTGTCCCATCATTTCACTACATCTGTATCTTTGGGCTAAATACCCAGTAGTGCAATTGTTGGGTCATAGGGTAGCTCTATTTTTAAGTCTTTGAGGAACCTCCACACAGTTTTCCAGAGTGGCTGCACCAGCTCGCATTCCTACCAACAGTGCAAAGAGGGTTCCCCTTTCTCCACATCCTCACCAACATTTGTTGTTTCTTGTCTTGTTAATTTTTAAAGCTTGTCTCCTTTTTGTACAGAGCATATGTATATATTTTGCTACAGCTGTCACCATTCCGTCTTGTCTCCCTGCTTTTGTCCCTCTGGGGTCACTCACACTCCCTGCCTAG
Source organism: Canis lupus dingo (assembly GCF_003254725.2). Classification (NCBI taxonomy): domain Eukaryota; kingdom Metazoa; phylum Chordata; class Mammalia; order Carnivora; family Canidae; genus Canis; species Canis lupus. Next base: position 19,367,021 of record NC_064263.1, read on the forward strand.
CCCTCTTAGGCATTTGACTAAAACCCACAGAACAGAACAATAATACACAACAATCCTAGAAAGTCTCCAGGATTCTAGAGTCTCCAGAAGTGTCCCCACTTCTTAATAAAATGTCTAGTTGTGCTATTTTTACTGTAATACTTCAGAAATTGCTATATATGAATATAAAACACATGCAAAATAAAATGCCAGGTTTAGCTCCAGGGGTTTTAAGAAAAGTGATACATTTTTAACCTTGCACTTTAAGAAATATCATCGGCTGTTTCAAGGTTCATATACAGTTAAGGCAACCTGTCTCATGCAAGCCACTCATTTTACCATTAGTCCTTCCTGCTCCTCTGACCTCATTTGCTGGTAGTATAATTTGTCTTACAACCCTACATAAAATCACTCCATAAATAATTTTCTCCAAGGCTATTTTCTCAAGAATCATGTGCAAGGAAACTGCTTATATTCTTTCCCCGATATAGAGCAGAGGTCACCATGCCTTCTTGTTTAATTTCAGTGCAGAACAAGTGGTTCCCTCTTTGACTTCCCTAAAGGAGAACACAAGTGTTTTTTCCATGTCACCATTACCTGACATTCCCATCCAGCTTGCCAAGACTAGTCATTTATCTGCAACCACAAGGGGAAGCCATTGAGGTGACACTTCCATGTTCTCAGGTAACCTGAGTCACTGGAGTAGGGTGAAAACTTCATTCACAGGCAGAGAAGACAGGGAGCAAGCTCCTTTTAAGTCCTTTTAAGTCCAATGAAAGAAGGAGACATGCTGAAGGAGACACTGGGCTGGTTGTCTCTGAGCAAAATTGTGGATCTGATTGAGAGACACAGAGAATTCTCCTCTTCTTTCATTTATTCCTCAGCTGCTTTACTGAACATCTACTGTGTGTCAAAATGAGATAGTTCTGGTTCTGTGCCAAGCTTTTGTGTGCATTAATATATTTAATTTTGACAAATCTTATGCTGTATATATTCTTAATATTCCCATTTGACAAAGAGGAAATTGAGATTTTAGAGACGTTAAGTGATCTGCTGGAAGTGACAGTACTATTAAATGGTGAGAGAAGAATTTGAAAACTTGCAGGCTGACAGAGAAGCCCCTGTCTTAAGCACTATACATTCCAGACATTTTATAAAAGATAAATGTCACTGCTGTAAGGCTGTGGGTGCATTACAAGGGTACTAGCAGTGTGAGAATTCCTCACACCTCTACTCTTAGGACCTCAGGGTCTCTACTAAGCATTTTTTCCAGTCTCTTTCTCCCCAGCCAACACTTCCTCTTTTTTTAAAAAAAAAAAAAGATTTTATTTATTTATTCATGAAAGACACACAGAGAGAGGCAGAAACAGGCAGAGGGAGAAGTAAGCTCCATGCAGGGAGCCCGATGTGGGACTCCATCCTGGGACTGCAGGATCATGCCCTGAGCCAAAGGAAGATGCTCAACGACCGATCCACCCAGGTGTCTCCCAACACTTCCTCTTTATCCTACTCCAAATACACTGAAAGCTTTATATGAAGTCCAAGTCATGAATGCTGTTGATAATATCACTATTATCAGCCCATTGGAATTTAACAGAGGATCGCTTGAATTGACATCAGCCAAGCAACTTCTGATTAACCACAGCTTGCATTTGTGATCCTTGCTACCTCTTTGTTCAGTGGACACTATTATTATTACCAATATTTTCCCAGAAAATATGTGATAGAAAAGTGAAGTGATTTGGAAGGCCATGATACTTGGGGAAGCCACCAACGTTTCAGCTCAAAGAAAAACATAGTTTTTCATTCACATTTCATTTTTTTTTTCATTCACAGACAACTTTAATGAGAAAGGCTTTTTGACACCCTCTAATCATTAATCATTTTGGGGATATGTTACTTCAAAAGTGTAACAGCCTTTTCAGTCCTGAGCTTAATAGCTTGAGAGTCCCATGACGGGGCAAGTCAGGTACAGCAAGGTAATTTGCAAACCTCCTCATGACTGAACATACTGGACTCTTTCTCCACCTACTTGCCTCATTCTCTCTTCCATTTCTTTATTTTCTCCTTCTTCCCTCCCTTCCTTCATTCCTCTGATCTGATTTACATTCTAGCCTCTGCTGAAATGAACAAGTATAATATTGCAGAAAAGAGCATGAGTTTTGAATTTAGATATGTTCAGGTTTGACTCCCAGTTTGGCCCAGCTGTGGACACTAGTCTTGGATCTTTGAAGTCAGTGGTCCTCAAGGTGTGATCCCTGACCCATCAGCATTGTGTGGGAACTTGTTAGAAATGCAGACATATAAGTCCCACACAGACCTACCAAACTTGTCAAAAATGAAAATACTCGGCCCCACCCCAACCCCAGAATCTTCTAGGTATGGATCCCAGTAATCTGTAGTATAGCAAGCCCTCCAGGTGTTTCTTATAAACACTACAGTGGAAGAATCACTTTCTTTGAGGACTGAGTAAGATAACACAAAGTATATGCAGTGTCTGGCTTCATACAGGATGTTAAAAATGTGGTGGTTTTAGTAGTGATTGAAATAAACTGATAATAATGGAGATAGTAAATGCACAGCCCATAACATTATTGGAAGTCCTAGTATATCATGTGTGTAATAAATGTTAGCTTGCTTCCCTAAACCCCCAAACCCACCTCACACATCTACTGGCCAACACAGATATCCAGAAACCAATGAAAAGCTAGAGTTTCTTCCCTAGGGTTCTTTTCTTGCTTGTTCCTCAGCCCCACAAGGCTACCAGCTCTTAGTGGCAAGGCCAAGACACACAGTCATCTTTATATGGGCCTTGTTATTTTGGTTTTCCAAAATACAATCATTAAACAAGGAAAATCTGACTGGAACCAGATGCAAAGAGCCTGGTTAGCAACATATCACAGAAGAAAATATAGAGCTCATTTGAGGCAGGCTGCTTATTTTCATGGCACTCACCATTCAATGGCTTCACAGGGGAGGGCAGGAAAAACAATGAAACAAAGGAATCTATAGGATTTTTTTTTTAATTTTTTTTTTATTGGTGTTCAATTTACTAACATACAGAATAACACCCAGTGCCCGTCACCCATTCACTCCCACCCCCCGCCCTCCTCCCCTTCTACCACCCCTAGTTCGTTTCCCAGAGTTAGCAGTCTTTACGTTCTGTCTCCCTTTCTGATATTTCCCACACATTTCTTCCCCCTTCCCTTATTTTCCCTTTCACTATTATTTATATTCCCCAAATGAATGAGAACATATAATGTTTGTCCTTCTCCGACTGACTTACTTCACTCAGCATAATACCCTCCAGTTCCATCCACGTTGAAGCAAATGGTGGGTATTTGTCATTTCTAATAGCTGAGTAATATTCCATTGTATACATAAACCACATCTTCTTTATCCATTCATCTTTCGTTGGACACCGAGGCTCCTTCCACAGTTTGGCTATCGTGGCCATTGCTGCTAGAAACATCGGGGTGCAGGTGTCCCGGCGTTTCATTGCATTTGTATCTTTGGGGTAAATCCCCAACAGTGCAATTGCTGGGTCGTAGGGCAGGTATATTTTTAACTGTTTGAGGAACCTCCACACAGTTTTCCAGAGTGGCTGCACCAGTTCACATTCCCACCAACAGTGTAAGAGGGTTCCCTTTTCTCCGCATCCTCTCCAACATTTGTTGTTTCCTGCCTTGTTAATTTTCCCCATTCTCACTGGTGTGAGGTGGTATCTCATTGTAGTTTTGATTTGTATTTCCCTGATGGCAAGTGATGCAGAGCATTTTCTCATATGCATGTTGGCCATGTCTATGTCTTCCTCTGTGAGATTTCTGTTCATGTCTTTTGCCCATTTCATGATTGGATTGTTTGTTTCTTTGGTGTTAAGTTTAATAAGTTCTTTATAGATCTTGGAAACTAGCCCTTTATCTGATATGTCATTTGCAAATATCTTCTCCCATTCTGTAGGTTGTCTTTGAGTTTTGTTGACTGTATCCTTTGCTGTGCAAAAGCTTCTTATCTTGATGAAGTCCCAATAGTTCATTTTTGCTTTTGTTTCTTTTGCCTTCGTGGATGTATCTTGCAAGAAGTTACTATGGCCGAGTTCAAAAAGGGTGTTGCCTGTGTTCTTCTCTAGGATTTTGATGGAATCTTGTCTCACATTTAGATCTTTCATCCATTTTGAGTTTATCTTTGTGTATGGTGAAAGAGAGTGGTCTAGTTTCATTCTTCTGCATGTGGATGTCCAATTTTCCCAGCACCATTTATTGAAGAGACTGTCTTTCTTCCAATGGATAGTCTTTCCTCCTTTATCGAATATTAGTTGCCCATAAAGTTCAGGGTCCACTTCTGGATTCTCTATTCTGTTCCACTGATCTATGTGTCTGTTTTTGTGCCAGTACCACACTGTCTTGATGACCACAGCTTTGTAGTACAACCTGAAATCTGGCATTGTGATGCCCCCAGATATGGTTTTCTTTTTTAAAATTCCCCTGGCTATTCGGGGTCTTTTCTGATTCCACACAAATCTTAAAATAATTTGTTCTAACTCTCTGAAGAAAGTCCATGGTATTTTGATAGGGATTGCATTAAACGTGTATATTGCCCTGGGTAACATTGACATTTTCACAATATTAATTCTGCCAATCCATGAGCATGGAATATTTTTCCATCTCTTTGTGTCTTCCTCAATTTCTTTCAGAAGTGTTCTATAGTTTTGAGGGTATAGATCCTTTACATCTTTGGTGAGGTTTATTCCTAGGTATCTTATGCTTTTGGGTGCAATTGTAAATGGGATTGACTCCTTAATTTCTCTTTCTTCAGTCTCATTGTTAGTGTATAGAAATGCCACTGACTTCTGGGCATTGATTTTGTATCCTGCCACGCTACCGAATTGCTGTATGAGTTCTAGCAATCTTGGGGTGGAGACTTTTGGGTTTTCTATGTAGAGTATCATGTCATCTGTGAAGAGGGAGAGTTTGACTTCTTCTTTGCCAATTTGAATGCCTTTAATGTCTTTTTGTTGTCTGATTGCTGAGGCTAGGACTTCCAGTACTATGTTGAACAGCAGTGGTGAGAGTGGACATCCCTGTCTTGTTCCTGATCTTAGGGGAAAGGCTCCCAGTGCTTCCCCATTGAGAATGATATTTGCTGTGGGCTTTTCATAGATGGCTTTTAAGATGTCGAGGAATGTTCCCTCTATCCCTACACTCTGAAGAGTTTTGATCAGGAATGGATGCTGTATTTTGTCAAATGCTTTCTCTGCATCTAATGAGAGGATCATATGGTTCTTGGTTTTTCTCTTGCTGATATGATGAATCACATTGATTGTTTTACGGGTGTTGAACCAGCCTTGTGTCCCAGGGATAAATCCTACTTGGTCATGGTGAATAATTTTCTTAATGTATTGTTGGATCCTATTGGCCAGTATCTTGTTGAGAATTTTTGCATCCATGTTCATCAGGGATATTGGTCTGTAATTCTCCTTTTTGGCGGGGTCTTTGTCTGGCTTTGGAATTAAGGTGATGCTGGCTTCATAGAACGAATTTGGAAGTACTCCATCTCTTTCTATCTTTCCAAACAGCTTTAGGAGAATAGGTATGATTTCTTCTTTAAACGTTTGATAAAATTCTCCTGGGAAGCCATCTGGCCCTGGACTCTTGTGTCTTGGGAGGTTTTTGATGACTGCTTCAATTTCCTCCCTGGTTATTGGCCTGTTCAGGTTTTCTATTTCTTCCTGTTCCAGTTTTGGTAGTTTGTGGCTTTCCAGGAATGCGTCCATTTCTTCTAGATTGCCTAATTTATTGGCGTATAGCTGTTCATAATATGTTTTTAAAATCGTTTGTATTTCCTTGGTGTTGGTAGTGATCTCTCCTTTCTCATTCATGATTTTATTAATTTGAGTCTTCTCTCTCTTCTTTTTAATAAGGCTGGCTAATGGTTTATCTATCTTATTAATTCTTTCAAAGAACCAACTCCTGGTTCTGTTGATCTGTTCCACAGTTCTTCTGGTCTCGATTTCGTTGAGTTCTGCTCGAATCTTTATTAACTCCCTTCTTCTCTTGGGTGTAGGATCTATTTGCTGTTTTTTCTCTAGCTCCTTTATGTGTAAGGTTAGCTTTTGTATTTGAGTTCTTTCCAGTTTTTGAATGGATGCTTGTATTGCGATGTATTTCCCCCTTAGGACTGCTTTTGCTGCATCCCAAAGATTTTGAACGGTTGTATCTTCATTCTCATTAGTTTCCATGAATCTTTTTAATTCTTCCTTAATTTCTTGGTTGACCCTTTTATCTTTTAGCAGGATGGTCCTTAACCTCCATGTGTTTGAGGTCCTTCCAAACTTCTTGTTGTGATTTAGTTCTAATTTCAAGGCATTATGGTCCGAGAATATGCAGGGGACAATCCCAATCTTTTGGTATCGGTTCAGACCCGATTTGTGACCCAATATGTGGTCTATTCTGGAGAAAGTTCCATGTGCGCTTGAAAAGAATGTGTATTCGGTTGAGTTTGGATGTAAAGTTCTGTAGATATCTGTGAAATCCATCTGGTCCAGTGTATCATTTAAAGCTTTCGTTTCTTTGGAGATGTTTTGCTTAGAAGACCTATCGAGTATAGAAAGAGCTAGATTGAAGTCACCAAGTATAAGTGTATTATTATCTAAGTATTTCTTCACTTTGGTTAATAATTGATTTATATATTTGGCAGCTCCCACATTCGGAGCGTATATATTGAGGATTGTTAAGTCCTCTTGTTGAATAGATCCTTTAAGTATGATATAGTGTCCCTCTTCATCTCTCACTACAGTCTTTGGGGTAAATTTTAGTTTATCTAATATAAGGATGGCTACCCCTGCTTTCTTTTGAGGACCATTCGAATGGTAAATGGTTCTCCAACCTTTTATTTTCAGGCTGTAGGTGTCCTTCTGTCTAAAATGAGTCTCTTGTAGACAGCAAATAGATGGGTCCTGCTTTTTTATCCAGTCTGAAACCCTGCGCCTTTTGATGGGGTCATTAAGCCCGTTCACATTCAGAGTTACTATTGAGAGATATGAGTTTAGTGTCATCATGATATCTATTCAGTCTTTGTTTTTGTGGACTGTTCCACTGAACTTCTTCTTAAAGGGGAATTTTAAGAGGCCCCCTTAAAATTTCTTGCAGAGCTGGTTTGGAGGTCACATATTCTTTTAGTTGCTGCCTGTCTTGGAAGCTCTTTATCTCTCCTTCCATTTTGAATGAGAGCCTTGCTGGATAAAGTATTCTTGGTTGCATGTTCTTCTCCTTTAGGACCCTGAATATATCCTGCCAGCCCTTTCTGGCCTGCCAGGTCTCTGTGGAGAGGTCTGCTGTTACCCTAATACTCCTCCCCATAAAAGTCAGGGATTTCTTGTCTCTTGCTGCTTTAAGGATCTTCTCTTTATCTTTGGAATTTGCAAGCTTCACAATTAAATGTCGAGGTGTTGAACGGTTTTTATTGATTTTAGGGGGGGATCTCTCTATTTCCTGGATCTGAATGCCTGTTTCCCTTCCCAGATTAGGAAAGTTTTCAGCTAGAATTTGTTCAAATACATATTCTGGCCCTCTGTCCCTTTCGGCGCCCTCGGGAACCCCAATTAAACGTAGGTTTTTCTTCCTCAGGCTGTCGTTTATTTCCCTTAATCTATCTTCATGGTCTTTTAATTGTTTGTCTCTTTTTTCCTCAGTTTCCCTCTTTGCTATCAACTTGTCTTCTAGGTCACTCACTCGTTCTTCCACCTCGTTAACCCTCGTCGTTAGGACTTCTAGTTTGGATTGCATCTCATTCAATTGATTTTTAATTTCTGCCTGATTAGCTCTAAATTCTGCAGTCATGAAGTCTCTTGAGTCCTTTATACTTTTTTCTAGAGCCACCAGTAGCTGTATAATAGTGCTTCTGAATTGGCTTTCTGACATTGAATTGTAATCCAGATTTTGTAACTCTGTGGGAGAGAGGACTGTTTCTGATTCTTTCTTTTGAGGTGAGGTTTTCCTTCTA